>NC_135493.1:82115682-82793570 GCF_052094955.1 Ictidomys tridecemlineatus
AGCAGTTTGCTTCTTCTGGTTTTCCTCATCTTATTTGTAAGCCAAGAATATGGCAGAAGCCAAGGAATAACTGATTGCTCACTGACAGACTGATAGGGTACTTTTGGCTTCCAATAAAGTTATCTCAAGGTGCCTGGCAGAGGCCTGCATGAAATCTTTCCAAACTCAAAGCAAATGTCATTGCCTACTTATCAACTTAATAACCCCAAGGACTCTTCTCCTCCTCTTCTAACCTACCGCCAGTAGAATAAGGGGAGTCTTGATTACCACTAGGCCCTGAATGCCCCTTGTTATAGTCTGGATATGAATATCCTCCGAAAGTTCACATATAAGACAATAGAAGAATGTTAAGAGATGAAATGATTAAATTATCAGACCTGTGTGTGCCTAGAGGAAGTAGATCACTAGAGGTGTGACTTTGGGGTTTATATTTTGTCCCTGGAACCTCACTCTCTCTGCTTCCTGGTTGTCATGAACTGAGCAGATTTCCTCCATCACACCCTTCTGCCATAATGTTCTACCTCGTCTTGGGCCCACAGCTATGGAGTCAGCTGACCAGGGTCTGAAACTCTGAAACCACGAGCCAAAATAAACTTATCCTTCTCTAGTTTGCCCTTGTTGGGTATGCCGGTCTTAGCAACACAAATCTGACTGAAACACCCTCTCATACAAGGTTTTTTAGAGACATGACAACTTATTACCACCTCTTTCTAGCACAGTAGAAGCAACAATTTTCAAAGTTTGTAGGAATAAGTGAGAACCTAAACTGAACTGTTACAAAAATTTTAACATATTTGAAATGCCCACAGAGCAGAAGGAAGCCATCCTCCAAATGCCAAGACAGAGTTGGAAAAGCCAAAATTGTGTTTATTTTTCCTTTTCTCTTTCCTTTATCCATTTGGCAAAAGGGGGATTTATTGTGTATTGCAGCTGTGAAGTATACCACAGAATTCATCTTTGTCCTCCTTTTCATACAACAAACAGTAAGTGCTAATATAATGTATAATTCTGGTCAAGGTGTGTATATTGTTATTTTTAGATGCATATTAGTAATGTACTCACAGAATAAATGAACATTACACTTTCCTTAGTCCTAGGGAAAGTTCTGGTTACTATGCTACCACCTCTTAAGAGATAGCCATCTGCTCTATCTTCCAACATTGGTAGTGGGACACAGGGCAAAGTGAGAAAGAAAGCATTCTCTTCCTAACATGAGGACATGTTTTATTCTAGGCATGCAGACACTACAATGAACAAGACAGTCAAGGTTCCTTGATCTCATACATTATGACATTTTAGTGGAGACAGACAACAATGAACACATGAACAAGAACAAAATATAATAAAACATCATGGTGAATTGGAGAGTTTTAGATGGTGGTCAGTATTAGAGGACCCTGATAAACTTCTCTTCTTAATTGCATGCCCTCACACACAATTCAAGGGATATATATATATATATATATATATATATATATATATATATATATATATATATGTATGTCAAATACATATTGTTCACATGCTTGCAGTTTTAGGAGAAGAGTGTTTAAAAATCATTTTTCAGAATAAGTATGGTTTAGCATTTGCTGTGAAAGAATTATCATTTTGAAAGCACAAGAGAAGTTTCCCTGAATTTGATATCCATACCTCTGAATTACTTAGGACATAGCTGGAGCTAGCAGCTGGCTGAAGAGGGTATGTTGAAACTTACCTCTGTTCTGGGAGCTATCACTTTCCGAGAAACCATAGAACAGCCTCAAAGGCTAAAGATAAATTAGTGAAATGGTATGTTTAACTTCTGTAGCTCAAGAAAGTCTCAACTGTAAATTTAATGTATGCATAAGATAAATTAATAAGTATAATTCCAGTAGGTCAGGGGGCTCTTTCTCACACTTGTGTGTGTGTATGTGTGTGTGCACGCATGTGCATATACATACCTTCACAGCTCAAGAGACTTTTGAAGGGGCCCTGGAGGATCTAAGATCTGCATTGAGCTATTTAGTGAGGTTTATTTAGCCAGTTTATTGATACTCGGGCAGATGCCCTCAATAACTGTCTAACAGGGATTCCTGACTACCCAGTCAGGGACAGGCATTTTCTATGTTCATGCATTCAACTTTCTAATGGTTCAAGATGGTAATGACAGTTTTGCTTATGTTGTCAGAAAGCTAGTCAAGGGATTATTCCTGAGAATTCAATGTTTCCTCAGTTGTCTGGATCTATGTGCTGGTTTTGGGTCCAAGTAAAGGGTATGACCAATAGCGTACCTGGAAAGAGTGTCAGAAACAAGGTTCCAGTATGTTAGGGATGATAGAAATCATCCTAAGAGGATGGTAGCTACATCCTCCAATAGTCATTCATTTTTCATTCAACAAGTAGGTATTAGTCAACTACTCTGGGCTTTATTCTAGGCATGCAGACACTACAATGAACAAGACAGTCAAGGTTCCTTGATCTCATACATTATGACATTTTAGTGGAGACAGACAACAATGAACACATGAACAACAACAAAATATAATAAAATATCGTAATGAACTGTAGAGTTTTAGGTGGTGGTCAGTATTAGAGGACCCTGATAAACTTGTCTGTTGTGTGAGACTACATTTGTCAGCCCTTGCCCTCAAGGTTCTGGCCCATTTTAACTTTGAAGTATTAGGTGCAATACTTTATTTCAAAGGTGTTTAACCAGGAACTGAAATGCCTATCTATTTATTTTTTTGTAGATGGACAGCATGCCTTTTTCTTATTTGTTTATTTTTATGTGGTGCAGAAGATTGAACCCAGTGCCTAACAGGCTTGGCAAGTGCTCTGCCACTGAGTTATAGCCACAACTCTAGTCTCCTATTTATTAATTTTTTTCATTTTTAAAATTTCAATTTATTATATGTGACAGAATGCATTACAATTCATATCATACATATAGAGCACAAGTTTTCATATCTCTGATTGTACATAAAGTTGAGCTACACCATTTGTGTTTTCATATATATACTTAGGATAATGATTTCCATCTCATTTCACTGTCTTTCCTACCCTCATGCCTTCCCCTCCCTCCCCTTCTCCCCTTTGCCCTATCTAGAGTTCCTCTAATCCTCCCATGCCCCCCCACCACATTATGAATCGGTATCCTTAAATCAAAGAAGACATTTGCCATTTGGTTTTGGGGGATTAGCTAACTTTACTTAGCATTATATTCTCGAACTCCATCCATGTACCTGCAAATGCCATGATTTTATTCTCTTTTAATGCTGAGTAACATTCCATTGTGTATATTGCCACATTTTTATCCATTCATCTATTGAAGGGTATCTAGGTTGGTTCCACAATTTAGCTGTTGTGAATTGTGTTGCTATAAACATTGATGTGGCTGTGTCCCTATAGTATGCTGTTTTTAAGTCCTTTGGCTATAGACTGAGGAATGGGATAGCTGGGTCAAATCTATTTATTAATATTGATTAAAAAAGTAAAGTGAGGGGCTGGGGATATAACTCAGTTGGTAGAGTGCTTGCCTTGCATGCACAAGGCCCTGGGTTCAATTCCCATCACCACACACACACAAAAAAAGTAAAGTGAAAAATGATCCAGGTTAACAGTATAGACTGTAGAGTGTACCAGTTAGGGATATGTGCATAGAAGACAAACAAAATGGCTAAGTTGGCTGCTCCATTTACTAATCCTGTAATGTTAAGCAAGTTACTTTACCTTTCTGTGCTTCAGTTTCTTCTTTTCTCAAATAGAAAGAATGAATCCTGTTTTATAGGGCTGTTGCAAGGATTAAATGGGGTCCAGTCCCTGGCATGTAGAAAGTGCTAAGTGTGAGTTACTCTCTGCTGGTCAAAATGTCTTCTCTTCCAAGTGGAATTAAATAATAATCAGAAGATTATTTAGTGATCAAGACCCTGGAGCAAGGGGAACTGGTTGAATTGTCTTAATAATTCAAAACACTAGGATATTCTGAAGTACTCATCTACTTTATACAATATCTGCCAACAGGAAGATAGTCATATTTGTAGGTAAGGATACCCTTCCCTGGGCACTATATGGAGCCAAAAGATGCATCTCAACTTTTGGGCTTCCCTTCCTAGATCCCATGAAAACCACCCTTCTATCTGCATTTAACTTAGTTTCATTTGTTAGCACCTGGAGTAACATTACAGCTATTTCAATAATGATATGTTGTCAACTCTTCTTTATGAGATAAAAATAATAGTATTAGGGGCTGGGGATGTGGCTCAAGTGGTAGCACGCTCGCCTGGTATGCGTGCGGCCCAGGTTCGATCCTCAGCACCACATACCAACAAAGATGTTGTGTCCGCCAAGAACTAAAAAATAAATATTAAAAATTCTCTCTCTCTCTCTCTCTCTCTCTCTCTCCTCTCTCACTCTCTCTTTAAAAAAATAATAGTATTAGGTAGTAGTAAGGAATGAGCAGTGAAAATGTTTATGGCAAGGTCACAAGTGTTCTTTAAATTACTTTTAGAGTCTTATACTAATTTCGAAGTGGATGAGAAAGCAAATGGTGGCAGCTAATTTGTTGAACATAAACAAAAGCAAGTCTTTAAAATACTTTCAAAGTGGATGAGAAAGCAAATGGTGGCAGTTTATTTGTAGAAAATAAACAAAAGCAAAAGGAGCTAATTGGGGAAATAATACATCAAAAGAAAAAGGTTAATGGGACAAACTTTTGACATGGCTCCTTGAAGTTGGTGTGAAGTTAGGATTTATGGCTATGATGTCTCCTTATGTCTGGGAAGAAAAGTTCCTTTAGTAGGGCAAGTATAGTAAGGTAACTTCTGACCCTCCACTGACCCAATGCCCACATTAATATGGAATTTACTTGTAGATGAAGCCTTCCTGTGTAGGATGGCCACCATGACAGTTCCAGAAAGGATCAATTATGGTAAAAAACTACCACCCAACATAAAGGAGGAGTTGAAAACCTTATCAATAAAGAGTGCAGAAGGCGGCCCACAGCTCTCAAGGCAAACATCAAACAGTAATAAATTTGGACACAGCATTGTTTCCTTTATCATTCTCTGCCTAGAGGCATATCTCTCTCTCTCTCTCTCTCTCTCTCTCTCTCTCAATCTTTGCTTGAGCCTCACATTACTTTCACTTATAACAAAGTTCTCTTGCATGGCTTTTGGTGTCTAACTTTGAGTTTTCTTTCATCACAACACAAGAACTGAGGTTTGGAGTTTCAGTGCCCCACTCTCCAGTGACAATAGCAATTAATAGCATATTTGTCATAGTAGAATATTGTAGTAGTAGAATTGTCATCACTCACCTGTGAGGCCTGATGTAAGTTCCTGGGAGGCAAGTTTGGAGATATAATGATCTGAAGTCTATTGGAATGAAGGCTGCAGAGAGACAGAGACAGGAAAAGAGGAGCTGGCCTCCAACAAGGAATAGAACAAAGCACCAAGTCACCAAGCACAAAGGGAATGCTATGAGTCCAGCAATAATCATTGTTCAAAGGCCCAAGTATGTGTAAAATACCTTCCAATTGTTCTTGACAAGTTTCAAAGTTATAGTTTAGGGTTAGTCAAAGTAGAGTTCAAATCAGTCCTCCAAGCTAATTGGGTTGTTATTCATGGACCAGACTCTCTCCAGCTTTGGTGGGAAGCTGGGGACTAGGAATCTATGAGATAAAATAATTGAAATAACCCACCTATACTCAACAAGAGGTAGGGAGGAACTGAAGGAGTATATCTCCAATGTCAGTCACCCACCAGGCCAAATTTTCCCAGGTATGCCATTGACAGAGGGATGGCAAGCCTCATGAAGGGATCCATGCCTCATCCTACCCACTGGCCAGGTACTTGCAAAAATTACTATGTTTAAAATCTTTTTGTTTCTCACATGATATATTTATTGAGAAACACATTAAAATTATAGCTAGTGTTTATTTAGGATTATGGTATGCTTTGACCTAAGTCAAATCCTCACAACAACATTGTAAGGCTTGTACTGTCATTATACTCATTTTGATAGGTGAAAAGTTTGAAGAATGAAAAGGTTCAGTAACTGGTCTATAGTTACATCACTAGTAAGTAAAAGAGATGAGGTTCAAATATATTTGTCTAGTTCCAGAGCCCATGGTGCTCTTCTATAATTGAGAATGCTGGTACTTTGGTTGGATCCATTATGCTTGACTGACACAATGTTTTAAATGATGATTGTTTCAAACTACTGAGCCACATCCTAGCCCTTTTTTTTTTACTTTGAAACAGGATCTCACTAAGTTGCTCAGGGTTTTGTTAAGTTGCTGCAGCTGGTCTTGAACTTGAGATCCTCTTGCCTCAGCATCCTGAGCCACTGGGATTACAGGTGTGCATCACTGCACCCAGCTCCCAGTAATCTTATTCATAACCACTTCACACATTTTTTTTATTACCTGTTTATCCTGGGAAAGCATTCAATTGGAAAGCTCTGCAGACTGCCTTCTACATTCCTCACAGTCTTAAGCATTTATGCTTATTAAGTTGGCAATCACATTGGCCCCATGGTTAAAAATATATATGATATTAGTACTAGATTCATTCTATATACTACTGTAGTTTATGATTGTATCATCATTATAAATGACTTTGATAAGGATTTTTAAATTAGTTCTATGTCTATATCCTGTAGAAAAAGCCCCTGAAGAAGCAACTGCCCCAGTCATACTTTTCTACAGATGAAACTATTGCCAGTTTTGGTATGTGTATGGCAAATAGATAGGCAGATGCTATAAAGTTCTGAAGATTGTTTAACTGAAACTACTATCTAGGGAAATCAGTAAATACTTTAATAAAAGAAAGGTTATATATTCTAAAGGGAGAGGACCATTTCATAGAACTGATAGCTCAAAAGCTGCCTCTATTTTATTAATAATATGTGTGAGGCTAGCCCTCCCTTATCAGTACAGAAACTTTTATAAGAAGGCTGAGGAAAATACCTGTAATTTAGACCATTAATAATTACCTACTACCTGTCTAACTCTATATGCTATCTATCTATCGTCAATCATGCATACATCTCTCCATCCACACATATATAGTCTTTTAACAAATTTCTACAACAATTCTATGCATTGATGTTCTCAACATTTTATAGACAAGAAAAACAAAACTCAAAGAATTTATTTAAGTCACTTGTCCAATGTTATCCATTTATGAAATGATGCAACAAAAATTAATTTCCCCAAAGACAGCATCATATTTGCCACATCTTTATTTTATATTACTGATGAAAATTCATTATGATCCTCACCTACTCTACCTCCTAGAGATGATAGATAGGGAGGCAAGGGAGGCTTTAAATGTGATATTACAGTGGCCCACCTCATGCTTTTAATATAGCTCTTGCTGTTCTGCTATTGAGGCTTATTTTTAAATGGACATGTTATATTTCTTTTCCTCTTCTCCCTCTCCCCCTCCCCCTCCCTAACTGCAGCAGGAGGCGGGGAAGGGATTAGGAACAGGATCACCTTTTTCCAAACCTAGGCCAAGTCTTTGAGCACACACCCACCACAGGAACCAAGTAATTTAGACTTCAGAGGATGGCGGCAGAAGATCTAAGGAATGGCTATCTCCCAAATTAACAAGTGAATCACAGCCTCCCACAGGGAACACCTGAAATGAATTACTTCTTTAAAAACCCTGTGTTCTTTTTAAAATTTTAATTAGAGCTTTATAGTTACACGTGGTAGTTAGGTTCACCTCATAGAACATTTCCACTACATTTATGCCACCAGATATACGAAAGAGGAAGACACTTGTTGCTCTTAAAGATGTAAAAATCCACACCTGAAATAACAGCCTCATTCATCTGGTAAATTCCACAGTAGACATAAGGTTCAGAAACAAGTTTTCTATTACAGGTAAAGGAAAAAACCCTCTGTTCTTCCTGATGGGCAGAATCACAGTCTGTGGGACAGGACTCCCCTGTGCTTCTTCTTTGCTAGCAAAGTAATAAAACTTCATTTTCCTTTTTCTCAAAATTGTATTCTCATTATTGAATTGGCTTCAGGGACAAGGACTCAGCTTTCTGTAACAGTAAAACTTTTGAATCAGTGTTTCATCAGTCACCAGCTGGTTTAAGTAATCTCTTTGAGGAAATTCAGTTTCTTTTTGGTGAAGGCTCAGTTCTTTAAATTCTGGTTATTACTCCCCACCACCTCACCTGTTTCCAGATGCCACCTAAATATAGTGGGGGTAGAAAAGGATCTTACTGTCATAGGAACCTTCCTAAACTGATGGAGCTGGGGCGAATGTTTGGGACTGCTGTGAAGAGCCATAATTTGAATCTGGATGTGTCTGTCTCCTGAACTTGAAAATACCTGTGTCTATAATACATATATCTTCTATTTCTACCTTTCATCTGACATGCAGAGCTGAGTATGGGGGGAATATCTACCCATGTGTCGCATAGGCATCTTATAAGCACTATGCCCAAATCTGGATTTAGTTCCCTCCTGTAAAGACACAAGTTACTCCTCTTACGTTACTGTCTTCATCTCTTTCATTCTTCATAAACTGAATTATAGTAATGAGCTGGTAAACTAGTTTTCTGGGTGAAAAAGCCCTGTTTTGTAGCACTTGCTCATTTCAATTATGTAAATATGTTACCATGGTTGATTTCAAGGTGCTGAGGGTTTTACAGGTGGTTCTAAAAAAACCTTCCTGAAAATTTAACACTTAGGTCTCATGAGCTACTACTATTGAGACAGAAAGATAGACCACCCATACAAGCCAGGAAAAGGGTCTTAGAGAAGAAAAGGAGGAAGAGAGAATTGGAAGTCAAGCTTCTGACTATATCTACTCCAAGGTACAAGGATAGTTCCTGAACAGCCCTAGACAAGACTGACCACAAAAGGTACTTCGTCTTCCACCACCAGACCCTCACCCCAACTCTTGTGCTGATTAAGCCTTAAAAATCACTTTTATCCAGATTTGCTAAAGAAAGCAAATTACAGAAAGTTGATTGGCTCCCTTTCTGGATCCTATATCCCACCAATCATCTATAGGGACAGATAAAGCCCATTAAAATGCCTAGACAACAGACACCTGTGGGCATCTCTCTCTTGGGACTCCCTCCCTCTTTGGGAGCTCTACTTCCTTTCTATTACTCTAATAAACCATGTTACTTTGCTCTCACCCTCATTTCCATGGATTTCAATATCAAATTCATGAGACAACTCACCTGACATTTACACTCCACACCATGTTACATCATGACAAGATTTCAGCATGAAGTAGTCTCTGTCTCACTCTCTATACAATCAACTTTCATGCCTTATCATTCTATTGTCTAAATACTCTCTACTTTCTCCCATCTTCTCCATTTTACTTGCCAACACTTTAAGCTAGACCTTTTTAAAAATTATTTTTTTTACTTCCATTATCTCCTGTCTCCAGTTTGTTCTTCACAAAGAGCAAAGGTAATTTCTAGGACACAAAGATGAACATGGCATTTCTATGAATAAAACCCTTCAATGATTCATCATTGCATTCAGGATAAAATTCAAACTCCTCTTCTAGGCCTTAATAAAACATGCATTCTCATATTATACTATGGTCCCATTGATTTATTATTCAAATGGCATCTCTTCCAGAAAGCTTTCCTGACTACCCTAATATTCAAATGTTATTTATCACAGTTTGCCTTGTAGCAGGGCCTTTTATAAAAAACAAAATTTATTGCAATAAGTTGGTAAATAAATTAAAATACCATAAGGATAAGAAGCAATCATAGTGGTTCCATTGTCCTCTGCATTTGTAGAAACAAACTTTGGAGTACTTGATTCTGGATTGTGTGTCACATACACAGAAATAAAATGGAATTACATAGGGAATGGTGTTTACCTGTACATTGAGGAAGTATGAGATATTGTCTTCAATACGATCAGGATATTATTCATGGGAACAAGATTTATCTTACTTGGTTTAAACATGCTCTGTCTTATCTGAAAAGGCAAAATGAGGACCAAAGGGAAAAGGGCACAAAGAAGCACAATCTCACATCCTAATAGTCACAGATTTGCAAACAAATTGTTGCAGGACAGGTAATAATAAATGTGTAGCATCACATTCTATAAAACATACACAAAATTGGGATTTAATAGTCAAAAATTAGAATTATAATAACTTTCTAACCACATCTCCAATGATCACCTTGTGTACTAAGAGCTTATATACTCCACTTGGGAGACCACTGAGACCGGAGTTTTTGATTAATACGCAGAACTTCTTAGGTAAACAGAGAACTCTGAGTTAAGGCTAAATGTTAAATGGATGGGTAGTACTAAGAAAGACTGGATCAGAGGGTTCCATTGCCAAAAGCTCAGTGTTTGTCCATGATGCCAATCCAATAATGAAGACATGGTTTTGAGAAAAAGGAAAAAAGAAGGTGTATTGGTGGGGAGGAGACAGGAAGATGGTATATTTATGGTTTGGGTAAATGGCAGGTATATATAGATATTTGGAGTTCAGGAAGAACATGTTTTTCCAAAAGATATATATTTAGGAATAAAGAACATAGAGAGATGATTAATTGAAACTTGTAGTTGAGTGAGATCATCAAAAGCAAAAGTATTTAAGAACCAACACTCTTAAAAGGCAAATGAAGCAGTTATTAGTCAAATGACACACCGGCCATTTTTACCTATGTGATTTGGAGCAAGTTATTAACCTTTTTGAGTCTCAGTTTCCATATGGTTAAAGTGGAGGTAATAAGATTTTCCTACTTTGTTCAAAGGGTGGATGCATTACTAAAGATATTGCAATATTGCACAATTTGAGCTTAATTTTATTGTGGGAATAATGTAAATTAGAGGCAATGCATCATTGGTTCCATAAATCTGTGAACATGCAGAATATTTCCGCTTTAATGCTGCTTAGATTTTTCTCAATATTGGATCTAACACTTAACAGGATACTCCATTGTTGATTAAGATTGCAGCCTATCAAGATGATTATAGCTTCTTCATAGCTTTTATTTTCTAATCACTTCTGGCTTCCACTGTAAAGTTAATGATTTTATGGTACAGTTTTCATTACCATTAACACTTGATGAGCATTTGGATAACATTGTTTAAAATATTTAAAATAGTTTCAATAATAATCACCAAGATCATTCCTAGAAGTTCCAGGGCACACAAATTATAGAATACTGACAAACTATGAGAAGTATTCATATAGAAAGATATCAGATTAGAGGAATTCAGCACTCTCCTACTTCTCTGTGAGATTGAATCAAAACAACAGGTGTGTAGCCACATGTTGAAGTAGGAGGGTCTTAGGAAAGCACTGGAGTGCAAAAGTAAGAGATTCAGTGACCAGGTGAAAATCAGAACTAGGGCTGGGGATATAGCTCAGTTGGTAGAGTGCTTGCCTTGCATGCACAGGCCCTGGCTTCAATCCCCAGCACCACAAAAAAGAAAAAAAAAGAAAGAAAGAAAGAAAGAAAGGAAGGAAGGAAGGAAGGAAGGAAGGAAGGAAGGAAGGAAGGAAGGAAAGAAAATCAGAACTACCAGTTATGAAAATAGTAATATAAACAGAGTACCCAAACACCAATCACCCAATGGTTCAGGAGGGGGAGGAAAAATGCCCCTTCAGTGATCTTCACAAGTCCAGAATCTGGCATCTGGCAAACATACAGGAGATCTGGATCTGTGAACTATTCTGGCACTACAGAAGAGGTGCTCTGTACTTCCCAGAATATTCATATGGTGCCATAATGAGAAGCCATCTTAAGAAGGGTCCCACTGCCTGAGCTTACTGCTTGGGGAATCAAAAGCCCCTGAATTTTTATTTTACTTTATTTTTTTGTGATGTTGGGTTATTTATTTTGTGCATCTGTGGCAATAAATAAGATCTCAGTGGTGATATGGATTTGACTGATTTCTGCAACTGTGCATGGCAAGACACCTGGAAAATGATAACCAAATCCCAGTGAAGGGTTGGGAGGGATGAGAGAGCTGGATATCTGGATTGGCAGATGCATCAAAGCCTAGAAAGGAAGGGGTAGGAGTATAGTACAGGGTACATATCCCCATCTGTTTACTCTGTCTCTTTTCCTTCCTCTCCCAGGGTCCTAGGCCCCTGGGATATGTTGGATGCCTTTGAAGCTAAAGGATGAAAGGCTGAAAAGATAGTTGGCTCTAAGTGACCAATATCAAATTATCTCTGTCAAAAATCCTATATCAAATGAAAAAGGTGAGGACAGAGGACATGCCTTTCTTGTTCCACTTTCCCCTTAGAAGTGAGAATGACAAAGACCTCTTTCTCTAACTCCTTTTGAGGGTATGAAGTGGTAGGAAGGAGGGGAAAATTTGGGAGCCCTGCAGTGTCCCATAAGACCTCATATCCTATAGGCAAGGACTAAGATTAGGGATTATATAAATGCATTAGTGGAAAAGCTCTAAGCCAAGATTAACAAGCACAGCTGGGGTGAGATGCCTGGAATCTGACTGGGACCCTGGCAGTGAAAGCTGGAACTACTGAAAACCCAGTTTAAGTGTTTGGGACTCAAATTGAGGGTGCAAGAGGCCAAGATAACTGGATCCCAGGACGGGCAGTTTGGCAGTAAGAACAAAGGAAAGAGACTGGGACCAAGATGCCTAGATCCCTGGTAAGGATAGGACTGGAAGGAGAAATGAGGGCTGGGAGAACCAAGAAGACTGGGTTCCGGAATAGCAGCAAGTCAGAATTCCAGGATCTCTGTCCACCCTCCTCTCCTTTTTCCCTCTATGAGGCAAAGAAGAGGGAAGGAGGGGGCTGAAGAAGAAATCAAACCATGGATCTAGCCCCCAGGTAGCCACATGGATACATTCAGGGCCAGACAGACACAGGAATGATGGGGGGAAAGAGGAATTTAGTGCTGCATTGGCCCTGGAGGGGACTGGGAGGGGTCTGGAGGCTGAGGAGGAGGAGGAGTAGGGGTCGGTTGTGGTGTTGCGTGACTCTGTCCTTTGCGGTGGCCCCTTACACAGAGGAAGGCACAGCCTTCCTCGTCCTCTTCCTCACTCTCAGTGGAGCTCTCACCAAAGGCCTGAGTTTTCTCATAAATACAGCAGCATTTTGATGAACGGCGTCCCATGTGTTCATTTCATTGCCTACTGTGTCACTTGTCCATTCCACTTTTTTTTTTTTTGTGGCTTCCTTTTCCAAAGTTTGATAGTTAGGCCCCGGTTCTCGGGCTCGGTTGTCACAGTAACCATTGTCTCAGTGCCTGGTCTCGCTCAGCCTGGCCCCAACCTTGGCCAAAGCTAAGGCTGAGGAAAAGGAGGAGGGGAGGAAGGGGAATGACACACCCTTCCCTTTTTCTGTATCTCTGAGTTCTAAGAGAATCGGTATCCGATTCAGGGTAGTAGCAAGGATCCTCAGCCTCCGTTTTCCCCCCTTCTCCCTGAATTTTTAAATATCCTCTTCTCTTCACTGGCTTAATAAGCTCCTGTCCAAAGAGACAGATTGGGCTTAGGGAAATGGAACTACTGAAAACCCAGTTTAAGTGTTTGGCACTCAAATTGACTCTGCTGAGGAGGGACTGGGAGTGTAGCTCAGTAGTAGAGTGCTTGCATAGCACATGGGAGGCACTGGGTTTGATCCTCAGCACCGTGTAAAGATAAATAATAAAAAAAAGGTATGAAAAATCCGCTGAGGACTCTATTCAGTAGAAAGTGTGGTCTGTGAGGTAGAGAGAAGCAGAAAGCACTGTCATTTAAAATTGGCAGTTTCAGCCCATAGTGGTGGTGCATGCCTATAATTCCAGTGGCTCAGGATCCTGGGGCAGGAATATTGCAAATTCCAAACCAGCCTCAGCAATTTAGGGAGATTCTGTCTCAAGATTAAAAAAAAAAGGATCTGGATGTAACTCAGTGGTTAAGTGCCCCTGGATTCAATGCCTGGTACCAAAACAAAAAAAAAACCTTAAAATTGGCTATTTGTCCCCCTGTGGTGAGGAGTCAGACCAGCTATTTTTGGTGTGTGGATTTGAATGGGGGCTGAGTCCAGGAAGACCAAGGCTGGGACTGGCAGATCACTTGGTTCCTGTGGCTCCCCCCACTACCAGTGCAACTTGCATTGATTCAGTCAATTCCTTCATACTAGAAGGTATTTAGAGGATATGCTGCCAAGTCTCAGATATTTGTCATACCTCACAATGACTGAGGGTATAGGAGTGAAGGGGTGTTAAACTCATTGGTCCAAAGGCTCAGCAGGCAAGAGAGGGTTTGGCAGTCAGATCCTACTGTCATTGTTTCCCAATCCCTGAGAGGGTGTACAGAAGCCTCAAGTGAAAATATCACTGCCGTGAACAACTTTGCCTTAGCCTCTGTTAATAGGAAAGACAGTGAAAAGGCTCAGCCTACATACTATCCTATGTGGTTTGGCCTGTTTGGCTCGAGCTGAGAAGAAACACTCCTCATGGCAGCTGCAACATACTACTACCATCATACCTGAATGATTAAAAAATTGAGGTCCTAGAAAGAAGTGTCTTCATTTTAAATACTTTGGCAAGAGAAATTATTGACATTTTTGTTTTTGTTTTGTTTCATTTTCCCTCAATTTTTTCATACTTTTATCTAGTTTTATGTATTTTATATTCTTTAATTCACTTTCTTTCAGTTTTGTTTTTCTCAATTGTTTTTGCTTTTATTGATGCATTATAGTTACTGAACATAATAGTTTAGTTCATTTTGACATAATCATACATACATAAAATTTAATTTACTCCATTTCAGTCCCTGCTGCCACCCCCATCCCTCTCCTCCTCTCTCCACTATTCCCCTTACTTGACTCCTTTGTGTATATATACTGTAAGGGTCCGGTGAAGCGTCAGAGGAAGAGACCACACAAGAGACTGGCTTCATGCAATTGGCAGGAGGGAGTTTATTGAACCAGCAAGCTGGGGCTCAAGGCCCACTCAGGAAGGGAGAGAAGCCCAGAGCCCAGAGCAGAGGTCAAGCAGAGCTTAAGTACACTTTTTGAGGAGGGCGGGGGGGCTTTGCATACATCAGAACAAATCATCTTGAGGCGCAGGAAAATTGAACAACAACTCTGAGACATGATTAGTACATTCATTGGTGGGAACAGGCTGAGCAGGGGTGATTGGTCACTTCTAAGTGGGGTACACATTCAAACTGATTGGTTTTAGGGCCTAAATAACTACATGACAACTACACAGAATCTCAGGTTATTAGACAACCAGTGGAAACAGTGGGGATATTTACTGGGCAGTTCCAGTATTGTCCTAACAGCTACAGGGATTACAGGTTCTGAGGGTAGCAGAGGAATTTTAACAATACCTAGTCTTTTACTTTTTAACCCAGGCTTTGCAGTTTAGAAACTTTACAATGCCCGGTCTTTTACACTTTAACTCAGGCTTTGCAGTTTAGAATCAGCTTAGAAATTTTTCCTTTACAATACTACATTTTCTTTAACCATTCATCTATTTATGGATGCTTGAACTGGTTACATATCTTGACATTGATGTAGCTATATTCCTAAGGTATGCTGATTTAAGTTCTTTTGAATATATACCAAGGAGTGGGATGGCTGGGTCACATGGTGGTTCCTTTCCTAGTTTGTTGAGAAATCTCCATACTGCTTTCCAGAGTGGTTGTATTTATTTGCAGTCCCACCAACAATATATGAGTGTACTTTTCCCCCCACATCCTCAGCAGCATTCATTATTATTTGTATTCTTGATCATTGTCATTCTGACTAGAATGGGATGAAATCTCAGTGCAGTTTTGATTTGCATTTCCCTGATTGCTAGCACTGTTAAACATTTCTTCATATATTTTTTGACCATTTGTTCTTCTTTTGAGAAATGTCTCTGTAGATCTTTTGCCCATTTATTAGTGTTGTTTTTGTCTTTCTGTTTTTATTTCTTCATCTTTTCCCTTATTCCCTTTTTAAAAATTTATTTTATTATTAATTTTATACTCGTTAATGTTTTAGTCCAGTCTACATTATCTCTGCCCCTTTCTTCTCTACAGTTAGTGGTGTTGTAGATGTTGTTTTTAATAGGTTTTATCAGAAATCTACATCTGGTTTACTTTTAAGATTGGATTAAAAAATAAGACTGTTTGTTGTCTTCAAGAAACTCATCTCACCAACAAAGACATACAAAGATCAAAAGTGAAAAGATGAAGAATGATATTCCAATCAAATGTAATCCAAAAGAAAGCAAGAATATCTATGCTTATACCTGAGAAAATAGACTCCAAGTCAAAATCAGTCATAAGAAACAAAGAGGGCCACTACATATGAATAAAAAGAACACTCCATCAAAATGATATGACAATTATAAATATATATGAATGAAACATCAGGGCACCCAATTTTATAAAACAAACCCTATAGTACATAAAGAGATAAATAGGGCCCTCTATAGTAACTGGATGACTTCAATACCCTGCTCAATGGTATATGTCTATAATCCCAGCAGCTCCTGAGGCAGGAGGATCATGAGTCCAAAGCCAGTCTCAGCAACAGTGAGACACTAGGCAACTCAGTGAGTTCCTGTCTCTAAAATACAAAATAGGGCTGGGGATGTGGCTTAGTGGTTGAGTGTCCCTGAGTTCAGTCCCCGGTACAAAAAAAAAAAAAAAAAAAAAGAATTTTTTTCAGAGTACACCGTCTTTCATCAGCACACAGAATTTTTTAAAAATAAATCACATTTTAGGGCATACAGCAAATCTTAACAAATACGAAAATACTGAATTTCTTACATCCTATAAGAACATAGCAGAATAAAACTAGAAATCAAAAGCAAGAGAAATTGCAGGAATTATAGAAACACATGGAGATTGAACAATATACTTTTGAATAATGAGCAGATCATTGATGAAATTGGGGGATAAATTTGAAAAGTTCTAGAATCAGTGAAAATGGAAACAAAATGCCAGAACCTGTGGGACACAGTGAAAGCAGTTACAAGAGAAAAGTTTATAGCTATAAGTGCCTACATTAGAAAAACAGTGAGATCTCAAATAAATAACCTAAAGCAGCACCTGAAGACCTTAAAAATCAAGAACAAACCAAACCTCAAATGAGTAGAAAAAATAAAATAACAAAGATCAGAGCAGAAATAAATCAAATAGAAACCAAAAGGACAATATAAAGGATAAATTAAAAAAAAGATTTTGTTTTTTGAAAAGATAAACAAGATTGAAACTTAACCAACTCACCAAAAGAATGAATGAAACCCCAAATATATAAAATTTGAGGTGAAAAGTGGATATTGGAACAGATCCCACTGAAATACAGAAGAATCATTAGGAATATTCTGAAAACATATATTCCAAAACTTAGAATATCTAAAAGAAATGGAAAAAATTCTAGACACATACAGGCAACCAGAATTCAGACAAAATCATTTCAAAACCCTAAATAGATCAGTAACAAGCAATGAGATTGAAGCAGTCATAAAAAGACTCCCTGCAATGAAGATTCCAGGACTAGACAAATTCACTGTTGTGTTTTATCAGACTTTTAAAAAATAACTAATACCAATGCTTCTCAAACTATTTCATAAAATAGAAAGTGAAGAAACTCTTCCAAGCTCATTAGAGGAAGACAATACTACCCTGTTATCAAAACCTAATGTGGAAAGAACACAAAAAAGAAAACTAGGGACTGATATCCTTCATGAACATAAATGTGAAAATCCTCCATACAATGTTGGCAAAATGAATTGAACATCCCATGCAGAAGATCATATACTGTGGATAAGTTGGTGGCATTCCACAGCTCATCAAAGAGGTAAAAGCCTTCTAGAATGACAATTATAAAACACTGAAGAATGAAATTGAAGAAGACACTAGAAAATGGAAAGAACTCCCATGGTCATGAGCTAAGAAAACTAGTATTGTTAAAATGGCTATATTACTGAAAGTAAGCTACAGATTCAGTAGAATCTCCCTCAAAATACCAATGACATTCTTCACAGAATTAGAAAAAATATCCAAAATATCATATAGAAACACAAAACCCCTGAATTGACAAAACAATCCCGAGCAAAAAGAACATTGCTCAAAACATTACAATATCCAGTTTCAAAACATACTACTGAGCTACTGTAATACAAACAACATGATATTGGCATAAGATAGATATATAGACAAGTGGAATAGAATAGAGGACCCTGGCATAAACCCACATATCTACAGCCACATGATTTTGGAAAAAGGGGCCAACATATATTTATCTTGGAGAAAAGACAGCCTTTTAAATAATGCTGCTGGTAAAACTGGACTTCCACTCAGAGAAGATTGAAACTAGGTCCCTACCTCTTACCCTGTACAGAAATATATACAAAATATATTAAATACCTAAATGTAAGTCCTGAAATTTTGTAACTACTAGAGCAAACATTAGAGAAACACTTCAAGATATAGATATAGGCAATGATTTACTCAATGGAAATCTAATGGCTCAGGAAATAATAGCAATATAATTGACAAATAGGACTATGTCAAACTAAAAAGTGTCTTTGCAGCAAAAGGAAAAATCAATGGATTGAAGAGATAGTTTACAGTTGAGAGAAAACATTTGCTAACAATTCATCTGACAAAGGATTAATATTCAGAACACATAAAGACTCAAAATGTAATGCTTTAAGAACAAGGAAAGTTGAGGCTGGGGTTGTGGCTCAGTGGTAGAGTGCTTGCCTAGCACATGTGAGGCACTGGGTTCGATCCTCAGCACCATATAAAAATAAATAAATAAAGGCATTGTGTCCATTTACAACTAAAAAAAAGGACAAAGAAAGCAATAAAAAATGGGAAATGATCTGAACAAATATTTCTCCAAAAAGTCAAATGGCCAGTAAATATATATAAAAAAAAATGCCCAATATGTTTAGACATCAGGGAAATGGAAATCAAAACTACATTGAAACTTCATCTCACTCCAGTCAAAATTGCTATCAACAAGAAAACAAAAACTAACAAATGTTGGTGAGGATGTGGGGAAAAATTAACACTTATATATTGTTGATTGAAATGTAAATTACTATGGCCAGTATGGAAAACAGTGCAGAGATTCCTAACAAACAAACAAAAAACTATCATATGTTCAACTATACCATTCCTGGTATATATTCAAAGCAATCAAAGCCAGAATACAAATAGATTTACCTGCCTAACAGTGTTTATCATGGTATAATTCACAATAGCCAGGTTATAGAATCAGACTAGGTGACCATCAGACTAGGATGCATGAATAAAGAAAATGTGGTACATATACACAATAGAGTATGTTCATCCAATAGGTTGTTGATGGTAGAGATTCAGTAAAAGAATGTAAAAGTGCCTGACTCAGTATACAGCATATAGTATATGTTTAGCAAATATTTTACTTTCCTCTTCTATCAAGCATAGCAGAAACTTGTAGTTACTTAGGTATTAAAAACCAGATGGAAATATATAATACTTTTCATAAATTTTAAGTGATCTGATATGGAAAAAATTATCTCTGGCCTCATTCATGAATGCTTTATTATTATTTTTTTTCCTTTATTTGTACTTTTCCTTTAATTTAGAGATAGATCTCATTCTAGAAGCTATATCTCCACCTGGTGGCCCACATAGGCAACAGCCGGTATTTTACTTTTCTCCTGATTATAAAAAACTTGGAAAACAGAAAAAAGTGTAAGGAAGTAGAGGATAGGAAAGGCAGCAGAATACAACAGACACTAGTATGGCAATATGTAAATCAGTGGATGTGTAACCGATGTGATTCTGCAATCTGTATATGAGGTAAAAATGGGAGTTCATAACCCACTTGAATCAAAGTGTGAAATATGATATGTCAAGAACTATGTAATGTTTTGAACAACTAACAATAAAAATTAAAAAACAAACAAACAAAAAAAAACCCAAACAAACGAAAAAGAAAAAAGTGTAAGGAGCTTTTTTTTTTTTTTTTTTTAAGAGAGAGAGAGAAAGAATCTTTTTCGTAGATGGACACAACACAATGCGCGCTCTACCGCTGAGCCACAATCCCAGCCCAGGAGCTTATAAAAAATAATAAACAATCTTACCATACAGAGGGAACTAATAAAAAGTATTGGACTTTTTTTTCCTTATATTTTCTATGTTTTTTTACATTGGAGAAGTGAACTCAGACTAGATACATACTTTTGTAACTGGACTCGGTTTATTATATCTGCAAAGATTGATGTAATGAAAACAACATTTTAAGCATCATTTAAAAATCTGAATAATATTCCAATCTTTGTTAAATTGACTTCTCAAATTTTTACCATACTCTCTATATCATCTTTGTCCATATTTCACCTACGCCTTGAATTTGAATTTTGGAAGAGATATGAGTCAAAGTGAGTTTGTTTTTAAACAGAATTGACATTTTTATTGATTTTTCAATAATGCATGTGCATTATAAACCTTTTAAAAAATATTAAATCTGAGCCAGGTGTAGTGGTGCACACCTGTAATCCTTAATGAGGCCCCAAGGAACTCAGGGAGACTGTCTCTAAATTTTATATATATATTTGGAAAATGAAAAAGTAGATGGGCATTATCATGTTAAGAACAACTAGGCCAGTGGCTTGGGAGGCTGAGGCAAGAGGATGCAAGTTCAAGGCCAGCCTCAGTAACTTCGTGAGGCCATAAGCAACTTACTGATCCTGTCTCAAATATATAAATATATATATATATATATATATATATATATATATATATATATATGTGTGTGTGTGTGTGTGTGTGTGTGTGTGTGTGTGTATACACACACACACACACACACACATATACTGGGCACAATGGCTCACCTGTAATTCCAGAGGCTCAGGAGACTGAGGCAGGACGATCACAAGTTCAAAGCCAGCCTCAGCAACTTATCAAGACTCTATCTCCAAAAAAAAGAAGAAAAAAGAAAAATTATAAAAAAAAGACTTGGATGTGGGCTGGGGTTGTGCCTCAGTGGTAGAGTGCTTTCCTAGCAAGCATGAGGCACTAGATTCAATTCCCTAGCACCACACACAAAAAAACTAAATAAACAAAATAAAGGTACTGTGTCTATCTACAACTAAAAATATTTTTTAAAAAAAGGTCTTGGGATGTGGCTCGGTAGTTGAATACCTCTGGGTTCAATTTCTGGTACCAAAAGAAAGAAAAAGCGGCATAACCCTACCAAATATAATTGTTGATAAATTTTTGATGAATTCCTTTTAAGTTTTTAAAATATTTTGTAGTTGTAGATGAACACAATATCTTTATTTGATTTATTTATTTTTATGTGGTGCTGAGGATCGAACCCAGTGCTTCATGCATGTGAGGCAAATGCTCTACCACTGAGTCCAAACCCCTGCCCCCTTTTAATTTTTTAAAAAAGTTTTAATTGTTTACAATATAACGATCCAGATGCTGTCCAAAATCTTCCCCAAATCTATCATCACCTGCAAATTGTGGACAAAATGCAAATGTCTCCTTCAAAGCATAGCTGAAATTGCAATAATTTCTTCCGAGAGAAATCCATAGTAAATGAAAAGCAAACAGCTGAAAATAAAGTTATTAAGAAGTGTTGAAGTTACAGGACTCTCTGAGGGCATCTGCTAATATCAGGGACCAAAAGTATGTTTGTAAATGGTCCTGTGAGTAATAAGAATCCATTAAAAATGTCTAAGTAGAACGACACAAGATGAGTTGTGTTTAGGAATGACTTATTTGGGGGAAAAAACTAGATGTAGGAAACTTGGTAAAAGATTGTCATGCCTGTCGTGAAAAGACTTGGAAAAAATATAGGCTGGAAATCTGTTGGGTAAGTAATCAGTGTCAGTGTATGATCAAGGATATGGCTTTATTCAAGATTTGGAAAATGAAAAAATAGATGGGCATTACAGTCATGTTAAGAATAACCTGGCCAGTGGCTTGGGAGGCTGAGGCAGGAGGGTGGATTTTCAACACCAGCCTCAGCAACTTAGTGAGGCCATAAGCAACTTAATGAGATCCTGTCTTAAAATAAAAAATAAAAGTGGGATGGGGACATGGCCCAGTGTTAAGTGCCCCTGGGTTGAATGCCTGGTACCAAACAACAACAACAACAACAATAATAACTTGGGTTGTCTACCAAAGCTCCACAAATATTGGCCCAGAGGCAAGGCTGATAGGAAATCCAATCAGTAGCAAGGTATCAAAGATGAGAACAGGAGTTCATGTAATGGTTGTTGCCTCTGAGAAATTTTACCAGTTACTTATTAATTTTGGGGAGGGTATCAGGGTTTGAACTCAGGAGACTTAACCACTGAGCCACATTCCCATCCATTTTTTATATTTTATTTACTCAGGGTTTCACTAAGTTGCTGAGGCTGACTTTGAACTCATGATCCTCCTTCCTCAGCCTCTTGAGCCACTGGAATTATAGGCATGGGCCATTGCGCCAGGCTATACCAGTTAATTTAACTGGCATTTCTATTAGAGGGATCCAGGTGCAATAAGTATTTGGAAAAGAAAATCTAATGCTTCCTGGCCCTTTAATCTTGGCTTCTAGCTCTTCAGTGAGGGTGAAGTCTCAGGATAATTTTATTTCTCATGTCAATAGACAATTGCAGGATCATTCCATCAGTTTTATTGATAGATCTAAATTCCAGCTATGTTATAACCCCAGATTATCTTAGATAGCATGAGTGGTAAATAATATGTATAAGATATTTGGCTATTATGGAAGCACTAAAAAGGAAGCACTTGGGGCTGGGTTTGTGGCTCAGTGGTAGAGTGCTCGCCTAGCATGCATGAGGCACTGGGTTCGATCCTCAGCACCACATAAATGTAGAATAAAGACATTGTGTCCACCTAAAACTAAAAAGTAAATATTAAAAAAAAACACTTAAGATTTAGAAATAAAGGAAGGCCTCATGAAAGATTAGGCAGATAAAGTATAAGTATAGCTATTCCTGTTCTCTTTTGGTTTTAATTTGCATGGAATATTTTTTCAATCCTTTTGCTTTCAATCTATTAGTGTCCTTATTAGTGAAGTAAGTCTCTTCTGGTACTAGATAGTTGAGAATTATTTTTAATCAATTTAATCATTTTTTTTGTCATTTAGTTGAACAATTTGGTCCACTTAAACTTCAGGTAATTATTGATAGGTATGGACTTTCTATTGCTCTTTTGTTAAATATTTTCTAGTTGTTTTGTAATTCTTTTGTTCCTGCCTCTCGTCATCTTTTTTTCTCGTGTATTTTTCTTAGATTTTTTATTTGTTTCTTGTATTTTATTTAGAGACAGAGTCTCACAGAGTTACTTAGGGCCTCACTATTTCTGAGGCTGGCTTTCAATTTATGATTCTCCTGTCTCAGCCTCCCAAGGGGCAGGGATTACAGACCTGTGCCACCACTCCCGCCTGGCGTTAAATTTTTTGAGTTCTTTACATATTACGGAGATTAATGCTCTATCTGAGGTGCAGGTGGCAAAGATTTTCTCCTGTTCTGTAGGCTGCCTCTTCACATTCTTGATTGTTTCCTTTGCTGTGAAGAAGCCTTTTAGTTTGATACTATCCCATTTATTGATTCTTGGTTTTACTTCTTGTGCTTTAGGAGTCTTGTTGAGAAATTCGGTTCCTAAGCTGACATGATAGAGATTTGGGCCTAATTTTTCTTCAATTAGGCACAGAGTCTCTGATTTAATGCCTCGGTCCTTGATCCGCCTCGAGTTTTGTGCAGGGTGAGAAGTAGGGGTTCAAATTCATTCTACCACATATGGATTTCCAACTTCCCCAGCACCATTTTTTGAAGAGGCTATCTTTTCTCTATTGTATGTTAATGGCACCTTCCTTTAGCATGAGATAACTGTATTTACAAGGACTTGTTGCTGTGTCTTCTCTTCTGTACCAGTGGTCTTCATGTCTGACCTCATCAATGATTAATCCATTTGATGGATTAATAATTTGAAAGGACCTACTGGAATGTGATGAAAACTGTAGGTTGGTGAGGCATGACCTGGGGCCAGTTGCCCTTTGTGTTTCTGGGCTGCCTGCCTGAACAATTTTTCTCCACCATACCCTTCTACCATGTTTCTGCCTTGGAGCTAGCATACCATGAACTGAACCTCTAAAACTGTGAGCCAAAATAAATCTTTCCTCTTCTAAGTTATTCTTATCAAGTATTTTGGTCATAATGACAAAAAATAACCAACACAGTGAGATTCCTCTATTTGTAGCCCTTAGGTTCTGTGGTCTCTAGGGATTCTTTGATCTGCAGGACTAAAGAAGGATATGCTTGTCTTGTCTAATAATTTCAGGGTGAAGGGAGTCTCAGGACATAGGGCTGTCTTTTGTTGCTAGGTTGGGGGTCAGGAAATGTTGAGTCTGGATCACATTTTTCTGTTTTGGGAGGAACACAAGATACCCAGATAGTATAATGTTCTTTCAGTCCTGAAAAGAAAATAAAATCTCACCCTCCCAGTACCTTCTTACCATGGAGTTTTCCTTTGATTGTTTCTTGCATTATTTCAAAGTTTTATATTTGCATTTAGTGGACCTGAGTAGGGCGAAATGGATCTGTGTGATCTGGTCCAGACTAGCAGTTTCCCTGGTATTTAATTTTTAGCAGAATATACAAAGAGACTTCATGATTTAGAATGAAATATTGGATTTCTAATGGTGAGAGTTCCAGATACTGGTAGCCACTTTGCAGCTAGGAGTTCTGGAAATATTGTTCTCTCCCATGAATAATAGGTTTCTTTTACCACATGGCAGAGAGAAGAGCAATACTATATAAACTTGGACTCAATGGCTCTTAAGTTGAAGGAGAGCAAGGGGGAAGATATTGACTATTTTCCCCATAAATGTTTTGTTAATGAAATAATAATTATTATAGTTGAATACAATTTGTAATATAGGCCTATTAGTGAAAATAATTAAAATTTTAAAGATAATATTTCATTTTGAGTTCAGTTAGTGTATTCTATTATAAAAAAATCAATTGAAAATGTTTATCTGTTAATGCCAATTTATAATGAAATTTTATTGTTTGAAATATCTTTTCACACAGGTGATATCAATTCATATGTATATGATTTTTGTAGTCCATTTTGTAAAACCTTGAGGTAAAATATACACAACAAAAAATTTAACATTTTAACCATTTCCAGACTGCAATCAAGTACATTCATAATTTAGTGTCAACAAAACCACTATCCATTTCCAGAATATTTTCATTTTCCCAAAGAGAAGTTTTTTACCCGTTAAATAATAACTCTTATTCCTCTGCTTATTTAAGCCCCTGATAACCTTTATTATACTGTTTCCATGAATTTGCCTATTCTAAGTTATTCACATAAGTCAAATAATAAACATATGTCCTTTTGTGCCTTTTAAAGTTTCATCCATCTAATAGCCTGTATTAGAACTTTATCTTTTTAAGGCAGAATAATATTCCATTGTATTTATATGTTACCAAATTTCTTTCTGTTTCCTTATTTCATTTCCATATTTCTTTACCATTTCCATTGATCTGTCAGCGGACGATAGGGTGTTTCAGTGTTTTCAAAAATTTGTATTTTTATTGAATATATTTCAGGTGAATAATATATATGTACATGTAAATATATATGTGTGTGTGTATATATATATATATACTTTGATATACATACACCTGATTAAATGATGAACACAACCAGTTCAATTAATATATCCTATCTCATTTAGTTATCTTTCTTTTGTTGTAGTTATAAAAGTACCTAAAATTTACTCTTAGAAAATTTCTGTTACACAATCACAAATTAGTAACCATGGTCTTCATGCTATATTTTAGCTCTCTCGACTAATTGGTCCTATATAATTTCAACTTTTTACACTTTGATCTATATCTTCCCATTCATTTCCCCAATTTCTGACAATAATCATTCTACTCTGTTTCTATATGTTCAATCTTTTTATAGATGATACATATAAGAGGGACCATGAAGTATTGTTCTTTGTGTGTCTGGCTTATTTTACCTAGTACTACATTTAACCAAAAGCTTTTGCACAACAAAGAAAACTATTAACATGAAATGAAAAGGGAGGCTACATATCAGCCATAAGGGGTTAATATTCAAATTTATAAGAAACAGCTACAGCTCACTAGCTCTAAAATGACTGAAATATGGAGAAAGGAACAGAGTGGGACATTTATCCAAATAAGCCATACAAATAACCAACAGATATATAAAAAGGTGCTCAACATTAATCATCAGGGAAATGCAAATCAAAACCTCAATGAGATATCACTACACTCCAGTAAGAATGGCTATTATATAAAAATTAGAAAGATAACTTCTGGAGAAGATGTGGAGAAAAGGGAAACATAACACTTTTTAGAAATGTAAATTGGTATAGCCATTAGGCATAATAGTATGGAGTTTCTAAAAAAAATAGAACTACCATGTTATCAATTATTGACTATTGTGAATAATGTTGTTATGATTTTAATTCTTTTGAGTATATACCTAGTGTTGGAATTTCTAGATCACATAGTAATTCTCTAACTTTTTGAGGAATCATATGCTGCTTTCCATTTTACATTCCCACCATTAATGTATGAGGGTTATGATATTTCCACATCCTCATCAACACTTATTTAAAACTATGCCAGCATAGTTGATATAAAGTGGTATTTTGCTGTGGTTTTTATTTGCATGAAATTACAAGGTTATGTGTCTTTTTTTTTAAGTTGTAGGACACAATACCTTTATTTTATTTATTTATGTGGTGCTGAGGATTGAACCCAGTGCCCCATGCATACAAGGCAAGCATACTGCTGCTGAGCCACAACCCCCAGCCGCAGTTATGTGCAAATTGGTCATTTGTCTTCCTTCTTTGCAGAAGCAACTATTCAAGTCTTTGGCCACTTTTTTTGTTTGTTTTGGATTGCTCATTGTTGTTGTGTTTTAGGAGTTTTTACACATTCTAGACATTAATCCCCTATTAAACATATGATTTGAAAATAATTTGTCCTGTTATGTGAGTCATCTTTTCACTTTTGTAATAGTGTCCTTCAACAAGTACAAAGTTTTTGGCTTCTTTTTAATCTATTTTTCATGGTGTTGGAATTGAACCCAGGCCCTTGAGTATTCTAGGCAAGTGCTCTACCACTGAGCCACAATCTTAGCCCCAAGTTTTAAGTTTTGATGAAGTCCAACCTACCTATTAATTCTTTTATTGCCTACATATTTGGTGTAATACCAAGAAACTGTGAAATTCAATCTCATGAAGCTTTTTTTTTGCAAAATTTTTATACTTTCAGCTCTTAGATTTAGATATTTGATCCATTTTGAGTTAATTTTTACATATGCTGTAAGGGAAGGCCAATTTCATTCTTTTGCCTGTGAATATCCAGCTTTCTTCACACCATTTGTTGGAAGATAGTTCTTCTCAAATTATTTACTTTCAAAATTTGCATTAACATGAGTTTGATTTTCATCATGTTGATGGCTACTTTAAAATATTTATAAAAGCACTTTGTATATTAAAGGCATTAACTGTTGCATGGCTATAAACAATTTCACGGTTTATCTTTGCCTTTTACCTTCACTTATCACATGTTGTAGAATGTTTAAATTTTTATCTGTTAATGAATCTATCTTTGTGGGTTTTGCCAGTAGGCTCATGTTTTAAAATGGTTTTCCCATTCCACGATTTGGGGGAAAAAAGTATTCTCCTCTGATCCTTTATGTTTATTTTTAAACATTATTAGTGGACCTCAGGTATACAGAACTGAATTAAAGATAATCCTTTGTTCTTAACACACTACCATTATTGATTAATTTTTGTCATTTCTTTATTTAATAATATAACAAATATTTGTGAACCCACCACCCAACCCAAAAGTTACTACATTAACAAATAACTCATATCTACTTATGGCTATCTTTTCTATCCTATTTCCCTGGTTTTGTTCCAGAAGTAACCCAAACATTTTGTCATTCTTTTCTTTTAAAATGTTTTATTTTGAACTCCAGTCAGAGAACACATGAAATGTAGCCTTTAAATCACCTCTTCAAAAGCCCCCCGTTCTTGCTGATGGACAGAATCATAGCCTTTGGTACAGGAGTTCTTTGTGTTTCTCCTTTGCTAGCAAGCAATATACCTTTTTCCTTGTTCTAAAAAAAAGAGTTTTATTTTATTTGTGTGAATAAATAAGCAATATAATATTTAGTTCTTCTTGGTTTTGAACTTTATTCACTGTTACTAAACAATGTATTGTCTTCTGGAACTTTCTTTGTTCATTCAAATTTATGTTATTGAGAACTGTCCATTGTCCAGTAAAGAAAGGGTACCAGAAGGAGGGAGAAGGGGAGGGCATGTGGTGGTAAGGGGGAATGCAATTGACCAACATATGTTACATGTGTGTATGAATATGTAACAAATCCTACTATTAGGTATAATTATAATGCACCAACAAAATAAGTAAATCAGTAAATAAAAATAACTCTCCATTGTGTTGCATGAAGTATAGTTAATTTTCACTTCAATAATTAATATTAGCAAGCAGGTGAACAGTGAGCACAGGTGTACTTCAGGTGAAGAGGAAAGTAGAATAATGGTCATTAGAAACATGAAAGGGTAGTGGGGAGAGGAGGAAATGGTTAGGTAATGTGTACCAAAATATAGTAAGATAGGAGGAATTAGTTCTGGCATCCTATAACACAATAGGAAAACTATAATCTACAACAATTTATGATAGATTTCAAACAACTAGAAAAGAGTCCAAAGTTTTCCAACACATATAAATGATAAATGTTTGAGGATATAAAATTCTGATTACTCTGATTTGGTCATTACATGCTATTTACATGTATTGAATTATCACAATATACCCCATAAATACATACAAATATTATGAGTCAAATTAAAAAGAAAAACAGAGTATATCAGGTGAAAGAATAGCATGCATGATATCCCTAGGATGGGAAAAAGCATGACAAACTTGAGCAACTTTAGAAAAGAGAGACCAGTGACTGATACACTGAGGTCTGTGGGAGGAGTAATAGGAGATGAGCTGGGCCAGCAGCTAAGGGGGAGGAGACCATGTAGGGCCTTGTAGGCCATGGTAAAGATCTAAGCTTTCATCATAAGTGCAATGGAAGTCGTTAGAGTAATGACATGATCTGGTTCATAATTCTAGATTAATCTGGCTTCTTATGAAGAACAGATTGAGAAGAAAGTGATAAGAATTCAATCTTGAGGTGGTTTCTATTATTGTCCCCATTTTCACAGGAACAACTAAGTGAAGAAGTGAAGTAATTTGCTTAGAACTATAAAGCTACTACATGATAGAGCCAGGATTTATAAGAGGTTGTATCATCCCAGAACCTGTTCTTTTAATTGTGATACTGTATATGCACTGAGAATTCAGAGAGTTTGGTTTGGAGGTATGGATTTAGGGATTCATTGGCTTATATTCAGAGTCATGAGATTGCATGAAATCACACAGGCAGAGAATGTTGTTAGAAAATTAAAAAAGGTTAAAGAGAAATCCCGAAGTACTCTAATATTTAGAGTTTGGTGGAGAAAAGGAAACTGAAATAGAGCAGCTGGTGAGGTAAGAATAAACCATGGGTACTTTTACACAGAAATGAAAAGCAAAATACTCTTCAGGGAAGCATTACTGGTCAACTACGCCAAATGTTGCTGAAATATAAAGTGAGCTAAGGACTAAAAAGTGAGCATTTGAGCTGAGATTGTTGCTCAGTGGCAGAGCACTGGCTTAGCATGTGTGAGGCACTGGGGTCAAGTCTTAGCACTGCATGTCAATAAATAAAATAAAGGTCCATTGACAACTAAAAAAATATTTAAAAAATAAAAAGAAAAGCGAGCATTTGATTTAGTAACATGGAGGCCACTGGAGACCTTCAAAGCAGGCATTTAGTAGGCTCATGAAGTAGGAAGGAAGATTGAAATGTATACTTTCATTTCCTAGATTGTCAACTTGATTGGATTGAGAAATGTCCTGGAAACATCTAGGATTAAGACATTTATGGGTGTGTCTGTGAGGGTGTTTCAAGAGATGATTGGCATGTGGGACAGCAAACTGCCCTGAATGTGGGTGGCATGGTTCAATAGATGGTGGGACTAAATGGAACATAAAGTGGAAGAAGGAGAAAGTCACAGCAGATGCAAGTTATATTTTTTCTTGAATGGGTGAATCTTTTGCTGTTGCCATTGCCCATGAACACTGGACTGCAGCTTCTTCATATTTCTAATGTAGGTGCTCACCAATGAGTATCCACAGAATTTCCAGATTCTCGGTCTTGGACTGGGGCTGCATCATTGTTTTCTCTTATTCTCTGGCTCCAGCTTCTTGCACTGAGCAGATACTGGTTACCCCTGATCCACAGTGTGCAGATGGCCATTGTGGAACTCTCCAGCTTCTGACTGTGTAAGGCGATCTATCTAATAAGTCCCCTTTTGTAATCATACATATGTACAACCTGTTGGCTCTGTTCCTCTGGAGAACCCTGATAAATATATCATACCAAGGTGATAACATAAATGAGTGAAATGTTCAGGCAGGAACTGTGTTGAGTAGATGAGATCATGTAACATGTAAAGGTTCAGGCACTGCTGATTTCCAACAGGCTGATGACACTCTGTAAAGCAGTTTTAAGGATGGAAATATAAATTTTCACATAAAATCTCTTAGTTTTTCATTATTGATAATCTATTCAAATTAACACATACATATGTGTGTATATATGCTGAGCATGTGTGCGTGCACACACACACACACACACACACACACACATACACACACATCACAGGCCAAACAAAAATGTCTGTGGACCAAATTTAACCTATGGACTGTTGATTTGTGACTTCTGTTCTGTAGAAATTTCCATACTACTACAACTTCAGCCTAGTCTTAGCTTGCTTGATGCCAGACTACTAAGACCCTCCATCATCTTTACAAATGAAATGGCTATACCATGATTTTTAGAAATATTGTAAATGCTCTCTGATGTCAAGAGTCTCTAATATTCTCTACAAGAAAGGTGACATGTCTAGGTAGTGATGATCCTGGAACTGGAGACCATCTCATTTCAAATCCAGTCCTCTTTCTACTACATCACAATTGTATTTCACATATTGAGGTTTCTTTGGTTTGCTATATAACTGACTGAGGTCCCATGTATAGTGCAGAATTGAATTAAATTTAACATAATTGGAGTGTCTATTATGAGCAAAACTCTGTGGTAGTCACTGAAAATGATTTGAAAATGAACAAGACCCAGACCATACTCCCAAGAAGTAATGGAAGCACAGAAAAGTCAGGATTTGGGTTGGTTCTAGAACAATGACTTGGTGAGGGAGACCTTATTTATTTTTTCATTCATTCCTTCTTTCATCTAACAAGTATTTATTGAACATCATTTTTTTTTTGCCAGGCACATAGTGAGTATAAAACAGTAAATAAGAAGATTACTCTGGTTAGCATAAGTAATAAAAGTTAAAAGTAAGGGGAAAGGGGAATTTATGAAGAGGACAGTGGATTATGCTACAAAATTAGGGGAAGAGTTGACTCAGGGAAGGAATTATGTTAGCTCTAGGTACAAGAGAAGCATGATTTTATGGAACTTCTCTCCGACTTTTGTAATATGACTTTCCACCTCAGGAATACGAGTTTCTGTTTTAATCCACAATGGTATGCTCTTGGAAGGGAGAAACTATTTGGCCCAGTTGAGTCAAGAATCCTCCTCTGAGGAGGCTGAGACAGGAGGATCATGAGTTCAAAGCCAGCCTCAGCAATTTAGTGAGGCCCTAAGCAAATCAATGAGACCCTAACTCTAAATAAAATGCAAAATAGGGTTGGGGATGTGGCTCATCGGTCAAGTGCTCCTGAGATCAATCTCCAGTACCCCCCCCCCCAAAAAAAAAGACTCTTCCCCTGGAGCAAGTTGTTACGGAAAATAGAAAAAGTTCATATAGCACAAGCAGCGGACATGACCATTACAGGACCATCTCTGGTTTTAAGCCAGTTCCAAAGATGGCAATCCTTGTAATTGGACTACTCTGTTCCATGTGGTGTCTATTAACTGCTAATATCAAGAGGAATCAGATCAAGAGAATATATTCACTTTCCTCAGAAGTTTAACGTCCCAAAGTTTTTTCTGTTATAAGAACTTTCTGATATCAATGAACTAGCCAAAAGAAATAGAATTTCTGAGATAGAGGGAGCCTTTTGCAACAATTAATTCAACCTCTTTCATTGTACAGATAAGGAATATGAGGTACAGTATGCAGTCTTGCATGTACTCACATAGCAAATAAATGTAGTACTGGGTATATAGGAAATTGCTGACCTCTGTGGGTCTTGTCTTTGCACCATACTGAGAGAGAGCACAGCCATGGTATCCTTAAAGCTTCTGCATAGTATCATGTACAGGAAAAGATGGAAACTCAGCAAAAACTATGTTGCACTCATGACCAGAGAAACAGAGGCTTAGGTCTAATAGTCTTTTTATGAATTACAGATAGCTGAAGTACGAACACATGATGCATAAGCAATAAAGAATATGTCAATGACTGCCCAAGACATCCCTGAAAGAAAGAATTATTATTCTCCTAAGTGTTCTGTTCTTGAGATTAAATAGCCCTTTGTCCTTTCCTAGTGACCTTATGACCTTGTATCAAGAAAGGACCTGGTATCCTTCTTCTCATGACCTTGTATCAAGATCATAGTTACAGAATAACTAAAACCATTCTTCTTGCTGTTTGTAATTAATGTCCTTAATTTCAGTCTTTCCTTAATCTTTAACCAATTAACATCCAACAAACTGGTATGTATGCTTTCCCCAATATCATGACTGACTATAAGTTTAACAATGGGAAATTAGTTGTCTCTAGAGCCATAATACCTGGGTTCAAATTCAGTGTCACCATTTTCTAGGGATGTGATTTGGGATGTCATTCCACCTCCACCAGCTTCTAGTTTTCTCATCTTAAAACAAGGATGATATAGTATTTAATTCACAGGGAAGTTGTGGAATCAAGTGTGAAAGAGCATATATTCATAATCTGATTCCAAAGGGAGAAATACATTTAGAAATATATCTAGAAATACATCTATTAGTTGAGATGATCCAGGCCCCCAAGAACTTCCTGTCACTTATTTGACAAAACCAATAACACTTAAGTCAGTCACCAGCTATCAACTTCAGATCCTAAAAGACAACCTAAAAGCCCCCTGTCATTATGTCACTGCTCCAATCATGTTACCAATTTAGCCCAAGAGCAAGTTATCCAGACAGATGTTCTAAGGAAAAATAAATAGGGCAAGTAGTTTATAGTAGGTATCTTTTTGCTGCGTTCTTTTTGGCTTGTTTAAAAATAGACATTACCAGATAGATCCCTGAAGCCATCGTCATCAATTGTCTTTAAACAAATACTTATTAAGTTCCAACTATATGGCAGCCACTGTTCAGTCTGCTGAGGATACAGCAGTGAGCAAAACAAAAGTCTCTACTCTGAGTTCGAGTCATATTTTATCACAGAAGCAAACACACATATAAAATCATTTGAAATTATGGTCAGGGTGTGATAAAAAGAAAATGGGATGAGGCCCCATTGTTATTCTGAGTCATAGGAGTTATTTTAATCTGGTTGGTCAGGAAAAGCTTCCTTGAGATCTTTAGGATATAGGAGTCTACCATGGGTAGAGTCTAACAAAAGGAAAAGAAAGTGCAGAGGTCCTGATGAAAAATATCATTATTGGTTATGGCAGTGTGTACAAGTCAAAATAAATCAAGTCAAAGAGGTAGGCAGTGGATAGATAGAGTTTGAATTCTAAAGGCGGTGGGAAGTGATTGAATGATTTTAAACAAAGGTATAAACTGGCTGTTACTGGTCTTTTAAAGTTGCCTTTTAAAAAGACTGATGATCATATACCTAATTAGAATAAATACAATAATTAAAAATAAAATAAAAAGACTGATGATCAGAGAATGGATTTCAGGCAGGCAGTGGTAGAAAAAGAGCAGTGACGAGACTCCTCTAGGCATCCAGTTGAGAGGTGGAGGTGGTCAGGGCCCGAGGATTAGTGGAAATGGTGTTAAGTAATCAGGTTCTGGACGTATTTTTAAAATAGAGACAAAGGCTTTCCTGAAGAATTGGATGTGACTTGAAAGCAATCAGGTGTTGTCATTAACTGGTATGGAGAACGGCATCAACTGTGATTTCTGATGGGTCATTCTCATATTCCTGTAGGATGGAACCTTGGAACCTTCCTCTGAGTTTGAGCTGCCTATTTATGGAGTGGGGGTCATTGGAATGGGGCTGCTATTTAGGGAGAATTAGAAGCATCCAACACATTTCTGGATATCACTTACCCTCTCTTCCCCCCATTCAAGTCAGAAACTGAGCATCCTGTGCCATGCAGAATGGAGAAGTCCAGAGGACCAGAGAACAGTTGTAGCCACTTCAGTGCAGAAACTGCATGGGAGTGGGCAGTGCCAAGGAGGGCGCCCCAGGAACTTTATTGGACTTCTGGCAGGCTAGGGAAGCATTTTTACCAGAAACAAAGTGAAGAAAAGAAGTGGGGTGGGGTGTGGCTGGGCCTGGCTGGCCGGAAGGAGTTTGGGTGGAGCTGAGTTGAAAGCGTCAGGGCGGAGGGGGAGGGGAGGCCGTCACTAGCAACTAACCTCAACTGCTTAAACCCAGCAAAAATGTCCAGGGTATCATCGGAATGGCCAGGACCTCCCCCCCAAAGAGAGAAAAACTAGTTGTGCAATGCAGCTTTAAAAGGGCTGGTGATTGACAGAATGTGTAGCAGTGAATGGGGTGGAGCCGCTGGGTGGGGTCTGGGACAGGCAGCTGGGAGAAACCAAAAGGAAGAAAAAAGAATTTCATTGCCCCTGACATCCTAAAGCTGGGCGAGGGAAGCTAGCTAGAAAGGGTGGGGGAGGGTGTTACAGCTCACCTCCACTCCCACCACTGGCTAACTCTCTCACACCCTCTTCTCTTAGATAATTAAAATCGAATGTACCCCGGCACTAGTCGGTTCCCATTCCCTATAATTCTCCACTGAACTAGGTTTGTAGTCCGAGGGAGTGAAGACCCCGGATCCACCAGCTCAATCCCGGCCCCGCCCCGTCGGCCTTGGCCCGGGGCTGGGAGGAGAGAATGCCTTCGGAGGCGCAGAATCAGAAAGTAAGTCCCTTTCATTTTGACTAACAACATCCCTTCTCTCCCCCCTTCCTTTTGCCACCTTTTCTGGGGTCTCCGCTGGGAGGAGATCTAGCTGCATTTCAGAAAGAGACTCTCAAGGAGGACCCAAAGGGTGGAGCAGGGTGGGGTGGGGTGAAAAGGGGAGGGGAGGGGAGGAGAGGGGAGGGGAGGAGGGGTGGTGCTTTCCAGCCTAGAGGAGCTGCCATCTGGCGGGATAGGCGCGTTCTGTTGAATGGCTGTACAGTTTGAGGCTTGATTTCTCCTCCTGAAATCAGAGCCTCACTTCCTCCCTTCTGGCATTTTCTTTTTGTCACACTCCAGCATCTCTCTCAGGTTGCTTGAAGCCTCCCAGCTTGGAGCTGGGAGGGCTCCATCTTGCCTAGCTTCTTAAAGGAACAGTGCACAGTTTCAACTAAGGGAAGTCTGTACTTGGGAAATTCAATTTTAAGAAAGATGGCAGTGTCTCCTCTTGCTGTTACACCACCTGTATGTTGGGAAGAATTTATGTGCTTTTTCTTCCTCAGATCAACTTTAAAAATGATGCCAAAATGCACATTAGTTAACTGCAGGGGCAATAGGCTCTGCAGTTTTAGCTGAAAGGGAATTTTCCATTTCCTGAAAGGCACCATGGTAGTATTTTACTTGAACAGATTCATTCATTCTACAAATATTTATTGAATGCCAAGTGCATTACCTGGGGCTATCATGCTGCTGGGTGGTGTTTGGAAAATGTTAAGGCCATGCAGAGTGTTGTTACTGACTCCTTTCTTACCTGATTGGTGACTGAAGTTACTTCTTAGTATATGGAAATAAATGTTGAATTTGAATCCATCATTTTCCAAACATATCTAACATGAATGGCTCTATGGTTCATGTTTATTGACTTTTCTTCAATGCCAGGCATCCATATGTTCAAATTCAAGAGACTTAGGCTCCTGATAGAAGACATGGGAAATCAAGTCAAAATAGCATGCAAAGGGCTGGGGATGTGGCTCAAGCGGTAGTGCACTCGCCTGGCATGTGCGGGCTGCTGGGTTGGATCCTCAGCACCACATAAAAATAAAATAAAGATGTTGTGTCCACCCAAAACTAAAACATAAATATTAAAAATCTCTCTCTCTCTCTCTCTCTCTCTCTCTCTCTCTCTCTCTCTCTCTCTCTCTCTCTCTCTCTCAAAAAAAATAACATGCAAAGGGAAAAGGGCAGAATATAAGGAAGGTAAAACCATTTCAGGCCATTCCAATGTCAAGTCAGGGAGATTGTGTCAGGAAGGAGCGCCTCATTAGCTCCCTTCTACTGTTAAATAAAGAGCTGGTGTGGCAGAGACTTGTTAAAAAGGGCCTTTTATGGACCAGTGACATCTGTCCTATATTTGTCTCTCTTTTGTTTCTTTTTAGGGAGGGTGGCAGGACTGTAGATAGAGCGTAATGATATCCTATAGGTAAAAGAGATGAAAACATGTCATTTGAGGTTTTAGGGCTAATATTTCACTCTGAAAGGTTCTGTTTGGTTAATTGAATGACACAGTTCCCAGTACTATGCAGTGTACCACTTTAGCTGTCCCTAGTATTAAATGAAAAATGTAGAATCCTTTCCTTCTTTAATATGCTGGGTTTCATTCCATCCCCAGTGCCAGTTCTGGTTAAGGGCATGTGTCAGTTCTAGGTTCCTAGGCAACATTTAGCCAAAGCACCTTCCTCCATTCCCTCTCTCCTCAATAAATTTTCTAAACTTCAAAACAACCTTATTCCAAAAGGCCCTATCATTGAGACTATTTGATTCAGGTAAAAAAGAAAGCCTTGTTCAATGTTTTTTTCTTCTTAAAAATCCCTGATTTATAGGCTTCTAGAAATAAAGGAAAACACAAATACAACTGAAACATTCTGGTTGCTTTGACAGTGGGAGTGAAGTCTTATAGAGCCAAGGGTCACTTGTACGTGTAGTGTCCCCTAAAACTCTGTTGTTTACACCCTTGCCTGGAAAATGGGGAAAGAACTATGTGTTGGTTTCATAGCCAACCCCCTGCATTTAGCATGCATATTATTTGCTAGGGGTGTCTGTGTTTCCATTTTAATGTTTGTCTCTTTGTTTTCATGTTGGTTAGTTTTTCTTTGGGGGATTTTCTAGTTGCAGGATATGAGAACTAGGCAAATCTTAGCTGTCATATAATAGCTTATCCTCTTTCTAGGACAATGAAAGACTTGTAAGCCCATTAGAAAGTATTAAAAAATATTCCAGACAAGCAATAGAAATCCTTTCCCATAGCACTTTGAGTTGTTTTGTGTGAGTCATTCTGCTTCCTGGAATTGTAGGGAATTTTTATCTATGGAAAGGCAAAAGGGTTTTATGAGGAATAATTGCAAAAAACAGACACTTTGAATTTTCTTTTTATTCTTCTGTTTCTGCAATTTACCAGCAGTAGTTTTGATCCTGTGTCTCCTTTGGAATGCAAAGAGCTAGGCTGTTCTTTCCTAGACTGGAAAAACTTAGACAGCTTGTCCCTACCTTTTCTTTTGCTAAATCTCTTCCTAGTTCTTACACAGCCTACAAAGGTAGAAATCTATAATGGAGAAAGGTATCATAACAAAAATGAATTGTGTTATGATGTCATTCATTCATTTATTAATTCAATAAATACATATGAGAATCTACTCTGTTACATTACTGTACAAGACTCTGGGAAAATAAGTGATTTTTGGAGAGTATATTCAATGAGGAGGCATTGGTAGAAGCTATAGACAATAAACAATAAAGATATATTTTGAGTAGGGATAAGGTAGGAGAAAGGCTATAGGACACTGGGGTTGGGGAGAGTTATTTGATTTAGTCAAGGAAACCCTCTTTGATGTGGAGATATTTAAGAATGTATCTGAGAGAAGTGAAGGGGCCATCGATGAGAATACTCAAGGGAAATGTATTCTAGGACAGAGGAAATAGCAAGTGCAAAGGCTCATTATACTTAAGGAATATCAAGAAGGTCAGTTTCACTGGAGAGTGTCAGGACATGAGGTCAATCAGATAGAGGGGGCTAGATCATATAGGACCTTGTGAAGATTTGGGTTTTTATTCTGAAAAATATATGAAGCCATTTTTGAATAAAATAATCAGTAATCATTTTTATTTAAAATTATACTCCACAAAAGAGGATGAATCTTGAATTATCCATCTTAACAAAATCAAGGTGGATTCTATTATGTTTTGCATCCAGTATTCCTTTAAGAATAATTTAGTAACATATTGCTTATTGTTAATGTCAACTAATATAATTTTATTTTGTACTGACTATTGTTTTATAACAATTGTCTGAAGAATGTTTCAAATACATGTGAATAAAAAATACTTAAATGCAAAAAGTTTCTTCAATGTACTTTAACAAAAAATCAAAATAAATTTATTAGCACTGGAAGAATTCTTAACTTTAACAAAATATTACAAGATTTTATATCACTCTTTATCATGAAATTATGAAAATTATTTGCTTGGGGACTTTTTAAAACTCTTAGCCCTGTTGGCACACATGATTTCTCTTAAGCTATTCACTATATTCCTCATGTTCTTCCCAGAAGGAGCTGCAAGGTTAGACACCTCATTAGCCATTCGGAATGCAGAGGGAGAGAAAAGTAAGAGGAAAAAGAGTTGAAAGAAAGAAAAAGGACCAAAGAAGTCCAAAGTGGAAAATGTGACAAGAAAAAGTACTAGTCACACAAATACAAATCCCCTCAATGCTACACATCAGAAGTTCCACCTACTTCAGACCTTGAAAATTTCCTCTGTCATTGTACCTCCCCTGTAGGGATAAGATAGATGTGTGTGTGTAGAAACACTTAGGAGTTATGTTTGGCTTCCTCCAAAATAATTCCCAATGGTGGCCACATATTGGAATCACCTAGGAATATTTTTAAAATATTGACACCATTGTCCATCCTTAAAATTCTGACAAAATTGACTAGTGGATAACCTGGAAGAAGAAAATTTTTACTTTTTTTTTTTTTTTATAGTGCTGGGGATTGAACCCAGGGCCTTGTGCATAGAAGGCAAGTACTCTACCCAGCTCAGAAGACAATTTTGAAAGAGCTTCCTAGTTGATTCTAATGTTGGAATCAAGATTGAGAACCACTAGCTTAGAGATGATGTTCTCAAGAGTATGATATCTGGACCAGAAGGGACTTACTTGTGGACCTTTTACAAATGCAAAATTTTAACCTCTCCCTACTAAATGATTCAGAAACTCTTAGGGTTAGACCCAGCAATGTGTATTGTTCTCCAGGTGATTCTGATGTACACTGAAGTTTGAAAATCACTGCCTTAGAGGTTATTAATTTTTCCCCAGCCTCAACACACCAGAGGGAAATAATATACCTCTGTCAGTAACAGAGGCTCACTATGACAATCCCCATCCCATGTCAGAATCCTCATTCCTACTCCTTCAACCCATAATTTGTAATATATTTATGTGGCTCTTTGTATTTCATGTGTTACTTATTTTCATGCTTATTTCATGGTTCTTTTTTTTTGTAGATCATTTCATGATAACTTTGTAAGGTAGACACTATTATCATCTCCATTTTACAGATGAAAAAACTGTGGCAGAGGAAAGTAAAATGGCTTACCTAAGAATCATACAACTAGTAAGTGGAAGAGGAACATTTTCTCTTATATCTTGGGAGAAGTTGTTTCATCAGTTGGTTTTCTGCTCTCCTATTTTCTTTGATTTGTTCTTTTTTTATTCTCCAACACATCCAACCATCCCCACCTAATTTACCTAACATTTCTTGAAGGCCTACTCTATACCAGGATCTCTATTGAGCTTTTTATATGTATCAATTTAACAATGCTCAGAAAAATCCTATGAAGTATTATTATTATTTTCATTATTATATATGTATTTTATACTATTATTTTTATAATTTTTCCTATTGTTCAGTTAAGGAAATTTAGGCACAGATAAATTAAGCAACTTGCCCAATCTCACACAGCTAGTAAGTAGCAGCTGATATCTGAAGCCAAGTCTATGAAAAGATTTTAAAAACACAGTTCATTTAGAGAAAAGAAAATGGGATAGAAAGGTGAAAGAAAAGTTAAAATGTTCAAAAGGTGAAAAGATAGAAAACAGAAGAGAGATAGTACATGAAGGTCACAAAGAAGGAAGAAGAAGGAAAAGAGAGAAAAAATGAGAATTTGACTATTAGAGAAGAAAGGAGCAAAGAAAAAAAAACTTATCGGAAAACCCAACCAAACAAAACAAACAAAACTCAAATCAAAACAACAACCACTACCCCTTAAAAATAAAGCAGCAAAGGATGAAAAGAAAAAAAAAAGAGAAAAAGAGAAAAAAGAAACTAATATGTGTGTGTATATATATATATATATAAACCAATTCGGAGACAAAAGAAAAACAAAAAATTCTTAATGAGAAATGAAAAAATTCTCTCCACTGAAGTGGTTGAAATTGTGGACAAGGTTGGATATCACCACTTATGCCAGACTATTCTTTCTGTTTCTTCTTGGGCTATGCACCCCTTAGAACAAGGGATAGGGCTTACTAAACTCTTCCTCATATTTGTGGGACTCACCAGACTGGTGGCTGGAGTGGCCTGGGACTGAGCCTGATTGAGATGACTCTCAGCTTCCCTGTTCGCCAGGACAAGGTAGAATAAAATGGTAAGTACCATATGTTGGAGTTTTGCCCAGATGCCTAGGTCAATGTACTTTCAGGGCAGGGCTGATTCAGACTTCTTTGTGAGAATTTCCAGTCAGTAGCTGGGGTCTAGCTCTAATTGGAACTTTGGAACTTTGTCTGATGGTGTTTACTCCAGAGAGATTAGATCAACACACCCTAGGGCCAAGCAGATGCCAATCTCTGCAGGGTGTCTGGGTCTTGAGCAACTCCCCAAAATTCTATTTGCTAGGTCAGGTAACAAACCACCCTGGGTGAAAAGGGCACAGCAGGTCTCAAGCACACCACTGCAGCTGAATATGACATTTCAAGGCTCAGTCTCTGAATGTAATCATGCTTGTCTGTCCTGAATCCCTCCGAAAACAATCTTTTTTGTGCCTATTTCAAACACTTTCCACCAGATGCACCCAAGGTCACATGTTAAGTGCTAGCATGGACAGTGAAGCAATATTTGCTAGGATTTCCCAGGTTTCTATGGCAGTAAGCTCCAGCCTGATCCCCACAAGATGGGTTTTCATCTCCATCTCTCTCTCTCTCTCTCTCTCTCTCTCTCTCTCTCTCTCTCTCTCTCTCTCTCTCTCCTTAGAAGTTTGGAAACCTGGAGCATTTTTCAAATACCTCTTCAAATTTGTCTGCTATGTTTCTCTCTTTGCCTTTGTGTTGCCTCTTCCCTCTGCAGTGACCTAGCATAACTGCCGCCATTGGCTTAGCTCTGATATACTCTTTCTTATCCTTTGACCAAAACACCAGAATCTCTGGGTCTCTCTGAGATGCTGACTGCCCAATATTGAATTACAATGAAATCCCTCAGTCACTCACTTCATTGAGAAGCAGCATTCTCATTGTTTCTGTTCTAAGCTGTGGAGAATCTGGAAAGTGTAGCCATCTTTGTTCCCTCCAGTATGGACATTTTAACAATATTGATTCTTCCAACCTATGAACATGGATGTCTTTCCATTTTTTGGGTCTTCTTCAATTTCTTATAGCAATTTTGTACAATTTTCACTGTAGAGAGCTTTCACCTCTTTAGTTAAATTTGTTCCTAAGTTTTTTGGTTTTTTTTTTTTTGTAATTTTTGTAAATGTGAAAGCTGAACTTTCTAATAGCTTCTTGAGATGGGCATGTATTTTCTGGTCAATGACAATATGATAAATATGTAATGAATTAGAATAGATTTAAAGAGGTTTACAGTGTATTTTGGTACACCTTAAAGCTTGTCATATATATCAATCATTTCCACATAAGTAAGGCAGATGATTTTGAAGGAGGGTACAAATTTTAGTCCTTTATCTCATTTATTCAACATATATATCCTGAGAACTCTCTATGGTAGCCAGCTGTTTGCTACAGCCTGGCAATAAAAATATACAAAACCTAAAAATCTTAACCTGGAGCTCAGCTTAGAGACAGACAAAATGCTAGCTAATATCTAGCAATTCTTGATTATTTTCTATACACTAGAGACCATGATAAGCTCTTTGCCTGCTGTTCAATTAAATTTACAATAGTTTTTAGACAAGGACACTGATGGTTAGAGAAAAGTTCCATCAACTTAAGGAATGGGGTACTGGCAAACTTGCCAAGTGATCATAATAGGAACAGATAAAATGCAGGTGTTATTAGAAATGAGGGCAGTGAGAGAGTACTGGCTTCAGGAGATGATACTTGAGACATGAAAACAGAGGATCCAAAGTAACAGACCCATATGCACTTAAACTGATTTCATCAGAGAAGAAAGTGAAAGCAAACCAAAATTTGCCCAGATCTCAAATTCTCCAAGTGAAATTCTTCTTTCTAACAAGTTGCTTAATTTTGGCTCTTGGTTCTCCTCATTACACTTTGAAGAATGTAGACTCTCCCCTTGCCAATAAGCAACTCTTAGCTAGAGGAAGTCAGGATAATTCTATTCTATTTATGAAAACCCAAAACAAATCACAGAAGTGGCATCAGGACTTGGGGAAATTGGATCCTTTTTGAAGAAATTTATTCTAGGATCTTGAGAGAGGACAGTTTCAGCCAAAGAAGCTTACTTTTTACTTTGGTGGGTAGGGGAGATTCATTCCACTGTCCTCTTGAATCCTAGGAACTTTCCAAGGTGTGTGTGTTCCAGCTGAGACTTTAGACACTTCTTATTTCGGTGATTATTTTTTCCCAAGGACTTTAAATTTTCCATCCTGACACTCCTTACTGGAACTGTAGTTGATATTTGAAGGATTCTTTTAAGGTATTGTCAGAGCTTGGGGTGCAGGGATTTCTAGCTAGTAATAAAGGTTGTTAGTTGGCAGTTTAAGACAGTATTTTTTATAAATAGCAATAACAGTTAAAATGTTTTGAGCTCCCAGCAGCTCAGGAGGCTGAGGCAGAAGGATCACAAGAGTTCAAAGTCAGCCTCAGTGACTTAGCAAGGCTCTAAGCAACTTATTCAGACTCTGTCTCAAAATTTAAAAAAAGGGGGTGGGGTGGGGTGGGGATGTGGCTTAGTGGTTGAGTGCCTCTGGGTTTAATCCCTGCTATCACCTCCCCCAAAAAAGTATTGAGCAATTGCTATGTGAAAGAAATTATTCTAAATTCTTGACAACACCAATCTGATAAAAATTGTATGATTATATAACAAATAAGAGTACCCCTATAGTTTGAATCTCCCCTCCAAAACCATATTTGAAATTTAATCGCCACTGTAATGGTATTGTAATGTTGGCCCTTTAAGAGGTGATGGAGTCATGAGGGCTTTATTCTCATGGATGGATTAAGTCCCTTATCCCCAGAGTGAGTGGATATAAAAGCAAGGTTAGCTGTTCAGCTTTCTTTTGCTCCTCTCTCTCTCTCTCTCTCTCCCTCCTGCTCCCTCTCCTTTTCCCTCTCCCTCTCCCTCTCCTCTTGCACCAAATTGATCTTGGACTTCCCAGCACCCAGAACTGTGAAAAATACACTTATTTTCTTTATGTGTTACCCAATCTGTGTTATTCTGTTATAGCACCAGAAAACAGACTAAGACATGTACCTAGTATATAATGTTCAGTCAATGAATAGTAGTATTCGTATATTCTCTATCTCTTCTATTCTTTCTTCCTTAAAACATACTTTGATTGAAGACTGGGCCTACTAAAAGCACATGCTTTTCAATCTTAGAGGGGTCATTTTGGCTGCTTCGCCACCCTTTCATCAAGTCCTATAATAACAATTCCATGACCTTTCTATATCTATCAAGTCCTGTTCATACCTCCTTCCAATTTTGTTCCCTGATTTGTTAATGAAATTATACATATTCTCTCATTATTCCTTTACTTGACCCAGGTTATTACTACTCAACGTTTAGTTCTGCTTATCATCCGGATTGAATCAGGAGGTGTGGGGTGGAACCTGAGGAGATTCTAATTTCTAATGTTTTTGAGTGATATCAGTAGTGTTCGATGGATTACACATTTTGGTAGTAAAGATCTAAAGAGGCTCAAAGTTTATCAAATCTGTTATTTAAGCAGATGAGGTGATTAATACTTAAAAATGTTAAATGATTTTTCTTAAGGTTGCAGAGCTAGTCAGTGATAGGGTCTAGACTTGAACCCAGCTCCTGATTGTCATACTGTACTTAAACCCTACACTTCTGCAATTACTTCTTGAAGCAATTTCTTGATGTTAAATTGCCTGTTCTGCTTCATCTCAGCCTGTGGAAGTGAGGTAGAGGAGTCTTCTTGTGTCTGATCTAAATGTAATTTTGCTTTGCTGAATTATTACTATAATTATTTCTAAAGGTCACTTGTGAATATTTTCAAGTTATTTTGGCTTAAAATGTCATGAGCATGAAAGCTTGTGCATGGAAGCTTCAAAGAATTCTAAGATACAAACTCCACTGTTCATACAGTTTTTATTACTCCAAAAGAATAAGTGAGGCTGATTCAGATATTTGAGGATAGGTTTATTTGTTGGAGAGGGAGGGGTAAAGAAGTTTAAATAGGCTCTCACTTCTGGGTTTGCAGCATGCCAACTCTACCTGAATATGATTGAGGTCCTCTTTTCCCAATGTGGGAGAGAATAATTGTCAGTTTATTGGCAAGGTAAAGTAGGGCACTTAAGGATTTCCACAGAGTACTCTTTTAAAATAGTTCTTGCCAAATCCTGCAACTCAAGGTGTCTGCAGGTTGTTGAGCTTACTTGAGATAATTTGATAGCTTGGGACTCTATGACAGTTGAGAACTTGCAGAAGGCTCTTAAGCTTGTTGGAATCTAGTTAATTGAGTTCTTCCTTTGCAGCTGTGCTACGGATGTATCAGTAACCATGTTCGTAAATGCCTTCATGGTACCTTTAACTTTCTTCAAAGTTTCATCTGGCTATATTGATTTTGTATGTGGATATGGGATAGTGTATTTGTCATTTTTTCTTTTTTATTTGTTCTTTTTAGATATACATGACAGTAGAATGTATTTTGACATATTATACATTCATGGAGCATAACTTATTCTAATCAGGATCCAATTCTTGTGGTTGTACATGATGTGGAGTTTTGCTGGTCATATATTTATATATGAACATAGGAAGTTATATCCGATTCATTCAACTGTCTTTCCTATTCCCAACCTCCTACCTTCCCTTCATTCTCCTTTGTCTAATCCAATGAACTTCTATTCTCCCCCCCCCTTATTGTGTTAACATGTGTTTGTCATGTTTTGCTTAAAAATAAAGTCTAGGAACATCATCTTTGTAAACTTGGTAGTTTTAACTATCCAGTTATGGATAGTTAGAGGGACTTGAGAATCTCAAATTTGTATTTCAAATTATCTGGGCACGTTAGCAGAAACAGTACACCCATTTAGTGGAAAAAGTCCTCAAACAAAACATCATCCTCTTGAGTATTCAAGGGGAAGAACTGAGCTGGATGCTGAGTGCCCAGAACTATATTTTCCCTGTGTTTATTTTGTTAAATCCACTTAATACAACCCTATGCAATATTATTGTCCCCTCTTTTTTATAAAGGAAATACTGAAAGAGAAGTTAACTAAAAGAACTTCTTACTGTCACAGAGCTAGCATTTGGTATCTGGGATTTAAATGCAAATCTAACCACCAGAACCCTTGCCCTTAAGTAATATCAAGCTGATTTCATTTACCTACGTTTATAAAGGTGTCAGATTCAAACGTCAAAGCCCTCTTTGATAAATATTCTCCCATTATTTACTCATTCACCTTCTTACTGCCTCACATGACATCTCACATGAGATCATAGAAATAACAGGGCCCTGGAAAGTATATTAAGGAGGTTGCTCCTACTTGTACTATATAGTACCCAATAGTCTAAGAATATTTTTGTTATGTCTGTTCCAGTGCCTATAACATAGGAGGATCTCAGTGAATATTTATGGAATGAATGAATGAGTAAAAGAGTAAATCAACAAGTTTTAAAGAATTATATACCTAGTTTAACTCTCCCTGGCAGATTATATGTCCTTATACATGTTCCTAGTCAAGGATATATAAATTATGTATATATGTACCCAAAGATACACATACTTATTCAGAAATTGCCATCTTGATATACACAGACTCATAAAGATACATCTCCACATAAAAGAATATTTGTTGTATTAGTTTCCTGCTGCTATAAGAAAGTACCATAAAGTGGGTGGCTTTAAATGGCAGAAATTTATTTTACCACAAATCAAAACTAAGATCCCACTAAAAACTCTAGAGTAGTATCCTTTCTAGTATCTTTCAACTTCTAGAAGCATCACATATTCCTTTGCTTATGGCAGTATAACTCTAATTTCTGCCTCTATTCACATGGTGGTCTCCTATTGTAATGTGTCTCTCTCTTGACATGGTTTCTTCCCCTTCTTTATAAGGACACCGGTCATATTGAAATAGATCCTACTCTAACAATTTCATCTTGATTATTTCTTCAAAGTTGTTGTTTTCAAATAAGTACATTCACAAGTATTGATGGTTAGGAACTGAACATATCATCTTGTGAGATACAATACAACCTATAACAGTCTGTCATTTGGCTCTCCAAAATTCATGTCCTTCCTGCAAGCAAAATATATTCATCCTACCCCAACATTTCCAAAGGTTTTAGTTAATTCCAGCATCAATTCTAAGTCCAAAGTGTCAGCTAGATATAATGAATTTAAAAATTCCTAATCTTATCTTCTAATTCATTTAAATAAGATATGGTTGAGACTCAGTGAAATTCTTCTCCATCTGCATATCTGTAAAACCTATAAAAATAATATTTTCCAAAATACAATGGGTGGACAGGAATAGGATAGGCATTCTCATTCTAAACGGAAAATATAAGGATAAAAAGGTATCATGGGTCCTAAGCATGTCTGAAACTTACCAAGGAACATTGTATTAGATTTCAAGGTCTGAAAATAATCCTGTGAAGTATGATGTTGTGTTATCTGGGCCTGATTGGCCTTGCCCTCTAGTTCAATCAAGATAATGGCTCATTTTTTTTCTGCCTAAGGAGATTACATTTTTGGCCCAGACTCTGTATATCTGTGACTTTACTTTTGGAGTCATTAGTCCTTTGTTTCATCCCATCTTTATCTCTTTTAGTCCAGACTAGTAGTATTTCTGTTGGTATAAAATTTCCGTAAACCTAATGATCACCTCATTTACAAATGCCAGGGGTTAGTATTTTCATGTATCTTGGGGAGGATGCAGTTCAACCCGTAACACTTAGGTATGCCTTCACACATATACATACACACATATAACTTGTGTGTGTGTGTGTGTGTGTGTGTGTGTACAAAATAGAACATCCATGTGGTGTAGTGTGGAGATGGGTTAGGGCTCAGCAAACATTTATAATCTGATATATAAAGCACATATTGGCTTGCTGGTACTTAATCATGCTAAACATCTCTACCTCAAACCTTGCATTTACTTTTCCTCTGCCTAACACTCTTCCACTTCCCTCAGATATTTGCATGGTTTATTCTTGTTTTTCATTTAGATCTCTTTTTTAAGATCATCATGTCAGAGCAGCTTTCTTGACTGGGGTATCCAAGATAATCCAACCCCATCTACTCCCAACATTTTTAATCTTCTTTGCCTGCTTTGTTTTTATTCATAACAATTTATACCATTTGGTCATTTGTTCAACCCTAAGACTGCAAAAGCCCCAGTGTACTGTTTACCAATCTCAAAGAAAAAAACTTGGAAGACTCAACAGAGAATTTGGACATTTACTCCTCAGTGGTACAGGCATTTTATTAATTGTGCATTCCTCAGGTCAGGACAAAATTTAGGGCACATTGCACTTATGAGCAGGGACAATATAAAGGATATGTTGCATGCCCATTGTGCAGATAAGCACATTTTATGAGTACATTCTTTTACTTCACAACCGGGATTGCTCTGCTTTGATTCCCCACCTAAAGATTTAAGACAATGGAAGTGGTCCATTTCCCTTCTCCTTATCTTTGTTATTACATTCTTTGGTGTCCTTCTTATTTCACTGACAGGAACAACAAGCTTAAGCACTGAATTGTGTTTGCCCTAACACCATTATCTATTTATTTTATTATCTATCTTCTCTTACTAGAATGCAAGTTTCATGAGGCACGAGGGCTAAGACTTTTGTTTGTTATTGTTCCATACTGTTTTCCCCAAAGCCCAAGATGGGGCATGACACATTATGGATACTCAATATTTGTTCATGCAATGAATGCACAGAGAGAAAGAATTTTTATGGAACATCTGCTTGATGCCAGGTATTTTCATATTCTACTTCATTTAATACTCAGATGTCTGAAAATTTATAAGACAATCAGGTGAGAATCATGTGAAAAGACATAAAAAGCAGTGCCTGCAAATTCTCTGTTGGAACAAAATGACTCTGGTCTCTCCTATTAGGTGGGCAATTGGTGTCCCATTCGGTTTAGCAACTTTTGTACTCTATGGATTCTATTATAAATAAAACGTGGACTCTGCCTGAAAGGAGCTAAAAGTTTAGTTCAGGAAGAATTTTTTGTTTTTAAAAGGTGTGAGTATTAACCAGACAAAAGGGTGAGGGGACCATGTGTGTGTGTGTGTGTGTGTGTGTGTGTGTGTGTGTGTGTATTATGTGCAGGGACAATATAAAGGTTATGTTGCATGTCCATTGTGCAGATGAGCACATTTTATGAGTACATTCTTTTACTTCACAACTGAGGTGGCTCTGCTTTGATTCCCCACCTAAAGATTTAAGACAATGGAAGTGGTCAGTTTCCCTTCTCCTGAAACACAAATGCATGAAAAGCAATGGCATTTCTATCACTGTATGCCCTCCCACACACTACATACTATACCATCTTAATCAGCAGTAGTAGCAGCAACAGCACCATCTGTTGCATTTACTACATGCCAGGCACTGTGCCAGGCACTAGGGTAAAGGATGACTATGGCTTAATCTGTACTGTAAAGATATTTATAGTCCACTTGGGTGGGTGAGGCACATAAGAAAATAGTTATCCAAGGCAGTGCAGAATGCCCAACATGAAGGGAACAAACAGCTGATGCTCCAGGAATCCACATGTTCCACATGATAGGGAACAAGATGGTTGGAAAAATACTTCAAGGAGGTCAAAAGCTTGAGCTAAACTTCAAAGATGAAATTTTATCAAAGATACACACACACACACACACACATACATATACATAAAGAAAGAAATTTTTGTGGGGACCAGGCATAGTCCAAATTCTTTTTTTTTTTTAAAGAGAGAGTGAGAGAGGAGAGAGAGAATTTTTAATATTTATTTTTTAGTTCTCGGCGGACACAACATCTTTGTTGGTATGTGGTGCTGAGGATCGAACCCAGGCCGCACGCATGCTAGGCGAGCACACTACCGCTTGAGCCACATCCCCAGCCCAGCATAGTCCAAATTCAACTTATTGGACTATGAGTTCCATGAGGGTAGGAAGCATGTCTGCTTTTTTAGCACTATATTTCTGCTGTCTAATACATGGCTTGACACTTACTAGAAAGTTACAATATTTGTGATCACAGTATGTAACCTCTGAATAGACTAGTTTGGATGAAGAACAGACTGCATGGGTGAACAGAAATAAGGATAGGTTCTAGGAAATATTTTGCATAAAGGTCATGTTGATACCCTTTAGGCTGTCCCCTATCCAAATCTTAGGAGTCCGAGGAAAATTTAGAGGGAATAGGTACTAGGTTGCTGAGCCAAGATTGTCTTTGTAAATTCACAGTGTTTCCCAATCTGCCCATGCTTCCTCCAATCTATGTATTTACTTATACAGTGAATTTTTCTACTTGCCATTCATCCATTTACATGTTTATTTACATGTTTGCTAAAATATGAAAATTTCCTTTGCATATGAAGGCTAATAGTTGGGCTCATGGCCTGGGTTTTAAGCAAAAGTACACCATAAAATATCTTTTAAAAAATACTCCCAGTCTAGATGGTGTGGTGGCACACACCTGTAATCCCAGCACCTCAGAAGTAAGGCAAGAGGATTGCAAGTTAATGAGGCTCTGAGCAACCTAGAAAGACTCTGTCTCAAAAAATTAAAAAGGACTATGGATGTGGGGATGTGGCTCAGTGGTTAAGCACTGGGTTCAATGCTTGGTACCAAATAAAACAAAACAAAAACAAAAACCAAACTCTAGTCTACTATTAGCATAATCAAGAATACTACTAAAATTGATATTAAATAAATATAGCATTTTTACAACTTTAGAAACAGAATGTCCTTTAGAATTAAATGGTTCAATTTGATTTCCTTTTTATGATTCAATGACCCAAAGACTAGATATTAAATTAACCAAATTTAAGTTTTAATTCACTTAAAGCTTCAAAAATTAGATCAAATGCTCAGACGTACAGATAAACAAACCTAAGATTATGAATTTCAGGAAGTGGAGCAAAAATTGATGCACCAAAAGGAGCTATAGGTTTATAAAAGTACCAGTGCAAATATTAAGAATAAACTGATGTACAAAGTAGATACTAGATCAAATAGAGTTTAAGTACAAATTATGGGCTCTAACTAACACTCCTTGAATATGTAAGTGATCAGGAAGAGGAAGTAGAATCTTGTGGAAATATTTTCTCAGGTTAGAAAACAATTATAACTATACTCTTCTGATAGCCCAGAGTTTCTCTATTTGACACTATTAATATTTTGACTAGAAAACTTTTCCTATGGAGGGCTATCCTATACATTGTACTACGTTTTGCAAATTCTGGCCTCTATAAACTATGTGCGCCAGTTGTGACAATGAAAAATCTCAAACTTTCTGTCTCTTTGTCTCCTATCATGATGTCATAGTGCTTCAACAAGTATCTTAAACATGTCTCCTTCTTATGCACATGTATGAGAATTTCTTTAGCATAAACATCTAAAAGCAATCTTGGGTCAGAGTGTATACAGTACACATTTTCAAATTTACCAGAAATGGCTCACCAGAGTGTATGTGCCAATTTATAGCTCAACATTCTATTCTCCTACCTCAGTTATCAGTAATATACATGTTCCTGTTTTTCCTGTGTCTTCTGATATTTAGAGTTATCAGACTTCAGACATATTAATTTTCCAATCTATTTGATATGAAATGATAATGCATGGCCTTGATTCATATTTCCTCACAAAACTTTGTTCATATTTTCAAGTATTTATTGGACATTCAGGTTTCTATTTTTTTTGTAAAAGTCCAGTTCATTTACTTGCTTTTTTTTCATTAGTCATTTTTTCTTTTAATCATTAATTTGAAGTCATCTTTTATATATTTTTCATAAATTATTTGTTGATTATATGTGTTTTAAATATTTTCCCTAATCTGTATATTGTCTTTTTATTTTTATTATTTATTTATTTATTTATTTTTCTTTTTTTATTGGTTGTTCAAAACATTACAAAGCTCTTGACATATCATATTTCATACATTAGATTCAAGTGGGTTATGAACTCCCATTTTTACCCCAAATGCAGATTGCAGAATCACGTTGGTTACACATCCACATTTTTACATAATGCCCTATTAGTAACTGTTGTATTCTGCTACCTTTCCTATCCTCTACTATCCTCCCTCCCCTCCCCTCCCATCTTCTCTCTCTACCCCTTCTACTGTAATTCATTTCTCTCCTTGTTTATTTTCCCATTCCCCTCATAACCTCTTATATATAATTTTGTATAACAATGAGGGTCTCCCTCCATTTCCATGCAATTGCCCTTTACTCTTCCTTTCCCTCCCACCTCATGTCTCTGTTTAATGTTAAGTTTTCTTCCTGCTCTTCCTTCCTGCTCTGTTCTTAGTTGCTCTCATTATATCAAAGAAGACACTTGGTATTTGTTTTTTAGGGATTGGCTAGCTTCACTAAGCATAATCTGCTCTAATGCCATCCATTTCCCTGCAAATTCCATGATTTTGTCATTTTTTAGTGCTGCGTAATACTCCATGATGTATAAATGCCACATTTTTTTTATCCTTTCATCTATTGAAGGGCATCTGGGTTGGTTCCACAGTCTAGCAATTGTGAATTGTGCTGCTATGAACATCGATGTGGCAGTATCCCTGTAGTACGCTCTTTTAAGGTCTTCAGGGAATAGTCCAAGAAAGGCAATAGCAGGGTCAAATGGTGGTTCCATTCCCAGCTTTCCCAGGAATCTCCATACTGCTTTCCAAATTGGCCGCACCAGTTTGCAGTCCTACCAGCAATGTACAAGTGTACCCTTTTCCCCACATCTTCGCCAGCACTTGTTGTTTGACTTCATAATGGCTGCCAATTTTACTAGAGTGAGATGGTATCTTAGGGTGGTTTTGATTTGCATTTCTCTGACTGCTAGAGATGGTGAGCATTTTTTCATGTACTTATTGATTGGTTGTATGTCCTCCTCTGAGAAGTATCTGTTCATGTCGTTGGCCCATTTGTTGATTGGGTTATTTGTTATCTTATTGTCTAATATTTTGAGTTCTTTGTATACTCTGGATATTAGGGCTCTATCTGAAGTGTGAGGAGTAAAAATTTGTTCCCATGATGTAGGCTCCCTATTTACCTCTCTTATTGTTTCTCTTGCAGGCTGAGGTTGTGGCTCAGCGGTAGAGTGCTTGCCTAACACATACAGAGCCCTGGGTTTGATCCTCAGCACCACATATAAATAAATAAATAAAGGTATTAAAAACAAAACAAAAGAAAATTTGCAAAGATAGTACAAAAGTTTCTGTAAGTGCTTCATTCAGCTTGCCTGACGATAGTACATTTGTGAAAACTAAACAATTAACACTGAAGCTATTAACTAAACTGCAGATTTTAATTTGATTTCCCCACTAGTACCCCTTATCTTTTCCAGTACACATTTGCATTTACTTTTTATATCTCTATCTCCACGGACACAGGTTTTATGATCCCAACACTTCTGAATGGTAATAGCCTGTTACTTTGTAGAATGTCATTTAGTTTGGCATTATCTGATGTTTTCTCATGATTACATTGAGGGTTGTGGAGAAGAATAACACAGAAGTGATATGCCCTTAACATCATGTCATATTAGGGAGTACATAAGATTCATATGATTTATGGAAATGTTAACCTTGGTCACTTGGTTAAGGTTGTCTTCCAGGTGTATCCACAGTAGAGTCACCATTTTTCCCTTTCCAAGAGTCAGGCACTAAGTCTAGCCCACATTCAAAGGAAAAGGAATTAGCTTTACTTCTTGGAGGAAGAGATAACAAAGAATATGAGTCCATATTATAAAACTACAATAATTAATAAATAGTTATAAGAGATGCTTTGTGAGTAAACAAACATTCTATTCTTAAAGTTGAACCCACTCATTTTAACATTCATTCATGGATTTTGCCTGCAGAAATTTTTATTGTGGCATAATAATAGTGATTTTCTATTTTCCTCATTTTCACAATATATTAATTAAAATTATTCTGTAAGGAACATTTTTCCCTTTATCCTCATATATTTATTTTTTGAATAATTTACTGTATACCAGTGTGGACTCATGTGGACTTTATTCTTTGGGTTTTAACTCAATATTGTCATCATTAGTTTTGTTGCTCAAATTGTTCTCACTTTGCCTATTGGGAGGTCTTTCAGGTTGGCCCCTATGACTTTTTGGCATATGTAATACTTTCTATAGTAAATTGTTTCTTAGTTACGCTTATTGTATTTTAAAATTTAAAGATTTTAATTTCAATTTAGTCAAGTGGATAAATCTTTTCCTATGGATTGTGTATTTTTATGTCTTATTAAAAATATTTCCCTGCTCTGACATCTTAGTGTAATGAAATCTCTTGTTTTCTTCAAAACATTTTACAGTTTTGCTTTCATGTTTAATCATTAATATGTCTACTGTTTGTATGTGTAGTTTTAGGGTAGGAGTCTAATTTTACTTTTTTTTCCCATATGGCTATATGATCAGCCAATCACCATTTAAGAGAAATGGTCCCTTATTGAGCATTACACTCGACCAACACAATTCAGTCTTTTCAGAACAAATAGTATATAATCCAAGGTGATTTGTCAAATCAACCTAGACAGAAAAGTGGTTGTCAATATTATAAAAGATTCCCTTGTTGAAATAGAACTCTGCTTTCTATGACAAGAATAGAGAAAATGGCAAACAAGGAGAATGTTCATATTTTGTTATTAAAAATATTGGTTAACTGGTTTAAGATGAGGTAATATAACTGCCATGATCTACTCACCTCCTAAATCTTAAGAAAATATTTTGATTTGCAGTTATCCCTCCAGAAATTCTCAGTTATTGGGAATTCTGTTGAAATTTTCAAATTTCTAAATAATTGTTTTTATAGAACACACCTTTCTGTTTTCACTAATGACTATATATGTGTGTGTGTAGCATTTTGCTTTTCCACAGTTTACTCTGTTTTAGGAGGAAAAAAGAGAGACTTGATGACCATTATTTGCTTATGCCTTCCAACCTGGAATTAGCTTGTTTTTTCTATTTACCAAAATATGACTTGTTCTTAAGATTCCAGCTCAAATCATACCAGATAATTTCTACCCATGAAGAATGCTAATATCATTTTCTCTATTGCTTTACTTTGAAGATATTCTTAATTGTAAATTATAATATAAATTGATAATAGCTTTTTGAGCTATTAAAGGGAAAAGCTTTTTAAGCTATTTATGGGAAAATATGCCACAACGTAAGGTTATATCAATTATAAGATAAATTTTGATTTCATAGTTGTTAAAAGCGAAAAAAAAAGTGTCCTAGAATCAAGGTAACATGGTATTGCTTAATTCATTAATTTAGAAATTAAGCACTTTAAAAAATCCTTTATCAATCAGTTTAACTGAATTGGCTTAGCTAATTTGTATGTAGCTTTTTCCTTAATATGAATTCTTTGAGAGGAAAAACCATTCTCACATATGTATTTCTATTCTTAGCAGTCATAATATATAAAACGTTAATAAAATTACATGCAGTGGCTCAGGAGGCTTAGGCAGAAAAATTGCAAGTTCAAAGGTAGCCTCAGAAACTTAGCAAGGCCCTAAAGACCCTGTGTCAATAAAAAATAACCATAAAAAGGCTGGGGATGTGGTTCAGTGGTTAAGAACTCCTGGGTTCAATCCGTGGTATCAAGAAAAAAAAAAGTACAGATACTTCTTCTCAAAAAGGTGCTCAAAAAGGCTTTTGAATGGAATTCAGCTGAATTCTCTGTCTCCTTATTCTGGTACCCAGTAGAGCTGGATAAAGGGCAGCCCATACTTATCAATAATAAAAGCATCAGGCAACTGGGGAATGGCTTAAAAAAGTTAAAGATCTCAAGAATTTACAACATTCCATCAAAAGTAAGCAAAGATTTAATGGTCAGAACCAGAACGTACAATGTCTGAAAAGGCACACCCCTATTTTAGCTATCTCTTTTGAATCCTAGCTCTAGATTTTGAATGACCAAAAATTATTCCTTTTGGTGGTAGCATTCACTTCTCTTCTTTCTGCCCATGATGGTATTTAGTTCTCAGTTCAATTAGCACCCCTCCCTAATCTCTGCTTCCTTGATTTGAAATTTTCGGTCAATATGCTTCTAGATTCTGCTTTAACAAATTCTGCCTTCAGAGATTACAATATTATAAGAGTTGGGAATAATGCCATCAAAAAAAGTAAAGTGTATAAAACTGTACCCATTGTGTGGTCCAGAGCCCTATTCAATTCTCCCCTTGGTGGGGCATGATTAAGTTCCTGGGATCACTGGGTTCAACCTGGGAGAAGCATAGGAAAGCGGGTATCTGGCTTTGTTGGAATTAGGGTTGGATCCCAGTCTTCTGGTGGCCATATATTTGGTAGTTGAAGGGGAGCCAGGTATGCATTCAGGAGAATAGACTGGAGTGGATAGTAGAAAAAAATTAGTCTCATAATAATAAAGTGCTGGTGAAGATATAGAAGACTATGAACTCTCTCATATTGTTGGTGTGATTATAGATTTGTACAAAGACTTTGAAAATAGTTTGGCATTACTAGTACAGTAGAAGTTCAGCATTGCTTACAATCTAGTAATTTTACTTTTGGGTAGAGAATCTTTAAGGCCTTACTTCTCCAAGTATGGTCATTAGACAAATTACATCACCTAGAAATTTGTTAGAAATGCATAATCTCAGGCCCCGCTCCAAACCTACAGAATTGGAACCTGAATATTAACAAGATCCTGGATGATTTGTATGCAAATTAAAGTTTTAGAAGCATCTAGAGGAACTCTCACACATGTGCACAAAGGTACCTGATCAAAAATATTTGTAGCATCACCGCAACAGGAAAAGAAAACAGAAACAACCCAAATATCAGTTAATAGGATGATGTATAATTCTGTTATTTTGTTAGTAGTGATAGCAGTACTAAATAATAAACTAGAATCACATGGATAAGTCTCAGAAATATATTGGGGAGGAAGAGCAAATTGTGGGATGATTCATATAATTTGATATAATGTTTAAAATGTTAGATATACTGATTTACACATATACTAAAGTATAAAAATGTTCATGGGAATAAAAACACCAAATTCAGGATAGTAGTTTTTTCTAGGGAGACAAATGAGGTTGTGGAGGGTCACTCATTTGGCTTGAAGTATCTGTATAAGGCTCTAATTTTTCAAAAAAGAGTGTAAGCAAATAGGGTATCATGATATAATTTGAAAAATTGGAGAAGTAGGTACATGGGTTTTCATTTTTAATATTTTTTAATACAAGAAAGTGAGCAACCAGAGAAAAATGAATCTAAAACTATCGTGACCACATTAGCACATGTACCTGAAACATTCGAATACCTTTTTTCAGTTTATTTCCTTCAGTTAATTAATTAATTTTTTATTTATATATGATTTACAGTTGGTGACCATCCTCCCCTCTTCAGTATCACTACCAGTTTCATGGATCTCTATTCTCTAAAGTCCATATATCATTTATAGCTATCAACTGAACATTTAATAAGGTTACTATACCTAACTCTCACCAAAGGTCTGACACTGAAGGTCCCAATGGACTACATTCCATAACCAGTCCACATCAGGGAGCTAGTTAGAAAAATAAATGGTGAAGTAAGAAATGAATTTATTTATGATTTGGCTAATACTAGCAAAGCATGAGGGTTTTATATGTAGGAGAACAAAGCTAAATATAGGCATATGTGTATCTGGTCAGGCCAGTCAGGCCTTGGGCCTGCAAGTTGAGAAGTATGTTGTTATTCTGGTTTTGCTAGTTTTTTCAGTATTAAGACCAGGGGGCGGTAAGGCAGTTTTTGCTCTTACCATGAGATGGAGCAAGCAAGAAAAAACAACTTTTATATAAGTAGAGGCCCCTTAGTCAAAGTTATGAGCTCCATCTGGTGGAAAGATTTTTGCTTTTAGACAATCATGGGTAAGAACCCCTTTTTTCTGTATCCTCTTGGCTCTGCTTACTTTTGGCAGGGTTAACATAACTGACTCCATTTTCTTCTTCCTTTGTTTTTGCCTTGCTGGGATTGAACCAGGACCTTGACACATGCCAGGCTCTACCATTGAGCCATATCCCCAGCCTACAGCTTACTACATTTTGATTTTGACAGTTATCCCACCTTGTTCCTGAATGATTGTTTTACTTTCTTTGAAGGCATTGCTGGTTAATCACCCTGTGGTTTGCTTTTGATTGTGTCTCATTGCAAGAATGGACCTATCTGGGTAATTGGTTCCATGTCAGAGGGAAAGTAGTAACATAATTAAGAGTTAGTGTTTAAACCATTTTGTCCAGATTTGAGCAAAAAGAGGTCTAGAGAGAGTGGTTTGGGGGCTCAATTTATGTGGAGTTCATTGCTAAATTTAATCTTGTCTGTTTCATAAGCAATAGCTAGCATCTTAAAACATTGGGTGTTATGCAGAATTTTGCCAGACAACAGTTACAAAATTTAAAAGGAAAATACAAAACAAATTAATAAGGGCAAATCAAATCTAGTTTATATAGCAGATTTGAACTGAAAAACCATCTATTTTATTTCTATCAATTTCACCACGATAAACAAGAAAACCAGTTTACTTTTAAAACAACTTTAGTTTGTCAAAAAGGTTCATTTAGGAGTACTTAGGAGTACTTTTTAGAATCATTTTTATGCAGACTAAGATGAACTACCATTTAGGCAAAAAGCACATTACTTTACACTTAAAATATAATCATTTCTGTTAAATTGTAAAAGTAAATAATACAGTATGTTAGAAATCATCTCATGAGTTCCAAGTTAAATTTTCTTTGCTTCTAGAATTTAATCCTCTGGGATTCTAATCATACAGAATTTCAGGAATTACATTTTATTTACAATAAATGCTAGTGAGAATGTAGGTTAAAAGGAACTTTTATATACTGTTGATGTGAATGTAAATTGGTACTGCCTCTATGGAAATCAGTATGGATGTTCCTCAAAAAGCTAAAAATAGAACTACAATGTGATCCAGCTATACCTCTCCTTGATTTTTTTGTCTGAAGAATTAAAGTCAGCATACTTTAAATATACATGCATATCAGTGTTTATTGAAGCAAAATTTACAATAGTCAAGTGTGGAATCAACCTAGGTATCCATCAACAGACGACGAGAAAAGGTGGTGTATATATACACAGTGAATTATCATTCAACCATAAAGAAGAGCAGTTATGAACAACAACAGATTAGGCAGAGAGGGAAGATGGGAGGGGAGGGGAGGGGGGATAGTAGGGGATAGGAAAGGCAGCAGAATACAACAGTCACTAATATTGCATTATGTAAAAATGTGAATGTGTAACTGATGTGATTCTGCAATTTGTATTTGGGGTAAAAATGGGAGTTCATAACTCACTTGAATCAAATATATGAAATATGATATGTCATGAGCTTTGTAATGTTTTGAACAACCAATAAAAAAAACTCTGAAACTTCCTGAACTCAGGGTTCAGGGGATTGATTGATTACAGCAAAGGCTGTGCCCTTTGAGCCTGGCTAGAGTTAAATAAAACTGTTTCCTACTTAAAAAGAAAAAGAAGAAGAAGAAGAGCAGTTATATAATTTGCAAGAAAACGGATGGAACTGGGGATCATAATGTTGAGGAAAATAAGTCACACTCAGAAAAGTGTCATGTTTTCTCTCATATGTGGAAGCTAGAGAGAAATAGGGAAACAAAGGGGTGCCATGAAAGTAGAAGGGAGGCCAGCAGGGTAGAGAAAGATGATCAGGGGGAGCATGTGGGAAGTACTGGGGTATAAAATTGATCGTATTATATTTTTAAGGCTTCATTTTAAAAACATGTTTTAGTTGTAGATGGACACAATACCTTTAATTTATTTATTTATATTTATGTGGTGCTGAAGATCAAACCCAGTGCCTCACATGTGCTAGGTAAGTGCTCTTCCTTTGAGCTACAACCCCAGGCCCTCAAAGTATGCTTTTATCTATGTGCAAATATGCTCCAAAGAAACCCACCAGTCTGTATAATCAATATGCACAAATAAAAAAGAATTGCATTTTAAAAATTAAGCTACATTTGTCTTTTCTTTTTTATAGTGACAATACCTTTAGAATTTTTTAAGAGATATGCCATAGAAAAATAAAGTACTGTAAACTTTCAGATATAGTTTATAGGAATTAATGCTTATTTATCAATTATGAATATTTATTTTTTTCTTTTTATTAGTGCCTTGTATTTATTCATAATTGTGGGGTTCATTTTGACATTCATATTTGCAGATAATATATTTGTTCTATTTCAATCCCCAGTGACCCCCATTCCCTATCCTCCTCCCTGATCCCATTCTTCTACTTTGTCTTCTATTTATTTATCTATTTTTAAATGTTATATATAAAACTGGAATGCATTGTATTATGTTCATACATGCACCTAGTAAAATTTATCCAATTATGTTCATCAGTTTTTTCCCTTTCTCTTTCTTCCTCTTTCCTGCTTCATCCCCACTTCTATTCTACTGCTTCTGCTCTACTGTTTTCCCTTCTACTTCAATGAGATCCCTTTTTATATCTCTTTTCTCTTAAGTATCCACATATGAGAGAAAACATTTGACCCATGAGTTTCTGAGTCTAGCTTATTTTACCTAGCATGATGAAGAACATATATATATAATATATATTACATATTACATACATATTTAATATGTATGTAATATGTACAATACAATATATTATATATTATAAATATTATATCACAACTATGTATATTTTTGGTACTGGGGATTGAACCTAGGGGCTTAACCACTGAGTCACATCCCTAACCCTTTTTTATAATTTTTTAAAATTTTGAGACACAGTCTTGCTAAATTGCTTAGGGCCTCATTAAGTTGCTGAGGATGGCTTTGAACTTGAAATCCTCCTGTCTCAGCCTCCCAAGTTGCTTTGAACTTGAAATCCTCCTGTCTCAGCCTCCCAAGTTGCTGGGATTACAGGTGTGCACCACTGTGCCTGGCTTCACTTCTTAATGTATTTTGACAGTGTAATTTAAATTTTAGATTGATTTTATCAGCTAATTTGGATTATGTGCAGTAATGCAGTCATAAGAGAAGTTTATTAATTGTAATGTGAGCTGGAGGAAAAATGATTTTAAAAAACTACAATTCTAAGAATCTGATCTAGACAAGGATGAGATATGAAAACAGCAGCAGCTCACCTACTACAGAGGAGCAAGCAAGTATTTCTAGTTTCTTTTCCAACTATTAGTATCAGGTTACATAAGTAAACACATTTCATTAAAGGCTAAGTCTCAGCTATTAACTCTACTTGGAATAGGTTTCTTTAATGCATCTTCACAGCAAAACAAAAGGTGTTCCCCCTAAGCTGACGCCACCTAAAATAGATGATGGCTACTGTTTTTACAACTTAAGTATTGAATGAATTGCCTTTATAGAAATCATTGACTTAAGGGTATTTTTAAATGATTAACAAATATAACCTGTAAAAATCTTAAAAATTTATTGCTTAAATTCCATTTCTCCTCAAGTATTGGTCTATATTACATGAAAATGCACTTTAAATAAAGTCTTTATTTCTAGATACTTATTATTTCTCTAGAATAGTTGTTTTCAAACTTATTAAAATATCAGATATCTTTTTGGTATATCACAAAGCATGTTTATATTTCAACAATTTATGAAACAGATTTAATAGACCCAAATTTATTATATTTTATATAGATTTTAATAAGTTAAAAGTACTTGAATTTACATTTAGCAATTTCAGTATTTTAATTTATTTACAATATACTTAGGTGTTTTAGCTCTAGCATATACATTTATAAACATTTTTCCCACTTATATTTACTTAATTTGTTTTTAACATTTTTTTCTATTACCCATCAAAGTTGAGACATTAAACAAACTTAGTCAATATATTCAGTTGCTTCTTTGTCCGAGTTAAAGCCCTAAAAGTTGCTGTGCTTGTGACATAGAAAGCAATGGACATTGCTAAAAATCTAAGAGAGATAAATATAATCTTGATTGGCTGGCAATATAGGCAAAATGTATAAAGGTTCTTAAGACATTTCTATTTTACTTTACCAACAATTTAAGTTGATCCATTTGTCAAAGATGTAGGTATGCTAAAATTTCAATCATAAGACAAAACAATCTGGTAATATATATTTTCCAGGTTTTTAAACAGACAATTAAATCAAAATTGTATTTATGAGAAACAGAAATGTTGAGGCCACCTGGTTATATGGCTAAACTTTAAGATTTGTATTTGCAAGTCTTATATAAGCCTTGAATAAGCCTTGAATCAAAATTTCATATGGCAGTAACTTGGTTTACTTCTTTTTCTTTAGTCCCAAACAGTCTGAGAGTTAATTCTTTTGAAGTCTGCATTGCAGCTAGGACTAGCTAAAATAATAATCCTCCCAGTAACCTTGAAAATGGTTATCTTAATAAAGGTGGCAGAAAAGACCAGATAGGCAAAGTGCCAAAAGCCTCCAATCAATCAAAACAAACTAAAAATATATTAAGTGTGCAGGACCAAAAAGTGAATTCACCAAAAAGCAAACAAACAACAACAACAATACAACAACCATGAGTTCAAAAAGGCAAAAAATTTATGTTTTTGTGTCACCAAAAGTTAAGTAGCTACAGGTACCCTAGTCAAGTTATTTTTAGGAATTTTAGGGTCAGTTTATCTTGATGAATTTAAATTAAACTCTGCCAAATTTTGTTTTCATGATTCATTTTTTAGAGGCTTTTCTGATGAACTGGAGTAAGAGTTGATGATTAGGAAATATTGTGGGTCATTAAAATGTGCTATTTATGGGAATTCTTTCCCAGAATGTCACTAATGGGCCAAATATTTTCTTTTACATTTCTCAGACAGCCCTGAACACCAAGGGGTATAGGGTACTTAAAGTGCAGGGTTGAGGGTGACCTCTCCCCTACATCTTCTAGATTAGCTGTTAGAGTTCCTTCCAACCCAGGAATGTAATATGTTGTTGAAATGGAATCCTATGAAGTCATTGCACATCGTCGTAGGTCAGTTGTTTTGACACTTCCATCAAGATCCTACTTACCTAGGGTCACCCAGTGTGGGCCAGAGGTAGCATTTGCCTCTTATCTTTAGAGTCTAAGTATTTTCATGTAAACAAAATCCTCATAGGACTGTTGCTGTTAGCTGACAAATTAATGTAACCTCTTTTAAGTGAATAAGCATGGTTATAGATCAAAAGAACTCATAAAGCAGTTACAGTAAATCAGAATGCACTTTCAGTTACATAGACTATGGTGTACAACAATAATAAAATCACCTTTTTCTAAGTCAACCACATTTTTTTCTAGATGGCTCCAACATAGAATTAGCTCTTTCCACTCTCATGAAAATCACAATAGAGTTCTCCAAACATTCTGGGTTTTCCTATGCACCTTATATTCCTTCCTTGCAAATTGTCACCAAAGTCATAAACAACAATCCAGTTTTTCCTTTCACTCAAGTGACCAAGGCCTCAAAATTGGTTCAGGATAACCCCCAAATCTCTCAGAAGAGCTCCAAATGACAATAAAGGAAGGGCAAAGTCCAACATATACTGTCAGGGACAACTTACCAGGGCAAAAAATTTATGTTTTTGTGTCACCAAAAGGCAATAAGGGCAGGTGATGTTGGCTGGAAAGGGAAACAAAGGAGGGTCCTAAAAAAAACTAGCTTTTCAGCTGTAGAGATGATGGCCTTTTATCTGTTCCCTTTGTTCAGGGCCAAGGAGCCATAGGTATGCCACCCCACCCAACCCCAGTATTGGAGTCAAATGATGCCACCAGGGGGAATTCATCCTTTCTTGGTAAACAATTTCATTACCAACCTCCACCCCAGAATCTTAATTTTAAACGTGCCCCTGTTCCACCAAGTGGGTGAACAGTGGTGAATAAGACAAAAATTCCTTACTCACATGAAGGTTACTTTCTAATAGTAAGAGATTTACTTTTAAGAATCCAGTAAAGGGCTAGGGTTGTCGCTCAGTGTAGAGCACTTGCCTCACATGTGTGAGGCCCTGGGTTTGATCCTCAATACCACATAAATAAATAAATAAATAAAAATAAAGATACTGTGTCCATCTACAACTAAAAAACAAAATAAATAATCCAGTAAAGCCTTACATGGTCAAAGTAAATTTGCTAATGGCAAATGTTATAATGAAAATAAAATAGAAACAAATGGGATAGGGACTAGAGTGTGTATGGGGTGAGGATTCTTTTGATTTTGTGCTTAGGGAAGCATATTAGCCACTTTGGGCTGGTTCATGGAACAGTGAGAAGGAACCAACCATGTGACAATCTGGGGAAGAGCATTCCAGACAGAGAAGCAAGGAAGTACAAAGGCCCTGAAGTGAAGGCAAACTTAGACTGTTGGAGGAGTAGGTTGAAGTTCAATGTGACTGCTGCCTACAGAGCAAACAAGTCTTGGTGAATTGCAAAGAGGACTTTAAAGCATTGAGGGCACTGAAACGTATTACACCTATCAGTTTGCTCTGTGGAATCTTGAGACTGATAGGTCTTGTAGTGCTTCAAGTAAGAAATAGTTGAAGCGGCTGTGGTGTAGCTCAGTGATATGAGGTACTGGGTTTGGTTCTCAGAACCACATAAAAATAAATAAACAAAGGTATTGTGCCTATCTACAACTAAAAACATTTTTTAAAAAGAAAAAATTTTGGCTGGTTCATGGAACAGTGAGAAGGAACCAGCCATGTGATAATCTTGAACTCAGTAGAAGAGAGATGGAGAGGTGGATACATTCAGAAACTATTTTTGAGGTAGAGTTGATTGAATTTCTTAATGGAGTGAATGTTAAGGGTGAGGGAAAGAGAAGAGCCAAAGATGATTTTTAAATTTTTGTCATGTGACAGAGTAGACAGTATTGCTATTTACTGAGATGAGGGAGAAGGTGCAGTTTGGAAGTCAAATCAAGAGTTCAGTGTTGGGCATTTTGAATTTAGATGCTCATTAGACATCCAAGTAGACTCACTGCAGTAGCATGACTGGAGATTAAGATTTGGATGTCATTACCATAGAGATGATTATTGAAAAGGTGGGACTGCATGAAATCACCTAAGGAAAGGGCAAACATGGAGAATAAAAAAAGTTTTGACACCCAATATTTAGAGATCTGTTATAGTAGAAGCACTTGCTGGTATATTTGATGAGTATATTCAGTGGGAAAGGTGAAATGACGGTTGATGATAGATAGGTCTATGATAACTAGCAGCTGAATTTTAACCTATGATTTTATTTCTTAATAGCTTTCAATAAGCCTGTGAAGTGTGCATGTTTGGGGGATGGAGGAAATGCCAGGAGGTACAAATAGTTTGATGCAAGTGAAATTCAGTGTCTGGCTGCAGAACTTACTGCCCTGGTTTTCATCTGCTTTGAACTTTCAGCTGCATCTTAAGTGGCTGTAATTGAAAGCAACTTATTTGGAGCAGTTGCCTGCTTTTCATTAAGAAGTCTGCTAGTCTCTGGAAGAAAGTTATACATATGGACCCTGGTTGCTTGTTGGGATAAGGGTTCCAAAGGGTCTAAATCCTGAACTTCACAGAGGAAATTGTGAATTGAACACTAAGAATGGCTTCCTCAACCACAAATACACTTTTAAAAAATTTCTTTTTCTTTTCTCTTTGGTAGAAATGTTCCTTCTATAGGAAATATTCTCAGAGTAGAATCAAACTTATAAAAAATATTTTATATTAAATATTTTATATTATATATAAAAAATAGTCTAACCCCTCATCACCTCCCATTGGGCTCCAAACAGGCTTGCAAATAAATCCTATATATTATAACATGAAAGATTCTTAGGTGTATAAGATATCCTAATATTTTCAATGGCATTGTACTTTTAAAAATTTACACATGTATTTAAACTAGCTTATAGAAGGAAAGCACTTTTCATGAAAATACAGTGCATATTCTTGTTAGAGGTAAAATAAGACAGGGAAATTATTTTTACTAATAAACCAGTAATTTATTTTGCCTCTTTCTCCATTTTATGAATATATTAAGTGTAGGAAAGTATTGCATATATTTTGGCATTGGAGTTGGGAAGTGGAGCTTATGAGCCAGTGCTATGATTTGAATGTGTTCTCCAAAAGTTCATGAGTTGTAAACTTAATCGCAAAGTTCATATATTAATGATATTGGAGATGGTTCCTTTGGGAAATCATGAGGATTTTTTAATGAGTTACTTCATCCCACAATTTTGTTAGAATGCCAGAAAATGGACTAAGACAGCCAGCAAATATGATAGCCTACTCACTAACAGTGCTTTTAAGCTAGCCCCCATTTTTCCCTTTAAGAAATACAGTAATGAGCTGATTAACATTTTGCATCCTTTAAATTCATTCTAGAAGTTGTTGCTATAGAAGAGCAGTCAGTAAATATTTTCTGTAAATGGCCAGTAAAAATTTAGTCTTTTGTGGCTATATGGTTTCTATCACAACAACTCAACACTTGGATTATAAAGTGTAGAGAGTTATTATAGACAAATTGGAATGGCTCTGCTCTAATAAAACTTTATTTTTGAAACAGGTCCAGGGTTGGATTTGGCCATGGGCTGTAGTTTGCCTACCTCTGCTATAGAAGATTATTTTAGCTGGAAAGTCTGGGGCTAGACTTATTCCCAGTTCAGATACTTTAAAACAATTTTGCATATCAAACCAAATGATAAGTGAGGATATTCTCTACATTTGATGATCACCAGTAATCCTACAGCTGTATCTAAAGATTATTGTTTAATATTTCTTTATAATATGTTCTACTCAGTAGGATTTGAGGCCGCCAAGACATCACCAACAGGTTATTAGAACCAAATAAATCATACTATCATTACCCTTACCAGTCTAGTGGGAGACAATGTAGGAGTAGTTACAATAGCATACTTTGAAGCCAGATAAATATTAATTCTTATTTTGAATATTAATTCTTATTCCTTTAATGCTATGCTATCTACTAAACTTTTGTTTCTATAAAATGAGTTACTTCATGTAAAATTTGGTACTTAGTAAGTACTCCATAGGCATTTGCTATTCTGTCAATTTCAGTTGTTGCAGTATTTTAAAAACAGATTATCAATAGAAAAGTTCTTTTAGACAGTTCCATTTTTTATTATCTAGTGTTTGAACTCTCAAACAAATTACCTTGTATGGTACTTGTCTGAAATGAGTGTCTTTTAGCTAGGCTAGAGTAACAAACTCTTCCCATACAGAGCAAGGCAAACAGATCAGGACATTGAGATTAGTCAAATGTTGTTGTACATGAGTCAGATCAATCAATCTTATTCAGCATGTTTTACTGATAAACAACCCTTCAATTTCCAGGCCCCATGGACATTGGTTACAAATTCAGACTTCTCTAAGACATTACTATTTTTGACCTTGATAAACATATGTGTTTTACCTCAAGTTGGTGAGTAGTTTCCAAATGGAATGTGTGTGTGTGTGTGTGTGTGTGTGTGTGTTTGAGAGAGAGAGAGAGAGAGAGAGAGAGAGAGAGAGAGAGAGAGAGAGAGAGAGACTTTAAAAAGATTAGATATCTTATTTAACTTGAGTAGAGAATGTTCTGTTAATAATAATTGGAAGAGGTAGGTTTCTGGAATATTCATTTGGTTTGGACCACAAACAAGATGTTTTAGATTTTGATGCCTGGAGGACTTTCCTGACACTGTATATTTTCCAGAATCTGTATGTTTAAAGTAGCTATGGTGAAAATTAACTTTGCTACCAGGAAGCAAGAAATTAATGTTTGTAAACTGCTTTAAAGTTTTAGTGGCATAATAATATTCCAAATATCCTTATAAAATGTTGACTATCTTTGAATCCTGAAACATTATGGCATAGTTTAAAATGATCAGTTTCTTTCCTCAACTAATATTATGTACATACCTATACTAATAATAGAAATGGCCCATTTTTGCTCTCCAGTCACTGTCCCCTTCTTCAGTGTCCTAGAGCAATTCTGCCTGCCAAAGTCTGGTTACCTGCATGAGGATCTCCTTAGCAGAAAGTAGCTAGATGAACATGTGGCATATCTGCTGGAAAGGTCTATATTTTCACCAAGAAAAGCTGTCTGTCTTGAGTTAGTACTGCAGGGAGTATATTTCAAAGTGGCCAATAGTAGTATGTAGAGTTAGATGATCAGTTAGAGTTTCAAAAAAAAGCATAATTATGTACATGTAAGAGCAAAAGCACTAGAGGAAGACAGACCTGGGTTCAAGTTTTACTTCTGCCATTTACTTTCTGTAAATGACCTTAAGAATTTGCTTAACACTTTAGATTCATATCTTCATTTCTAAGATTAAGAGTGATAATAATATATCTAACTCAGTTAGCCAATGCATGAAAGGGCTTATCACTGTGACACTAAATAGTAGTTACTATTAATCCTCTACCAGCATTCTCCCTTTCAGGTAGTTAAAAACTACTATTCTGTAAGGAACATCTCCAAGTCCTTTCTGATCCCCTGGTGGTACCTAATACCTTTCTTATGATGTTCATCCTATTTTTCTTTATCTTATAATCACAAATATGCTTTTCTCATACCTCCATATTAGACAGAAAGTATCTTGAAAGTAGGGATGGTTTTTATGTATCTTTCACAATAACTAGCAGTACCTAGTTAACTTTTCAGAATCTGTATGTTTAAAGTAGCTATGGTGAAAATTAACTTTGCTACCAGGAAAGTAGCAAATTATTAAGTTATTAAGTATAACTTAATACTTGTTGAACTGAATTAGACTAAAATGGTTTATATTTGCAATATACTTACAAATAAGTACCAGAAGTTGATGTCATCTTGTGACTTCACCATTAGTCTTTCCCCCTCTTCTTTCCAAGGTCCAGTATATATCCCGCATCAATAATTCAAGATTTCATGCAATAGAAGTGAATTGGGAGTTTACAGGGTTTCCAGGAAGACATTTTCTGTAATACTCACAGCAAGTCATAGAGACCCAAATGGAAATAGACTCTGCTAGCAAATGGAAATACACACTGCTCGATCAATTAAAAAAGTATTTATTGAGGCTATATTATATGTAAGAGTTTGAGCTATATGTATGGGGAAAGAAGTTCTAGGGGAAAGAAGAAAGTCTGAGGGGAGAGAGATGAACTATGACTGGGAGAATACTTGTTTATTTCTTGTCTAGTGAAGTTCTAGGTCTTGGTGGCTAATATATGGAGTGTATGGTATGACCATGGAGGGGCAAAGGCTGCTTAAGCATATGAGAAGTTTGATAAAAAAAAATAGGGGTTGGGGTTGTAGCTTAGTGGTAGAGCACTTGCCTAGCATGTGTGAGGCACTGTGTTTGATCCTCAGCACCACTTAAAAAAGTAAATAAATTTAAAAAAGATATCGTGTCCATCTACAACTAAAAAAAATTAAATAAATAAATAAATAAAGTAAGTAAGTAAGTCTTGGCTCTCAACTTGTCTGCTCTTTGGAAACACCTTGGGGAGTGTTTTAAAAATAGTGATGACTGGGTTCCATCCCTGGGACATTCTGATGTAATTGGTCTGGGGTATAGTTTGGGAACTGGAATTGTTTTTAATCACTAGGGGTGATTAAGATATGCAGCTGAGTTTGAAATCATGGCTTCAGAATCCTGTTTCTGTAGAAAACCCAAATGGTTATTTGGTTCTAGTCAGTACTTCTGGCTTAGTTTGTTCATTTAAATCAAGGAAATTCCTTGATATTATTTAGTAATCCATTTATTAGAGTAAAAATTGTTCTTTAATAACAAAATTATTATCATGATTCCAATAGGTCCATTCATGAAGGAAACATTGGAAAATACTATATTAATTTCTTATGGTTTCTATAAAAATTACCACAAATTTAGTGACTTTAAATAATTAAAATTTATTATTTTATAATTCTAAAAGTCTAAAAACCTAAAATCAAAGTGTTAACAGCACTCTGTTCCTTCTGCAGGTTCTAGGAAAAAACCTGTTCCCTTGCTGCATCCAGGTTCTAGAGGCTACTCCTGTTCCTTTGAATCAAAGATTGCATCAATCTGACTTCTCTTGTTGTTACATCTCCTTTTCTGGTTCCTGCTTTCCTCTTATAAGTGTTCTTTGATTACATTGGACCCACTTGGGTAGTATAGGATGCTTTCCTAGTCTTGGTTTGCTTCATCACATCTGCAAAGTTCCTTTGTCTATGTAAAGTAACATATTCAAATGTTTCAGGGTTTAGGATGTTAACTTATTTGAGAGACCCTCATTCAGCCTACCATAGGGATTAATGGTGACAATGATACTAGTACTGATAATATTTTTTAAAAAAGATAATGAGCAAGGCCCTGTGCTAGATACATTAATGTTATATCTTGGTTAAAACTATGAGTTGTATATAATTTTTATCCCCCAATTTTAGATGATGAAATTGAGGCTCATGGAGCTTGTGACTTGCTTAAGTTCACATAACTAATTGGTGAAGCTGGATTTCAAACCCAAGGAGATCTAAGTTCAGTGCCCTAACCACTAGTCAAGACTACTTTCCCTAGTGCTATTACTCCTGACTTCAAAGGTTTAGTCATTTATTGAGTAGATATGATAGTTTTGAATGCATACAAAGTATTAGACATTTTGGTGCAGTAGTAAATGAGAAAGTTCCCACTTGACATTTTGGAGCTCACATTCTTGACAAGGATATAGTAACTATAGAAACAAAGTTAAGTAGTAGTGGTAAGTGCTGAGAGGAAAATTAAAGTAGGGCAAGGGGACACAGAGTGATAGGAGGTGAGAGTACCACTGAGTTATTGTAACTAGCTAGAGTGGTTAGAAGATGGTTCCAACAAAATTCCTGAAAGACACAATTGTAAATGTCATAACCTTGAATGATGATATCCTGAAAGTACCCATAATCCAAAATCCCCCAAATCATCTTTTAATCAAATTTAATCTGAAAGATTAAAATCCTGAAATATTGAAAGGCTGAAAGCTGAAATTCCCCAAACTGCAGTGCCCATGGAAAACAATTAAAAGACAACATGAAACTGGGCATGGTGGCGCATGCCTGTAATCCCAGTGGCTCAGGATGCAGGAGGATTGTGAGTTGAAAGCCAGCCTCAGCAAAAAGCAAGGTTCTAAGCTGCTCAGTGAGACCCTGTCTCTAAATAAAGTACAGAATAGGGCTGGGGATGTGGCTCAGTGTTTGAGTATCCCTGACTTCAATTCTTGGTACAAAAAAAAAAAGCCATATAACAGGAGTAGAAAGCTGAATTCTGGGGGATGGGCCATGTGATAATGTGATATAGCAATAAGGAAAGCTTTAGTCTAAGACTATGTCACCTGTATTAATTGGCATTCTACCTGGCTGATAGAATTCCAAGAGCATTTAATGAATTAAATCTCCATTTTCCTGAAGAAGCAAGAGAAGTTACTAATTGGTTTGATGATAATTATGTACATGGTAGGATACCCACTTGGATTAATATAATAAAAACTGAAATATAAGTTTTTTTATGAAAATAGAGAAATCAATACCTTCAAATACTGTTGGTGTTAATGAAATATAGTCTAGTCACTTTGAAAAGGAGTTTGGCAGTTCTTCAAAAATATAAGAGTTACCATGTGCCCCAGCAATTTCACACACAAAGGGAAAGGATAACATACGTCCACACAAAGATTTGCATATGAATATTCATAGCAGGAGTAATCATAATAGTCAAGAAGCAAAAAGAATCCCAATGCTAATCAACTAGTGGATATACAAGCAAAATGTGATATATCCATATAATGTAATAATATTCAGTATTAAACAGGATGAACCTCAAACCGTTATGCTAAGTGAGAAAGCTATGTGTGAAAGACCACATATTGTATAATTCTATGTATACAAAATGTCCAGAAAAGTTAAAATGTATAGAGACAGAAAATAGATTAGTGTTTAATTAGGCCCTTTGGTAAGAATGAGGAGTGACTACAAATCCAACCAATTGGAGACTTAAATACAAGAGTGAATAAGAGAAAACTACTCTTGCCTGACTGTGTTTAACTAGGGAATTATACTTTTCTGGCCTTCAGAATTGTACTGGAATATTGGCCCTTCTTGGATCTTGAGTCTTCCAGCTTTCAGACTGGCATGTCTACCAATACCTCTCCTAGTTCTCAGGACTGTGGACTTGGGTTGAAACTATAATTTACCTGGGTATTTACCTTGCTAACTGCAGATTTTGGGACATCTCAGCCTTCATAATTGTCCCAGCCAAATTCTGTCTATCTTTTATCTACATATATTGTTTTTGTGGATAACCTTGAATAATACATATTTTGTTTATCCCTTTATTCATTGACAGACATTTGAGTTGCTTCTACTTCTTGGCTATTGAGAATAATGCTGCTATGAACATGGGTAGATAGATGTCTTGTTGAGACTCTGCTTTACATTATTTTGGATGTATACCCAGAAGTGAGATTCTGTATCATAGGGGGTTACTATTTTTAATTCTTTGAGGAATTTTAATTTTCCATAGGGCTTGTGCCATTTTACAGTTCCACTAATAATGCATAAAGGTTCCAATATCTCTACATGCTGAACTACACTTTTTATTTATTTATTTATTTTTAAATAGTAGCCCTCCTGGGCTGGGGATGTGGCTCAAGCAGTAGCGTGCTCGCCTGGCATGCGTGCGGCCCGGGTTCGATCCTCAGCACCACATACCAACAAAGATGTTGTGTCCACCGAGAACTAAAAAATAAATATTAAAAATTCTCTCTCTCTCCTCTCTCACTCTCTCTTTAAAAAAAAAATTTTTTTTAAATAGTAGCCCTCCTAATGGGTGAGATGCTCTCATCAGGGTTTTATAATTTATTAATTGATAGATAATAATTATATATATTTATGTGTTACAATGTGATGTTTTGATTTATGTATATATTGTGGAAAGATTCAATCTAGCTTATTATCATAATCATCACTATCCCAATTTATTGTTTGTGATGATAATGTAAAAATCTATTTTAGCAATTTTGAAATATACAATAAGTTATTTTTAAATTACAGGATCATGTGGTGCAAAGATCAATAAAATATTTCTATTAACTGAAACTTTGTACTCTTTGATAAGTATCTTCCATTTTCCCCATACCTCCCCTATCATTAGCTTCTATGAACCATTTTCTACTATCGTTTTTATTATATATACATTTTTAGATTTTGTATATAAGTGAGATCATTCAATATTTTTCTTTCTGTACCAGTTTTATTTCATTTGAAATAATTTCCCCTGGTTCCATCCATGTTGTTGCAAATAAAAGAATATTCTTATATTTCTGTATATTTACAACATTTTCTTTATCCATTTGTCCATTGATAGAATCTTAGGTTTACTAGATATCTTGGCTATTGTGAATAATGCTGAAATGATCATGAGAAGCAATAATTTCTTTGACATACCAATTTCAGTTCTCTTGGTTATATACCTAGAAGTTGGAATACTGAACTATGTTGAATTTGTATTCTTAGTTTTTTTTTTTTTTTTTTTTTTTTAGGGAATTGGCTAGTATTTTAAAAAATGGCGTATTAATTAACATGTTCATGAATAGTATATAAAAGTTCTGTTTTATCTACAACCTCACCTACTCTTATCATTTATCTTTTTTTAAAGAAATAAGTAGCATTTGTTTATTTATTTTTTATATATTTAAAAATTGTTAATGGACCTTTATTTTACTTATTTATATGTGGTGCTGAAGATTGAACCTAGTGCCTCACACATGCTAGGGAAGTGCTTTACCACTGAGCTACAACCCTGGCCTGACTTATCATTTATCTTTTAGATACAATTGTTGTGAGGTGATCACTTATGTGGTTTTAATTTGCATTCCCCTAATACTTAGAGATGTTGAAGTTTTTTTGTATATTTGGTGGCCATTGGTATCTCTTCTTTTGAGAAATGTCTATTCATATTATTTATTGTTCTTAAAATTGTTATTTGATTTCTTGCTATTGAGTTGCTTGAGTTTCTTATATATTTTCTATATTAGCCCCTTGTCAGATGAATGGTTTGCAAATATTTTCTATCCATGGGCTTTATCTTTACTTAGTTAATTGTTTCTTTTGCTGTGCAGAAGATTTTTAGTTTGTCTTAATCCCATTTTTCTTTGTTTTAGTTTCTGGTGCTTTTGGAATGTTATCCAAGAAATCATTGCTCAGAACAATATTGTAGAATATTTCCCCTAAGTTTTCTTTTAATAGTTTTCCTATTTCAGGTCTTGCATATATTTATTTATTCAGTTAGCAGTATAATTTTTACTATTTTAACCACTAAAGCAAAATAATGACACATCTGATTAAAACAACATTGAAGAAAAATGAATTAAAAACAAATGTCAGGGCTGGAGATGTGGCTCAGTGGTAGAGTACTTGCCTGGCATGTGTGAGGCACTGGGTTCAATTCTCAGCATTGCATATAAATAAATAAAATAAAAGTCCATTGACAATTAAAAAATATTTTTTACAAGCAAATGCCAATTTTTATACCCATTACCTTCTTCATGCCTTGTTTTATTCTTCTCCTGAGACGTAAAAAATATTGATAAGTAGGTATGTATTTTTCTATACCTATTTACATACAGGTATATACATATTTGTTTATATGTAGAAATATGTCATTTGAGTTTTTTAAGGAAAAAATAGGCGTGTACTATAAATATTATCCTGCAACTTCTTTTTACTAATTTTAACAATTTTTCTTTGGGATTCTTCAATATCAATAAATAGACTTTGCTCTATTCTTTTTAAAGCTTCATGACTATATTTCATAATATGGATGTATTATAATTTATTTAATTGGGTATTACATTTATATCATTTATCAATTTTGAGTAAATTTTTGCATTTGGTGTGATAAAGACTCAGTTGTATTCTTTTTCATGAGGCTATCTGATTTTCACAGCACCCTTTATTAAATAGATTATGTTTTCTTCATGCTGTGTTCTAGGTACCTTTGTTGAAAGCAATTGGTCATACATTTTTTAGTTTATTTCTGAGTTTTCTGATTTTTTTCCATTGGTTGATATATTGACATTTATGCCAGTACCAAGCTTTTAACATTTATTTTTAACTGACATAATATTTATATGTATTTATGAGGTACAACATGATGTTTTGATTCATGTATGCATTAGGTAATGATAAATATAAATTCAGGATAATCAAGATATCCATCACATTAAATTTTTATAATTTCTTTATGGTGAATACATTCAAAATTCTCTCTTCTAACTATTTTGTGATATACAATGTATTATTGTTAATTATATTCACTCTATGGTGCCATAAAACACCATGATTTATTCCTTCTCTGTGTAACATTAGCAATATATATGTTGGCCAAAATCCCCTCATCCCCTATATTTCATACTCTCCCCAGTGTCTGGTAATCATTATTCTACTCTGAACTTCTATTAGATCAACTTTTCTGGATTACACTAAGGAGTAAAATCACTTAATGTTTGTTCCTGACTTACTTTACTTAACATAATGTCCTCCAAGTTCATCCAGGTTGTTGCAGATGTCAGGGTTTCATGCTTTCATAGCTGAATAGTATTCCAATATGTATAAATATCACATTTTCTTTATCTGTTCGTCTGTTGATAGACATTTTGGTTAATTCTATATCCCGGTTATTGTGAATAGTACTGCAGTAAACAAGTCTTTTTGGCAGGCTATTTCCTTTGAATACTCAGTAGAGCGACTGCCAGTTATTATAGGAAATTCTATTTTTAAGTTTTGAGGAAATTCATACTGTTTTCCATAATGGCAGTACTAATTTACATTCCTACCATTAATGTAAAAGAGTTTCCTTTTAAGCTGGGTGCAGTGGCACACGCCTGTAATCCCAGTGGCTTGGGAGGCTGAGGCAGGAAGATCTCAAGTTCAAAGCCAGCCTCAGCAAAAGCAAGGCTGTAAGCAACTCAGTGAGACTCTGTCTCTAAGTAAAATACAAAATAGGGCTGGGAGTATGGCTCAGTGGTCAAGTTCCCCTGAGTTCGATCCCTGGTACCCCCTTCCCCCCAAAAAAGAGTTTTCTTTAATCCACATCCTCAGTAATATGTGTTAATTTCTAATCTTTTTGATAGCCATTCCAACTGGGGTGAAGAGGTATCTCATGAATTTGATTCACATTTCACTGAGGAATAGTGAGGTTGTGCATTTTTCATGTATCTTTTGGCCATTTGTATGTCTTATTTTGATAAAAGTCAATATATTCTTGTTTTGATTACAATAGCTTTAAATATATTTTAATATCAGGTAGTGTGATGCCTCCAGCTTTGTTCTCTTTACTTTGCTTTTGTTATTTGGCATCTTTTCTTGTCCATAGGAATAATGGGATTTTTAAAAATTTCTGTGAAAATGACTTGGATGTTTTCTTAGGGATGTGGCTAGAGGAAGTAGGTCACTGAGGGCATGCCTTTGAGATTATATTTTGTTCATTGTGAGCAGAGCTCTCTCCCTCTCTGTTTCCTGGTTGCCATGTCCAGAACTGCTTTCCTCTGTCAAGCCCTTCTGCCATGAGATCTTATTTCACCTCAGGCCCAGAGCTATAGAGTCAGCCAACCATGGACTAAACCTCTAAAGCCATGAGCCAAAAATCAATTTTTCTTCCTTTAAGTTTTTTTTCAGGTCTTTTGGTCAGGATGAAAAATCTGACTAAAATAATCAGTAATAAAAAGTCTCCACCAAAGTAAAGCCAAGGACCTGATGGCTTTAATGCTTAATTCTACCAAATACTTTCAGAAGAACTAATATCAATCCTTTTCAAACTCTTCCCAAATTGAAAATGAAGGAATACCTCTAAGCTCATTTATAAACCAAATCCAGATAAGGATATTACAAAACTACAAGGAAACTACAGGCCAATCTCCTACCTGCCTATTGTCACTGCCCAGTTAAGCCATAACAGTGGATTAATGTACTGATTAGGTTAAGTTTCTCATAACCCAATCATTTCATCTCTAAACTTTTTGCATTGTTTCACAGGTGAGCTTTTGAAGGACACCTCATGTAAACCATAACACTGAATTAATTTCTTTATTCATTATTGGCCTGTTCAGATTTTCTATTTCATCATGATTCAGTTTTGATAGGTCACATAATTCTAGGAATTTATCCATTATTTTTTAAATTGTTATTTTAATTGTAAAAATTTACTCTAGGTCATCCAGTTTATTTGTGTATAGTTGCTCATAGTGGTCTCTTATGAACTTCAAAATTCAAAGTATGTAACTACAGGAATCATCAAATAAAAAAGGAAAGCAAGAGAGGAAGAGAAAAATACATGATCTACAATTAACCAGAAAATAACAAAATGCCAATAGTAAGTTTGTTACCTATTATATAAATTATCCAATCAAAAGACTTTGAGTAGTGGGGCTGGGGCTGGGGCTCAGTGGTAGAGCACTTGCCTAGCATGTATGAGGCACTGGGTTTGATTCTCAGCACCATATGTAAATTAAAAAAAAGGTCAATCAACAATGAAAACATAAAACTAAAAATTACAAAAAGAGTTTGAGTAGCTAAATGTATTATAAAACAAGACCCAAATATATGCTGTCTGTAATAGATTCACCTCACCTATAAGAACATGCACAGACTGAAGGTGAAGGGATGTAAAAATATTTCATGCACATGGAAAGCAAAAGACAGAATAGCTAAACTTATATTAAACAAAAAAGACTTTTTAAGTAAAAATCTATAAGAAGAGAAAATGTGGTTATTATATAATGACAATGGGATCAATTATTAAAGATGATATAATAATTTTGAATGTATATGAACCCAATATTTGAGCACCTAAATATATTAATAGATCAGAAGGAAGAAATAGACTTTAATACAATAAAAATAAGAAGCTTCAATATATCATTTTTAAAATTGGACAGATCATATAGACATAAAATAAATAAAGAAATGTTGAATTGAACTACATATTATTCCAAATGGGTCTAACCTATATTTATAGAATATTACATCCAACAAAATGAACATTCTTCTTAAGTGCATGTGGGACATTCTCTAGGATAGATAATATGTTGGGTTACAAAACAGATTAACATACTTAAGAAGATCAAAATTATGTCATATTTTTTTACCTCAATGGCATGAATGTAGAAATTAATAATAGGCGAAATCTTGGTAAAGGCACAAATATATGGAGTTTAAACAACATGCTCCTGAACAACCAGTATGTCAAAGAAGAAATTGAAGGATAAATTTGAAAACAAATTGGTATATATATACAAAAAAATGGAATTTTACTCAGCCAAAAAGAAGAATGGAAATGTTTCATTTGTTGGTAAATGGATGGAACTGTAAAAATAAAATCATGCTAAGTGAAATAAGCCTGACTCAGAAAGTCAAGTTGCAAATATTTTCTGTTAATGTGGAATCTAGATAGAGAGAAAAAGGAATCAAAAAGGGTATCTCATGAAAAATAGAAGGGAGATTAGTAGAATAGAAGTGGGAGACAATGAGTAGGGAGAATGGGAGGTAAAGGGGAAGAACTAGGGAATAAAATCAAATAAACTATGGCATGCCCATAAATGAATGTACCACACTTTTATATATAATTATAATGCATTAATTAAAAGATAACAGAAGGGAGACAAGTAGAGTAAAACAAGGGGATCAGGAGAGAAAGGAGAGGGGTACTTGGAATGATGTTGATCAAATTACATTATTGTGTAATGGATTCCATTATTATACATAATTAAAATGCAAAGGTAAAAATAAATAAATGAGGCTGATACAAGAGTAAAAAGAAAATGAAAACACATTTTTCATTTTCTTTTTACTTTTGTAAAAAGCAAAAGCAGTCCTGAAAGGGAAGTTTATAGCAATAGACCACCTACATGAAAAAAGACAGATCTCAAATAAGCAACCCAACATTACACCTCATGGAAGTAGAAAGGGAGAAAACAATAATCCAAACCTATCAAAGAGAAAGAAATAAGAAAGAACAAATCATAACTAAACAAAAGAAAGATTAGAAACAACAGAAATATCAACAAAGCTAAAAATTGGTTTTTAAAAAAGATGCATGATATTGACAAAACTTTAAGTAGATTAAAAAAAGGAGGGAGGAGGGGCTCGAGTTGTAGTTCAGTGGTAGAGCACTTGCCTGACATGTGTGAGGCCCTGGGTTTGATCCTCACCACCACATACAAATAAAGAAACAAAATAAAAGATCCATTTACAACTAGAAATATTTTAAAAAGGAGGGAGGACTCAAAATTAGAAAAGAAGAGGCATTACAATTGATATTACAGAAATATGAAGGACCATTGTGGTTTTGTTCAGCAGTTCTCTATTTATGATTTTGAGCATGATTTCATGTTCTTACTGGCCATTTGTATATCATATTTGGAAAAATGTCTATTCAAATTCTTTAAGTACTTTTTGTATTTGATATTTTGTTGTTGAGTGATAAGAATTATTTATTTATGTATTCTGGATTAAACCCTTATTTGATATATGATTTGCAAATATTCTTTGATTTTATAGGTTGTCTTTTCATTCTATTAATGATGTATACAGTTTTGAGTTTGATGTAGTCCCATTTGTATACTTTTGTTTTGATTGCCTATACTTTTGGTGTTATAGTAAAGAAATCATTGCCTGGTTCAATGAAATGAATCTTTTCCCCTGTGTTATCTTTTGGGAATTTTGTAGTTTTAGGTCTTACATTTGTTTTGATATCTGGTATAAGATAAGGGTCAAATTTCATTGTTCTACATGTGGATACCCTGTTTTCCCAGCACCTTTTTGTTGAAGAGACTGCTCTTTCCTCTATGAAAGACCCAGGCACCCTTGTTAGAGTTAGTTTATATGCAACCATTTTTTTTTTGCTATTATATTCCATTGGCCTATTTGACTGTCTTTATGTCAGTACCACAGTGTTTTGGTTACTTTAACTCATTAAATTTTGAAATCAGGGAATGTGAGGCCTTCCAATTAGTTCTTTTTTAAAATTATTTTTGGTATTCAGGGTCACTTGAGATTCTGTATGAGTTTTATGATGAATTATTCTATATCTGTAGGAAAAATGCCATTGGGGTTTTATTAAAGATTTCATTGAATTGCTTTGTATGTACTGACATCATGACAATTATAAGTTTTCCAATCTATGAATGTAATTGTCTTTCTATTTATTTGTATCTTTAATTTTTTAGTTTTTAATGTGTACATCTTTCACTTTCTAGATTAGATTTATTCCTTAATATATTATTATTTCCTATCCTCTCATAAACTGATTTGTTTTCTTAATTTCTGTTGAGGGCCACCTTTTCAGATTGTTCATTGTTAGTTGTTTGGGAGCGTTTTAAAATGATTATTTGAACTTGGATGTTGAAAATGAGCAAATCACAGAATTTTTTTACACAGAACATCATTAAAACTCATCAACTTGGGGAATACTGATGGCATATTATGATCATTCACTAAGTGTAAGGCATCAAGTGTTTGGCATGAACTCTTCTAATTTATAACAATCCTATAATAATATTTACTATAACTATTCTAATTTAACAGATGAGAAAATTAAAGCATGGAGAGTAACTTGTTCAATATTACACAGGGCGATACAGACACAGGAGTAGGAAAAGAGGCCAACTCATATTATGTTTGCATTAGCAAGATAAAGCAAAGTAGCTAATGGAAATTAGATTTTTGTTCCTTTTATTGCTTCTTAGGAATAAATGTTCCCATAGTTTTGATACTGAGAATTGAACCCAGGGCTTTATGCATATGAAAAATGTAGTTTTATCACTGAACTACACCTCCAGCCCTTTGTGCTTCACTTTTTTTTTATACTGGGAATTGAACTCAGGGGTGTTTTATCACTGAGTTACATCCCTAGTCCTTTTTTATTTTTTATTTTGAGACAGGATCTTGCTACATTGCTGAGGTCTTTCTAAGTTGCTGAGGCTGGCTTGAATTTGCAATCCTCCTGCTTTACACTCTCAAGTCACTGGGATTACAGGTGTGCACCACAGTGCTCAGCTTGTGCCTCACTTCTAATATAACAGGAGTGGGAAGAAAGGATGAATCAAAATCTGGTTCTCTTTCTGATGAATAGAGGTGGAGTATGGAGGAATTCTTCAAATATCAGCTAGGGAATAGAGCTGCTTAAAAGCATATTTTGTGCATAGTGCTGCAGTAAACATGGGAGTGCAAATTCACAATAGCCAAGAAATGGTAAAAAAAAAAATCCTTAGATAAGATAGACAGAAAATGGGATGTAATTCAGGCATAAAAAAGAACAAAATCCTGTCATTTGTGACAATATGGATGGAACTCGAGATCATTAAGTGAATTCAGTCAGATACAGAAAGACAAGTAATTGTATGACATTGTGGAATCTAAAAAAGTTGATCTTATAGAAGTTGAGAATAGAATGGTGGTAACCAGAGGCAGGAAGAGTGTGGGGAGAGAGATGGAGAAAGATTGATCAGTGGGTACTAAGTTACAGTTGGATAGGAGCAAAATGTTCTGGTGTGCTATTGCATGGCAGAAAAGAATGAACTACACATCTCAAAAAAAACTGTAAGACAGCATCTTGAAAGTTTTTGCCATAGAGAAATGACAGATATATTTAACCTGATTTAAACATTACACAACATACACATATATCAAAATGTCACGTTATACCATAAATATGTACAATTTTATGTATCTGTTAAATTTAATTTAACTTTAAAAAGTATGTTTTGTTTTAGATGCTGTGATGAGACTGAGCTTAGCTTCCTCATTACTTCCTTTATAAAAAGTCAAGTTCCTTAAATTGAGGTGGGGAGGGGAATAAGATATTGTTGCAGCATTGACCAAAGCCTAAAACTAGAGGGTCCATGTCTATAAGCTGATACATTTAGTCTGAAGAAAGACACTTAGGCTGTAAGAATCTCTTTCTTTGGTATCAGATATGAGAGAATGGGACAAAAATTATTTATGTAATTTTGTTTCCAATTTTGTCTCCCACACCCAAATATTTCTATATTTTAGTTTTCTGTTTGAATATGCTCTTCCATAAGTGCACAGAGATGCTTTTGAATCCATTGATACTCCCTGGTGAGCTGGAGATCATTGCAATAGACTGACTCAAAATTATTCAAACTAGTCTAGAACTATTTTGAAAAAGCAAAAAAATAAATTACTTGTTATGTCTGTAATAGAGAGGATTTATATTTTGAATGTAAGATTAGATTCTTACTATTTTAGTCCACTTTTGCCTCACTGTGACCAGTATGCCTGACCAGAATAATGTAGACAATGGAATATTTTTTCAGACATAAAGAAGAAGGAAATTATGGCATTTGCTGGTAAATGGATGGAACTGAAGACTATCATGCTAAGTGAAATAAGCCAATCCTCCAAAACCAAAGGCCAAATGTTCTCTCTGATAGTAACACATAAGGGGGAGGGAGAGGGAAGAATAGAAGTTCATTGGATTGGACAAAGGGGAATGAAGGGAAGGGAGAGGGAATGGACATAGGTAAGACAGTAGAATGAATTGGATATAACTTTCCCATGTTCATATAAATACATGACCAGTGAGACTCACGGTATGTACAACCATAAAAATGGGATCCGAATTAGAATAAGTTATACTCCATGTATGTATAGTATGTCAAAATACACTCTGCTATCATGTATATCTGAAAAGAACAAATAAAAAATAAAGTTTTCAGTTACTGCAAAAACAAAAAACAAAACAAAACAAAAAAAAAACAATGTAGAGGAAGAAAAGTTTATTTTGGTTCAAGGTTTCAGAGGTTCAGACCATGGTCAGCCAGTGCCATCTCTCGGATCCTAAGGTGAGACAATATCACAGCAGAAGGGCATGGCAGAGGAAAGCAGCTCAGGAAGTGACAACCAGGAAGGAGGGAGGGAGGAAGGGAAGGACACACACACACACACACACACACACACACACACAGACACAGAGAGAGAGAGGGAGAGAGAGAGAGAGAGAGAGAGAGAGAGAGAGAGAGAGAGAGAGAGAGAGATTGATTGAGATCTGCTTGCCAAGTACAAAATATAAACCCCAAAGAAAGGCCCCCAGTGACCTATTTCCTTCAACACACCCCATCTGCCCATGGCTATCACACAGTTAACCATATCAGTGGATTAATCCACTGATTATGTTAAAGGTCTTATAATCTAATCATTTTACCTCTGAACATTTTTTCATTGTCTCACACATGAGCTTTGGGAGACACCTCATATCTAAATTTGCAACTCTAAAATTCTATGATTAGGTGCAATTAAAGGTGTTTACAGACAGCCAGACTTATTCCATAATTCGGCTGGTATGATTGTGTGGCAATAAACATGGGTAAGCATGTATCTATAAAATAATTCTTTTGGATAAATACATTGGTATAGCTAGATTATATTGTAGATCTATTTTTAGCTTATTGAGGAACCTCCATAGAGGCTATACTAATGTACATTCCTACCACTAGTGTGTAAGTATTCCTTTTTGTCCTTATTCAGCAATTATTATATTCATTCTTGATACTTGCCATTCTAACTGAAGTGAGATGCAGTCTCAGTGTAGTTTTAATTTGCATTTCCTTGATTTTTCAAATAAATATTGGCCATTTGTACTTCTTTTGAGAAGTGTCTTTTCTGTTCTTGTTTTCTATTTATTTATTTGGCTTCTTGATTTTTAATATTGACTTTTGGAATTCTTTATATATTCTGGATATTAGTCCTTTAATAGAGGAATAACTGATAAAGATTTTCTCCCATACTGTTGGTTGTCACTACTGTGTTATTTCCTTTGCCATACAGAAGTTTTTCATTTGCTGCAATTCCTTTTTATTGATTCTGTCTTATTTCATCAACTATAGGGCTCTGATTGGGAAGTGTCTTCCTGTGCCTTATATGTTGAAATGTTTCCCCTATTTCTCTTTCTAAGAGTTGGAAATTTTCTGGTCTTATAGAAAGGACCAGAGTCAACTCAATTTGAATTGACATTTGTACAGAAAGAGAGATAAGGATCTAGTTTCATTTCTTCCCATATGGATATCCAGTTTTGCTAGCACCACTTGTTAAAGAAGCTGTCTTTTCTCTAATTGTATATTTTTGGCCCCTTTGTCAATAATCAGATGACTATAGCTATGTTGGTTTGTTCTTGTGTATTCTATTCTGTTCCATTGATCTATGTGTCTGTTTTCATGCCAGCACCACATTGGCTTAGGTACTATGGCTCTGTAGTATAATTTGTAATTTGGTATTGCTATGTCTACATAATTGATCTTTGTGCTCAGAATTGTTTTGGCTATTCTGGGTCTTGTATTCTTCCATGTAAATTATAGGAATTTTTTCTAGTTCTGTAAAGAGTATCACTGGTATTTTGATGGGGATTTCATAGAGTCTGTAGATCACTTTTTATAATATGACCATTTTAACAATATCAGTCATGCACATCCATGAACATGAGAGGTTTTTCTACCTTGAAATATCTTCAGTTTCTTTTTTTTTTTTCTCAGTGTACTGTAGCACTTTATTTTTCCTTACTCAATTAAGTGTTGCTGGGGCCTAATGTTCTCACATAACAGTAGAAAACCAAAAGTTTTGTCATCTGGTAAAGAATTGAGTACAAAAAAAACCGTACATAAATTAAAATGAATAAATTTACAGATGTAAATGCAAACCGTTTCCAACTCAAGGCAAGTAATAACCAATGGTGGTCAGGCGGGAGAACATTGGTAAGAACGGAAACTGGGTCCTAAGGCTTGGACTTTCCTACCCTGTTAAACCTGCAAGAAGTGACAGCTGGCCCAGGAACTCTTGCCAGCCGGAGCAATCCTGGAAGTCTGTCAGCTGACACATGAATACCCTGCACAGATCACTGCTGTGGTCTCAGATTCCCTAAGCCACGGACTTCTCCTTCATGCACGCTCTCACCTCAGGTACCAGGTGACCGAGCCACATGGACTAAAGGCTTAAATCAAAGATATGCACAGGGCATTAAACATATACCAAGGGAACAGTTAACTTGAATACAAGGTCAAAATCAGCAACGAGTTCTACGTTCCAGTGCTGACATCAGATACAAGCTTCAAGGACAATTTCTTTTCAAATGCTTATTCCAGTTTCATGAGGCTAGCATGAGGTGTATACATTTGCCAGAGAAAATTTATATTTCAGATTCAGCTCATGCAGCAGGTGCCTGGCACCTGCTCAGTCCATCTAGAAGCATTTGCGGTGGACAATGGAGGGGCCCGACTCGTCGTACTCCTGCTTGCTGATCCACATCTGCTGGAAGGTGGACAGTGAGGCCAGGATGGAGCCACCGATCAACACAGAGTACTTGCGCTCAGGGGGGCGCGATGATCTTGATCTTCATGGTGCTGGGGGCCAGGGCTGTGATCTCTTTCTGCATCCTGTCAGCGATGCCTGGGTACATGGTGGTGCCGCCCGACAGCACCGTGTTGGCATAGAGGTCTTTGCGGATGTCGACATCACACTTCATGATGGAGTTGAAGGTGGTCTCGTGGATGCCAGAAGATTCCATATCCAGGAAAGAGGGCTGGAAGAGTGACTCTGGACACCGGAACCACTCGTTGCCGATGGTGATCACCTGCCCATCAGGTAGCTCGTAGCTCTAATCCAGGGAGGAGGAGGAGGATGCAGCAGTGGCCATCTCCTGCTCGAGGTCCGGGGCAACGTAGCACAGCTTCTCCTTGATGTCGCGCATGATCTCCCGCTCGGCCATGGTGGTAAAGCTGTAGCCGCGCTCTGTCAGGATCTTCATGAGGTAGTCTGTCAGGTCCCGGCCAGCCAGGTCCAGACGCAGTATGGCGTGGGGAAGGGCGTAGCCCTCATAGATGGGTACCGTGTGGGTGACCCCGTCACCAGAGTCCATGACAATACCAGTGGTGCGTCCAGAGGCGTACAGGGACAGCACAGCCTGGATGGCCACATACATGGCCGATGTGTTGAAGGTCTCGAACATGATCTGAGTCATCTCTCTGTTGGCCTTGGGGTTCAGGGGGGCCTCCGTCAGCAGCACCGGGTGCTCCTCGGGGGCCACGCGCAGCTCATTGTAGAAGGTATGGTGCCAGATCTTCTCCATGTCATCCCAGTTGGTGACGATGCCATGCTCGATGGGCCAACCATAATGGAGGGGAACACGGCCCGGGGGGAGTCGTCGCCGGCAAAGCCAGCTTTGCACATGCCAGACCCATTGTCAATGAGCAGCCGGGCGATTTCCTCTTCCCTGGCGATCGGCGGAGAACGGACGGCGGAGCAGCGACAGAACGCGGAGCACCCGCCGGCGGCAGCGAGTGAGACCTCTTCAGTTTCTTTCATAAAAATTCTATAATTTTAATTGTAGAGGTATTTCACCTCCTTGGATAGACTCATCTCTAAGTATTTTAACTTTTTGAAGCTATTGTGAATGTAATTGTTTTTCAGATATATTTTTCAGCATATTAATTGTTGGTATACACAGAACCTATTGAGCTATTGGTTTTTTATTAGTTTTATTTGTGCAGTATAGTTATACATAATAGTGGCACATGTGCCTTATTTGCATATGCACATAATATAATTTTATCATTCTCATTTCCAAGTACCTTCTCTTTATCACCCATCCCCATCCCCTTGATCCACTTGTAGTAGTTTATTGATCTCCATTTTAATTCATATAAATTTTGCTAATTATATAATATATATTTATACACACACACACACACACACACACACACACACAGAGGATTCATTGTGGTGTATTCACACATGAACCTAGCATAATTTGGTGGATTTTATTCCTCAGTGCTTCTCATGACCTCCCCTTCTCATGTTCTGTTGTTCTCATGAAATATGAGATCCATTTTTTAATTTTAATTTTGTCTTTTTCTCTCTAACTTCCACATATGAGAGAAAATATTTGACACTTGACTTCCTGAGTCTGGCTTATTTCACATAGCATGATGTTCTCTTCTTTCATACATTTACCAGGAAATGATATAAGTTTATTCTTCTTTATGACTGAATAAAATTTCATTGTGTATATATACCACATTTTCTTTATCCATTCTTCTATTGACAGGCATCTAAGCTGGTTCCACAATTTGGGTATCATGAATTGTGCTGCTATAAATATTGGTATACATGTATCACTATAGTATGATGATTTTAGTTCTTTTTAGAAAGTACCAAGGAATGAAATAGGTGGATCATTTGTTAGTTCAATTCCTAGTCTTTTTTTTTTTTTTTTGGTATTGGGGATTGAACTCAGGGGAACTCAACCACTGATCCACATCCCCAACCCTTTTTTGTGTTTTATTTAGAGACAGAGTCTCACTGAGTTGCTTAGTGCCTTGGCTTTGCTGACGCTGACTTTGAACTTATGATCCTCCTGTCTCAGCCTCCCAGCCATTGGGATTACAGGCCTGCACCACTACAACTGGCCAATTTCTAGTCTTTTGAGAAATCTCCATACTGATTTCCAAAGTGGTTGTCCTAATTTATATTCATTCCAAACATAAATGTTTCAGTGTACCTGTACTCAACATCATTACTAGCAATCGTTGTTATTTGTATTCTTTATGGTTGCCATTCTAACCAGAGAGAGATAAAATTTCAGTATAGTTTTGATTTGTATTTTCCTGATTGCTAGAGATGCTGAACATTTTTTCATGTATTTCTTGGCCATTTGCATTTCTTCTTCTGAAATATATCTATTTACATCATTTACACATTTATGGATTGGATTTTGCTTCAATGTTAAGTTTCTTGGGTTCTTTATATTCTTTGGATATTAATTTCCTGTTGAAGAGTAGCTGGCAAAATTTTTCTCCCATTCCGTATGTAGCTACTCTTCATGCTCATGTTTCCATTGTTGTGCAGAAGCTTTTAGATTTGATGTCATATCATTTATGGATTCTTGGTTTTACGTCTTGAGTTTCAGGGGTCTTGTTTATGAAGTTGGTGCCTACACCAATATGTTAGACTGTTAAGTATGTCTTTTCTTCTAGAAGTTACAAAGTTTTTACTAGCTTTGTAGCCATGAATTCTTTTAGTTTATGCTTACCTTGGAAATGTTTTTGGTTCTTTAATTCTGAACGAAAACTTTGTTGGATATAACAATATTGGTTGGAAATTATTTTCTTTCAGGGTTTGGTATACATAGTTCTAAGCCCTCCTAGTTTAAGAGTTTATGTAGAAAAATCAGAGGTCATACTTATTGACTTACCCCTAAATATAACCTTCCATTTTTCTCTTGATGCTTTTAAAGTTTTATCTTTATTCTGTATACTAGATAGTTTAATTATAATGTGTCTTGAAAGGATCTTATCTATTTGGACTTCTGAATATCTCATATATCTGATTTTCATTCCCAAGGTTGAAGATTTTTCTGACATTATTTCCCTGAAAAGTTTAGCATGCCCTTAGTTTGTATCTTGATATGCACCCTAATGCTGATAATTCTTAGGTTTGTTCTTATAATGTCCCAGTCTTCCTGAATATTCTGGCTATGGTTTCTTATTATGTTTTCTTTATTGCTGAGTATGTTTTCAAGATCATATACCCTATATTTGAGGCCTGGAAATTTGTCTTCTACATGGCCTAATCATCTTTTGTTTAGCCTATCTGGTGATAATTCCCTCCACTTTTGCCTAACTTGCAAAATATTTTTCTCCATTTGTGAAAGATACATTTTCAGGATATAGTAGTTCTGATTTAAAGTTATTTATTTTTTCAAAATTTGTAACATATCATTCCATTTATTTCTAGCCAGTTATGTTTCCACAGAGAAATCTGCTTGTAGTACAATGGTGGTTCCCTTAAATGTGACTTAGTTCTTTTTTCTTGCAGGTTTCAGAAACTTCTCTTTTTCTTTTATCTTTGATTCTACTATGTTGGGTTAAGGATCTTTTCTGGTCACACTATGTCTCTTTGAGGTTCCATGGGTCTGCTTGAGCCACATCCCCAGCCCAAGATTTGGGAAGTTTTTACCTATTACTTCTTTGAATAGGTTTCTATGCCTTCCCCTTTATCTTTTCCTTCAAGTACCACAAAAACCTTTAATGGTTCACTCCAAACTGTGAAGGCTCTCTTCATTCTTCTTTCTTTTTATATTTGTCTGACTTGGGTATTTCAAATGATCTGTCTTAAAGCTTAAAGTTTAGATATTCTTTCCTCTGTTTCATCTGGTCTATCATTGAGGCTTCCAATTGTATTTTTAAAATTTGTCTTATGAAGCTCTGTATTTCCAAATTTTTGTTTGGTTCTTTTTCAAGATCTCCATCTCTTTCATGAATATCTTATTCATATTATGACTCATTTTAGTTAAACTGTTAGTGTTCTCTTGAATATCATTTGGCTTCATTGTAATATTCTTTTGAAATTTATCAGGCATCTTTTTAATATAATTTTTGAGTTCTTGTGTTGTATCATGTTATCTATTGAGTTATTGTGTTGTAGAGGTGTCATATGACTTTATTTTCCCTGTTTCTTATATTTCTGTGTTGAGATTTGCATATCTGGTGCATTCTTAGCCCCAAAGGCAGATAAGCACATGCCCAGATGTGGCACCAAGGTGGGGCTGTGGTGGCAGGACACTTAATATCAGGCTCTAGCCCTCAAAGGAAAGGAACATGCTGCACATGGTATAGGAAAGATGTGGCTAGTGAGGGCTACAAGTTCCTGCCATCTTTTCTGGCATTGGTTAATGTCCATGCATGGTTGACCACCCTCTTTTCCCCTGAGGATAAGTGCTCTGGTCTCTGTTCTCATGGGTGGTGCTCTCTCTTCCCCTTTGTGCTAAAATACCTCAATCCTGAAGTACAGGACACTTAGTGGGTTTGGATGCTAGGGTTACAGCCTCTTTCCTTGGACAAGTTGGGTCAATGAGGATGCATTTCCCCTTAGCAGTGTTGTATGGTGTATATAAGATCCCAGAGATGCAAATATGCAGGCGTTTCTGCCCTTTAAATTAGTATGAATTAAAATAATAGCTCCCTTTCAAGATGGTGTCAGCCATAGCAGTCTATTCTCGGGTTAGTTGGGGGACAATGTGAATTCCTTTTTAAAAACAAAAGTATGGTGCAGATTTCAGGTTGTTCCCTAATTGGTCTGTAAAATTGTGACCATTGTGAAACTTTTTGTAGTTAGGATTGTCAATGTCCATAGTGATGGAGTTTGCTGGGACTCTCTCATTCAATCTTTCCCCTGCAAAGTAGAGTAATCTCCTCCTCCAGCCGGGGAGCCAGTATTGTATTTGTCAAAGTGCTTTCTCTTTCTATGCTGTCATTGCAGGTCTCAGAATCTTACAATGTTCCAATTTGTCTTTCTGGGTTCCAGCATTCTCCTGCAGTAACTCACCTCAAAATACAACTATGCAGATCTTTCTCTGATTTTTCTTTGTGGAAAAGGAGGTGAGTGCTGGCATCTGCTATGGACCATTTTGGAATTCCTAACATTGATGTTTTGTGATACATATGTGAAGTATCACTGAGGGGTGGTTCTGATTACTTCCTTTATTGTGCAACCAACACAGAATCAGGTCTACCCATCTTATTTTTTTAATTCTTACTCATTTTTTTGTTTTTTTTTTGGGGGGGGCAGGTATTATATATCATTTCCTCAATGCAACCTGCTCAGACACTTGGACTAGGTCAGGTCTTTCTGTGAATCATTCTTATTGCACTTTGTACTTCACACTTGTAGAACCTATATAATTGTAAATGATCAATTTGTGTTCCTTTTAGTATCTACTGTCCTCATTAGTCTGTATCTTACATGAAAACAGGGATAATTTTTGTTTCATGCATCAAAGTGCCTAACATTTTTTTCTGGCACATGGTTGACAGAATATTGATTGAATGAATGAATAGGGATCCTGAAGGATCTGTGGGTTTTGTAAGGAATAGATGCTCAATAAATATTTGCTTAATGAATGAATGAGTCAATGTATAAATAAAGACTATAGGTTTTATGTTCTAAGGTGCTATGCTACTTCTACAAACTGTATCTTAGCCCAATAATTAACTTCAATCCTCTTCACTCTATGGCTGTAAAGAATCTGTAAAACTATTATCTAATTCAGCAAAGCATTGTTTCCAGATATATAATTGAAATCCATGTGTGTGTGTGTGTGTGTGTGTGTGTGTGTGTGTGTGTGTGTGTGTAACTGGTATGCAATATAATTTATATATTAATCTCAGAATATCAGGCATTTATGTAAAAAGGAAATGTAGAATATCCAGGTATTATAAGAGTTCCAGTAGCTGAAATAAAGGATTAAAGAAGAAAGGGATACAAAATGAGTTTGGAGGAATAGAAATAATTGAAAGAGAAATTATTCATTATTTTTGGATTTACAAAAATTACTTTGTTGCTCCTTCTTTCCTTTATTTCCCTGACTGTACAGAACCTTTGCAGTAGAGCCTTTGTAAAATGTCTGGATATCATTCCATGAACATTGGGAAGCTTTGAAAAATAGATTCTGATCAAGGAGTTATTGTGTTCTAGAAGAAAAATCATCTTCCTCAGTTTACCGAGAGAACAAGAAGATGTACAAAAAAAGAACAATTCAAGACTGTATATGGTGAAAAATAAAACTGCATGTAACATATTATTGAAAAGTACAAGAAAATATGATTTTTAAAAATTCTCATTTCTACTTAGATATTTTTGATTTGTATCTATGGCTTCTTTTTCTTGTATTTTTCAACCCCCTTCTTGGTGATGGAATTTAACAATTTTGTTAAAATGGATTCATATAATTTCTCACTATTGTTTTAGTTGTCACGGACTTTTGCCTCTTCCCTATGTATATCTTACCTTTTCTTTTCATATCCCTTTTAGCCTGAAAATCATTCTCTGTGACAGAAGAACATCAGAAGGAGTAAAATGGAAGGTGAGAACAACTTCTTCTAAGGTCATTCCTCAATTTTATACAATTGACTTTAAGTAGTTTTTTTTCCCTGTTCATTGTTTCCTCATCTTGTTCTGAATATAACTAAAGTGTGTCCTTTCTGTTACCCATACATTATTTTTGCAAGCCTTGATGCATTGGGGGCCTTATCAATTCTTCACTTTTTAGTGATACAGGAAGAAGCAACTCCAATTTCTTTTCACAATAAAATGGAGAGGGAAATACCTGGATCAGAGATCAAGAGAGGAGAGATTTAAGTAATTTGTAGAAAATAAAATGATAGCTGGGCACAGTGGCACACACCTGTAACCCCAGTGGCTCAAGAGGCTGAAACTGATGGATTGAAAGTTCAAAGCCAGCTTCAGCAAGTTTGTGAAGCTCTTGGCAACTTAGTGAGACCTCTCTCAAAATAAAAAACAAATGGCTGGGGATATGGCTCAGTGGTTAAGCACCCCTGGTTTTAACCTCTGGTAAAAAAGAAAAAAAGAAAGAAAAATAAAATAAAATGATAATTAACTCAGAGTTATTGTGAAAATGACTCATTTAAGTCAATACACATCAAATATTTGGAATGAAACCTGGCACACAGTAAATGCACAATAAATACTGACTATTATTTCTTGGATTATGATGATGATTGTTATGTCAATGAGCATTCCAGCTGAAAACATATGTCCTGCTCATATTAAGTAATTTGAGTAAGGTTAATACAGAATCTAATTACAAAATTGTGAGCAAGGGATAGAGAAATGATAAAATATAGTGTAATATTCTAAGTATATTCATAGGAAGTGCTATTACTTCAAGGTCTAAAGGAGTTATAAGTAGGGAGTGATTCCTAGATTCCTAGAATCATGAGTAGATACAGCTATTAAAGAGTGTCACTTAGCAGAAACTATGATATTTGGTTAAAGGAAGCAGCAAGCCTGCAATGATCTTGCAGGGTGGTAGCTTAAAGAATAAGTATGTCAACCTCTTTCCTTCCAATCACATGCTGGTATTTCTCATTGGCTAAACACTAACCAAAGCTAGAGATGGGGCACCTGTTGATGAAGTATACATAAAGTAACCTTTAGGAACACAAAGCAGAGTGAAGAAGGTTTAGGAGTGGGTCTGGAGGACAAAACAGAAGATATCAGTACAATCATGAATTTAGTTATAGAAAACAAGTTGTGAGGCATCTATGGTATGACCAGGTAACTTGTGGCATGCCTGGGGATTTCTGTGGGAAGATATGTGTGTTTGTACCTCAAAAATGATATCTCTATCAAGGATGCTGCCCTAATGAAAATTTCTATCTTTATACCATTTATACTTGTTTTTCCTCAGACCTGTTTCAATCATAGTATGTCATACCTCTCCTGAAAACGTTCATGTTATTTTAAGGGAGCAGATATGTTACTGGTATTTAAGAGATGTCTGAGAAAGAAAGTATAAAAGAAGCTTGTTTCAGCAGTTGGTACTAAAAAAAATACCTCGAGTTTAAATAGTCGACCTTGTGAACTTGCAAGCTTGCCCACCTGCCTTCCACCACCACTATTTCTTCTGCCACTTCACTCTATAACAAAGGAATAATAATAACATTAAGAAGTAAATTGATTTCTTAGAAATCAGGAAAAGTCTGATGAGGAAAATTCCATTTGAGGTAGGCTTTTGTATTAGCCAGTTTTCTGTTAATATAATGAAGTACCTGAGGTTGGGTATTTTAACTCACAGTTGTAAATGTTCAAGGACATGGCACTGGTATCAACTTCGATCTGGTGAATGCCTCATGGCAGATGGCATTACAGTGGTGAAAACCATTATTGTGGGTTTGGTTTATATCATTGCCTCGTCCACTTTTTAAATTAATTGCTTCTTTTTAGTTATACATGACAGAATCCATTTTGACATAATTATAAAAGCATGGTATCTAGTCCATTTTTTTATATTTTTATATACCTACGTATGGATTTTTAAGCACTATATGGTAAGTTCCATGTGTACATTCTTAAATTAACATCCTTAATTAATACATGTTGCACCTATTAATCTGCATCTATTCTTTTCCATTCAGATTGGAGTTACTGCCATCTAGTCAGGTTAATATATATATAAATCTAGTTCATTCCTCTGATATTCACTTATGTAAATTATTCTACATTTGATTTATTTATTCTCAGTTTTCAATTACTATTTCAGAGAAGGCCATTCTTTAAAATTCCAAAATGTCCACTAGTTATATAAGAAATTCAAATTAAAATAAAATGTGATGTTACCTCATACCTGTTAAAATAGCTTTTATTAAAAAGTAGTGGTAAGGATATAAAGAAAAGGAAAGACTGGTACACTTGTGGTGGGAATTTAAATTAGGGTAGTCATTATGGAAAGCAGTATGGCAATTTCTCAAAAAATTAGAAATAGAACCACAATATCATCCAACAATCTCATATATCATATTATATATATGAGATTATATATATGATATATATATATATATATATCCAGTATATGTGTGTGTGTATGTTGAGATACCTGAACTACCATGTTCATTTATTATAGCATTTTTCATAATAGCTATGCATATGGAATCTAAGTGTCCATCAAAGGATGAGTAGATAAAGAAAATGTGGAATATACATACAATGATATACTGTTTAGCCATAAAAGAAGAAAATTCTGTCATTTGTGACAATATGAGTGAATCTGGAGGACATTATAATAAATGAAATAAATCATGCATAGATGATCTCATTCATGTAGAATTTAGAAAAATTGAACTCCTACAGCAGAGAGGAGAATAGTAATTACTGGGGTCTGGCAGGCGAGTGGATCATGGTGGTTAGGGAGACATTGGTCAAGATACAACAGTTAAATAGGAAGAATAATTCCAAGAAATCTATTATACAACATGATGACTAATAACAATCTATTGTATTCTTAAAAATGGCCAAAAGAACCAGGCCACACATAGGTAATTCCAATGACTCAGGAGGCTGAAGCAGGAGGATTGCAAGTTCAATGCCAGCCTCAGTGACTTAGTGAGACTCAGTTTCAAAATTTAAAAACAAAAAAATTTAAAAAAATAGGACTTGGGATGTAGCTGTGTTAAAGCTCCTTGAGTTAAATCCCCAGCACCTGTCCTTGCAAAAACAAAAAACAAAAACAGGCTATGGGAATAGATTCTCAATTTTAAGACTTAAGTGTTCCTGTCACAAAAAAATGACACAAATGTGAGACAATTTGTGATAATAAGCTTCATTCAACTATATCACAATGTATACATGTTTCAAAACATGATGTTGTATACAATGTCGATACAGTTTTTATTTGTCAAATAAATAAAAATTTAAGAAATGTGTTTTTTCCAGATATACAAATGCAAGAATATTTCTACAATAGAGATTCTTAACCTTTTTGTGCTATGGTATTCTTTTGAGAATCTAGGAGGTGTTTACAGACCCATTATTAGGAAATTGTTTTTCAATACATGTAAAAAACAATGCCTCAAATTACAAAGAAAACAAATTTTATGAAAATATATTATTCAAATTATTTTTTTAAACTATGATATGAAAATGTTTTTTTTTTGGTACTAGGATTCAACCCAGGGGCACTTAACCACTGAGCCACATCCCTACCCCTTTTTCATATTTTTAGAAACAAGGTCTTGCTAAGTTGCTTAGGGCCTCGGTAAGTTTCTGCGAATGGGTTTAAACTCGTGATCCTCCTGCCTCAGCCTCTCACGTCACTGGGATTACAGGAATGCAGCACCAGGCCTGGTGTGATTCTTTATGAAATTCATTAAATAATAAAATCTAATAGCTACTGTAATTTAAAAATACCAATGAGTGTAAAAATATTCTCTGCACAAATAAGTAGAATTAATGTTAGTGCAAAGACATATGTACTAGTAATAAAACTGGCTTTTTGCCTACATTCCTCATGAAAATAAATGCTGTACCTCAGTTAGTGCAAACAAAGGTGTTTATTTTCCATCCAAGATCATGTATCCCCTAAAGGCTTCCAGACCTCAGGTTAAGAATATTTACTTAAAGTATGTACTCAGGAGCAGATTTGTTGGGTCACAAGATTGCACATTTTCAGTCTGAATCACTCTTCAAAGTGGCTGTACTAGTTTTTACCCCCATCAGCAGTATTTGAGAATTTGAGAATTTGTATTGTTTCACACACTCAACAATCCTTTATATTGTTTTTCACTTTGATGGGTTAATATTTCACTGTTGTTTTAATTTGAATTTTCTTTATAACAAGTGAGCCCAAATATCTTTTCATCTGTTTACTGGCCATCTGTCTTTCTTATTGTGGTGAACTGCTTTTGTCTATCTTCTATCAGGTCATTGAAGTTTTGGGGAAGGAAAATGAAACAGTCTTTGCCCTTCTCTAGAACTTTTCTAGCTGTACCACTTTCTGACTTAATAGAATGTTTCGATTTTTCTCATTTTGATAAAAGTCAAGGTGGGTGTGTTCAAGCAAGGTAAAATCCATAATGGTGTGCTATAAATATTTCTCTGCTGCAGTGGAGGAAGGGGAGAATAGCAGCAGCAAAAAAAAACAATGGAAAAGTTGTTGAAATAAGTAACAAGGATGTAAACAAGGACAGTAGCATCATTGGTGGTAGAAAGAAGGGTGCTAATGTAAGAGAAGATTTGAATAAAGGTTATAAAGGATTTTTCTTGAGAAGGGAGATAATTATAAGCCAAAATGAAGGCCACAGAAATATCTTGGAAATAGAGGATAGTTTTGCCCTTTCAGTCTCTGTGTGTGTGTTATGTAAAATAAGCAACTAACAAATAACAAGCTCTAATTACAAAGGTAAAGTTTTTAAAGCAGTTGTTTCTAGAGCTTAATGCAGTGTCAGTTCAATTTTTGCTTGTTGTTGAACCTGAACTTTCTAACTTACATTCAAATCTCAACTTGAGTAGTTGTAGCTGTATAACCTTGGGCAAATCATTTTTCCTCACTACATTTATAGTCACAAGACTTGCCCTTCCCCAGAATTATTGTGAGGTAATAAGGTAGCATATGTAAAGTATTTGTTGAATGGATCAATCAAAATTGATATTCTTTCTGGGTGCAGTGGTGCACACTTGTAATCCCAGCAGCTTGGGAGGCTGAGGCAGGAGGATCTCGAGTTCAAACCCAGCCTCAGCAAGTTAGTGAGGTCCTAAGCAATTCAGCAAGACCCTGTATCTAATAAAATATAAAAAGGGGCTGGGGATGTGGCTTGGTGGTTAAGCACCCCTGGTAATTTACAGTTTTAAAAAGTATTATTTTCTTTTTTTTCTATTATATTTATGTTTAAAGTAATAATTCCTGGTGATATGCATAGTAATTTTTAGTTACCTAGACTCTATGAATGATAAGAACATGCCATTCATTTCTTATGCCAGATTAAAAATTACTAGAAATTATAAGAATCCACATCAATGCTATATCCATGCACTCTTAAAATTGCTTTACATTAATTAAGTCAAGGATCTTCATTATGAACTTAAGAGATAGGTACTATTATTATTCCCACTTACAGATGGGAAAATAAACTAAGGCATAAAAGAGTTCATTAACATATCTAGCACCATACAAATATTTGTGGTCCTGTGTCTGCATTTTAGCCACTGTATTCAGAGAGGAATGACCTACCTTGTTTTAAGCAATTTTTTGTGTCATGCAAAGATTCAAATCAGGTTCCTCATTTCCTTCAGTTGCACAAGGAAATAGTTGGGATTTCAAGACCATTTTACTTGTTAGTTCCTTTACCTTAAAAGTTTTATAGTTGTTTTACAAATATTATTTTAATTGAAATACCATGTGGTTATATTATAAAATAAAACTTTTTATAGTGAAACATTTTAAAAAGTGGGGAAAGGTCAGTGGAGGATTGGGGGAGAGATAGATTATATCTTTAACATTTGGTTTTAAAATCAAGGGTTTTTTCTATTATGGAAAATACCACAGTGTCTGGTCTAGAAATCTATTACCTACTTTCAATCTCAGTCAGTCTTGCCTGAAGGAAATAGCAGCAGGACTCATAAGAGTAAGTTTTCATTTGTTATTAATTTTTTCCTACAACACAGAAGCAGACTCTGGAAAGCTAATAGTTTGGACCTAGCAAGCTCACAGGCATACTGGGACTGTGACAGTGCATGCATATACCGGGAGTGTGGCCTTACAGAGCTGAAGCAGGCTTCCAAACACAATGGCAGTAAGCCCAGAACAGAGCCTCTTTCCTTGCCCTGTCAAAAGCTCTGGCCAACACTGAAATGGTTCTTTCTGCACTAGAGAAAGCAAAGCGAATAGTAAGCCTTTCAGACAAAGAGAAAAATATGTATGCAGCTGGTATGAAGGAGAAGAGAAATTAGGGAAGGGCAATGAGGACGATGTCGTGGGCCTGAGACTGACACAATGGTTGTAAGGTATAGAAAAGATTGCTGTGCCATAAAAAGTGAGCAGGCAGGTCTTCCAGTGCACTGGGGGTAATGATGGTGATGGTGTATGCTTGCTAGTGGGTTAGATTATTTTGAGGGGTGCTAGTGGTGATTACTGTTATAATCTTGAGTGGGATGGATTTTCCCTTTCAGTTATGTAGTATAACTCTTTATTTAATTCTCTTTTGAGTTCAAAGTAAAAGATATTTTTTTAAGTAACTGACATAAAGTGAAATGGAAAAAAATGGCATTCATTTTGGCTAAGAGTAGAGTGTTATTTTGTTTTGTTCCTTTGCTCACTATACCTGTCCCTACTTAAATACATTTTTAAAAGATTCATTGATTTTTATTAATTTTAATATCCATGTTCTTAACTATTAATGAAAATATGCTATTTAAAGGAAAGAAAGAAACCTGTCTTTAATATAGCTCTTAGTGGAAGTGATAGTGAAGGCTTTTATTTCCCTTTGTGTGTATGAATGTGTCTGTTGAGTAGAAAGGAGAATGCAACTGCTGATTAAAACTGAATTATGTTCTTTGGCAAAGTTTGGTGGTTTGGTATTTGTGGAAACTTCGATTGCCTATTTTCTGGTGAGGGAAATATATGTATTATATACAGATTAATTATGCATATGTAGGAGTATTTTCAGTTGAACCATATGAAACTGCCATTTTGTTGGTTAAAAATAGTGCTGCTTATCAGCAAGTCTGTATGGTTACATAGTGTGTATGTGTGTGCGCGTGCGCACGTGTGTGCATGCACATGTGTGTACATGCATGCACATGTGTGTGTATATACACATGCACATGTTTGAAGGAAAGAGAGAACAAGAGCAAGAGAGAAATGAGATTGAGAGGGAAATGGAGAGAGAGAGAGAGAGAGAGAGAGAGAGAGAGAGAGAGAGGGAGGGAGGAATGTGTGTATTTGGCATATCTATGTCCTAGTAAAAGTTACAATTTTAGGAATCTATGTAACTGTATTCAAGAAGGCTTGTTGTACAACCGTAAGGATGACACTAATTGTGGAGTTCATTTAGTTTTTCCATAAGCCATCTCAGAAAGATGGCTAACATTCTGCTTTTCATATGTTTCTAAGGAAGGTAGTTAAATCACTTCTTACCTCTATTTCAGTGATTTTTGGGTCTAACAACCTTTACTCTCCAGATGTTTTGGTCATATGTATAAGCTGAATCCTTATAGTGCTATTTAAATCTGTTCAATCTGTTTTGAATTCTGTATTCCTTGCAGAATAAGAAAGGAAACAACTCATCATCATAAAAAGTAATAATACTAATCTGTAGATGGCAATTAATCTTATGAGTACAATGGAAAAATTAGTAGTAGATTACATAAATATGACCAAAATCCTCTCAATTCATTTGTTATAAAATCCAGTCCCTGCAGATTATTGACTGTTATTAAACTACTTTTGTTTTTCTTGGAGAATGAACTTTTAGAACACTGTGGCTGCTGTTTTAAAATCTTGCTTTCAGAGAATTTATTGAGCACTTATTACATGCTTCAAACTATTCTAAGTTCTATATTCTGGATATTTGGAACTGATTTAACAGTCTCCATAGTGATATATTTTTTGAGAAATAATCGTCAAAAGCAGAAAGGGATACATAAACTTAGTGACAAGGCTTATATGGGACAATAAAGTCCTGAGGCCAATTTTCTTCTATGCATGTATATCTTTAGAAGTACTAGTAGAATTTAATGGCATTTGATTCAGAATACCATGGAATAACTATCCTGGACAATAGCCTGCCTTATCACAAATTTCCTGAGGAAAATACACACTGGAAACAATGGTAACAAATTAACACATAGGCAGAATCATCCCCCAGAACTCTAGGCAGAGAACTGTGGTAGGTAAAGCTGGATCTTATGGTTCATTTCAGAGGCCTTATGGGGCCTATTTTCCTCTACCTTAACACAAACCTGAATCTCAGAGCCTTATTTGAAATTTACCTGCAGTGTGACATGATTGCATAGATAAGCCTGATTAGTAAAAAAGAATAGACAGCCGACCACAATCATGTAGTTATGTGTCACTGGAATCTGATCAGTCAGATAAGTATTTATGGTGGTGACTGGGAGAACACAAAGGGTTTTTAGGTGCTATCTCTGTCATTCTAGAATTGTACATGCACTAAATAAGAAAGGAATTAAAACAGTACTTTAAACATAATGGAAATCAGCACATAGTCAGCTGGGATTGCTATTTAGAAGGATAGCAGCTTGACTTAGAGAAGACAAGAATACTAGTATCAGAAATATGTGAAAGGGCAGTGTAAGGCATGCTAAGGATTTGGGTATTTAAAAACATCATGCTTCAGCAGTATAGAGTATGCTTAGAAAAGAGACTAGCTACAGGAATATTGTTGGAAAGCATTTGTGATAGTCAGATAGACTAGAATCTGTTAGAATCAAGAAAGGTAGATAAATTCTAAATATATAAATGAAGTTATTTGGTAGTAAATTGGTTGAGGGAAGGGAAGAAGTAATGGTGACTTCCAGGATTCTGACCTGAGCAACTAAGTACAAAATGGTACCGAAGAAAGAGAAAATTTCAGTGTATGGATTTAGTATCATATATTTCATTTCAGCATATACACATTGAAATATTTCTGAGACATTTGGTTAGATGGCATATGTAAATACATATATGCAATAATATTGCACTTTATTAATCACATTACCATATTACAGAAACAAAAGACTTTATCTATCTCTTCTCCCTTACCTATAAGCCTAGCTTGCTTCTTCCCCACTGAAATGATCAACCAGTCCACGAACTCAGTGTGCTTCTCCACATTACACTTTTGTCTCAAATGACCCCTTTCTCCAGTCAGAATATGCATGTTATTCTGATTTGCTAATATTTTATTGTAATAGAGAATACAAATAAAAAAGTGTAGAAATTATACATGAACAGCAATTTTCGTAAATTAAACATACCTTTGTGATATATACCAGATATAAAAGAAACAGAACATTATCAGCTTCTCAGAAGCCCCTATTACTTTCTTCTAGTTACTATATCCCAAGGAAAATCACTATGCTGATTTTTAGCATCAGAGATTAGAACCATTTGTTTATAAAATTTATATAAATGGAACCATATGGTATGTACTTCATTGTATCTAGTTTATTTCACTCAACTTTATGATTTTAACATTCACTGATGATGCAAAAATGCAGTAGTTTGTCATTTTTACATTACTCAATAGTATACCACTGTGCTTCTATACCATAAGTCATTTAAGTGATGGACATTTGAGTTGTGTTCAGTTTGAGACTATTGTTAATAATGCTGTATGAAATGTTATGTACATGGTGGTGTTTTGCTACATATGCACACTCAGATATGTTGGTTATATATAAGTAGTTGAATTGCTATGTCATATGGTATGTATATGACTAATTTTAGTCAATATAGGCAAATACATCTACAAAGTGGTTATACTGACCCAGTCTCTCCTGTCCCTCTCCCCAATATAATCATGCTGTTTCTCTTAAGTTTTGGGTAATTGAATAACAAAGATGTCAGAATTATGCTCTAAATCAGAAAATACAAAGTTCAGAAATATTATTGAATAGGCAAGTAAGTAGTATTTTAGGTTCATATCTTATAAAGAAAGTCTGGAATTCAACACCAGATGTATACCTGAATATATGATTGCCCCACCTTGGCACTGAGCTTGGCCAAAGGGATACAGTCTATAGGTCCATAGACAGCCGACCATAATCATGTACTTAGGTGTCATGGAATCTGATCAGTCAGATAAGTATTTATGGTGGTGTTTTGCTACATTTGCACACGAACTGAATTCCTCAGAAATGTTTATAGCCTCATTTAGGAAATGAAGATTGGTCTTCTTCTCGGACTCTTCTTCCTTAGTCTGTTCTTAGTTACTCTCCTTATATCAAAGCAGACATTTGGCATTTGTTTTTTAGGGCTTGGCTAGCTTCACTTAGCATAATCTGCTCTAATGCCATCCATTTCCCTCCAAATTCTATGATTTTGTCATTTTTTAATGCAGAGTAATACTCCATTGAGTATAAATGCCACATTTTTTTTTATCCATTCATCTATTGAAGGGCATCTAGGTTGGTTCCACAGTCTTGCTATTGTGAATTGTGCTGCTATAAACATCGATGTAGCAGTGTCCCTGTAGCATGCTCTTTTTAGGTCTTTAGGGAATAGACCGAGGAGGGGAATAGCTGGGTCAAATGGTGGTTCCATTCCCAGCTTTCCAAGAAATCTCCATACTGCTTTCAAAATTGGCTGCACCAATTTGCAGTCCTACCAACAATGTACAAGTGTACCCTTTTCCCCACATCCTCGCCAGCACTTATTGTTGTTTGACTTCATAATGGCTGCCAATCTTACTGGAGTGAGATGGTATCTTAGTGTGGTTTTGATTTGCATTTCTCTGACTGCTAGAGATGGTGAGCATTTTTCCATGTACTTGTTGATTGATTGTATGTCCTCCTCTGAGAAGTGTCTGTTCAGGTCCTTGGCCCATTTGTTGATTGGGTTATTTGTTATCTTATTGTCTAATTTTTTGAGTTCTTTATATACTCTGGATATTAGGGCTCTATCTGAAGTGTGAGGAGTAAAGATTTGTTCCCATGATGTAGGCTCCCTATTTACCTCTCTTATTGTTTCTTTTGCTGAGAAAAAACTTTTTAGTTTGAGTAAGTCCCATTTGTTGATTCTAGATGTTAACTCTTGTGCTATGGGTGTCCTATTGAGGAATTTGGAGCCCGACCCCACAGTATGTAGGTCGTAGCCAACTTTTTCTTCTATCAGATGCCGTGTCTCTGATTTGATATCAAGCTCCTTGATCCATTTTGAGTTAACTTTTGTGCATGGCGAGAGAAAGGGATTCAGTTTCATTTTGTTGCATGTGGATTTGAAGACCAACATTAAACAAGGATGAGAGGTGGGAGGGAAAGGGAGAGAGAAGGGAAATTGCATGGAAATGGAAGGAGACCCTCAGGGTTATACAAAATTACATACAAGAGGAAGTGAGGGGAAAGGGAAAAATAATACAAGGGGGAGGAATGAATTACAGTAGAGGGGGTAGAGAGAGAAGAGGGGAGGGGAGGGGAGGGGGGATAGTAGAGGAGAGGAAAGGCAGCAGAATACAACAGACATAAGTATGGCTGTATGTAAATCAATGGAAGTGTAACTGATGTGATTCTGCAAGCTGTATACGGGGTAAAATGGGAGTTCATAACCCACTTGAATCAAAATGTGAAATATGATATATCAAGAACTATGTAATGTTTTGAACAACCAACAATTAAAAAAAATTTTTTAAAAATATGGAGTACCTGAAAAAAAAAAAGGGAAATGAAGATTGGGTAGTTGAGATTCCCAAAGATCCATACAGAGAGCATAGAGTAAAATATACGAGGGTGAAAAAAATTCAAAGCAGGCATTAATCATATTCAACTATAATCATTAAATCAAACCAAAGTGAAACAAACAAAAACTTCACATAAAATATTTGAATTTAAGAATGCTATATCTGAGAAAAAAGAAGAATATATCTGAGTTATCATTAGTGAAAATGGTAGAGTAACAACTTTCAGAATACCTTTCATACTTAAAAGCAATGTGAATTCTGGGAAAAAATGAAATGTTTTCAGCACTCTAAAAATTAACCTAAGGCTTGCAGAAATCTATGGAGCATTTATTAAAGAAAAATATTTAACTTTTAGTAAGAACAATGAGTTTTATAGCATTTTAAAGTGTTCTATTTGCATGTCCCCCTGCCAGCTGGAGCTATGGATAGTAGCCATGAAATCAAGAATGTACAATCAGTGAGACCAGCAATCTGGCAGCAACTAGAGAGAGCAGAATGGGGTGGGTACTTATTTAGCCACATTACCAGAAAATTGTTGTTATTCAAACTTCTTGTTGGCTCTCTGGAAAATCTCATGTATAAATCTGATCTTTAATTTCCCTAAGAGCTTCCCCACAGTCAATATTCTACCCCTTGGAGTATTTGTCAAAAATAATCAGAGAAAATTTTTAACATCATAGCCTCCTGAGGTGATAGATAAACATAGGGTCAAACAATAGCTTAGTTAAAAAGCTTAAAAGAAAAATGTGGGGAATGAGATATCTGTAGGAATGTTGATGGGCCTATAGTAAAGATACAACAATCAAAAGATCAGGGAGAGAATTGAGATTTATATGAGTGAAGGTTTTGTATATTATTGATATTAGTCAAAAATAGAGTAAAAGAAATGACAGAGGAATTAAGTGGGTATGTTGCAAATATTTAAGAGAAAAGAAAGTAGTGATGGAAGAATAAAGACATAAAACATATAGAAAACAAAGAATAAAATAGCAGATATAAATCCTACCTTATTAGTAGTTACATTAAATTTGAATTGATTAAATATGCTGACCAAAAGGTAAAGATTGACAGAATAAATTTCAAAAATGTTGTTCAATTTTCTGCTTTCTATAAGATACACATTTTGGATACAAAGGCACAAATAGGTTAAAATAAAAGTATGAAAGAATACATTATGCAAACCATAATCAGAAGTAGATATATTAATATCAGACAAACAGGTCTTTTTTCTAAACATGTTTTAGGCAAAAATTATTACTAGATACAAATAACATTTTATGATGATAAAGGGTCAATTCCTCAAGATGATATAATAATGACAAATATATGTTCATCTAAAAACTGAACCCAAAATACATGAATTACAATGTGACAGATTGAATGGAGAAATAGACAAATTAACAACATTACTATTTGACACCTCAATACCCAACTTTTATAAATGGATAGAAAAAGTAGGCAAAAATTAACAAGGAAATAGAAGACTCAAGCAACACTATAAACCAACTAGACATAATAGACATCTGTAGAAAAAGTTCATCCACCAATAACAGCATATACATTCTCCAGTGCACATGGGATATCCTTCAGCATGGACCACAAGTTAAACTATAAAATGAATCTCAATAAATTTAAAAGAATCTTATCTATTTTAAAATTGAATATATTGTATTATCAATTAATAATGTTCCAGCTATTTTATGGATGGCACTATTGAATGAGTAAATAAAGTCTATCATTTTAAAAAATCGAATTAAAATCATGCAAAGTGTGTTTTATTACTGCATGGAATGAAACTAGAAGACAATAGGAGACAAAGTTTGGGGAAATTCACAAATATGTGAAAACTAAACATACTCCTAAATAACCAATGAGAGATAATTTTGCTGGACATAGTATCTTTGTTGACAGTCCTTTCCTCCAACACTTTAAAAATGTTATTCCACTGCCTCTGCCTCCATAATTTATAATAACAACACAGGTATTAATGTTTGATCAATGATTTTTCTCTTTTGGCTTTCAAGTTTCTCTTTGTTTTTGATTTCTACTACTTTGACTATGATGTGTCCTGGTGTAGTTTCCCATAAGTTTATCCTAGTTGGAATTTTTAAGCTTCTTAGATGAGTTGATTAACATTTATCCTTAAATTTGGGATGTTTTCTGAAATTCTTCAAACAAAGAATAAATTTATTCCTCAGTATTTTATTATGTCAGCTTTTCATTGCTGTGACAAATACCTGAGAAAAACAACTTAAAGGAGAAAAGATTATTTTGGGTCACTATTTCAGAGGTTTCAGTCCATGGTTCACTGGCCCCATTAATTTGGAACTGAAGCAAGGTAGAACATCATGGCAGAAGTACATGGGAAAGGAAAGTTACTCAATCATGGTAGCTGTGAAGCAGACACAGAATGGGAAGGGGGCTGGGGGTAAGACATACCATTCCAGTGCATGCCCACGATGAACTCTTCCAATGAGGGCCTAACTCTTACAGTTTCTGTAACCTCCATGTAATGTCATCAAATATGAATACATCATTAGATTGATCCATTGATGAGATCAAGAAAATCATGATCCAGTCACTTCTCAAGTGTCCCACCTGTGAACATCAATTGCTTCATCGGAGACTAAACCTTCAACTCACTAGCCTTTTGGGAATACTCTATATCCAAATGATTACATTCAGCCACTGGTTCCCAAAGTCTATGTCTCCTTTTAGGTCTAATAGCATTTGATTTATAGAGTTGAGTGCCCAGACATTATAGACATATCCACTCACAATCTATATCTTCATGTTGAATTGATCACTTCATCATAATATAGTGACCTTCTTTGTCTCTTCATACTTTTTTGGTTTTAAAGTCTATTTTTTTCAGATATAAATATAGCCACTTCTGCTTGCTTTAGGTCTTTGCTTGGACTATAATTTTCCATCCTTGGCTTTTAATCCCTGTGAGTCTTTACTGATGAGACAGAGAAACAAATCTATTCAGCCAGTCTGTATCTTAACTGGAGAATTTAGTTTATTAACATTCACCGTTTTAATGATACATGAGTACTTGTTCTTATTTTTTTGTTGTTTTGCTTCTAGTTCTTTCAAATATTCTTTGTTTTTTTCTTCCTTAATATTTGTGTTTTAATGATTTGATGTGCTGACTATGTTTCTTTTCTATTTTTTTTGTGTGTGTATCTACTCTTCTACTGGGATTTGTGCTTTCATGTGCTTTCACGATGGTAGTCATCTTTCACTTGATAATGTAGGACTACCTAAAGCATCTCTAAAGGTTGGTCTGATGTTCACAAGTTCCAACAGTTTTTTTTTTTTTTTGTCTTGGAAGTTCTTGATTTCTGAAAGAATGTCTCACTGAGAATAGTATTTGTCATTGGAATTTATTTCCTTTCAGGACTTGAAATATGTAATTCCATTCCCTTCTGACCTGTAAGGTGTCTTTTGAGAAATCTTCTGTTAGTCTAATGGAGATACCCTTAAATGTGATTTAACACTGTTATGGTTTGAATGTGAAGTGTCACCCAAAAGCTCATTTGTAAGACAATACAAGAAGATTCAGAGAAGAAATGATTGGGTTGTGAGAGTCTTAACACAATCAGTGAATGAATCCCTTTGTAGGGATTACCCAAGTGGTAATTAAAATGGTAGGGTATGGCAGGAGAAGGTGGGAATTGGGGGCATGGCTTGGGGGCATATATGATGTATCTGGAGTGTGGAATCTGTCTCTCTCTCTCTCTCTCTCTCTCTCTCTCTCTCTCTCCCTCCTTCCTGAACATCATGTGAGCTTGTTCCCTCTGCTACACTCTTCCACCATGATGTCTTGCCTCACTTTGAGCTCTCGGGAATAGAGCAGACCTTCTATAACTAAGAACTCTGAAACCGTGAGCCCACAAATAAACTTTTCTTCCCCATACAAATGTGCTGGTTGGGTCCTTTAGTCACAGCAGCAAAATAGCTGACTAAAACAGACACTTTTTCCTTTTTTTCCCTTGAGTGGTATGTTTCAAATTACCCATCTTCAAATTCAATCATTATTTCTTCTGCTTGATCCAGTCTATTGTTGAGGCTTTCAGCTATATTTTTAATTGACATATTGAACTCTTCATTTCCAAGATTTTTACTTGGCTCTTTCTCAAAACTTCTAACTCTTTGGTGAGTTTCATATTTGTACCTTGCATTATCTTCCTAATTTTATTTAGTTGTATTCCCAAAGATCTCTCTTATGATTCAGATATGAAATGTCCCCAAAGGTTCATGTGTTGAAAGCTTGGTCCCCAATGCAACAATGTTCAGAGGTGTGATTCTGGGAAGTGGTTGGATCATGATGGCTCTGTCTGCATCAATGGATTAACCCATTGATAATTTCATAATTTGATGGCATCATTGAGATATGGTAGGAACTAGGAGTTAGGGCCTTGCTGGAGGATCTGGGTCTTTTGGGGCTTACACTGGAAGGATATCTTGTTTCTGGCCTCTTCTTTGTGCATACATGCTCCCCACCTTTCCTGCTTCCCACCTGCCATTAGGTAAGCAGCTTTCCTCTGCCACAACCTTTCACAGTGATATACTGCCTTATCACAGACCTAGAATCAATGGGACCATCTTACTATGGACTGAAACCTCTGAAATCATGAGCCCAAATAATATTTCCTCCTTCAACTTGTCCCCCCACTGTCAAATATTTTTTCACAGTGATGAAAAGCTAACACAATTTCATTGAAACTTTTATAATCATTCTTTTAAATTATTTATCAGCTTTTTCCTGATATTGATTAATATTAGTATTCATTTCTTTTGAATCTGTTGCTAGAGAGTTGTGTTTTAGGGAGGCATTGTATTTTGTTTTTCATATTTCTTGTAGTCCTCTGTTGACATGTGGGCATATGATAGATCAGTTATCCTTACAAATTTTATGGAATGATCTTCTATGTAAGTGGCTTTGTCTAGAACATGGGTTTGGGGTGCTGATTTTTTATGCAATGTTGGCTTTGTTTTCAGTTGGAATTCATTGTATGGTTTCTCTATAGTTTCTTTTCTAGAAATTAATTATGATGGGCACATTGTATGCCATGGCAAAGTCCTAGAACCCAACTGTTTCTGTGGGTCACACAGAGTGAGGACATGAGCAATTCAGGCAGGTGTGGTACAGGTAGCAGTGGGTCTGGGGTGCTTATTGTGTGGCTCTTCTTATAGTGAGGATAGTGGTACCTTTGGGGCAATAGGGAAATACCCCTCAGGATAACTGATGCTTCTGCTCTGCTACTAGCAAGGGCCTCTGGCACTAGTAGCCTCAACTTTGGCGAGGAAAGTGTTTTCCTCCAACCAGTCAGGACGTGAGTCCAGGTATTGCACAAGGATTGGGGTGGTGGGCACTGCGGTACTACCTCTCTATTGCCCAATTACAAATCTTATCACCGTGTGGTCACAAAAGATATGGGGTTAGAGTGGTGGTGGGAACTGTGTAATTGAGGTGGTAGTAGGAACTGCCGTTTCAGTGGCAGTACGTGCTTGGGTGAGGGGCAGAAGCTAGAGGTGGGCATAATTTCTCTCTGTTCCCTTTAGCCATGCACATCCAGGAGCAAGGCAGCTTTTGGATCTCCAGTATTTTTTCCAAATACCTTCAGGTACAGTGTTTGTCTGTAAGATGGTCTGCAGCTGGAGTTGGGAAAATTTCCTCTTGATCTCTTTAGCTCAGAGCTTCTTGGAATGGGGCAGCTGTTGGAGCCACAGGACTACTTAAGGTCTCCTCAGCATGCCTCTTTGGGTGGGGCAACAATGGGAACTGCAATGTTTCCTCCCAGTAATAGCTACCTGCCAGTGGTACAGGTGGGAGGGATGGTAAAATCATGTGAGCAATTCCCATCAGTCCTGGAGGTGGTGCAGTTTCACACATGGCTTTCCACACCCTTAATATCAGAGGTCAAGCACCCTGATCACCTAGTTCTCCAAGACAGCACCCTCCTTCCCCTGTGTTACACACCCATCTCCTATACTGCAGGGCACCCAGTGGGCTTGGCTCACAGTCACTATGCTTGGTTAAATTGGTTTTGCAAGGAAGCTACCCCCAAATCTCTGCAATAGAATGTCTGTGGGGTTCCAGGTATAAGAATATTCAAGGGTTTCTGATTCCTAGAGCAGCCCAAATTCAGATGATAGCTTTCTTCTCAAGATGACTTCTGGCTACCGTTCCCTGGGGGTTGGCTGGGAGATGATGCAAGATCATTTTCCAAAGCAAGGCTACTGTGGAGAGTTCAAGTTATTCAAGTAGGTTGGGTGTAGTAAGCCTGTGAGAATTTTGAAAATTTCCAGAAGCTAGGATTGCCAGCATCTAGACTGATAGAATTTTCTGGCATTCTTTCATCCTTACTCCTGTGTATTAGTTAGCTTTTTCATTGTTGTGATTAAAACACCTGACAAAACAAACTTAGAGGAAGAACATTTATCTGGGGCTAATAGTTTTTAAAGTTTCAGTTTATAGATATCTGACTCCATTGCTCTGGGCCCAAGGCAAAATAATACATCATCATGGTGGCAGGACCCAGCAGAGGAAAGCTGGTCTGCTCAATGCTGGACCAGGAAGGGGAGAGAGGGAGAGGGAGAGGGAGAGGGAAGAGGAGAGGGTAGGGTAAGAGAAAGAGAGTGGGGGGAAGGGATCTCATGGAAGATACATCCTTCCAGGGCATGCCCCCAATGACCTAAATTCTGTAGCCAAGCCCCATTTGCCTACAGTTACCACTCAGTCATTCAAACTGGGATGGACTGATTAGGTTATAGTTCTCACAATCCAATCACCTTACCTTTGAACATTCCTGAAGTAATACAGAAGCTTTGGGGGGGGGGACACCTCTTGTCCAAACCATAATATTCTGTCCCTGGTCCCCAAAAGCTCATGTCCACCTCAGAATACAAAGTCCATCTCTAAGAGTGCCATAATCTTAGCATTTTCAGCATTACCCCAAAGTCCAACATTTCCTTTGAGACTGAAGGATAACACTTAGCTGTGAGCCCCTGGAAGAATCAAAAGCAAGTTACAAATATCCAATATACAGTGGCACAAAATAAACATTCCCATTCCAAAAGGGAGGAATAGCAGCATAGAAAGAAGGGATGGGGCCAAAGCAAGACTGAAACATAACAAGACAAACAGGTCCTATAATTGCCTGTAAATTTGTGAATAGTATCTAGGACATATGGCCAATGATATGCTCTCCAAAGGCCTTGGTTAGCTCTAATTCTTTGGCCTTTCCAGTTGCTGTACACATGGGCTGACTCTCTCATGACTGACTCTCTCCACAGCCAGCAGCATTTCTCAGCAGACAGTAGTTTTACAGATATCTCTTAATTCCTGGGGTCTGCATTCCAGCTTTGGCTTTTCGTGCATTGCCCTTTCAGGGATTCCAATCTGGTTACACTTTGTTGGGCCTCCCAGGCCTTCCTTTGAAATTTTGTTGGAAGCCTCCAGGATCCCTAAACATTAGCGTCCTGTATTCCTGCAGCACTACACAGATGATGTCAAAGTCTGCTGACAGCTTGTGCAATACCTGGGTGCCCTGGGATCACAGCTCCCGTGGCTTCTGCATGCTTGTGTGGCTCCCTATGGTAAAACAACATTTAGGCACTCCTGGGCAAGCAGGAGACCTCAGTAATCTCTTCTCAAAGCATTTTTTCTTTATCCAGGAGCCTGTCATGGGTGTGGTTTTGCAAATTCCTGAGATGTCCTCCAAGCTATCTTCTATTGTCTCCGTGCAAGTATCTCTTTAGGGACTGTAATCTTTTCAATAAGTAGACCTTCCCTGACCCCAGCTTTACAAGCACTTTTCTGGCCAAACTACAAGTTTTAAAAATCCATTATCTGTAATTTCTGTTGCAGATTTTCATAGCAAACCTGCCTAAAAGTTGTTAGCAATGTCTTTGTCACTGACCAAATGCTGTGCTGCCTTGAAATTTTCTCCATCAGATTATTTAGTCTATCACTTTTCAGTTTAAACTCACACAAAGCCTTAGAACATATGCAAAATGTGGACAAGTTCTTTGCCATAATGTGTCATAAGTGGCCTCTAATTCAGTTCCCTAGAGTCATCATTTCCCTCTGAAATCTCATGAGGACAGTTTACATTCCTGTTGCCATTCTGATCTTCTGAACCCCCACCAAAGTTACCCATTAAGCTGCACTTACTCCATTCTAAAGCTTTCCATCCTGCATCTCTAAATTTTTCAAAATTCTTCACACAAACCAGCTCCAATGTCTTTTGAACCACATAGTCAGGTCAGCCACAGCAACAGCCATACTATTTGGAACCAATTTCTGTTTTAGTCGGCTTTTTCATATCTATGAAGAAAACACCTGACAAGAACAACTTAGAGGAGGAAAAGTTTATTTGGATCTCATGGTTTCAAAGGTTCATAGAGAGCCAACTCCACTGCTCTGGGACCAGGGTGAGGCAGAGTATCTTGGGGGAAGGGCCCAGCAAAGGAAAAGCTTCTCAGTTCAAGAATGAATCAGGAAGCAGAGAGGGAGGGGAAGGGGCTGCATGGAATGCCCCTAATGACCCACTTTCACCAGCCATGCCCCACCTACATACAGTTACCACCAGGTCATTCAAACTAGTATTACATTATAGTACTCTATGTAATATAGATTACATTTAACCTCTTAACATTCCTGCATCAACATAGTAACTTTTGGGGGACACCAAACCATAACACCCTGCAAAGGAAGACTTCCCTTTCCCAAGATGTAGAAACAGGGTAGCACATTCTGGGATGTTTTGTTTTTCTTTTTATACTGTTATCTCAGGATTCTGAATCTTGCAAGTTCCAGTCACCATCTTGCTGATTCCAGTGTTTGTCTCTGGTTACTAATTTTAAATTGCAGCTAGATAACTGTTCCTTTGGCTTTTCTTTTGGAAGAGGAGGTGAGTGCTAGCCAGTTTTATTTAGCCATCTTGAACCAAATAATTACCATTTTAACAGATTTTAAGATGATAGATATCTTATTGTGGTTTTCCTTTTATTCTCTAATGATTAGTGATACTGAAAATTTTTCAAATACTAGTAGCTTATTGATATGTCTTCTTTTGAGAAGTTTCTATTCAAGTTCTTTGCTGATATTTTAAATCAGTTATTTTTTTTTCAATTGAGTTGGTTGAGTTTCTTATTTTGGATATCAACCCCTGACCGGATGTCTAACTAGCAAACATCTCTTCCCCATTCATATATTGTATCCTTACTCTGTTAATTGTTTCCTTTGACAGAGTTTTTTTTGTTTGTTTGTTTGATACAACCCCAGTTACCAATCTTTGCTTTTGTTGCCTGTAATTCAGCAGTCAGAGAGAAAGAGAAAAGAAAAAGCATTGCCTAGAATAATGGTCTGTAGGTTTTTTTTTTTTTCACAGAGTTCCAATGAAGGTCTGTAGTTTTTCACCTGATTTCTCTTCTAGTATTTTTACAGTTCATGTCTTAGGTTTAAATCTATAATCCATTTTGTGCTGATTTTTTTGTATGGTATGAGGTTCAGTTTTATTCTTCTGAATAAACTTATTTTTTCTCCATATTTTGTCTGACTATTTATTGAAGAAACACTTCTTTTTCCATTGTATGGTTTTGTACCTTTGTCAAAAATCAATTGACTATACATACATTTTGAGGCTTTCTATTCTATTTTATTAAATAATGTTTCTCTTTTATGCCATTCTGTTTTAATTGCTATAGTTTTCTGATACTGTTTGAAATCAAGGGGTATGGTAGCTCTAGCTTTGTCCTTTTTGCTCAATATTTCGTTGGCTATTTGGAGTTAGGGGTTTCCAAAAGAGATTTAGGATTGTTTTGTGTTTTAGTTGTTTCTGAAAGATGTTGATCATCTTTTTATTTTTTTTAAAGGTCTCATTTTCCCCTATGAATGACCTGTTCTTTTCTTTAGGCCAATTTTTTTGTGTTCTTTTTTTTTAATTAATTTAATCTAAATAACTCAAGTCATCAAAATAGAAATCAAAGTAGAAAGTAATTGTTTTAGTCAGCTTTTTTACTGCTGTGACTAAAAGCCCTGACAACACAATTTTAGAGGAGGAAAAGTTTATTTAAGGGCTCACAGTTTCAGAAGTCTCAGACCATAGGTGAGATGAGGCTGAACATCATCATGGAAGAGTGTGATGGAGGGAGTGGCTCACATGATGATCAGGAAGGAGAGAGAGAGAGAGAGAGAGAGAGAGAGAGAGAGAGAGAGATTGATTCCACTCAGCAGATATCAAGTATGTACTCCAAAGGCAGGTCCTTTGGACTATATATTTTGGATCCACCTCCTTGAGCCACACCCTTCCTGCATTCAGTTGTCACTCAGTTAATCCCCTCCAGGGACTGATTTACTAAGGCTTTTATAACTCAATCATTTCTCCTCTAAACCTTCTTGCATTGTCTCTCACATGAGCTTTTGGAGAACACCTCACATCCAAACCATAATAGTAATTGAATTTGAATTAAAATGAAAACGTGGTGTCAAAATTTGCCCAATGCAGCTAAAGCAGGGTTTAGCCAGGCATAATAGTGTACACCAGTAATAATAGCTACTTGGGAGGATCACAAGTTGCAGACATGAGTAACATAGTGAAACATTGTCTCAAAATAAACAATAAAAAAGGGCTGGGGAAGTAGCTTAGTGGGAGAGTGCTTGCCTAGCATGTGCAAGGCCCTAGGTTCAATCCCCATTACCACACACAAAAAATTGCTTAGACGGAAATGTGTAGTACTAAAGGGCTTTTAGAAAAGTGGAAGGGTCTCAAATCAGTGATATAACACTCTACCTCATTAAACTAAAAAAAAAAATCAAAATAATTCCAAGGTAAGCAGAATAAAGGAATTAATAAAGACAAGGCAGAAAACAATGGAATAGAAGACTGAAGCACAGTCTATAAAATCAATCATTTCTTTAGAAGATCAATAAAATTAATAAATATCTTCTCTGACTTAGGGACAAGAAAAAAAGAAAACACATGAATATCAGGAGTGAGGATGGATATAACTAGTGAAAATATAGATTTAAAAAGATAATAAATGAATACTATGTATGTACAACTTAATTCAAGAAATTTGATAACTTTAAAGATATAGGCAAATTCCTTGAAAGGCACTTGATCTGAATTCTCACTCAAGACAAAACATATTAACAAAATTACCCTTTGTCTATTAAAGAAATTGATTTGTAGAATAGAACATTTAAAGAAAGAAAACTCTGTGCCTAAATATTTTACCTGATGAATTGAGCCAAACATTTATGGAAGGAATAATAACCAATTTAAACAAATTCTTCCAGAAAATAGAAGAGGAATCCCTATCAAAGTATTTTATGAGGCCTAGATACCAAAATGATTCTAACAATGGGTGAAAAACTACAAATGAATATTCTCCTAAACAAAATTTTAGCAAAACTTGTTAAAATTTTTGAACGGATAATATGTTGTGATGAGGTAGAATTTATCCCAGGAATGCAGGAATGGTTTTGAAAATCAAACTATGTATTTTACCATACTACCAAAATAAATAAGATATTATATATAGCCTGAGTAGATGCATAAAAAAACATTTAACAAAATTGGCTTCCATTCAGGATGAAAATTCAGTGCAACCTAAGAATGGAAATAAACTTACTCATTCATGTTAGGAGCATCTATGAAAATCCTATGGTTGTCATCATGTATAATGAAAACTAAGTCATTTATCCTAAGATCAAGAACAAGGTAGGGATATGTACTCACTACTTCTATTTAACATTATTTTGGAGGTTTTCATCCATGTAAATAAGGCAAGAAAAGTTGAAAAGAAACAAATGTGTTGAAAAGTAAAAACCAAACTTACTTTATTCACAGACAATACTAATATTTGCTTAGAAAATCCTAATGAATATACAAAGAAGCCAATGTAACTAAAAAGTGGATTTAGCAAAATTATAGAGTACAAGTATCTACTGTATTTCTCTAAAACAATAATGTACATATAATATACATCAATTAATGTACATATAATGTACAAATATATCAATTGTATATCTCTAAACAATAATAATGGTATTTTTAATTAAAATACTAATTACAGTAGCATCAAAATGATATGATCAGAGATTTATTTGAGAAATAATGTGTAGGACCTGTAGGCTGAAAATGAAAAGACAACACTGAGAGTAATTACTGAAGATCTAAATATATAAAGAAATACACTATGGTCATGATTTGGAACTCTCAATATTGTTTAGAAGACTTATCTTCCAAAATAAGTTATAGATTCAAAGCAATTTTATTCAAAATACCAGTTTGGTTTTCCATAAAATTGGACATTAATTTTATAATTTATATCAAAGTACAAAAGACATAAAATACTCAAAATAATTGTGAAGAGAAACAACACTGGAGAACTTTCACTACCAGCTTTTAAACTTACTATAAAGCTATAATAACTAAGACAGTGTGGTATTGGTATAAATATAGATGTAAAGATCAGTGGGACCAAACAGAGAGTCCAAAATTAGACAAATATATTTATGGTGAATTGATTTTCAGCCCATGTGTAAAGGTATTTCTAGCAGAACAGGCCATCTTTTCTGCAAATGGTGCTTAACAATTAAACTGTCATATACACACAAAAAAGAAACCACATGCCACATACAAAAATTATCTACAAATATATCTTACATCTAAATAAAATAATTATGCAAGCCTTTGTGGTCCCTTCTCAAGACCCACCCAAGGGCAATGCAAATCAAGTACTAGTTCTTCCCACATGGATTTGATTCAGTCTTGGAAAGCAGCCAGTAAGCACTGAATGCCTCTAGCCTACCACTTTTCAATTCTCTTTCTTTTTTCAAAATATATTTTAGCTATACATGGACACAATATCTTTGTTTACTCATTTTTAGGTGGTGCTAAAGATTGAGCCTAGTGTCCCACATGTGTGAGGCAAGTGGTCTGCCACTGAGCCACAACCCCTGCCCCAATTCACCTTCTTTATTCGTGGTTTTTCTAGATATTTATCCAAGGTTCCTTCCTCATACTTCTTTGAACATAATTAAGACAGTTAATTTACATTTTTTTTGTAATGCTGAGGATTGAACCCAACACATACTAGGGAAGAACTCTAGCACCCAGCTATATCCCCAGCCCTGACATTTGAAATAATCATTAACAACTCTGATCTTCATGTAGTGCATTACATTACTATAATTTGTTCTTCCAGTCTAAAAATCATTTTCTAGTGAGTTTAGTTTTTTGAACTTCCCTGGGGATGGTTTGTATTTTTTCCGTTGGATGGGAAATACTTTCCTGTTTCTTTGTATGTTATGTTACTTTTTTGTTGTAAAAAATTGGGCTCTGAATGTTTTAATATTTTAATATAGTAACTCTGGAAATCAGATCATTTTCCTTCCTTACTTCTTTTGGCTTTGTGTTCCTGATTACTGAAGACTGCTGTTCTAATTCTTAAGGATTTGTCCCAGTGGTTTTTACATAGGGTCAGTTCTTTGTTTTGTATGGTCACTCAGCTATCTTTGATTTATTTTTTTCTGTGCTGAGGATAGAACCCAGAGCCACTTGTATGTTAGGCAAGAAGTATACCACTGGGCCACATCCACAGCCCCTGTCTGAGGTTTTGACAATGATTTCCTGGAACTCCAAGACATAAAAATAAATCCTCTCCCAGTCTTTGTGGATCATTATGGTTTCACTTTGTGTTGGAACACTCCTTTAAAATTGAATTTGATTTACAACTCTGCCTTAGTCTTCACTGCATGCTGGCACTGACACTAGAAACTAACCAAATTTGAAAGCTTAGTCTTCTCAGGATTTTCTGTGAGCATGTGTCCTTTCTTGAGCCACATGCATGATTTTTCAATTTTTCCAGTGTACACAAGTGTTTTTGAATGCTCTTTATTCTCAAAGAAACTACTTCTACAGCTTTTTCTTCCAGTCTTTAGATTATGTATTGTGTGTTTCTACCATAATCTTTTCCCCATGTGGCTGTAAGGTTTCTTACAATATCTTTGGGGAATGTCCATCAGTTTTCCCTTAGTGAGCTTAGTCTTAGGAAAAATAGAGATGAATAATTTATCTTAGTCCTTCAGAGTTAAAATAGATACAGTAATTTGTGAATAAGATTTGCTATGCTGTTTCTGGAAATAAATATGAGGGTCCCATTTGATGTTCATTTGATTACTGTAAAATTTGTTTTCCAGAATTTTAATAAAGGTAGTTCTAGTAGTTTTTTGCTTACTTTTGATATTTTTTTATATAGAGAAAGCCTTTGGCAGCTGCCAACTCTGGAATTTTTCTGAAAGTACTTTAGACTTATCTATTAATTATAGTTTCATTTACAGGGTAAAAAAAAAAAAAGCAGAGCTCTATGTTACCCAAGAGCCAAAAACCAAAGATAGCTTAGGTATAAAAACTATTGTGGCAGGGGGAATGACAGGAAGACCAGGGATTGAACCCAGAGGTACTCAGCTACTGAGCTACATCCCCGGCCCATTTTTATTTGTTTATTTTGACGAGAGATCTTGTTAAGTTGCTTAGTGCTCAATTGCTGATGTTGGCCTCAAACTTGCAATTCTCCTGCCCAAGCCTCTGGGACTACAGGTATGCACCACCATGCCCAGCTAAAAACATTTTATTCTCCTCCTCTCCCTCCTCCTCCTCCTCCTCCTCCTCCTCATCCCCCTCCCCCTCCTCCTCCTCCTCCACCTCCTCCTCCTTCACCTTCTCCTCCTCTGTTCTGGGGATTGAACTCAGGGACACTCAACCACTGAGCCACATCCCCAGCCCTATTTTGTATTTTATTTAGAGACAGGGCCTCACCAAGTTACTTAGCACCTTGCCAGTTGCTGAGGCTGGCTTTGAACTCAAGATCCTCCTGCCTCAGCCTCCTGAGCCACAAGAATTACAGGCAATTGCCACCACACTGGGCTTGTTTTCTTACTCTTAATTTGAGACCAGCAAAAAGCCAAAAAATATTGTTAGAAGAGATGAGAATATGATGAAAGTATCTGAAGACAATAAATATTTTCACTCATCATTGTAGAAACACCCATCAGTAAACCATAATGATTATTAGCAACTAATTTTTTTATGTATGGACTCTTAAAATATGGTTTACCATTATTTCAAAAAGGACTGCATTAAATCATAGGATGATAAATGGATTCTCTTGTAATTTGTGCATAAAATTATTTAGTCATTCTGCATAAAAGATCCAGATTGTAATTTTACAACTTTAGTGCATTATTCATTTAATAGCTTGCAGTAAATAACTTATTAATATGATTATACATATTCCCATGTTTATATGCCTTTGGGCATACATTACAAGGGAATACTAATTTAAAGCTTTTAACTATAGCTTTAAAGTAGAACTAGCTTATCAGTATATTTTAAAAACCATATATATACCTTATATATTACATTAAATTTACTATTTGAATGTACTATAACATTTTTAAATAAAAATGAAGTCCTATTCATTGTTTTGTGCATGTATATATTTGTATTTCTCTGAAATTGCAAGTAGTATTACTAATCATTTATACTAATTATTATTTTTAGCCAAAGTAATCAACTTTTCTTCAGACACAAGAGAAAACTGTGAAAATAAAATTAATGATTGTTTAGGTAGATTTTTTCATCTATACTGACATCATGTCATTTTAATAATTTTGAGGAAAAATGAATGTCTACATATTAGCAACTAACAGTATTTGAATATTTATTAAACTACTGTCATTTTAAGATGTAATATAACAAAATTATATTTTGTGATTGGTCAGGCAGGAATTCAGGGATTATTTACTATTTGTCATTAGTTTAGGATATTGAATTTAGCTAAAGATCTGGGTAATATAATTATAAATAACACATTACATTTTTATCTATGTATATTTGTGAAATTTTCATTAAATGATTCACTTTAGAAGAATATTCATTATCATTTAATTTAGTTGAATATAATTACATATATATATATTTAAAGTTTTTGAACAAGTTATGAAAACAACATTCATAGGATTCATTTAACTATGACAATTAACATTTAGCTCATAACACATTAATATTTAACTCATAAAACAAATAAGGTGTTGTAGAAAATGTGAAGCATAATAAATGTAATATCCTAAATATTGATCTTTAATATCCTAAATATTATGCTAATGTCATTTTCATATTGTAAACCAAAATTTTAAGACTCTACATTCCAAAATCCTTCTTCTACCTTGCTAACAAAGCATTTTTTATAGTGCATCTGAACTAGAATATTGCTTTATTTGTGAGTTTGTCTTTTTATTATTTTTTATTTATATATGACAGTGGAATGCATTACAATTTGTATTACACATATAGAACACAATTTTTATATCTCTGGTTGTATACAAAATATATTTACACCAATTTGTGTCTTTAGACATGTACTTTCAATAATAATGTCCATCACATTCCACCATCATTTCTAACCCAATGCCCCCTCCCTTCTTTCCCACCCCTCTGCCCTATCTAGAGTTTGTCTATTCCTCCCATGATCTTCTCATAGTAGTAGTAAAAAGGCTATTATGTCAACATACATTTCAGAATTCACTAAAAGAAACACATTTAATAATTTTTTTTTTGTTAAGACTATTTGACTGTTTACCTGAACTAAATATCTTAGTGAATGGGAAACAACTGAATTATTTTTCAGTCTGGATATCTTTAAAATTTTTCATGAGAGGGATACATTTGATGACCCTTAGTTGTTGCCTGATGTTATAGGAGTACTGAACTATGATTTTTCCTAGAAAAAATTGAATACCTCTTCCTTTTTAAAAGAGTACTTGTGATACACTTTGTTGAGAGCCACAGCCAAAGGGGCCCCAGCAAACTTCCAGCTGCCAGCAAACTTCCAGCTGCCAGCTGATGATTGGCTCACAGCGGCCCCAGCAACATCTAGCTCATTGGCTCCTCTGTGGTGATGCTCATTGGGTGCAGCATTGAGGTGGGGGGTTGTGTATTTGGATTTTCCAAAGTCTAGGTGAGTCTCTTGTTTAAAAAATCTGTGTGGAGCTGTTACTGCAACTTAGTCATTCAAACTTTGCCCATTCTCTCTTCATCTGGCTCTGGGTATCCTTATCAGGGCCTGTGAGATTTTGTGTTACCTGGGGATTGTGTGAATTCCAGCCCAGTTGCTGGATCCCTTTCTGGCACCGTCTGTAGTTTTATGTGCTCTTGGGGTTTTCTTCCTTTATGGGGGAGAAGCAATGCAGGCTGGTGTTAATCACAACATGTCACCCTACCCTCCTTTTCATATATAGAGCTAAGTGACTCTGGAGATTTCATGACTGGCCTGAAAAAACCTGTGGGTCTCCTAGCTTTACAGATGGGATGGTGCTGGGATAACCTGTCATGGTTTAGATGTGAGGTGTCTCCCAAAAGCTCACATGTGAGACAATGCAAGAAAGTTCAGTGGAGAAATGATTGGGTTGTGAGAGTCTTAACCCAATCAACGAATTAATTCCCTGATAGGGATTAACTGAGTGGTAACTGAAGTGGTAGGGTGTGGCTGGAGGAGATGGGGATTGGGGTGTGGCTTTGGGTATATATTTGTATCTGACAAGTGGAGTCTCTCTCTCTTTCTGCTTTCTGATTACATTGTGAGCTGCTTTCCTCTGTTACATTCTTCCACCATGATGTTCAGCCCCACCTCAAGCCCTGAGGAATGGAGCTAGCCTTCTGTGGACTAAGACCTCTGAAACCATGAGCCTTCAAATAAACTTTTTTCCCTAAAATTGTTCTGGTCAGATTTTTTTAGTTACAGCAGCAAAAAAGCTGACTAAAACACATCCCTGACCAGTGAACCTGGACTTTCTCTGGCATGGGTAGAATACTTCAACAGGGAAATTTTAGTATGCAGATAGAAACACTGTGTACATAGACATTGGAGTCTTTCTATTTGTGTTCCCTCTGCCAGACGTCATGTTTAACAGGATTTAGGCTTGCAGGAACTTCACTGGTACAGGTGGGAGTTTTCCATGCCCTCAAGGTTTTCTTGATGCTCAGAGAAAAACACCATATGTTGGTGCTTTTTACCCTCCCCTCCTCTGGTGAGAACCTAGGTGGCTTCAAAAATTCCAGAACTAACCTGGGAACCCATGGATTCCCTAATATTGCAGAGAAGCTGGTGCCATTATGTCCATTTCCCAGCAGACCGAACCTTCTTTGGTATTGGCAGTGTACCTTGTGTGCCCCCAGGAAGCTTCCATGTATGAGGGAAGATGCCAGGGTACCCAAGCAGTGCAGTGGGTTCTGCTACATTCTTTCTGCTGACCAATTTTTGTTTGTTTGTTTGTTTTAGGCTTACAGTGATTTCAGTATATAAACTATTCAGATGGCTTGCTACCTATAGGTCAGTCATGAAGGTAGATGAAGGTAGATGAAGATACAGGAGATTATATTTCCCTAAGGTTCAGGCTTAAGAAACAAGGCTCAGCCCCAACAAGATGGCTTCCTTCCACAGTTCTCTGCTTATATTTGGAGAAAAATGGAGTAATTATCACACTGCCCACTATGCAGTTCTGGTTTCAGCTAAATTCAGACTGACTTTTCACTCTGACACTGTTTTTGTCATAATTTTGTTAGATATGATTTTCTTTCTCTCCCTTTGTGTGATCACCGCCCCCCCACCCCGCAACCTTCCCTGAAGCTGGCCATGGATACAGCTTCATACCTGATTAAAATTTTCTCACTCTCTTTTCCAGTAACTATAGTCTGATTTTTTCCAGTCTATGACTGTTCCAAATTGAGTCTCAGTACATTCCCTCAATCACCCACCTCATGAGTAGTTATTCTCTGGGTATTTTGTTTCCTAACTTCAGAGGAGCAGGGACATAAAGCCTGCTTCTATGCAGACATTTTCTGAATCCTCCAGAGTGCTTCCGCCCTAGGGACTTTATTATTCCTTTAAAAATGCAATGCTGAAGGACTTGAAAAGTTTCTGAGCTCATTTCATTATGAATATACCTCCCAGTAATGCACAAGATGTCAATTTGAGTATAGAGACACAAGGAGTCTCTGATGTGTACACTATTTGAGTCTAGGATTCTGGCTTAAGATAGTGAGGTTTATCTGAATCTCAATGAGTCCTTCACATTTTGGAGGGTGATTTATTATCAAAACCAAGTGGGAAAACATCTGTGGTTCAAACAGTGTAATTCATTACTCATTGCAACAGGGAAAACAGATATCATAGGGAACCAATGGCATCTCAGGAAGACAGCATGAGAGGACCCTTCTAGGATTTGGGCTTTTGTGAGTTGATTTTTGGGAAAAGCACTGGGAAATGGGGTTTTTTCCTGGATTGGAGTTTTAAAAAACAAAGCAGTTTGATTGGGAAAAATTCATATATTATACAATTCATCCACTTAAAGTGCACACTCCAATATAGTTTTTAGCATGTCTGCAGTGTTATTCAGCCATCCCCGCAATCAATTTTAGAGCTCTTTCTTTGCCTAAGAATGAAACTTCATAGACAATAGTGGTCATTTATAATTTCTTTCTCCTTTACCTATTCCCTTGGCTCCAGAATATTACTTATCTATTTTCTGTCTCTATATGTTTGCCTTTTCTATGTCACTACATGCCTATCAGAATGGCTATTATAAAAAGGAAAATGAACAATTGTTGGTGAAACTGTAGATAAAAGGGAAACTTTGTACACTGTTGGTGGAATATAAATTAGTACAGACATTATTGAAAACAATATTCCTCAAAATATTAAAAAATGAAAATTCAGTATGAGCCAGTAATACTAATACTGTATATATATCCAAAGGAAATAAAATCAGTATGTTAAAAAGATATCTGCACTCTCATATTTATTACAGAACTAGTCATAATTCCTAAGATATGGAATCATCCTGGGTATCCATCAATGCACAAATGTATAAAGAAAATGTATATGTACAACAGAATACTACTGAACAATAAAAATCAGTATCCAATATTTGTGCCAAAATGGATAGAATTGGAGGATAATAGGTAAAGTGAAATAAGAAAGAAACAGAAAGAGAAATACTGTATGATTTCAGTCAGATGTGGAATCTTAGGAAGCTGATCTCATAGAAGGATACATTAGAAGAGTAATTACCAGAGGCTTAAATAGTTATAGGAGGATGGAGAGATGGGCAGATGTTGGTCAAAGGATATGTAATTATAACTAAGTTATAATAAAAGTAGTATAAATATAAACTGCTAAAAACCAGAAATAATTCTATTATTACATACCTTAGTTAATCTTATCCTTCTACTTAATTACTATCCCCAAGTTCACTTTCCAGTTCAGTCTCAAGTGTTTCATGCTGCTAGTTCCCTCTCCCAGTGACAGTTTTCCTTCCCTGTAGTTCCCTTCATCCTTTAGAAGGGACACTAATAGAAGAGGTCCAGAGCAGGGTCTTTAAAAGATGGGGTTAAGAGCTATCACTCCTGAATTTAAGAACAATATTGAGTAGTGTGTTGAATATTTCTAAATATGGTTAACTTAGATTTGAAAAATTTTTTGGAATAAGATTTAGACAACTTTTCTTACAACTTTGTATATTGCAAAGAAATAACAGCAATTTTTTCTAAAAATCATTTTATTAATGCTTTCCATATAATTTGAAAATAAATGCATGTATTTATTACCATAATTATAATGATGATGATGATGACAATGATAATGAGTACTAGTAATAGTAGTGGTAGTTGTAGTAATGGAGGTGGTTAGTCACAATAAAGCCTCTATAAACCACATCTAACTACAACTACTGGTAGGAATTAAAAATATATTTACTAATTAGCAGTAATTGAATTGGCAAAGCAGTCAACATTAAGATGTCAGAGTTGATTCACAAAATCCAAACTAGAGAACCGGATTATTTCAGAAATTCAGTTTCATACACTAGATACCATATGACAAAGGAATCCAGTCATTTGGAGACTAGATCTGAAGGGCAAGAGAGCCTTTATTGTTACTATGGAGCTACAGTAACAAAAACAGCATGGTATTGGCACCTAAAGAGCCATGAAGATCATTGGAATAGAAGACACAGGGACAAACCCACATATATACAGTTATCTCATACTAGACAAAGGTGAAATAAACATACATTGGAGAAAAGATAGCCTCTTCAGCATATGATGCTGGGAAAATTAGAAATCCATATGTAGCAGAATGAAATTAAACCTTTATCTCTCACCCTGTACAAAACTCAATTCAAAGTGTATCAAGGATTTAGGCATTAGACCAGAGACTCTGCACCTAATAGAAGAGAAAGTATGGCCAACTCTCTGTCATGTCGGCTTAGATACCAACTTCCTCAACAAGTACAAGAAGTACTATCAAGAATCAATAAATGAACAGGTATAAAGACACAAATTGGTGTGAATATACTATGCATACAACCAGAGATATGAAAAATTGTGCTCCTTATATGTAATAAGAATTGAAATGCATTCCACTGTCATATATAAATTTTTAAAAAAGATCAATAAATGGGATGGAATCAAACTAAAAAGCTTCTTTATAGCAAAAGAAACAAGAACGTGAAGAGAGAGCCTACAGAATGGGAGAAAAATCTCGGCCGCCTGCACCTCAGATAGAGCATTAATCTCCAGAATATACAAAACTCAAAACACTTAACAACAAAAATCCCCCCCAAATAACCCAATCAATAAATTGGCAAAGGAACTGAACAGATACTTCACAGAAGAAATACAAATGTTCAACAAATATCTGAAAACATGTTCAACATCTCTAGCAATTAGAGAAATGCAAATTAAAACTATACTGAGATTCTGTCTTACTCCTGTCAGAATGGCCATTAGCAAGAATACAAGTAGCAATAAATATTGGTGAGGATATGGGGGAAAAATTACACTCATACATTGCTGTGGGACTGAAAATTGATGCAACCCCTATGGAAAGCAGTATGGAGATTCCTCAGAAAACTTGGAATGGAACCACTATTTGACCCAGTTTTCCCATTCCTCAGTTTATACCCGGGACTTAAAAATCACCATTCTACATTGATGCAGTCAAATCAATGTTTATAGCAGTTCAATTCACAATAGCTAAGCTATGGAACCAACCTAGGTGCCCTACAACAGATGAATGGTTAAAGAAAATGTGGTATATATTCACAATGGAATATTAGCCATAAATAAGAATGAAATTATGGCATTTGCCAGTAAGTGGATGGAACTGTTGACTATCATGTTAAGTGGAATAAGCCCATTCTAAAACAACAGAGACTGAATGTTTGCTAACACAAAGTAAGAGTGGGAGAGAGAATAGCAGTTCATTGGATTAGACAAAGGAGAATGAGGGAAAGGGAGGGGGTTGTGAATAGGAAAGAGTAGAATGAATCGAACACAATTTTCCTATATTCATATATGAATACATGACCAGTGAAATTACACATCATGTATAACCACAAGCATACGATGTTATACTCCATATATGTATAAAATGTCAAAATACACTCTACTATCATGTATATCTAAAAAGGACAAATAAAATTTTTTTTCATTTTTTTAAAAATTTATTTGATTTGTTATACATGATGGCAGAATGCAATTCATTTCATATTACAAATATAGAGCACAATTTTTCAATTTACACTGGTTTTACACAAAGTATTTTCACACCATTCATGTCTTACATGATCTTAAATGATGGTGGAATGTCTTAATTCATTCCACCATCATTTTTACCCCTTTGCACCCTCCCTTCCCCTCCCTCCCTTTTGCCCCATCTAAAGTTCCTCCATTCCTCCCATGCTCCCATGCCTCTAATCGCCATTATGTATCTGCATCCTCATATCGAAGAAAACATTCAGCCTTTGGTTTTGTGGGATTGGCTTATTTTGCTTAGCATGACAACTCCAACTCAAACCATTTACTGGCAAATGCCATAATTTCACTCTTCTTTAAGGCTGAGTAATGTTCCATTGTGTATATATACCAAAGTTTCCCTATCCATTCATCTACTGAAGATCATCTAGGTTAATTCCATAATTTAGCTATTGTGAATTATGCTAAGTATACGATTTTAATTCAGAACAGGTATCTTAGAGGGAAGTCTACATTGATAGCAAACACCATTATTTGTCAGATTACTGCTAATTACAGCAGTATTATTATTTAGTTCCCTCCCAGTACTAGAAGCAGAAATTCCTGAGCTTCTCACTAACTAAAACCTCAATATAACTTTCTCTGACCCAGCTGGAGGAGGAGACCCAATCCTCTATGAACATTTATTCCAATTCTTTGGACACCCAGAAGTATATACTCTTTTTTACCTGGATTTGGAATTATTTCACATATTATTACTTATTATTCAGGGGAAAAAAAGAGAAGCCTTTGGTTATATACGAATCGTGTGAGCTATATATCTATTGATTACTTAGGATTTATTTTCTGAACCTACCACATAATTACCATAGGAATACATATTGATACCTGAGTATATTTTACATCAGCTTCTGTAATTATCTCCATTCCAACAGGGGTTAAAGTCTTTTTTTTTATTGGTTGTTCACAACATTTGGGGTAAAATTGGGAGTTCATAACCCACTTCAATCTAATGTATGAAATACGATATGTCAAGAGCTTTGTAATGTTGTGGACAAATAAAAATTTTAAAAAGAGCCTTTATTGGAGCCGGGCACAGTGGTACACACCTATAATCCCAGCGGCTCTGGAACCTGAGGCAGGAGACCTCAGGAAAAAAAAAAAAAAACGAGGTTCTGAGCAACTCAGTGAGACCCTGTCTCTAAACAAAATACAAAATAGGGCTGGTGATATGGCTCAGGGGTCGAGTGCCCCTAAGTTCAATCCTTGGTATTAAAAAAAAAAGATCCTTTATTGGAAGATGGAGTCATTAAGATCAAATTGGAACCAACAACAGTTAGTTTTTGATGCTTTCCTGGAAGTGGAATTCAGAGGTGAGGGTTAATCAGATACCTCATTAGGGAGGAATGAGGAGTGAACCAGACAGAATATAGAAGTTGCCAATATTAGAGACATCTGGTTATATCCTTAGATTGATTGATTGATTCATTCATTCATTTATTCATTCACCTACTCACTGAATGCTTGTTGCATGTCAAATACATACTATGCCCTTACTGAACAATAATACCAATCTTCCTTAGAGATAACCAAGTTGTAGTCTTTAAGATATAGCTTGTGAATAGTTATTTTTCACTAGATTTCTTTGAGAAGAAAAATAGCTTTATTTATTTAACAGGGGGTAATTATTTACTTTTTATATCAATTAGGTTCTTTCTTTCTCTTTCCTGTAATCCACATATACTTATTGCTTAATAAATATTTATTGGTTTATTTACAGTAAGTCACTTTCTTCAGAAGTTGGACAGAGAAATCAAACTGCACTTAGTTATGATCATATAGCTACGAATATGCCATATGTATAGAGAACATTATTCCCTAAAGACTCTAATACCTATAAAACTGCCTTGTGTAAGTGATGCTTTAGGAAAATCAAAGTCAAATGGAATGTGCCTTTTTCTGGGGAAATTATAGACCAACGAGAAGAAACCAATATTAGGATGCAAGGAAGATTAATTCTTTATAGGCAATTACCAGAGAAAAACATGAGAAGAAACAAAAACTCTCCTTGAATCTTCCAAGGTGTTAGGAGGAAGGTGAACTTTTCATTGTTCATCAGATGAGTGCTAAAGATTACTATTTTCTTTTTTAGAGCAATTAATTTATCTATTATTTTAAAGGAAGAGGGAAAAGCCCCCAAATGCAGTTAATTGCTTTTGTTTCTGGGATATTGAATGCATACATAGTTTTAAAATGTTTCTGTTTTTCCATGATGAATCTGTCATCAAAACAAACTAACCAACAAACAAACAGAATTAAACGTAGCAAAGGTATATGTGCCACCTTATTAATCTACTGAGATGAGCTATTAAAGAAGTATGTCTTTAAGTGGTATTGTATTTCCTCACATAATTTCCTTTTAATTTTTATTTTATTATGCTGAAGTGTCTGTCCTTTTTTTCTTCTCATGATTCTGCTCTAGTATTCATTAATCACTGACTGTTTTCCTGGTCAAAGTCCAAAAAAAGTATTCTAGTAGGTCTAGTTCATTATTATTTTCCTTGATAAGAGCCTTTCTTACCACTCCATGTTATGGGTTCCCACAAGTCAATGTATACCACTCTTAGGTGGTCAGGAAACCTGGTTCAATCTATGGACATTCTTTCACAAAGAACACAGCCCCCTGGTTTTCAAAGCAAGGAAATGGGGAAGCAAAGCCTTGGCTATGAGAAATTGAATATAGCAGTCTGAAATAACAATTGTACATAAATTACGGGAACATTCAAAGGAAGAAAATATTTTCTTTTTAAGCCCCTCACCTATTCCTGTGCATGGTTCTTTCTTTTTCCCTACCTTCTAGTAATGTATTGCTCACTGGTTATCTAAAGTCACTGTAATATTCCACTCAGGTCCAACCATCATTGAAATTAACATTTGCACTACTATCAACACTTGACTCTTACTTTTCAGTTTCTCATTCTTAATTTTATTCAAAGCTTTCACTCATTCAATACCAAGGTCTCAGCTAGAATTAAGGAGATAGGAAGGAAAAGTAATTATAGTCATGTATATCAAATCATTAATAACTACTTACTTCTACCACAAGTACAGCACACACACAAACACACACACACACACTCACACACACACACTGTGAAAATATGAGTGTTTATTAATCAAAATAAACATTGGGAGGACTTCTGTCATTTACCACATAAAAATCTTGTAAGTTATCACCCCTATCTTAACAGCAAGAGAAAAAGCAGAACAAACTAAAAATCAGTGACTATTTAGATCCAGCAGAAAATCGAGAGCACAGAAGAAATAAGACATTTTGCAGATGACAGGGTTATCTATGAAGAAAACCTGAAATTAACAAAATTGTCTGGGAAGTAAAAAGAAATTATAACAAAGTGGTATTAAACAAGGTACTATAGAAATATTACTTACCTCAGTTATGTAATAAAGATAATAATTGCAAAGATTTAATAATTAAAATAAGGATAATCCTTGTTAAAGGAGGCATTAGCTATTTTTGAGGAAGCATGTTAATTATTGAACTTCAATATTGAAAAGACCATCTGTGAAGACCAAATCTAGTGATCAATAAAACCAGCAGTACTTTTTATAAAAGTCGGTGGATTTTATATAGTACAACAATGAACAAATGGAATTTGAAATTAAAAATACATTACCATATATATTAACATACCCCAAAAATGAAATATTTAGCTATAAACCCAACACAGTATTTATAAGATATGTGAGAAAAACTGCAATTCTGATGAAAGACACCAAAGAAGAACTAAATAAATGGATACATATACCTTGTCATGAGTCAGAAGACACAATATTGTCAAAATTTCAGTTCTTCTCAAATTTATCTGTAAATTCAAATCGGCCAAAATTAAAAACCAGCTAGTTATTTTGTGGATACCAACAAACTGATTCTAAAGTATATAAGGAGAGGAAAAAAATCAGAATAGTCAATACAATACTATAGGAGAAGCACAAAGTCTGAGGATTGGCACTACTTAACCTCAAGACTGACTATATAGTTACTGTAATCAAGAGAATATGATATTCTCAGAAGAATAGATAAATAGATCAATGGAATACAATAAAAGCCCATACTCAAACCCATACAAATATAGCTAACTGTTGACAAACAAGCAAGATCAATATAATGAATAAAACACAGAATTTTCAATTATGATACTGGAACTATTGGACATTAACATTCAAAAATTAATTCAGATACATACCTGATCAAAAATTAATTTAAGGGTGATCTCAGAATATGGTATGTGAATGATTCTGATTCTCTATTGAAGGTTGCCAGAATTATCCAGCTGGGTAAGAGAGGGGTCCTAGATAATACAGAAAACATTTTTGAGCAGAAGAAAAAATCATTAAGACAATCTGATATTATAAAAATCAGTAAACTGCCAGGCCTGGTTGTGCATGCCTGTAAGCCCAGCAGCTTGGGATGCTGGAGCAGGAGGATTACAAATTCAAATCCATCCTTAGCAATTTAGCAAGGCTCTAAGCAACTTAGTGAGACCCTGCCTCAAAATAAAAGATACAAAGGGCTGGGGTTGTGACTGGGTGGTTAAGCACCCTTGGGTTCAATCCCTGGTACAAAAAAAAAATCAGTAAGCTATCACATTATTTGGCTGAATTTCCTTTGGGCCTTTGGGGTAGAGGAAAATCTAGGTTGGAGACAAAATTTGCTAGTGTATGTGGATAACTTGCAGACAACTTGTATAAATACTCCAACATACTTCCATTAAAAAAAGATAGATGAAGCAAGCAGAAAATCAGTAAGGACAGAGTTGACCTCTATAGCACCATCAGTCAACTATAACAATTGAAATTCATGTAATAACAGCGGAATACACATTCCTTTCAAGCTCACATGGAATATTCCCCAAACCAGAAAACATTCTAATACATATTACACACCTTAACATTTTTAAAAGAAATGATACTATATTGGTGCCCCTTCTATTTTCAGAAGATCCCGTTTTTATCCCCTCCCCCCAGCCTCTGTATGTAAGAGAAAACACATGACACTTATTTTTCTGAGTCTTACTTCACTCAGCTTAATGTTCTTCACTTGGATATTATTTGGGTGTCTATTAGGCATCAAGACATAGCATGTTCAAAATAGAAGTCTATCCTACTTTTTTCCCCATAATTTTTCCTTCCCTAGATTTTCCATCTCAGGAAATGGCATCTTCTGGTTGCTCTAGATAAAATCTTGGGCTTCATCTTTATTTTCTTCGATTTCATCTCTCCAATATTCATCTATCAAAAAGTCTATCACACTTACCTCTGGATTGTATCCTGAATATATCCACTTTTCTCCATCCTCACTACTAGTATCTGGCCCAAGTCACTAATTTTATTTTATTTGCACTACTATAATCACCTCTTAATTGTTCTCTTTGATTTGTCTCTTGATGCCTTTTTTATTCTCTCACAAAACAATGAAAAAGACCTCTTAAAATGTAAATCAGATTATATGATTACTCTGTTTTACACAAGAAGATTGTCTTTAGGCTAAGAATAAAACCACAACATATTACTAAGATTTAATAGGCCTTTCATAATCTGGCCCATATATCCTTAATCTCATCTGGTAATATGCTCCCATTTGCTCACTGTTTCCTCAGTCTTTGCTTGTCTAAGTATTGTGGACATTAAGAATGGAAACATATCACATGTCTGTAACTAGGAAACGTTTCAAGCTGGGGATAGCACCTTGAGATAAGATTTAAAGGTTCAGTAGAATTTCAACAAGTGGAGATGAGGGGTGGTAGGCAGAGTGTACTAGAGAGATGAATTTGGAGGGAAGAATGCATGGAGATGCTCAAGGAACATCAACTGATCCATTTTGGTTAGGAGTTAATGAATATCAAGGATAATGAAAACATAGGGTTAGGAAGGTAAATTGGGTCCAAATCACAAAAGCTCTTAGGGATATGTGAAAGATTTTGGACATCATTTTGGAGGAGATTTGGAGCCATTAATGTTTGTACATCAGCTTTTCACTTCAAGTAAAGGAAAACACCAATTCACATAGATGCAAACAATACAGAAATTTACTTTCATATATAACACTACAGCTAGAAGTTAGGCAAGCTCTAGGTGTATTTCAGGACTTTTATTCTATTTCTGTATGATTCTGTTAGCTCTGCCCCTTCACTGATTAGAGTTATACTCAGACTTGTAATTAGATAGCTTCAGGCAATTTATCCCAAAATATTAACATTAGAGGGATACTAAATGACCATTTCATCTAGTTTTACCTTTACAGTAGGAGGAATACTTACCTACATGCTTTCCCAGAAGTCCTCCCTAAAGCCTCATTGCCTATTGTTCCAAGCCCACTGACCTCTCTACCAGTTACTGACAAGGGGATTCAGATAACTATGATGGGTTTATACCAAATGCTATTTACTTTTTATAAATGCTATTTATTTCAGCCAGGCATGAAATTGACTTCCTATGAAGCCCATCCTATGTAGAACAGAGGCAAATACATGAATAAAGTCAAGGTTCTGTTAGGCAGGAGGAAAGAACAGGATAAAATACTGGAGGGGTGACTAACTGTGTCACTAAATATTTTTGAACAAGGAATGGCATGATCAGAACTGGTGTTTGGAAGACTACTATGAAATATGAAAGAGACTAAAGATTAGAAAATGAGTTAAAAGCTTATTAGTTTTGCAGTTGCCCAAGATCTGGTTATGATGAGGTATGGAAGTAATGGCAGTGAAAGTGGGAAAGAGGAAAGATTTGTAAGATAAGGCAGAAGTAGACTTCAGGTTATTTGATAGTTGATTCAAATACCAATATTCTACCAGTCTCTTGCTAGTGTACCCGCTTAAGCACCTTAGAATCTTTTCTTAAATATTTACCCTTATCTTTTCTTCACTTAGATTCCACAAATTATATTTTTACCAAAGGATCCTTGTAGAATGCTCAGTATTCCCTCTCTTACTTAGTTCCAGAGCACTTAGTAACAGAGCAATAATGGTGGAACTGTGCTCAGCTAATTAACATTCTCCCTTGCTAGGTGTGGGAATATTACTAAATTAAGATAAGATGTCAAAGTAATTGTTGCATGCTACTGCTGGAGAGTCCTTTTTTGTCCTTTCTTCCTTTGCTCCTTCCTGATCCCTGGAAAACCTGTCATCCTAAAGGTACTCCGAAGAGGAGAGCCTTGTGATATGATGGTAGGACCTATGTCTCTTACAAGCATAATGCTACAAACCAACCCCAAACAGCCTTCTCCCCGGCTTCTTTTATATGAAATAAGTAAGAGTCTTATTAGGCAACCGACACTTGAATATTCCTGTTGATTGTAAAAAAGAAATCTAATCCTCCTTGGTATAAACTGTGGTTTTATAAATCATACAAAATTCTTTCTGGAATGAAGCAGAGTATAAACCACAAAGAAACAAATTAATAAAGAGATAAATGTAGCTTATTGGATTGAGGGATAGGATAAAATTAAATAATATTTTAAGGTTTTGGGACAACGGTTGGAAAACTTCCACCTGATTAAAAAAAACTGTAAAACAACTTGCATCAGGAACATGTGCAACATTATTCTATAAGTGTGAAGAGTACAGTATTAGGATTTGAAACTCCTGGGAACCAGTACTACTTGTCACCAAAAGCAAGCTGTATGATCTTGAGCAAGTAATTCAATCTTCCTGAATCCTTGTCTATAAAATGAAACAATTCTTCACCAAGTCACATACATAAAAGTGGTATCTTTATTATTCCCATGAGTCTGGAGCACCATTTTTTTTCTCTGCAAAAACTATAAAATTAACTGTTGTTAAATTATAATTCTTTTCTGGATGGGACTCTCTATAAAGTATCATTATGATGGATTAGGTTCAATCAATTCAACAGCTGTGGGGGTGGAAATCCTGACAGATGTTTAGTAGGGAATGAAATGCTTCTGACTTCCTTTTTAAGTGCCTCCTGTAAATTCTGAATCACTTCCCTCAGACCTTTCCTTTTATTCAGGTCAGCATTCTTTCCTGTGAAGATGCCAGCAACAGTCTTCCTTTCCTGGGGTCAGTAACCCCATGCTGCCAGCTAGTATGACTGCCTTTTGTTCACAGAGATAAAGCCCCCTGCCTAAAGCTGTGGGCCTTGGTGAAAACCATTGATGATTTTTTTTTCCGATTTTCACTCATGTCCTCTATACCAGACATTTAGGGGGGTTGGGCTGAAGATGTGAAAGTAGATATGGCAGTTACATGGGGCTTTAATTTTGCGATGCTTCTACAAGCAGACCTTTTTTTTTTTTATAATGTCACATACTGATATTATCAACATGCTGTCACTAATAGTCATAAATCTTTCCATAGTGAAGCTGGAGAGATTTGGAACTGCCTAGAAAAAAAAAGTATTTTTTAATAAATTGGCCACTCACTATATTGAAAAGAGATTAACTACTACCTTGCTCTATCTTATGAATATGAATATATTAACTATAGTAGCAATCATGCAAACTCCCATTTGTGTCATTTTACAAGTGTGACTTTTATCTTAAATAACAAAACTGTACTATGAATTCTATATGGGCAAGGATTTAAGTATCTTCTTTGCCAGTCCACAGATAAATGGAAGAAAACTAAAGTAAAATAAGCCTCATTGTTCTAACATCTATTTTTCTGAGGTCATTTCTACATCTATCCATGTTTCCAATGAAAAGACTAGCATATTAATATAGATGGTACCTCAGCAGAAGCCATGGGCATTCATGTTATCATAAAAGACCTCAAGTTCAGCTGAGGAAGGACTATTCATTTTTTCATCTTTTTAATGTTTTATTAGTACATTATAATTTTTATATAATGGTGAGGTTTATTTTGAAACATTCATAAATGCATTAACATAATTTTCTCCAATTCAATCCCCAGTAATAAACCCTTCCCTTCCCACCTAACACCCCCCTGATTCCTTTCCTCACTCTATTGTTTTCCTTCTATTGTTTTTTTATATTTGGTACATTATACTTATACATAAAAGTGGAACTCACTGTGATATATTCATACATGAATATAGCATTATTTGGTCCAAATTCCTTATTTCTGAAAATATAAGAAAAAACATTTAACCCTTGACTTTCTGAGTCTGACTTATTTCACTTATCATAATGTTCTCCATCTCCATCCATTAACAAGCAAATGACATAATTTATTCTTCCTGTGGTTAGGTAAATCTCCATTGTGTATATGTATGTGTACATAGATGTGTGTGTATGCATGTATGTATATGTGTATATGTGTGTATTACATTTTCTGTATCCACTTGTCTGTTGACAGGAGTGAGGCTGGTTCCCTGACTTGGCTATTGTGAATTGTGCTGCAATTAACATTGGTATGCATGTGTCACTATAGAGTGCTTATTTTATGTTTTCTGGATGAGTATGAAGGAGTGAGGTAGCTGGTTAAATGCTGGTTTCATTCCTAATCTTTTCAGGAATCTCCATATTGCTTTTCAAAATGATTGTACTAATCAGCAGTCCCACCAATAATATATGAGTGTATCTTTTTTCCTTATCCTCACCAGCATTTATTGTTATTTGTATTTTTTAAAACTTTTTTTAAGAGAGAGAATATTTTAATATTTATTTTTCAGTTTTCAGTGGACACAACATCTTTATTTTATTTTTATGTGGTGCTGAGGATCGAACCCAGCACTCTGCGCATGCCAGGCAAGCACGTTACCGCTTGAGCCACATCCCCAGCCCCTATTTGAATTCTTGATAATAGTCATTCTAACTGGAGTAAGATTAAATCTCAATGTAGTTTTGATTTGCATTTCCCTGACTGCTAAAGTTGTTGAACATTGTTTCCCATATATTTGTTGACCATTTGTGGTTTTTTTCTTTTGAGAAATATCTTTTTAGTTCTTTTGGCTAATTATTATTTGTTTGTGTGTGTTAAGTTTTTTTTTTTGAGTTCTTTAAAAATTCTGAAGTTTAATCTCCTGTTTGATACCTGGCAAAGATTTTCTCCCAATCTATAGGTTCTCTCTTGACACTCTTGTTTTTGTGTGCTGTGAAAAAGCTTTTTGATTTGAAGCCATCCTACTTATTAATACTTGGTTTTATTTCTTGAGTACTAGGAGTCTTATTAACAAAGTTGGCACCTGTGCAAATATGTTGGAGATGTGACCCTATGTTTTCTTCTAGCAGTTGCAGTGTTTCTGGTCTAATTCTTGGGTCTTTGATACATTTTGGGTTGATTTCCGTACAGGTCAAGAGAAGGGATCTAGTGTCATTATTCTTTTTAAATTTTTATCTTTTTAGATATACATGTCAATAGAGGTTATTTTGACATATATACATGGAGTATAACTTATTCTAATATGGATCCAATTCTTGTGGTTGTACATGATATGGAGTTTCACTGGTTGTGTATTCATATATGAACATAGGAAAGTTATATCTGATTCATTCTACTGTCTTTCCTATTCACATCCCTCTTTCTTCCTTCATTCTCTTTTGTTTAATCCACTAAACTTCTATTCTTCACTCCCCTCTGCACCGTCGTATGTTAGCATCCACTATCAGAGAGAATATTTGGCCTTTTGCTTTTGGGGGGTATTGGCTTATTCCACATAGCATGATAGTCTCTAGTTCCATGCATTTACTGATGAATTCCACAATTTCATTATTTATGGCTGAGTAATATTCCATTGTGGATATATACTAAATTTTCTTTAGCCATTCATCTGTTGTAGGGCACCTAGGTTGGTCCCATAGCTTAGCTATTGTGAATTAAGCTGCTATAAACATTGATTTGGCTGCATCAATGCAGTGTGGTGATTTTAATTCCTTTGGGTATATACCAAGGACTGGGATAACTGGGTCAAATGTGATTTCATTGCAAATCTTCGGAGGAATCTCCATATTGTTTACCATACTTGTTGTTCCAATTTTCAGGCACACCAGTAATGTTTGGGTATACTTTTTTCCTCAACTCCTTATCAGCATTTATTGGTCATTTGTATTCTTGATAATTGCCATTCTGACTGGTGTGAAATGGAATTTCAGTGCAGTTTTAATTTGCAATTCTCTAATTGTTAAAGATGTTGAATATTTTTTTCATATATCTGTTGACCATTCATACTTGAACTGAGAAGATGGAACTATCTCCCATGTTCTTGGATAGGCAGAATTAATATTGTCAAAATGGCCATACTAGCAAAAGTGCTATACAGATTTAATGTAACTCCTATTAAAATTCTAATGACATTCTTCTGAGAAAAAGCAGTTATAAAATGCATTTGGAAAAATAAGAGGCCCAGAATTGCCAAAGAAATCATTAGTAAGAAAATAGAAGCAGAGGACATCACAATATCAGACCATAAATTATACTACAGAAATATAGAAGTAAAAATAGCGTGGTATTAGTCCCAAAACAGACATGAAGACCAATGGAATAGAAGACACAGAGATAAACCCACATATATATTGTTATCTCATACTGGACAAAGGGGCCATAAGTATACATTGGAGAAAAGATAGCCATTTCAACAAATGGTGCTGGGAAAACTGGAAATCCACATGTAGCAAAATGAAATTGAACCCCTATCTCTAATCCTGCACAAAACTTAACTCAAAGTGGATCAAAGACCTAGGCATTTGTTAAAAATGGTATCTTTTTCCCAATGTATGTTTTTAGCAACTTTGTCAAGGATTAGATGACTGTGTCTATATGGATTTGTCTCCATGCCTTCTATTCTGGTCTTCATGTCTGTTGTCATGCCAATACTAGGCTGTTTTTTGTTATATAATTTGAGATCAGGTATTGTGATGCCACCAGCATCACTCTTTTTTTTTTTTTTTGCTCAGTACTGATTTGTCTATTCTTTTATTCTTCTATATTAATTTTAGCATTTTTCCTATCTCCATGAAGAATGCCATTAGTATTTTTATGGGTTTTGCATTAAATCTATATATCAGTTTCGCTAATATTATCATTTTGACAATATTTATTCTGCCTATCCAAATTCATGGTATGACTTTGCAACTTCTAAGGTCTTATTCATTTTCTTCTGTGTTCTTTGTTTTTCACTGTAGAAGTTTTTCACTTCCTTGGTTAGATTTATTCCCAAGTTTTTTCTTTTCTTTTCTTTTCTTTTTTTCTTTCTTTTTTATTTGAGACCCCTAATCCTGAATTTATTCTCATCAGGCTTACTATAGGAAGGTTATTGATTTTTCTATGCTGATCTTATAAGCTGCTACATTTCTGAATTTATTAGATCTAGAAGTCTTTTGCTTATAGTATTCTGGGTCTTCTAAGTATAGAATAATGTCATCAGCTAACAGAGATAATTTGACTCCTTTTTCAATTTTATTCTTTTAATTTCCTTCTCCTGCCTGATTGCTCTGGCTATAATTTTTTTGTAATTAAAAAAATAATTCGTTCTAATTAGTTATACATGACAGCAGAATTCTTTTTCACACATTGTACACAAATGGAACACAACTTCTCATTCCTCTGGCTGTACATGGTGCAGAGTCACACTAATAGTGTGATCATACATGTTTATAAGGTAATAATGTCTGTCTCATTCTACCATCCTTCCCATCCTCACTGCTCCACCCCTATACATAATCCAAAGTAACTTCATTCTTCCCTACCCCACCCCTCCATGGATCAGCATCTGCTTATCAGAGAAAGCATTTGGCCTTTGTTTTTTTGGGGGGATTGGGTTTTATAAGATGATTAAAAATATATAACTAAATGAAGTAGAAAATAAAACTGACCTTTACTTTTGTCTTCATTCTACTCTTCTCTCTTAGCATACCATTCTTAATAGTTTGGCTTGTGTCTTTGCAGGACTTTTTTATGTTCATTGACATAAACATATAAATATGAATTTTATTTTTTCTTAGTATTTTAGTTTTGTAGTTATTGGAAATGGGATTATTTTCTTTCTGTTTTAGTTGTTGATGGAACTTTTATTTATTTATTTATTTATATGCAGTGCTGAGAGTTGAACCCAGTGCCCCACACCTGCTAGGTAAGTGCTCCACCACTGAGCCACAACCCCAGGCCCTGGGATTGTTTTCTTGATTTCTATTTCAGGAATTTCACCGCTAGCATGTTGAAATGCTACTGTTCTTTGTATGTTGATTTTATACCTTAAAACAATTAATTTATTAATTTAAACAAATTTTTAGTGGAGTCTTTGGAATACACACACACATATACAAATATATACTCACATGTATATACACATGTATGTATATATGTATGTGTGTGTACACACACACACACACACACACATAAAATCATGTTTTCAGCAAATAGGAAAATTTAACTTCTTTGCTTAAGGCTTCACTAAATTGCTGAGGCTGCCTTTGAACTGGCAATTCTCATGCCTCAGCCTCCAGAGTTGCTGGGATTACAGGTATGCACCTCCACCTGGCTAAAATTTAACTTCTTTGTTTCCAGTTTGAATGCCTTTTATTTCTTTTCTTGCCTACTTCTTCTGGCTAGTACTTCCAATATTCTGTTGAATAGAAGTGATGAGAGAAGGCATCCTTTTCTTAAAGGGAAGGCCTTCAACTTTTCCCATTTCAGTATATGTGCATTTGTCATTTAAGGCCTTTATTGTATTGTGGTACATTCCTTCTATAACTAATTTGCTCATATTTATATCATGAAGGGACATTATATTTTGTCAAATGATTTATCTGCATCTACTGAGATGATCATATGATTTTTCCCCTTAATATTCATCACATTAATTGACTTGCATATGTTAAACCATCCTTGCTTGCATCCCTAGGATGAGACTCACTTGGTCATGATGAATAATTTTTAAATGATCTATTGAATTTTGTTTGGTGGTATTTTATCGAGAATTTTACATTTGTGCTTATCAGGATATTGGCCTGTAGTTTGAATTTTAGTTGTGTCGTTGTCTAGTTTCAGTACCAAGGTAATGTCAGCCTAGTAGAATAAATTTGAAAAAAATTCCTTCCTCTTTGATTTTTTTTTCTGAAGAGTTTGAGAAGAATTGGTATTAGTTCTTCTATAAATATTTAGTAGAATTCAGCAGTGAATTCAACAGGTCCTGAGTTTTTATTTCACGGGAGACTTTCTTTTTTAAAATTTTTTAATATTTATTTTTTAGTTGTAGTTAGACACAATACCTTTATTCTATGTATTTATTTTTATGTGGTGCTGAGGATCGAACCCAGGGCCTCGCATGTGCTAGGTGAGCACTCTGCTACTGAGCCACAATCATAGCCCTTTATGGGAGACTTTCTTAACGACACAATATTGTTGCTTATTATTGGTCTGTTCACATATTGTAGTTCTTCATACTTCCATTTTAGTATGTGTCCCAAAACATATCCATTTCACCCAGGTTATCTAATATCAGAAATGTGAAAGATATATTTTATCTTTATTTGAGTCTTCTCTCATTTTTTTAGTATTTTTTAGTTGTAGATGTACACAATATCTTTATTTTATTTATTTGTTTTTTTTTTATGTGGTGCTGAGGATTGAACACAGTGCCTCACACATGCAAGGTAAGTGCTCAACCACTGAGCTACAACTCCAGCCCCTCTTCTCTCATTTTTTTCCTTAGACTAGCAAAAGGTTTGTTAATTTTGTTTATCTAAAAACAACTCAGTTTCTCATTTGTTTATATAAACAACAACTCTTTCTCATTTATCTTTTGTATTTTTAAACAATTTTTTATTTCTTCTCTAACATTTTTATTTTATTCCATTAGTTTTATATTTAGATTGTTCTATTTTTTTCTGCCTCCTTGAGGTATAATGTTAGGTTGTTTATTTGAGATCTTTCTTCCTTTTTTATTTAGGAATTTATTTCTATACCTTTTCTATTAGTACTGCTTTTGCTGTACCCCATTGATTTTATTATGTTGTGCTTCCATTTTTATTTATCTCAAGAAATTTATAAATTTCCCTTTTACTTTCTTCTTTGACCCCTTGTTTGTTCAGGAGCATATTATATAATTTCCAAAAATTTTAAAGATTCCAAAGTTCCTCCTATTATTTGCCCCCTATTTGTAGTGCTGCATTATGATTATACATACTAGAAGGATTCATTGTAAAATATATATGCACACAATATAACAATACAGTTTTACAAATATTATTCTACAGTACTTTCCTTTTTCCTTCCCTCCTTCCTCCTCCTGGCCCGTTTTCTCTACTCTACTGGTCTTCCTTCTATTTTCATGAGATTCCTCCCTCACCTTTATTTTCTTCTTTCATCTCTAGTTTCCACACATTAAAGAAAGCATACAATAGTTGACTTTCAGAGTTTGGCTTATTTTACTTAACATTATGCATTAATGTTTTGTCTATTTTTTCTGTAAATGCCATTATTCCATTCTTCTCTATAGAATGGAAGAAAACATTTGTCAGCTACTCTTCTGACAGAGGATTAATATTCAGAACATAAAGAACACAGAAACTTACCAACAAACCCTCAAATAATTCCAATCAATAAATGTGCAAATGAATTAAGCAGATACTTCTCAACAGAGTACAAATGTGCAACAAATATATGAAAAAATATCCAACATCCTTAGCAATTTGAGTAATGCAAATCATCCTATTATTGATGTCTAGTTTTATGCCATTGTGCCCAGAGATGATACTTGAAATTATTGAAGTTTTCTTAAATTTTTTAAGATTTTTGGTTTTTTCTTTTTAAAATATTTTTTAGTTGTAAATGGACACAATATCTTTATTTTATTTTTATGTGGTACTGAGGATCAAACCTAGTGTCTTCCACATGTGAGGCGAGCACTCTACTACTGAGATACAACCCTAGACCAATACTTTTGTTTTCTAATATATGAATTGGCCTAGAGTATGTTCCATGTGCTGTTGAGAAGAATGTACATTCTGCAGACGTTGGGCGAAATTTTCTATAAATGTCTGTTAGGTCTATTTTATAAACAGTGCAGTTCAAATCTGATGTTTCTTTGTTGATTTTATGTCTGGATTGTTTTTCTATTACTGAAAGTGGTCTGGCATAGCCCCTCCTATTATTTTACTGAAGTCCGTCTCTCCCTTTAGATCTTATAATATTTGTTCTTTATTTCGTTCTTTTTTTAAAAGAGAGAGAGAGAGAGAGAGAGAGAGAGAATTTTTTAATATTTATTTTTTAGTTCTCGGCGGACACAACATCTTTGTTTGTATGTGGTGCTGAGGATGGAACCCTGGCCGCACGCATGCCAGGCGTGCGCGCTACCGCTTGAGCCACATCCCCAGCCCAGATCTTATAATATTTGTATGACATATTTGAGTATTCTATTGTAGGATAAATATATGTTTACAATATTTATATCTTTAGCCTTGTTGACCCCTTTACTATTATAAAATAATCTTTTTTTCCTCTTTTCACAGGTTTTCACTTATTTTGATCAGAGGGAAATATAGCTATTCCAGCTATATTTTATTTTCCATTTGCATAAAATATAATTTTACATTCCTTTGCTTTGGGTCTATATGTATGCTTCAAAGGTGAAATTAATCTCTTATAAGCAGAATATATTTTCTCCTATTTAGCCACTCTACATCTGTCAAATGGAGGTTTTGATCCATGTATATTCAAGGTTATTATGGATAGATAAAGACTTAATTCTTCCATTTTGTTAACTGTTTTCTGGTTATTTTGTACATTTTTTATTCCTTTCTTCCCCTATTCTTTTTTGCCTCTGTGTTTTGGTGGTTTTTCTGTAATGATAAACTTTAATTCCTTTCTCTTTCTCTTTTCTGTACCTGCTGTAATTTTGTTTTTGTAGTTACTCTGTTGCTTCTGATTAAAAATCTCACAGATAAAATCAACTGTTTAAAGCTGAAGACAGCTTTATTTTGATTCCATGCTAATATTCTGGACTTTTACACTTCTTTCCACAATTTTTGATTTTGTTGCTTTAAAGTACATCTTCTTATATTGTGTTTCCCTTAACATTTTGTAACTATGATTATCATTGATCACCTGGATTTTTTCCTCTCTTCATACTATTTTATGCCACCATTACAAAAGTGGATCATTCTAAATTTAAATATGAGTTTACCACTGAGTTTTATAATTTCATATTTCCATGATATGGAACTGTTATCCTTTTTTCTTTTGGTTGAAGTATTCTCTTAAGCATCTTCTGTAAGTCCAGTCTCTTAATGATTAATGCCCTGAGCTTTTGCTTGCCTGAGGAAGACTTTATTCCCTTTTAAGTCTTGAGGAATATCTTTGTTGGGTATGATATTATTGTTAGGTTTGAAAAATTAGTGCATTATAATTATACATAATAGTGGGGCTCATTTTGACATATTCATAAATGCATATTTTTTTCCATTTTAGTCTCCTGTACTTCATCTTTATCTCCCTATGATTCCTTTCCTCTACTCTATTGGTCTTCCTTCTATTTATTTATTTATATGTTTTCTCATTTATTTGGTGCATTATATTACATATGAAATTGTAATGCATTATGATATATTAATACACTCATATAGCATAATTTGGTCAATTTCATTCCCCAGTTCTTTCCCTTTCTCTCCCCTTCTTACTACCCCTTCATACCCTTCTACTCTACTCATCTTTCTTCTATCTTTATAAGATCTCCCTTTGTTATTTCTTTTCTCTTTATAGCTTCTACAAGTGAGAGAAAACATTCAACCCTTGACTTGCTGAGTCTGACTTATTTCACTTAGCATAATGCTGTCCAGTTCCATCTATTTATCAGCAAATGACATAATATTCCATTGTGTGTATGTATATATATATATTTTTTTCTTTCTCCACTTATCTATTGATGGACCCTAGGCTAGTCCCATAACTTGGTTATTGTGGATTATGCTGCCAAAAACATTGTTATGCCTGTATCACAATAGTATGCTGGTTTTAGTTCTTTGGATAAATTCCAAGGAGTAGATAGTGAAGTTAACATGGTGGTTCCATTTCTAATTTTTGAGGACTCTCCATACTTCTTTATAGAGTGGTAGTTTTATTTTTTTTCTTTTAGCACTTGAAATATCACAGTCCAATCTTCCCCAGCCTACAATGTTTGTGCTACTGACAGTCAAATAGGGATTCCCTTTTATACGACTTAACTCTTTTGCTGCTTTTATAATTCTCTCTTTGTCTTTGACTTTTGATGGCTTAATTATAATGTGCTTTGGAGAAGACTGCTCTGGGTTGAATTTGACTGGGGTGCTTTATGCTTCAATGATCTTGATGTCCATATCTTTCCCAAGATGTCAGATATTTTCAACCAGTATGTTAATAAATATGCTTTCTGTGCCTTTCTTCCATCTCTTCTCCCTCTATAACTCTCATAATGCAAATATCTGTTCACTTAATTGTAGGACATGAATATTTTTCTTTACTTTTTTTCCTCTCTGTTATTACAAAAGACCTGTCTTCAATTTCAGAAATTATTTCTCCTATTTGATCTAGTTTGCTGTTGATTGTAATTTTTCAAATCAGTGAAGTCTTCCACTTTATTATTTCTGTTTAACTTGTGGTATCTGTGTTCTTGTTGAATTTCTCAGGCAGATTATGAATTGTTTTTCTGACTTTTTTCAATTGTTTATAATTCCTTTTATTTCATGAGCTTCCTTAAGATCACTGCTTTGAATTCTTTTTTCAAAAATTTTAAATTTGTTTTAATTAGTTGTACATGACAGTAGAATGCATTTATGTACCTTGATATATTATACATAGATGGGATATAAATTTTCATTTTTCAGAGAGTACATGTTGCAGAATCATATTGGTCATATAGTCACATATATACATACTATAATAATGTCTTTTTTATTCTACTATCTTTCTTATGCCAACATCCCCTCCCCTCCCCTCCCCTCCCTTCCCATCACTTTCCTCTACCTAATCTAAGGTAACACTATTCTTCCTTAGTGCCCCCCTGCCTTATTGTGAATTAGCATCTGCATATTAGACAAAACATTTGGCCTTTGGTTTTGTGGGATTGGCTTATTTCGTTTAGCATGATATTCTCCAATTCCAACCATTTACTGGCAAATGCCATAATTTTACTGTTCTTTAAAGCGGAGTAATATTCCATTGAGTATATATGCCACATTTTCTTTATCCACTCATTTATTGAGGGACACCTAGGTTGGTTCCATAGTCTAATTATTGTGAATTGAGCTGCTATAAACATTGATGTGGCTGCATCACTATAGTGTGCTGATTTTAAGTCCTTTGGGTATAAACCAAGGAGGGTGATAGCTGGGTCAAATTGGTGGTTCCATTCCCAATTTTATGAGGAGTCTCCAAACTGCTTTCCATAGTGGTTGCACTAATTTGCAGTCCCACCAGCAATGTATGAATGTGCCTTTTTCACCACATTCTCTCCAACATCTATTGTTGCCTGAATTCTTGATGATTGCCATTCTGACAGGAGTGAGATGAAATCTTATCAGACAATTTTTTTTGTTCTCACATCTCTATTAAAGTATTTATTTTTATAATCCTGGCACAATACAAGTCTTTTCTTTTATAACATAAATTTGCCTTTAAGTAACAGATAGTACAGGTAAAGCAGATTTACCTTATGAATAACCTTGGTGTCTAAACACTATTACACTGCCTTATACAAGTAGCAATATGATATGGAATATCAATGTGAATAGGTGGTAGAATGGAGCTAGGGAGAAATTCCTGATCCCCCATAATTCCAAAAGAAGGCAGTAAAGGAAAAAGTTATTTGAAAGGTGGGTGACACAAAAAAAATGTTCTAAGACCCATTACTACAAAATCTGAGACCGGGAGAGACTTGAAGATTGGTTACCAGAGTAGAAAATAAACAGTTTCCTAACCCCAAACCCAGACCTGGGTGGAAAAGGGGCCAGGAGCAAGAGAAAGAGGGAAAGGAAAAGCACAACCCCCCCCTTTAAAACAACTGGCAATCAATCAATCAATCAATCAATCAATAAAACATGACAGAAACAGCAGTGTCCTTGAAGCAAATCATGCAGTTTAAAACCAAATAGTGAATAGAAACCTATGTGAGGCAATCTCGAGCAAAAAGAGAAATGCTGGAGACATCATAATACCAGACCTCAAATTATATTACAGAGCTATTGTAATAAAAACAGCATGGTATTGGCACCAAAACAGATATGAATCAATGGAACAGAATACAAGACAAAGAGACAAATCCAAATAAAAATAGACAAAGGTGCCAAAAACATTTGTTGGAGAAAAGATAGACTTTTTAACAAATGGTGCTGGGAAAACTGGATAGCCATATGTAGAAGAATGAAACTAGATCCCCATCTCTCACTATGCATAAAAGCTAAATCAAAGTGGAACAAAGACCTCAGAATTAGACCAGAAACTCTGCAACTCGTAGAAGAATATGTAGTCCCAACATGCCAACTTGTTGGCACAGGTACTGTTTTTCTTAATAACACTTTTAACATGCAAGAAATGAAACAAAACAATAAGTAGGATGGCATCAGTTTAAAAAGCTTCTGTGCTGCAAAGGAAATGATTAAGATTGTGAAGAGAAAGGCCTACAGAATGGGAGAAGATATTTTGTACCTGTTCCTGGGATAAGGCATTAATGTCCAGAATATATAAAGAACCCCAAAGAACTTAACACCAGCCCCCCACAAATAACCCAAAAATAAGTAGGCAAGAGAACTAAACAGACACTTCTCAAAAGAAGAAATATAAATGGCCAACAAATATATGAAAAATGTTCAATATCTCTAGCAATCAGGGAAAATCAAAACTATATTGAGATTTCACATCACTCCAATCAGAATGACAGTTATCAAGAATACAAATACTAATAAGCACAGGAGAGGATTTGCTGGAAAGGGTACACTAATACATCATTGGTGAAACCAATCTGGAAAGCAATATCAACAGTTCTTAAAAAACTAGACATAGAATCACCATATGTCCAAAAGATCTAAAGTCAGCATAGGCATACAGGCACATCAATATTTATAGCAGCACAATTCACAATAGCCAATATATGAAACCATAGTAGGCACCCTTTAACAGATGAATGGATAAAGAAAATGTGGTATATATACACAATGGAATATTACTCAGCCAGAAATAACAATGAAATTGTGGCATTAGCCAGTAAATTAATGCAACTGGAGACTATTGTGTTCAGTGAAATAAGCACGTCCCCCAAAGTCAAATGTTTTCACTGATATGTGGAAGTTAGTCCAAAATAATTGGAAAAAAAACAAAGGGGGGGGGATTCTATCAACATAGAAGAAAAATCAGTTGAGTAAAGGAAATGGATTGAGGGGAGGGAAGAGGGATTGGATAAGGGAATAAATCTGACCTACCTTTCCTGTGTATGTATATGAATATACCACAATGAATCTCATCATCATGTACATCCATAAGATACTGATATTGAAAAAACTATAAATAAATAGCAGAGAAACTGTTGAGTAGAGGGAGAGGAACAGGGGGATAGAGGAGGGGTTGGGAAGAAGTAGTAAAGGGGACTGAATCAGAGCAAAATATTATCCACTAATGAAGACATTTTTTAAAAAAAGACAGTGAGGCACTGGGTTCAATTCTCAGCACCACGCATCAATAATAAAATAAAGGTCCATTGACAACTAAAAAAGTTTTTTAAAAAAGACAAGCAATGCAACCACCATATGACCCAGCTTCTCTGTTTCTTGATATTTACCCAAAATAATTAAAATATGCATACTATAGTGATACATGCATACCAATGCTTATAGCAGTGTAATTCACAATAGTCATGTTATGAAATCACCCCCAGGTGCTCATCAAAAGATGAATGGAAAAGGAAAATGTGATAGTATACACAATTTTCTCATCCACAAAGAAAAATGAAATTATGTCATTTTCTGGTAAATGGATGTAACTGGAGAACATTATGCTAAGTGAAATAAGCCAGACTCAGAACGTCAAGGGTCAGATTTTTTTTTCTCATATGTGGAAATTAGAGAAAAATAAGCAATTTTTTAAAAAAGGGGGAATATTCAATGAAAATAGAAGGGAAAGTATTGAAGTAGAGAGTGTGATTTGTGGAGGAAGGAGGAAGGATGGGAAAGGAAAGGAATTGCAAAATGAAATTGACCAATTGATTATATGTGCATGTTTGAATATGTCACAATTAATTCCATATATATATATTTTTTTTCATAATGTACCACTTAAAATTAACTAAGTAAAATAAAGACCAATAGGATAGAGGAAGGGGATCAGGGGGAGGGAGATGGGGAGGGAAAGAGAAAGTACTGGGGATTGAAATGGAACAAATATGCAAGTATGGATATGTCAAAATGAACCCCATGATTATGTATGACTATTATCCACTAATAAAGACATTTTTTAAAAAGACTGGAGGGAGACCTGTTGGAGGTCTTCATAATTACTTTGCTGAGAGATAATTTTAGGTTAACCTAATGTCATAGCAGTGGAAAGGAAATAATTAAATGCATTGGAAACTTATTACAGATATAGAACAATAGCTACATCAAAAAATCAACCTTGTCTTAGGATTGGCGGTTGAGGGTGTGTTGGTGACATTCTCCAAACAAAACTCACACGAGGGGAATTAAATTCTTTGAGTTAGCTCTCCTATCTAAAATCCCATCCTCTCCCCATTTCCCTTTCTATTTGTTTTTAGAATTTAGCAGCAACCTGTATTTTATCATTTTTTAGTTTGCATAACTTCACTAGTATATTAACTTCCATGGAGAGACAATTTGTTTTCTGTTGTATCTCTAGCCCCTAGAACAATGCCAAATACATACTGGTTCCTGAATAAATATTTAATAAATGAGAAAAAGGAAAAGATAGATTGAAAACCTGTACCTAGATCATAGTAAATTCTGTGGCCTCCACTCTCTAGGTCTGGAGACAAAAGAAGGCTTTGATGAAGCTATTTTGAAACCCCATACTGGTGATTTCATTCACACTATCACACAGGTTAGTAATATTTATTTTATGCATGCAAATCCATTTCTCAACTTGCTCCTGAGCTCCAATGTGATTTGTTAAGCTCACATCCTGTTACCCTCTGTGCAAATTATCTGCAAGGACATTGTTAGACAGTCAATATGTACTTGAAGTACAATGGTTCCAATTGGCTTCTCCTTAGAAACTGTTTTCATTATTTTATTCTCAAACCAATACAGGTTTATATAAAAGAGGCCTAGTAAAAAGGGAAAAACATGTGTTTTAGAGTATGAGAAATTGTACCTGTGTTCAAATGCTTCTTATCCATTTACTAACTGTGACTTTAAAAAGTAATTTAATCTCTGTATGGTAGGGTTTTCTCATGTATCAAGTAGATATAATAATATGAATTATTTCAGTTCATGTAAACGTCTAGTATTTTGCAAGCAGTTAAAAGTGGTACCTTTGAAAAATATTAGCTAATGCTTATTTAATTCTTATACATGCTAGGCACAGAGCTAATGGGCATGAACTCATATTTCCACAAAAACCTCATGAGGAGTTACTACTCTATTTCCTTAAATCTAAGTTAGCATACATTATTAAGATGAACTGTTATTTTATATACCATTGTAAAAGAAAAATGACAATTAAACTATGATACAATGCCATAAGAATAGTTTTCTAGAATGTGTAAAATGATCTCCTGCCCATTGCTTTGATGTATTCCAAAAAGAATTTGGACTAAACTGAGAAAATGCCCCAAATCACAAATCATCAGGTAAACACAAATCAAAACCACAATGAGAGATCACTTAAAATGGAAAGCATGATCATTACCAGAAAACTAAAGGTAACAAGTGCTAATCACATTGCCATTATTGAAAGCCATGTGGAGTTTCCTGAAAAAATCAGAAATAGAATCCATCAATCCCACTACTGTATATTTCCAAAGAAACAGAAATCAGAATCTTTTATTGATGCATATTAATTTGACAGAATAGTGGATATCATTGTGGCATATTCTTACATTCCTATAACATAATTTGATCAGTTTCATTCCTCAAATCTTCCCCTTATCCTCACCTCCCCCTTCCAAAATCCCATTCTTTTACTCTTCTAAATTCATAGCATCCATTGACTCCCTGCTATATTTATGGTATTCTTCCCCTGACACAAACACACAGCATCCAGATATGAGAGAAAACATGATACTTATGTTTCTCAGTATGGCTTACTTCACTTAATGTGATTTCCAATTCCATTCATTTTCCCATAAATTGCATAATTTTCTTGATGTATATGACTGAATAATATTGCATTGTGTATAAATACCACATTTTCTTCATCTGCTCATCTTTTGGTGAACAATAGGGTGATAACTAGGCAGGATTGGCAGTTGAGTGTGTGTTGGTGACATTCTGCAAACAATGTGTATATGAATCATGTTATGATAAACATAAGTATATGTGTTTCTCTAAAGAATGCTGAGTTTATTTCAGAAAAATACTGAAGAGTTGATATAGCTGGATCTTATGGTAGTTTTAGTTCTAGTTATTTGAGGAACCTCCATTATGATTTCCATAGTGACTGTACTGATTTATGTTCCCACCAATATTATATAAGAGTTCTTTTTCCCCACCTACTCACCAAGGTTTATCAGTATGTATGTTCTTGATGATTGCCATTCTGGATTAGGTGAAATGGAATCTCAGTGTAGTTTTTAAAAATTTATTTATTTATTCTAATCAGTATATATGACAGCAGAATGCTCTTTGATTCTTTGTACACAAATACAGCACAATTTTTGACTTCTCTGTACCCAAAGTAGGGTCACATCATTCATGCAATCATACATGTACCTAGGATAATGATGTCCATTTCATTCCACCATCTTTCCTATCCTCACACCCCCTTGCCCCATCCAAAGTTCCTCCACTCATCTCATTCCCCCCTCCCATTAGGAATTAGCATCCACTTCATCAGAGAAAACATTTAGCCTTTGGTTTGGGGGGATTGGTTTACTTAGCTTAGCATGTCTAACTCCATCCATTTACCTGCAAATGACATAATTTTATTCTCCTTTCTTGCTGAGTGATACTCCATTGTGTATATATGCCATAGTTTCTTTATCCATTCATCTATTGACAGGCATCTAGGTTGGTTCCACAGTTTGACTATCATGAGTTATGCTGATATAAACATTTATGTGTCACTGTAGTATACTGTTTTTAAGTCCTTTTTATATAGAACAGGGAGTAGGATAGCTGGATCCAATGGTGGTTCTATTCCCAGTTATCTAAGGAATCTCCATACTGCTTTCCAGATTGGCTTCACCAATTTGCAGTCCCACCAGCAATATATGAGTGTGCCTTTTCCCCCACATCCTTGCCCACACTTATTGTTGTTTGTATTCTTGATAACTGCCATTTTGGCTGGAGAGATGAAATCTTAGAGTAGTTTTGATTTGCATTTCTCTAATTGCTAGAGATGATGAACAGTTTTTCATATATTTGTTGATTGATTGTATATCTTCTTCTGAGAAGTGTCTGTTCAGCTCCTTAGCCCATTTATTCATTGGGTTGTTAGTTTGTTTGTTTGTTTTTGGTGTTAAGTTTTTTGAGTTCTTTATATATCCTGGAGATTAGTGATCTATCTGACATGCACATGGCAAAAATTTGTTCCCAAAATGTAGGTTCTCTGTTCACTTCATTCATTTTTTCTTTTACTGAGAAGAAGCTTTTTAGTTTGAATCCATTTCATTTATTGATTCTTGATTTTATTTCTTGCACTTTAGAAGTCTTGTTAAGGAAGGAAGGGCCTAATCTGACATGATAAAGATTTGAGCCTACATTTTTTCTATTAGGCATATGGTCTCTGGTCTAATTCCTGGGTCCTTGATCCACTTTAAATTTTCTGCATGGTAAGAGATAGGGGTTTAGTTTTATTTTGCTATGTATGGATTTCCAGTTTTCCCAGCACCATTTGTTGAAGAGGCTATCTTTTCTCCAGGTGTGTTTTTGGCACCTTTGTCTAGTGTGAGATGACTGTATTTATGTGGGTCTTTGTCTCTGTGTTTTATAGTCTATACCATTGGCCTACATGTCTATTTTGGTGCCAATACCATGCTGTTTTGTTAGTGTAGTTTTGTAGTATAGTTTAAGGCCTGATATTCTAATGCCTCCTGATTCACTCTTCTTGCTAAGGATTGCTTTGGCTATTCTAGGTCTCTTATTTTTCCAAATGAATTTAATGATTGCTTTTTTCCCTATATCTATAAGGAATGGTCTTGGAATTTTAATTGGAATCTCATTGAATCTGTATATTGCTTTGGGTAGTATGGCCATTTTGATAATATTAATTCTGTATATTCAGGAGTGTAGGAGATCTTTCCATCTTTTAAGGTCTTCTTCAATGTCTTTCTTTAGTGTTCTGTAATTTTCATTGTAGAAGTCTTTCATCGCTTTTGTTGATTCCCAAGTATTTTATTTTTTTGAGGCTACTGTGAATGGGGTAGTTTTCCTAATTTCTGTTTCATATCCCTGAAAGTATACATCCCTGATGTATAGAAATGCATTTGATTTATGGGTATTGATTTTATATTCTGCTACTTTGTTGAATTCATTTATTAATTCTAAAAGTTTTCTGGTGGAATTTTTTGGATCCTGTAAGTATAGAATCATATCATTGGCAAATAATGATACTTTGAGTTCTTCTTTTCCTAATTATATCCCTTTAATTTCTTTCATCTATCTAATTGCTCTGGCTAGAATTTCAAGAACCATGTTAAATAGAAGTGGTGAAAGAGGGCATCCCTGCCTTGTTCCAGTTTTTAGAGGGAATGCTTCCAATTTTTCCCCATTTAGAATGATGTTGGCCTGGGGTTTAGCATAGATAGTTTTTATAATGTTGAGGTATGTTCCTACTATCCCTAGTTTTTCTAGTGTTTTAAACGTGAAATGGTGCTGTATTTTGTCAAATGCTTACTCTGCATCAATTGATATAATTGTGATTCTTATCTTTAAGTCTATTGATGTGATGAATTACATTTATTGATTTCTGTATGTTGAACTAACCTTGCATCCCTGGGATGAGCCCCACTTGATCATGGTGCACTATTTTTAAATTTGTTTTTGTATTGTGATTTGCCAGAACTTTATTGAGAATTTTTGCATCTGTATTCATCAGAGATATTGATTTGAAATTTTCTTTCCTTGATGAGTCTCTGTCTGGGTTTTGGTATCAGGGTGATACTAGCCTCGTAGAATGAGTTTGGAAGGGTTCCCTCATTTTCTATTTCATGGAATAATTTGAGGAGTATTCGTATTAATTCTTCTTTGAAGGTCTTGTAGAACTTAGCTGAGAATCTGTCTGGTCCTGGACTTTTCTTTGTTGGTAGGCTTTTGATGGCATCTTCTACTTCCTTGCTTGAAATTGATCTGTTTAAATTGTGTATGTACTCCTGGTTCAGTTTGGGTAGATTATATGCCTCTAGAAATTTGTTGGTGTCTTCAAGGTTTTCTATTTTACTGGAGTATAAATTTTCAGAATAGTTTCTAATTGTCTTCTGTATTTCAAAGGTGTCTTGTCGTGATATTCTCTTTTTCATCACAAATTTTAGTAACTTGAGTTTTCTCACTCCTTTTTGTTAGGGTGGCTAAGGGTTTGTCAATTACATTTACTTTTTCAAAGAACCACCTTTTTATTTTGTCAATTTTTTGAACTGTTTCTTGCGTTGGGTGGCCTGTTTGGTGATGGCACACTGTGGCATGTGGCCCTGTCTGTTGTCCCACAGTGGAGATTACCAGTCAGAAAGGTTATGGCAGTGGCTACAGTGTTCCAAGATGGAGGTGGTTTGGGTGCAGCCACACGTTGGTGGTTAGGGAACCCCAGTGCAGTGTTCCTAACCATGTGGGCACAATGGTTCCTGGCTCAGCACAGGCTGGTGGTTCCCGTCCAGGCTCCACGTGAGGTGGGGCATGCAGGATTCAGTTCAGGCTCTGCACAAGGTGGCCTCAGGGTAGTTTTGATTTGCATTTCCCTTATAGATAAATAAATATGAAAAAAATTTCACATAATTGTTGGCCACTTGTAACTCTTCTATTTTCCCATTTATTGAATGATTTTGGGGGGAATTAAGCTTTTTCATTTGTTTCTTTATTCTGGATATTAATCCTCTGTCAGAGTAACTGGCATTCTTGATAATTGTCATTCTGACTGGAGTGAGATAACAATGAATGTAGATAAGGATATGGGGAAAAGGATACATTCATACATTGTTGGTGGGACTGCAAATTGTACCACAACTCTGGAAAGCAGTATGGAAATTCCTCAAAAAAAACTAGGAATGGAACCACCATTTGACCCAGCTATCCCACTCCTCAATATATATCCAAAGGACTTAAAAACAGCATACTACAGTGACACAGCCACATCAATGTTTATAGCAGCTCAGTTCACAATAGCTAAGCTATGGAGCCAACTAGGTGCCCTTCAGTAGATGAATGAATAAATAAAATATGGGGCTTTCTTTGAATCTGCACATCCCTTTTGGTACTTTGACTATTTTAACAATACTAATTCTGCCAAAAAATATACATGGGAGTTCTTTCCATCTGCTACTGTCTTCTTCAATTTCTTTTTTTTCTTCTTTTTTTAAACATCAGAAATTTATTAGTTGCTCAAAACATTACATTGATCTTGACATATTATATATCATACTTTTGTTTCAAATGGGGTATGAATTCTTAATTTTCCCCCGTGTACAGATTGCAGGATCATGTTGATTATACAGCCATGTTTATACATACTGCCATACTAGTGTCTATTGTATTCTGCTGCCCTTCCTATCCCCTTTCTATCTTCCCTCCCCTCCCCTCCCCTCCCTCTATCCCATCTATCGTAACTCATTTCTCTCTCTTATTTTTTTTCTCCCCTTCGCCTCACATCCTCTTATATGTATTTTGTATAACAATGCAGGTCTCCTTCCATCTTCTGTGCAATTCCCCCTCTCTCTCTCATTCCCTTCCACCTCTTGTCCCTGTTTGATGGTAATCTTCTTTTCATCCTCTTCCTCCCTGCTCTATTCTTAGTTGCTCTCCTTATATCAAAGAAGACATTTGGCATTTGTTTTTTAGGGATTAGCTAACTTCACTTAGCATAATCTGCTCTAGTGCCATCCATTTCCCTGCAAATGCCATGATTTTGTTATTTTTTAGTGCTGAGTAATATTCCATTGTGTATATATGCCACATTTTTTTATCCATTCATCTATTGAAGGGCATCTAGGTTGGTTCCACAGTCTAGCTATTGTGAATTGTGCTGCTATGAACATTGATGTAGCTGTACCCCTGTAGTATGCTCTTTTTAGGTCTTTTGGGAATAGTCCAAGAAGGGGTTCTTCAATTTCTTTTTTCAATGTTCTGTAATTTTTCTCATAGAGATCTTTCACCCTTTGTTCAGTTTTACCTAGTATTTTTTATAACTCTTGTGACAATAATCAGTTTTTACCTATATAATTGGATTTTGAGTAACATTTTCAAGACTTTATGATACATATACCACCTAGATTACTTTTTTAAAAAAAATTTGTAGTTGTAGATGAATAGCATGCCTTTATTTTATTTGTTTCATTTTTATGTGGTGCTAAGGATCAGACCCAGTGCCTCACACATGCTAGGCAAGTGCTCTACCACTGAGCTATAGCCTCAGTCCACCTTGATGACTTTTAAGAGATCCATATACCACTTATACTTTTAGTTTCTTAAAGATTTTATTTATAAATTCTACTGTATTTTTACTTAGTTTTATTCTTAGCAGTGATGTCTATATCTACATCATATACTTACAGATTAGATATTTTATGGTGTATATTGGTATAAATGCATGATCATTAAATAAAAAATAATTCATCTATATACCAACCAAAGTCATCTCATGTCCCACCAGTGATATAAATTTCAGGCTTTGAGTATTCTTGGGGCACTGCAACTTTTGTCTTTTCCTGATTAATTTATTCAGGGATTATTTATTGTGTCTACTCTATGATAGGCACTGTTATAAGTGCTAGGGATATAGCAAATAAAACTCCTTTTCCCTTATAGAGTTTGTCTAGTGCATGGAAAGAAAGATGAAAAACAAACAATTTTCATACATTAGTAAGTGCTATAGAACACACACACACACACACACACACACACACACACACACAAAGATGGAAGGTTAAAAATAATGGCAATACCTTAGCTATGATCGCTATGCAAAACTGGGATGAGTACATTCCAAGAAGGAATAGCAAACACAAAAGCCATGGGGTAGGAATGAAGGGGGTATTTGGAAAACAGCCAAAGGCCCATGTGGCTTAAGCATAGTGAATGAGGAACATATTACCAGGAAGTAAAGTTTGAGAGTTAGATCTTGTTAGTCACTTTGGTCTTTATAAGCCACGGTTAAAAGTTTTAATTTTATTCTAATTATAATTGGAAGTACTGGAAAATATTAAGAAAGAGTATGATATAATCTAATTTGTGTTTTTAAAAATCACCCTGGATGCTCCATAGAGAATGGAATGTAGAGGAACCAGGAAGACCAATTAGGATTCTGTTATAGGTGAGAGATGAGTGTAGCCATGAGTAACCTGTTAGCAGTAGAGATGGAAGTGATCAGATACAGAATATGTTTGGGTGATAGAACTGACATTTCATGATTAGCTGAATATGGCAGGAAGGGAAAAGGAGAATCAAAGACTCTACAGTTTTTAGCCTGTGCAACTGGCAGAATGATGGCACCATTAATTGAGATAAGTAAAACTCAGGAAAGATAAGGTTTGGGGAATAAAGCAATGCTTCTACTTTGAACATGCTAAATTAGAGATGCTAATTAAACATCCACATCGAGGTATCAAATGGTTTAGGTGTGTATGCAAATCTGATGTTCAGAGAAGAGTGCCAGGATAGATGTACACATTAAGAGTTATCATTAAGATGGTTTACCAAGCCAAGAGCCTGGATTGAGTTGACCATAGGAAATATTGTATGTAGATACAGAAGGCCATGTTTGAGTCTCGAGACCTTTCAATATAGCAAAGAAATTAACCAAATTAACCTAATAACACAAATATAAAATTATAAACCGTGATATTTCTTGCTACATAATGATTCCAGGCCTTTGGAAGGACTAAAATATAACAAGGAGAATAATATTGAGCTGTGACTTTTCTTGCTCTACCGCAAAATTATTGTATGACCTTGCCCAAGTGCTTGCCCCTTTGAAACCTCAGTTTAATTTGCTAAATAAAGGGTATTTGCAATTACATAAACTCGGATTTGTAGATCTCTGTGATTCAGCAGGAAAGACAGTAAACATTGGGTTATGACTATCTCTGTCAAGATAAGCAAATAGTACAATGATTTCCTTTATATTTAATATGGGCATAGATATAATTTTATGTAATATGTGTGGGATAAAGCAAATTATTTTCCTGTACATCAGTTTGCCTATCTGCTATGGAAGCAAAATCAGGGACTAAGAAAAATTTTGGTCCATAGTTCTAGAAATCCCTTCTTTTCCAGGGTTGCCTGAGATAAAAGGGAGGAATATGTCAAGTGGTGGGGAGAATAATTAAAATTTTACACAAACCATGAGTAGTGTGGTATAAAGAATACTAAATTTGTCTTTAAGAGCCTTGGCTTTTAGTTTTACTTTTTACTCAGTGACTTGGCTTATTTGTGTGTGGTCTTTTCACCTATAAAATGAAGAGATTTTGCAGCTCGTTCTTTCCTGGTAAAGTTTTAAAATTTTGAAGGGTTATGGATTTCTTTGAATATATAATAATATGCATAAATGAATTCTGTCTTCCATTCGTGGTAATGTATTTTTCTCTTTAAATTATTTCATTTTCAAGTGAATCCATTAAAAATTGTCAACTATTGATTTTTCTTATTCTGAAGATTAAAATAGACAAATCTGAAAAGGCACATATTGCTGAGAATTTTTGTTAGTGAGTCTAGATTTGGGAGTCAATAAATAAAGTTTCTTTAACATGTTGGAAGACATAATCAAAGGAATCTTTATTCCCTGTACATTTTAGAGTGGTTCTATGCCTGATTAATGAGTGATAGGGGTGGACTTTAACATTCTCAGAGACTGAATAATCAAACTAGAAGTGTCCTCAAGACATATGGGTAGTCATTATGTAGTAAACTATCTTTCAGTATAATGAATACACCCCTGGTGAAATGAAATGGTTATCAGGGTCCAAATATAACATTTCCATAATAATAATATCACTTACTGAGTATTTACCTTGTGTCAAACAAAGTTCTAAGAACTTTGTTTGAAATATATCATTTAAAATATATGACAGTTCTATCAGCTAAAATCTTCCTATTACTTTTTCCAGTGAGAAAACTGAAACACAGAACACATGAATATCATACCCAAGGTCATACAGCTAATAAGCGGAAGGGTAAATGTTCAACATCTGTCCTTTCCTGTCCACCCAAAAGCCTTTCAACTAGTTAACACCCCACTAAAATTATCAAATACACTTAATTAAATATGAACCTATCTAATGGGTAGTGAGCTTATATCCAGAGCAGCATTTCTTCCCTGATATGTATGATTCTTTATTCTGTGTTTTCCAAGCTCTATGCCCTGGGCCCCAGACTATGTCTTCTCTAAAATTAAGGCTGTTACTACTTGGAATGATGCTGCTTTGATAGTCTTAGATGTAGCATTTGGCCAAAGGGATCTTGGCTGCATAGGTGAATGCTCATGTAGAATGCCATCTGGAAGGAATGGCTATGAGTAGGTTGAGCCAGCAGGGATTCTGAGAGAATGGCTGGATCTATTGCAACATAGTATTTATGCAAAAGTAGCCTGAGAGGAGCCAATTAGAAGAATTGATGAAAGGAATAGTAAAAATAACTACTCATTGAGTGGAAAATATCCACTCCTTTGAGAGCTGATTTTGAGCTTCTTCCTATGGCTTTCCTTTTCTTCCAGAAACCAGTGTTATAGCCAGAGTTCCAGAAATTGCAGCTTACTAAAAAGAACCTGGAAAGCTTGGGTGAGGGTAGTTAAGGGAGAAGGTGAGGGCAAGGGATGTAGGTCAATGTTAGAGTGCTTATCTCCCATACACAAGGACCTGGGTTCAGTCTCCACCACTGTAAAGAGAGAGGGGGGGAATGAATCAGTAATGTTGATTTTCTCCTCACATTTATTGAATTATAATTGGGAAATGAAAATTGAATGTATTTATGGTATACAGTGTAATGTTCTTATGTATCTATATACTAGGAAATGATTCTCCCAATAAAGCTAATTAACACATCCATCACTTTACAAAGTTATCATTCTCTTTGTGTGTATACTGAGAACATTCAAGATCTGCTCTCTTAACAAATTTCATATAAACAATTCAGTATTATTAACAATAGTCACTGTGCTCACCACAACTTTTGAGAACTGAATTTGGGCTATGTAGCTTGTACTAGAGACTCTGGGTATCTGCCATTGTAAGATAAGTTTTAATTCATTTTGGAAATTATTTTCTTGAAAAAGCCATTTGGAAAGAAAATTTCTCTGAGAACTCTGTGTGATTATAACAGGAGGCAGATGAATAAAGAAAGTTCACAGGGCAATCCAGAGTTCAGGATCATTATACTCACAGAGTCTCAGACTGCTTCCTGCTTTTCTCATTATTTCTCCCAAATGCAATTGAGTTAAGGAAATGAATTGGGATTGGGTTGTGTACTTGGTCAAGATCTTGGTATAGAATGTGCAAGAATTTGAAATGTTTTTTCCTTTGATATATTTTAACAGTTAATAAGCATCATAACATGTTAGAACTTTTATACTTTCTTTGATGCAATATCTTGTTCATAGTAAATTATTATAATGAATATTTAAATAGTTTTTCTGATAACCTACAATTCTTCAAGCCCTAGAACACCTTGTAAAAATCAGAGACATTGATATAACTATCCTAGCTCATTTCAGTACAAGTAGTACCCTCCTGTTTTAGCTTTCCCATTTCTTCCATTTGAGCCACCTGTTGAATATTTGCATGATCCTCTTTGAAATAAAATCCATCCAACAAATATTTCCTGAGCATCCACTATATTACAAGTATGTGCTGTGTGCTGAGCAACAAGTTCAATTGTCAGGCAGAATTGGGGCTTTACATTCACTGAACTTTTGCATTCTGTGACAAAATCATGATCCTGTTCTCTGTACAGAATTTAAATTTAGTTTGTCCAGCTCTATTATCTCTGGAAAGGTATACAGGAAGAACTTGATTGATTAAAATACATCTAATCTCAGCTTACCATTAATTCCAGACTCTTCCTTAATCAGAACTGTTAGGAACAGTGGGACAATTTGTGTCACCTTCTTGTTAAACATGTTACTTTCAGATAGTCGAATTTAAAAAGTAAAATTGTATAAAAGCAAGATATTTGCAGGACCAGCATGTTGAATAATTAGTTCTTGATTGACTAAGAGATTGGCTGTCTCCCTCTAGTGTTTCTTCAAATTGATTCATCTTTAACTTTTTAATCTAATCCATTTTATAGAGTAAGATAGTGGGCTCCAAAGTCAGGCTGCCAAATTTAATTCCTTACTTCTCCACTTAAATTAGTTTTTTCAGGCTGCTATAACAAAGTCCATAGACTGGGTGACTTATAAGTAACATAAGTATATTTCTCATAGTTCTGGAGGCTGGAAAGTCTAAAATGAAGATGCCAGCAGATTTCATTAGCTGGTAAGCATCCACTTCCTGGTTCATAGAAAGGCATCTTTTCTCTGTTTCCTAACATGGTCTCCTATGGGAAGGGGCAAGGGATCTCTCTGTGACATCTTTTATAAGGTCATTAATTCCATTCATGAAGGTTCTGCTTTTGTGACATAATCATCACCCACATGTTCTACTTCCTAATATCATCACCTTGGAAATTAGGATTTCAACATATGAATTGGGAGGGGACACAAATATTCAGTCTATAGCAACTTCTTATCTGTACATCCTTAGATAAGTTACTTAGCCTTTCTGAGTACTCAGTTTACCTACCCTATAGGGCTACTATAAAGGTTGAAAAGGAGGTAACATATGTAAATACAGTACCTAGTGCTCAGTGTAAATTAGCTATTACTATTAATATGTGCTATGAGAAATTAGCTGCTAAATTATTTTACCCCATAAAAGACTTAGAAAGCCAGATAGACCTCAAATAATGAAAATAAGAACTTATAAATGCTTACTACTTTTTCTATTCTTAACATACATTTATATTTTTGTAAGGCTCTCACAGTTTTGCTTTCATTTATTCACTCTAAGATCTATTAGACATACATAGAAATTTTGACTTGAAGCCTAAAGAGATTAGGTGACTAGCTTAGGGTCACCCCTAATAGCCTAAATCTCTCAACTCCACATTTTATATTCTTCTACTACGGATGACGCAGCAACCTATTGTTCTTTATAAGTTATCAGTGAAAATGTTGATCATTTTTATCATTGATAAATTATAATGGAAAAACTTCCTTTTTATTTTATTTTAATTTTTAAGTATTTATAACAGATTTATATTTTTTATTTTTCACATTTTACTAGTTCATTATAGATGTATATAATGATGAAATGTGTTGTTACATATGTGTATATACACACAATATTATAATTTAACCAATACTATTCCCCAGCATTTTCCCCTCCCTCTCTACTTGCCACCTCCCCTTCCTTTCTTCTACTGATCTCCCTTTGATTTTCATGAGATCCCTGCCCGCTTTCTTTTCCTTTTTCCTCTCTAGCTTCTACATATGAGAGAAAACAAATGACCCATGACCTTCTGGTTTGACTTATTGTACTTAAATAATGGTCTCTATTTGCAATGGCAAAACTTCTTTTGATTGATGAAATTTTGCCAATAGTAATTTTCTTCTTCCTGAGTACATAGTAAATATTTTTGAAGCTGTGTACAGTTGTTTTTCTATTTCTCCTTTTTGTCCCCTTTGGCCTTTGATAAAGGTTGTATATGTGAGGTCTGTGGTAACTGAACTGGGACTGATACTGTGCCAGGAGCTTCTAATTTAGATTTTTTTTTAATTGTGTGCACACATTTATGTGCTGTATATATGTATATCTCAATCACAATCACATGTGTTTAATGTATGTTCATAGGCTTATAGAGGGGTAGGGGAAGAAAAAGGCATAAGAAACCTCAAATGAGAAGAAATTCCTGGAGAAGGGTGGATATAGAGTGTGTTGGATATAATCCTGTTCTGCAGGACCCAGACTAGTTTTTCTTAAATCTATGAAACCTCTCTCATCTGAGCCCTAGAATCAAGAGGTATTTGTCATAGTTTGTGTGTGAAAGAAAGAGGAAGAAGTCAGGGATTGGTCTACTTCCAACAAAGCCTTCTTCCCTCCTGCTGGCATTCTCTTTGACAGAAGAGAGCTTTGATTTCTTTTGCTGAAGTATGAGGAGGGGGAGGATCACTGAAGGGAGTGAAGAAGTAGCTGGCATAGCTACCCAATGTTCAGAGATCCTAATGGGAGAGCTGAGGAGGCAGTCCAGGAGAGGCCAGCTAAAGCAAGCTGGCTGTGAAAGAGCCATCTCATTACCACAACAGGTTCCACTTATTTTCAGTTATTTAAGAGCATTTGGGTTTTCCCCTCACATTTTTATTGGTGCATTATATCTGTACATACTGATGGAATTTGTTGTTACACATACATACATGCACACAATATACAATATAACAATAGAGCATTGGGTTTTAATTTTTGTTTTGTTTTATTATAGTTAGTTCTTCCATTGTGCGTACAAGCAAAAGAGTAGGTTGTGGGAATTCAGGTTTAGGTATTTAACATATGTTCATAGGCTTATAGAGGTGTAGGGGAAGAAAAAGGTGTAAGAGCCAAGGAAATATTCTTTGGATACAAGGAGGCACTTGCGATGATCATCTTCTACATGATAGTTGCTTCATTTGAGCCTTTTGATACCGCTGGAGGGTATTTAGAAATTCATTTACATTTTGTGTGTGTGTGTCTTTGTGTGTGTGTTTTCTTATCTTTTCAAATTTATCTTTGCTTGGATGTCACTAGCATTACTTTCTGAGTAGCCGCTTTCCACTATTTCTACTTGTATTCTGGCCATTTCCACTTGCATTCTTATTCCTATTATGATTTGACTACCTTGGAGGGCCTGCCTTCCCCATTCAGCTCTATGTCTATATCAAAGGATGGATTAGGAAATGGAATATGGCTTCTCCATAATTCCCATCAGTAACCAAAACCACACCACATAAAAACAATGTAGATAACATTCTTTTAAGTGAATAATTGACATTTTGTCAATCTTACATCAAGTATGAATGAAAGCATCTTTGAAAGCTATTTTTTAAGTAATTTATAATCTACAATGTTAAGTAAAACAATATACTCTCAATGTAAATACAACCTCAAGTATCTTAATCTCATTTCCTACCTTATTTTCTACCTGCTTTCTCCCCTAAGCTCCTCTGATGTGGGAATTCTGGATGCCACAATTACCTTGCTCCCTTTTCTCTGCTTGCACCACCCAATTGCAATCCTCATGCCCAAAATGCCTGGCTTTAGGTAGAATGTCCATATAAGCTATGGCCCTCTGGAAGGCTCATATTTTCATTGTCCAGCCTTGGTAATATAAGAAGCTTTCATTTAGTCCTTTCTACTTTTAAATAAACATTATTGCCCACTCTCCAGCTGACCTTTGTGCAGTGGCTGATCTTAAGGTAGAACCCATTCCAGGCAGATGGCCAGGCCTCTAATTTTCTGTGCTTCTAGTACTTGCATGAATGAATAGGGAGGGAGAAGAAAGAGAAAAAGGTCCCCACCCAAATGGCCTTAATCCAGGTCCTGCATTTATAGTAGTGCTGCAAAATTGCTGTGGCCTCTAATCCTTGGGATGAGAGGTATTGCCAGCCCCAGAAACATGTCTTTGATTGTCCCTCCAACCACTAGCCACCACCCCCCAATGTAGGGGCTTTCACCTCCTCTTTTTTATGAAAGTGAAAAGAAAATATACCCCACTTCCTCCCCTTTGAGTCCCAGGGAAGAATAAATGCTGGGATTTGGAGGGCATGTTTCCAAGTAAAGGTGAGAGTTTGACCTTTTTCATATTTTCTCAAGGATCCCGCTGGTTTCTAAGCAGTGTGAGTACAGCATGCCCTGGACCTAAAGAAAATACTTTATTCAGACCCTACACATATAAGACTTCCTCTTCAAGGCTGTAAAAGGGATATTAAATAGGGAAAAGAAGGAGAGAGCCTGGAAAAGAAGAGGCTGGAGGAAGGGTAAGCTGAAGTAAGAGAAACTAGAGTAAAGTGAAGAAAGGGGAGATGAAAGGGAAAAGGAAGGTCTCTGAGTGGGCAAGACTGACCTATTTGTCTATTTGTATTACTGCTTTTGAATATCTGTCATGAATCGTTTAGTTTTCATGTGACTGTAATTCTTGCAGCTTGACCTGAAAGCTCTGTTCTTCTGACCTGAATTTTTTTTCCAAACACAGAGAAGCAGCATTTTCACTTATCCTGTCATGTTTTTGCATTCTTTGCTTTTTCAAAGGCAGCCAGTAAAGGAGGATAATTAGAGAAGAGCCACATGGCCTATCTTGGCTGAATTTTAGGATCAGATAGAGAATACTTGTCCCAGCCAGGACCTGATGGTTGTTTTAGAAAAAATATACTTTTATTTTATTTATTTAGTTTTATGTGGAGCTGAGGATCGAACCCAGGGCCTCACACATGCTAGGCAAGCACTCTACCGCTGAGCCACAACGCCAGTCCCCTGATGGTTTTTAATAGTGCAAGAGCACCTATGTACTTTTGATGTGCTCTGTAGCATACTTCAGAAAGCAATTGATAGTTCCTAGAGAATGTGATCTTAAATGAAAGGACCCTCATTTCAGGGAAATTACCCACTTAATACCTTGAAAAATCACTTTCAACTATCATATGATCCATGTATCCCACTTTTGAGTATATCTCCAAAGGAAATGAAAATACCAAAGAGATACCTGAACACCAAAGTTTTGATGGGCACTTATAATTATAGCTGAGATATGAAATCAACCTTTGTGCCCATCAACAGATGAATAAATAAAGAAAATAAGGCATATATACACAATGGATATTACTCATCTATAAAGAACAAATTCATGTCATTTGCAGCAAGATGGATGGAGCTGGAGAACAATATGTTAAATGAAATAAGTCAGACACAGGAAGACAAGAACTGCATATTTCCACTTATATGTGGAAGTTTAAAAAGGCAACCTGAATATAGAATAGTGTTAATGAAAATTTTTTTAAAATTTTAAAGGACATCTTACTTGCCTTGGCTCACTTATATCCTTTATTGCTTTTCTTACTTTGGTGGTTCTAATACTGTATTCTTCATATACTCCCACGTTCTCCCCCTTCACCCTAAAAGACACTTATACACAATAAGTGAATGAAGTTGAAGAGGTCAAGAAAGTTGTAAGATGCTTGCCTTACTGACATCACTAATGTCTTGTATAACACAACTTCTGGCATGAATACTCTCCATTACGCTTCCTTTCAATATTTTTTCTATATGTTTCTTAAGCTTTCTCCCCTAATGTATTTGGCAGAAGGGCAGTGAAATCTCCTTACTTTTCAAAAGAGTTACCAATCTTGTTTAGCCATGAAATAAAACTGATGAAGTCTTGATCCTGAGCATATGCCTGAAACAAACTCTGACCTCTTTATTGTTATAATTCTTCTATCCATTGGATGAAAGCAACAAGCTTGGGCAGAGGGCACTAATAAGAAAATAAGAGGAGAGTTAGTTAAATGAAGGAATAAGTGAAGGGAGATTGATATGTGGAAGAATGATGAGGTCTCACTCGTTGAGGGAAGGAACATATTTTTCATCAATAGGTTATTTATTTCATAAAGTATAGAATATGGTCTCTAGATTTATTCTCTACACAATAGGAATATTTTGCACAAATGGCACCTACCTGACTGACCTCTCTTCTTAGCCATTCCTGAACTCTGCTTAACTCTGGGGTTGGATACTGATAACCTATTTGCACAAAAAGGAAGATGAACTAAAGAATTATTTTCTAAGGTACTGATGGCATTTTGATATGAAAAAGTCTTTTGCAAAAAAATCTTTTGCAAAATGATATCATAGCACAGTAATAATATTAATTAAAATTTATTGAAGCATATTCTATTTGCCAAGCTCTGTTCTGATAACTTTACATTTATAAATCATTTATTATGCTCATTTTCAAGTGAGGAAACTGAGGCAGTGAAATTAAGTAACTCCCTTTCCCCTGGCTTTCTTAGGTCTACTTACCTTGCTCTACTTGTTCATTTCTCCTTTGTACATTTATTGTTTATTATCTGCCCCCCAATAGAATGCTGGCTTTATGAAAGTAGGGATCTCGATCCATTTTGTTCAATAAGGCATCCAACGTGTCTAACATGAAGCTTTGCCCATATTAGAACCTCATTTAATATTTGGTCAAGGAAAAACTTGCTCAAGTCTATGCAACTTGTGAAGAACTGAGTCCATATTTTAACACAGACAAGCTGGTTTCAGTATGCTTTCTTAACCACTAGACTATACTGTCTCTTTACCTGAAGTATATGAATTATTCATCAGTTTCTGGTGCCATATAAAATATGATGCTTTCCACAGCTGCCCTTATAAACCATAGACCCATTGTGGTATGTGTAGGGAGAGGTCAGTGGAGTCTTTTGCATCATTGCCAAGGGATTTCCTTGGGAGACTTCCCAGCATGCATCAGCTGTTGTGGGCTCAGTTTAGCTTGGCTTATGTACAGTGTGGTCATTCTGGGTAAAGAAGGGTGATGTCACAAGGGATTGTGCATTTTCTGTTGAGTCTTGGCATGGCTAAACTCAGAGAAAATGATTCTTTTGTTTAATGCAACTGTGACCTTTTGGTGTCTAGTCCTTTCACATTCTCAGTCCCCTTTCCCAAGTCATGAGAAGAACTTTCATGATGAAGATCAAAAGTCAGAGGAAGTTCAACTGTGGATTTCATTTAGAAATGGAAATGCACTTCAATATCACTTCAGAAGGGTCTTTATATGCTGAGTTGATTTTAGGCTAGTAGTCAAGTAAGGAAGCTTAATTGAGATGGCAACTGTTAGACCCCTGTTTTCTGGGTCAGCTTAACTTCTGAACACATTTTCCAGTTTATGCCTTCATTACATTGTCTGGCATCTTTTCCAGTGTTCATAAAACATTTTTAAATGAGGAGATATTTCCCTGGATTATGGTATCTTTCTGTCTGCATCACTGCCAAAAGTAAGATCTCAAGTAAGTTCCTTTTCCTTTCCAGGATATTCACTTCTCCAATTATAAAACTGAAAAAAGATACTGTAACTGGGATAGGTCAGATCTAGTTCATGGGCAAGAAGGTGGAGTAGAATACATGAAGGGCTTAGAGTGAGATGGACTCTTGGTGCAGTATTATTCCTTGCACTGATGCTCAGTTTCTCTGAAATTCAGCTATATCATTTAAAAAATGCAGAAATTTTGTACTTTATTGAATTTGAGTAATGATTAGATGAGAGTACACATATAAAGCTTCAATATCTGATACTTGTTATTTATTCCATTAATCACAGTGATGTTCATGACACTGGGGATCAAACTCGGGCCTTTTACATGCTAATTTGGTACTCTACCACTGGACTACATCCCAAGCTATAGTGATTTTGGTAATGGTAAAAGATTTTGTTTGAGTAGTTTTGTAATGAATGGTACTTTAGGAAATGCCAAACTCAGGTAGACATACTCTAGTTGTAAGGAAGACATGAAATCTGCTTAGCTTCATCCATTCATTCATCCATTCGTTCTAACTTATCCTATTCTTAACCTAGCCAAAGTACAACTCAAGGTTCCCATCTCTAGTACCTGCTTCTCTCAGCCTTTATCTTTCCAGTAAGTTGAAACTCATCCTTTCAGTTGATAGGGTCAAAACATTAATATCATTATACCCATATATAATAAATGCACCATCCAATGCTGTATCTCTAACCTCAAACAAATAACAGACACCATCCTAAATCCAACACCTTTTCACTATTCCCAGCCTACCACCCATGGTCCAAGCTACCATCATCTCTCTCCCAGAGTATTATAGCAACCTCTTAACTAGTCTCACTTCTATGTTTGCTCCTAACAATACATTCTATTATATTAGTAGTGATTCTGTTTTAAACTAAGTAATATTAGGTTATTCTTCCACACAAATTCCTCCAATGTTTTTCTATCTCACTCAAACTAAAAGCCAACATCCTTACCCCGGCATACAAGAATCTGCATGATTTGGCCCATGCTCTTTCTCTGACCCCATCTTCTTCCCCCTCTCCCCATTCACTTACTCTATTCAATCTACACGAATTTTGTACTTGCCATTCTTTCTGCTCGGAATCGTCTTCCCTGTAATATCCACATGGCTCACTTTCTCTGTTTTTTTTTTTCAGGCCTCTGTTCAAATATTGCCTTCCCAAGGATACCTATGTAAAATAGCAATGCTCTTTCAAGTATCCCCCATCCCTCCTACACTCTCTTATTTTCTGTGACATATATTATTTATTGTCCATTTCCCCTAACTAAAATTAACTCCATAGGGGACATTGTTCTTTTCACTAATGTATCCCATGCTGAAAAAATGAACAAAGACTCACTAAACACCTTTTCCATTAGAAACCTGTAGTTTCAGGGCTCTAGATAAAACATAAGCTCTAGCTAGAAGAGTTCACAAACTAAGTTAATATAAAGACTCACTGGTAATCATTTCACATTGCATGTACATATTAAAACATCATATTTTATACCTTAAGTGTGTGCAATTTTTATCAATTATACCTCACTAAATCTGGAAAAAAATATTTGAATATTTAACAGAATTTTGAGAAAGTAAACAATAAAATGATTTTGTTTAAAAAGAGTGTGTGTTGGCCCTCTGGGGAAATAAAAGTTGAAGGCCTGCAAAGAAATAAGACTGCAATTCTCATTATAATGTTTAGTGCTGTAATAAAGATCTGGTACCATGAAAGTTTAGAGGAGAAAGCTTGATGGCAAAAAACATGGCCAAGGTCTTTATCAGGAGGGTAGTGCTTGAGCTATAATTTGAGCTGAATCGTGAAGGATGGATATACAGTAATCAACTGAGAAGAGAAGGTGGTAATTGGGAGTGATTCTTTGAGAAGGCATTCGAGACTGAGAGAAGAGAAAGTATGAAGTTCCATTCACTGGAGAGGAGCTCTGATAGAATGAAGGAGCTCTTGATGCTTTTAAAAATTATTCAGATGCTGTCCTTCAGCATGGATAATGCTCCTGGGGTTAGCTTATTTTCTATTTTAGGTAAGGAACAGAACAATAGATAACATACTATTGAAGTCAAATCTTAGTGCAACTCACCAGCTTTGGGAAAATTGTGAAGATATCCTTTCTCCAGATTTTCAGCAGGGGAATTCATTACTTAATCATTTCAGAATGCTTTTGTCTGTTGACAAGAGATTATTTTCCTACCTAATCCCAACCCAATAGATGAAAGAATAAAGTAAAGATATATTTTCATATTTGACATAGTGTAGGAAGGTTTCTTTTTAAATCAGTGGCTTAATGTATATGTTTGGTTATTTCAGCACCACTTTCAAAGATGCTGCACCCACCTACAAGCCAAACTGATAATCTCTGGTAATGAGATCAAAATTGGGTCAGCTGTCCAACTCTGCATTCAGTATAGATTGTGAAGATTTTATTAAACTGGCAAATGGGATCAGAAAAGCAAAGCAAAGCAAAGCAAACAACCTGCCACCACAAATCCACCTGTAAGTGGTGTGAAAATATAGCTGATAATAAAATTGGATTGTCGTATTGGAGGTGTAATGAACTGCTCAAACACCATTTTGTGAACACATGAAAATTGAAAGCCTGCAATGTGCAAGACAGTATAATGAGGAAGACAGTAATAAATTACTAGTTGTATAGTTCTAAAAACATCTTCTTATGCTCAATCACACTTTGAGGTGGGTTAAAAGGGGATAACCTGGTAGAGTTGGGTACTGAAGATGATTTAATTTCCTATGCATCCTAGGTCTAATAAGTTGCAAAATCAAAATTTAAAATTCTGTTGTGTTCCTCTAGGTTCTTATTGTCTCTTGCCTAACTTAGTGCAACTGTCTCATGACTAATTTCTCTGCTTCCAGTTTGATCTTATTCTGCATATATTGGAGAGGTCTCTGAGTAATTCTATATTCTCATCTTTCTTCCAGAATGCAAGGAGATGCGAATAATTAAATAAAAAATGAGGAACTCCATAAGGGACATTGCTCTTTTCACTAATGTATCCCTCATATACAAAATTGTAGACACATGTGAGATGTGTATCACCATCCAGTCACCAAGGTTAGGTTGCTCAGTTTTGACTTTGAGTCTACTTCCAGTCTGTGTGAATTTGTGCAGATTATTATCTTCTTTGTGCCTCAATCATTTGTTATATAAAAGAAAATAATAAGTGTACGTACCTCAGAGATATTTTTTTCTGAGGATTAAATTAGTTAAAATCTCTTATAATGATGATGATGATAATGTGAAACCTATATCTTTGGATACTTGTAGCTAGATTTCTAGACATGACATTGCTGGATAAGATGGTTTTCACATTTTATATCTTTTTTTTTTTCAGTGTTGTGGACCAAACCCAGTGTCTTTCACATGCAAGGCAAACACTCTACCACTAAGCTACCCCCAGCCCCATATTTTAAATCTTAATAGATATGCTGTAACAATTTACATAACCAACCAACTACGCATATAACTACATGTTTTCTTCACATTCTTATCAACACAGAGTATTATCAATTTTCTTTTAAAATTTTATCTCCTTGCTTTTCTCTGTTCTAAACTGATCCCATTGTTCATATCTTATCATTCTTCTCCTTGGAAACTTCCAGTGGTTTTCTATCTTATGCACAATAAATGTTATCAAGGTCTTATGCACTCTGGGCTTCTGCTCTCTCTCTGACCTCATTACCTTCTATTCTCACTCTAGATGCTACAGCATGTCAGGGTCCCTGGTACCTTTTGTGCAGCAAAAGGTGTCAAGGACTCTGAGGTCCTAAGTGATGTGTATATCTCCTGTACCACAAAACCTTCATTCCATACCACTCCCCTATAACATCCCTGAACTTAATTCCCTTGCTAAGTTCTACCTCATCACTTATAATTCTTTACTTCCTCCCATTCTTGACCCTACAAAGAAAGTCTCAGTGATGAAATGAGAATCATGAATGTGTACTGTATGCATCACTTGGAAATAAAAGAGAGAAAAAGAAAATTTTTATACTTTGATAAAACCACTTAAAACAATCTTGCCCAAATGAACTGCTTTGGTGATCACAATGCCTAATATATATTTAGATATGCAATAAATGTTTGTTGAATGAATAACTGAGTAAAAGTCCACAGAATACAATTTAATAGAGAAATACCAAGTTTTATACTTGGGATCATCAAGTTAGCTGAGGTATTAATAAGAGAAACCCAGAATTCATGAAGAAAAATAATGCAAGAAGTTCTAGTTAATCATAAACTATGACAAGAACCATGGTGATTCAGGTGCCAAGATTATTCAATAGGAAGGAAATAGTCTTTTCATCAATTCCTGCCAGGGCAACTGGATATCCACATACAAGAGAATGTAGTTTTCCTGCCTTCACATCATTTACAAAAGATAAGACAATGCATTTAAGACAGAAATATGAGTTAAAACTTTAAACTCTTAGAAGAAAACATAGGGCCATATCTTTGTGATTTGGCATTTAGAATGGATTCCTAGATATGATGCCAAAAGCATGAACAACAAAAGGAAAAATAAATTTGACTGTATCAAAGTTAAAAATGTTTGTTCATCAAAGGACACTATCAAGAAAGTCAGATTACACCTTTGGCCTTCAACTTGCTGACAGTATTGTCTTCTGTGGCTAGGTCTTTGGTTACTGTTAAGGGAACTTTGGCTACCAGCTACATTATCTGAGCCTCACCTCATGAAAAAGGACCCCAGAACTAGAAAATGGTCAGGAAGTAGTGGCAGTTAATATAGACTTATATTTCTAAAATTTATGCAATAGAGGAAACATCATAAAGAAAGAAGGTGATACAGATGGTCAAATCAAAGTATTGGATTTTTGTTGTTTGGATATAATTTTATGATAGAATTCTGATAGGTTTAGTGGAAAAAGAAAGAGGTATAGATAGAAGATATGAGAAGGAATGGGTAAAAACAGGTGAAGAAAGGTCCTAAGAAGAGGAGGGTCTTGAGCCAAAGATTTGGAGAAGAGGAGGAAAATCTCTTGGGAAATGGGATACAATAAAGGGTTAGGAAAATGATAGAGAAGTGAATTGCTGTGGTACAAAGGAAGGAAGTTATGAAAATGTGTATCAGATGTAGTTTAAACTTGGTGTTTCATAAGCAAGTTGATGAGATTATTTATAATGATGGGATCTGACTTGAGACTAATGGGATAAAGTTGATGGAGAAGATATATGAGTGGAATATGGTAGCCAGGCATGAATGAGTAAAATAGTTACTAAATAGCTGGAAATGAAGAGTCCACCTAGGGTGAAGAGCATAGATTTGTAATGAAGCCAATTTGTCTGGTTTCTCAACTTTTCTCCAGAAAGGACTTGTAGCTCAGGCACAGGAGCAGGAAAAAAAGATAATGAGATTTACTCAAAATTAGCAGTTTTCAAAACAGGACATGGAAAGTAACTGAGAATCTCATGGATTGCATAATGCTGTACACTGAGCAAAATTAAAGGCAGATGGGACTGATAGCCTGGTAGAATAGGGAGGTAACCAAGGACTACAGATGCAGATGAGGGTAAAAACTGGTTCAATAGGAAGATAGGAATGGAAAAAATCAGATGTATAGTAAGCAGAGGTCATAGGAAGGAAAAACAGAGTTCAAGATCAAGAACGTGGTGTAATAATTTCATGTAATGAAAATGGTCTCAGTAGTAGCTATACCCACTGAAATGGAGAGATGAGAGGTCCCTCCACTACCCACTCTGGGTAGGTCCAGGCACTGGAGGTCTTATTAAGAATGTGTCCTAAAGTTTTATGAAGGACCACAGGAGAATAAATGAAAAGGAAGTTTTATGAGTTAATGTTTTGAAGCTGACATATAAAACAAGTAAGATAAGAAACCAGGGTGTAGTGCTATATGCCTGAAATCCCAGAGACTTGGGAGGCTCAGGAAGGAGGATCATAAGTTTGAGGGCAGCCTGCAAATTAGTGAGATGCTATCTCAAAATAAAAACAATTAATAATAGGCTGAGGATGTATCCCAGTAGTAGAGTGACCCTGGGTTCAATCATTGGTTCTGAAAAAAATCTGAATTAAGGAGAGGAGATAAAGGTGAACTTCAATGGAAGCAATGACATAGAGAGATAATACAGAAAGTGGTCTGGATAATGTCATTAAGCAGTTAGGAAGTAAATTTTACCTATACACTTTAACAAACACCTTGCAAAAATGGGTGTAACTATTTTCTAAATCGTGCATTAATATTTGTTCATTGATATATTTCATATTATTAACCCCACCAACCTCTGAGGCCTCATGAGGTCTGCAATAGTGTCATGCAATGAGCTTAGTTCTCAGCTCTAAAAGACCTGAGTTTGCATTTCAGTTAAAGGGTTTACTAGCTGTCTCACCTTTACATAATAACCCTTTCTTGGCTTTTGCTTATTTATTCATTTTGTTTTTTAAGATGGAATTAGACCATAAACAAGCATTGGTCTCCATCTCTCCCTTAAATATTAAAAAGCCTATAAAATGATCATGTTTTAGGATTTTAAATCAATATAAGAAAAAAGATAGAAGTCATCTGCCCATGGGATCTTTTATGTTACAATGACAATATTGAAAATTTAGAAGCTTTTCATATTCTAAACATTTCAGTATATATTTTATATTATTTTTTTAACCTCATAAGAAAAAGTGCAACACAGTAGTTAAGAATGTGGATCATGGAGCCAGACCTCTTGAGTTCAAACTATAGCTATGTTACTTACTAGCTATGTAATAATGGGCAAATTATCATTATTCTATTTACTTTCTTTATCTGTATAATTGGTATAATAATACAGCCATCTTCATAGAGCTATTGTAATTTTTTAATTTTTAATTCTAATTTGTTATATATGACAGCAGAATGCATTACAATTCATATTACATATATATTGTAAATATTAAATGAGTTAACATAGGCAGAATCACTAAATGGTATCTACTGTTATTACTACATCATGCTCAAAAATGTTGGTTATTATTACATTGTATACATGTATTATCATGCTTAATTTAGACATTAATTTTTCCACTTTCAAATTTTTATTTGCCCGAAACAACTAAGTGAAATGTGTTTGATGACTTGTTATCACACTCAGGCAATACAACCTCAATTCTAAAGAAGTTTTTCTATATTTTTTGGTGCCAGTGTCCTGAACCAACCTGCATGAACCTGGAAGAAACTAGCTGAAGACGGGGACACAAAGAGGATTAGTGAGGTAAAAGACTATCCGATACTACTTTAGTCTTCATGAAAAATCAAAGAAAATGTGTGTTTACCTATTAAATGTACCTCAAAAGTAGAGTGAGGGAGACATTAATGTTTGGTGAGAGAAAATTTCCAAAGTTCAGTTTTGGACTTTTCTGTAATATTGACTTAATCTCCAGACTCCTGTTTCTTGCCTAGAGAAACCAACTCACAACTTTCTGACTCTTCCTTAGATGAAACTGATAGGTCAGGACGATAGATATGGTCAGATAAACATTTCAGAGACAAAACGTCCACTGAAGCCCCTCAGCAGCTATTCTCTCCCAACTTGCCGTTTTAGGATCAGAGCAACACCATTTTTCCAACTCTCCAAACAAAGTATCTAGGATAATTTTTTTTTATTTTAGAATGTCTTTTATTATTTCATTATAGTTATACATAATATTGAGGTTTATTTTGACACAATCAATCATGCCTGGAATATAATTTGTTCCATTTCAGTCCCTAGTACTTCCTCTTTCCCTCCTCTCCTCCCTTCCCCTATTCCCATTCCTCTACACTAGTCTTCCTTCTATTTATTCATTTTTTAAAATTGGTGCCATATATATAGAAGGGGGGCGGTAGAATTCATTGTGATATATTCATATATGCACATAACATAATTTGGTCAATTTCATTCCACAGTTACTCCTTTCTCCTGTCTCTCCTCCCTCACCCGAATCCTCTTCCTTAACTCTACTGATCTCTCTTCTTTTTCATGGGATCCTCTCCCTTTCACCCTTAATTTGTTTGCCTTCTGCATATGAGAGAAAACATTTGACCCTTGACTTTCTGAGTCTGGTTTATTTCACTTAGCATGATGTTCTCCAGTTCTATCCATTTACCAAAAAAAATGCCATAATTTCATTCTTCTTTATGGCTGAGTAATACTCCAATATGTATATATGCCACATCTTCTTTACCCACTTGTCTGTTGACATGCATCTTGGTTGGTTCCATAACTTGGCTATTGTGAATTGCACTGCTATAAACATTAATGTGCCTCTATCACTACACTATGCCAATTTTAGTTATTTTTGTATAAATACCAAGGAGTGGGATAGCGAGGTCATAGGGTAGATACATTGCTAGTCTTGAGGAATGTCCATACTGCTTTCCAGAGTAAATATACTAATTTGCAGTCCCACTAACAATATATGAGTGTATATTTTCTCCCACGTCCTCACCAGCAGTTATTATTATTTGTATTCTTGATAATTGCCATTCTAACTGGAGTGAAGTAAAATCTTAATGTAGTTTTGATTTGCATTTGCATGATTGCTAAAGACATTAAATATTTTGTTTACGTAATTGTTGGCCAGTGTATTTTTTCTTTTTTAAATTTAATTCATTGTATTTTTTTTTGGATAAAATCTTGTTTAATTCTTTTGCCCATTTATTGATTGGGTTATTTGTGGGGGGTTGTGTTAAATTTGGGGGGGTTCTTAATATATTATGAATATTAATTCTCTGCTAGAGGAGTAGCTGGCAAAGATTTTCTCTATTCTGTAGGCCCTCTCTTCAGACTCTTGTTTCCTTTGCTGTACAGAAGCTTTTTAATTTTGATGCCATCCCTCCCACTTATTGATTCTTAGTTTAATCATAAAATTTGCAACTTTTAGAAGAAAACATAAGCTCAACACTTCACCATATTGGTGCAAGCACTGACTTCCTTAACAAAACCCCTAAAGTTCAAGACATTTTTTGATATTTGAATGACAAATTCTAGGGTAATTCCTGTTTTCATTTCATCCTTCTCCACACTCCAGTCCCCCATTTGTGATCAAAAGGCATTATAAATGAAAATAATAAGTGTATATATCAATGGGATAAAATAATGTTTCCATTCTTATATACATTGTGCAATATTTTTAACAACATGGATAGACCTGGAGGACATTATGTTAAGTAAAAAAGTCATGCAGAGAAAGACAAGTGCTGCATTATCTCACTAAAGTGGAATCTAAAAAAGTTGATCTCATAGAAGTTGAGAGTAGAAGAGTGATTACCAGAGGCTAAGGTGAGTAGGGGAGAGGTTGTTCAGTTGGTAAACTGCTTTCTAAAAGGAAGAATATCCTACGGTATAAACTCATTTTGCTTGATTGGGTTATTTGCTTGATTGGGTTATTTAAGTGAACATGAATTTTAAGATAATCAACCATACACCAGAGATCACTAATGGTTCAAATTTTGGAATATATTGACCACTCACGATCTTAAACTTTGGTTCTTTATATTTTACAAGGTCTCTTCTCTTCCCCACAGAGAGTTAGATCTGCCATTTTCTCCTCTTTGAGTTTCCTTGTGTAGTTTTAATTCTTTAATTTAACAGAAAATTCTTCTGTTCCATCCTGGCCCTTCTGATAGTTGCTGTCACAATAGGCTTCAATTCGGAACTGCTTCTACAGTCTATCGCCTTAAGTGGTAATTTAGCAGCAGGAAAGTATCATTGAAAAACCACTGCCACATCATAAGACCTATACTTTTACAAACTCCAAAGTTACCTATTAATTTAAAAAATTTTTAGGAATATTTATATTTCACGCACATATACATACCCACAAAGTACTTTTTGTTATTTAAAAGTATTAAAAGTATTTTTTGATATGCCCTGGTTTATATCTTTGCTCCACCTGAATGTTGGACAAGAGGTTAGCTTAAAGGGAATATTCAGGTTTCTCTGTTGTACAAAGTACTGTAGCTTGAACTGACTTATTCAAGCCAAATGGCCATATTCAAAATGGCTTCTTTAGCCCTGGGCTGAGCCTAAGGTCATCCTGAGTCAGCTGTGAGTGAATAAGCAAGAAAAGGAGACACAGACCACAGTGAGGACATTTTAAAATCTTCACATCAGATAAAATTCATGATGAATGAACCTGGAGTTCTATTTCCAGTAGAAATAAGATTTCCTTCACCCTTCCTACCCTAATCAGCCCCTATCCCATACTGACATGGATGTTTATGTTTTTTAAACTCACAATAGTGAAAAAACAAAAACGTAGATATTACTGTAGTGTCAAATTTAAGAGATAGCTGAAGGCAAAGCAGTGTTGGTATTTAAAAAACTTGAGTGCCCAGTGCAGCACTTGGCAACATGTAATAGATATTTTGCCAGATGGGCATTTATCATCTGACTCTACAAAGGCAAGGAAAGACATCATGAATAAGGAAACTTGGAGACTCCTTCCTCTTTTGACTTGCCCCACAGGATACTATTTTTTTTAATTGATTATTCCCCCTTAGCCATTACAAAGATCCTTCTATCTTTTTTTTTAATATTTATTTATTTATATTTTAGTTTTCGGCAGACTCCACAGGATACTATTGGCCTAGAATTCCTAATATATAGTCTCTCTTTAGTCTCCATTATATGGCCTGACTTCCTTTCTTCCCCGAGCTACTCCATTAGCACTCTTATTTCTCTTCTTCCTTATATGTCAGAAATATCTGTTTTTCTCAGGATTTCAGTTGTCTAAAGACTTGACTAGTGTTGAAGGATCCCTTTCCAATATGCCTCACTTAAGTGGTTCCTACAGTTTATTGTTAATAATTATCATTAATCATACAAATATAAAATTTTATCTATGATAATTGTGACACAGGAAAATATATTGCTATGAAAAAATATAATAGATTTTTGACCTCCTTAAGAGGTCAAAGAAGGTTGTCTTAAGAAAGATTAGGAGGAGATCCAAGATGGCAGATAAAAGGCACCTAGCACTCACCTGTTTCTCCACCAGATAAAATCAAAACAACTGGATAGCAACTGCTTATCAAGGTGAGTGCAGAATTTCAATAGTGGATAGTCAGAGACTTGGAAAAACCCAGAGACCTTGGGTAGTAAACAGAGGGTGAGACAAAATGCCCTAGCACTGATAGAATGACAGTGAGGCAGAGGTTAAGGTAGAAGTGAAAGAGAGAAAGTCCATGTGAGCACATCTAGCACAGAATTCTGTACTGTGTAAAAGTGAAGTCTGAACAGTGAACCTGAGATCTGCATAGTGAACTGGCTATGAAGAAGTCCTATGCACTTTCCAGTGGATGTTCACAGTGCTGTAATGGGGAACTATCTTGAGAAGGCTTTGTCTGAGTTTGATGCTCTGGGAGCCAAAGTCCCCTGCATTTTCTTGTCTCTGGGAGCCCACAACGATGTAACTACACTGACTCAGCAGGCACCTGCCTTGAGACCCAGTTTGGCCCTGGGGTAGAGCCACTTGGAAGCTAAAGAGGCAGGTGTAGGATTTGGGGGATAAAATCTTTCCTCTTTGATTTTTAACTTTTTTCTTTTTTCAGTTTTTTTCCTTTTCTATTTCCTTCCTTTTAAAAATTAATTTTATTTTTATTATTACTTTTTAATTTTATTACTTTATTATAGTTATACTATAATAAATATTATAGTTACATGGGGTTCATTTTAACATGATTATACAAGTATGGAATACATTTCATTCCCATTCAGTCACTGGTATTTTCCCTTTCTCTCTCCTCCTTCTTCCCCCTGTTCTATTTGCTCTATTCTACCATTATTTCTTCTATTTATTTATACTGTTTTTTAATTAGTGCATTATAGATATACAAAAAGGTGAAATTCACTTTTGTATATCCATATAGGTACATAAGATAGTTTGGTCAGTTTCATTCTACCACAGAATTTCCACCCCATATATTTTGCTATCTACCTCACACCTGCCTGAACTACAAGAAGGACCCCCTTTTTCCAATGCCTGCAGAGAAAGCAGGCACCTCTGAGTCTGAAAGACTCAGAGATAAAGAAGGACTAATACAAGCATGAAGTATAATTTTCTCCACTAATCACAACTAAAGAAGCAGCAGGAAAACTGAACCATGAAGTTCAGTTGTAATTAAACTCAACATAACAAACTGATATTTCAAGGCACATTTTTTAAAAGAGAGAGTGAGAGAGTGAGAGAGGAGAGAGAGAGAGAGAGAGAGAGAGAGAGAGAGAGAGAGAGAGAGAATTTTTAATATTTATTTTTTAGTTTTCGGCGGACACAACATCTTTGTTGGTATGTGGTGCTGAGGGTAGAACCCGGGCGGCACACATGCCAGGCGAGCGCGCTACCGCTTGAGCCACATCCCCAGCCCTCAAGGCACATTTTAAAGAGAAGTTTGCTTAGTAAGAAGAATCTCACATAAAAGTAGAAAAAATATACATTCCGAAAGACATGAAAATCTCAACATAAAAACATAAGAAATATTGGTCTGGGATGGTGGCTCAGTGGTAGAGCACTTGCCTAGCACATGTGAGGCACTGGGTTTGATCCTCAGCACCACATAAAAATAAATAAATAAAAAATAAAGGTATTATGTCCATCTACAACTAAAAATAAAATAATATGAAAAAACAAGGCAACATGACTCCTCCAAAAGTGTATAAACCTCTAGTAAACTGATTACAAATGTATGAAAATGTATGAAATGCTGGAAAAAGAATTTTTATTTATTTATTTTTTTAAAAAAATTATTTATTTTTTTAAAGAGAGAGAGAATTTTTAATATTTATTTTTTAGTTATCGGCGGGCACAACATCTTTGTATGTGGTGCTGAGGATCGAACCTGGGCCACACGCATGCCAGGTGAGCGCGCTACCGCTTGAGCCACATCCCCAGCCCAAGAATTTTTTTTAATTATTTAAAAATAATTCAAAGTGGATATAAATAAATAGATGAATGAATTAAGGAAGACAATGCAGGCTATGAAAAACCAATTGAATGAAGAGATGTGTATTCTGAAAAGGAACTAAATAGAAATCATAGAAATGAAAACCTAAATAAGTCAAATAAGAAATAATTGAAAGCCTCCCCAAAGATGGATCAAGTAGAAAGAATATCAGCTTGGAATCAAGGTTGATGAATTTTCACATTCAGACAGTAATAAAGGAAAAAATTAAGAAAGAATTAATGGAACATACAAGTTACTAGTATATATATGAAATTGGAATTGACAATGGAGGATAGCTATAGGCAAACATCACAGAAAAAATGCAATAACAACAGAAAACTTCCCAAATCTTGGAAAGAAATGGACGTCTAGGTTCAGGAGTCATTTAGAACCCAAATAAACATTACCAGGAAAGAAACTCTCTGTGACACACTATAGTTTAACTGCCAAAACTATAGAATAAAGTAAGAATATTGAATACTGCAAGAGAGATGTTCCAAATCACATATAAAGGCAACCCCATTGCAATAAAAGCAGATTTATCAGCAGAAATTCTAAAGGCCAGGAGGTTATGGTATGATGTATTTCATGTCCTGGAAGAAAAAAAATTGCCAACATAGATTACTATATCAAGAAGTCATTATTCAGAATTAGAGGCAAAATAAATAACATCTAAGATAAACTAAAAAAAATTCATGACTACTAACCCAGCATTACAGATGACACTTAAACCAATACCTGGAAAAGGAAGCAAGATAAACATAATCACTAGAGCACAGTAATGAATAAATCTCACTGGAAGAGTAGATAAAGCAAATGATAATTAGGAAACAATCAAATGCTATAAATTCAATAAAGCACCAAACCTCTAATATGAATGAGGGAAGAAGAAACAGATTCAAAACATACAGAAGAAAAACAACAACATGACAGGAAGGAGTACATGTTTTTTAATCACAACGGTATTAGTTCTCCAATTAAAAGATGCAGACTGGTTATTTAGATCAAAAACAAGGCCCAACAATTTCCTGCCTGAAAGAAACTCACCTCATTAATAAAGACACAAATAGAATGAAAGTGAAAGGATAAAAGTGATATTATAAGCAAATGAAATCCAGAAGCAGTCAGGAGCAGCTATACTCATACATGGCAAATAAGACATCAGACCAAAATGGTCAGAAGAGACCAAGAAGGGAACATGTTGATAAAGGGAACAATCCATCCAGAAGTTATAACAATGATAAGTATATATGCCACAAATGTTGGAGACCTGATTTTATAAAATATACTTCTGAAAATAAAGGGAGAGATAGGCTATAGTAAATAATAATGGGTGATTTCAGTACCCCACTCTTAGCAATAAATATATCATCCAGGAAAAAAATCAACAAAGAGCTAGGCATAGTGGTACACACCTGTTTCCCAGATACCTAGGAGGCAAGAGGATCACAAGTTTGATGTCAGCCAGAACAACTACTTAGTGAAACCTTGTCTCAAAATTAAAACACGAATAAATAAAAAGAGCTGGGATGTAGCTCAGAAGCAGAGCATTTGTCTAGCATGTGTGAAGTCCTCAATTCAATCCCCAGTACTCTAATAATAATAAAAGTCGAATTATACTATTTATCAAATGTACTTATCAGACATCAACAGAGTATTCCATCCAAAAACTTCAGAATACACATTCTTTTCATCAGGACATGAAACTTTTCTAAAATAGATTGGAATATTAGGCCAAGTCTTACCAAATTTAAAAAAAATGAAAATATTTCTTGTATCTTATCAGATCACAATGAAATAAAACTAGAAATCCATATCAAAAATAATTACAGAATGTAGGCAAATACATGGAAATTGAACAATATTTTTTAAACAGTGAGTCAGTGAAGACATCTAAAGTAAATTTAAAAAAATTACTAGAATCAAATGAAAATGCCAACACAGCATACCAGGACCTCTGGGATACAGTGCAAACAGTCCTAAGAGGGAACTTTATAGCCCTGAGAGATTTCAAGTAAATAGCCTAATGTGTTTATCAAGGTCTTAGAAAAATAAGAGCAAGTTAAGCCCCAAATCATTAAAAGAAAATAAATAATAAAGATCAGGGCAGAAATAAACAAAATAGAGAGACTAAAAAACAATGCAAAGCATCAATGAAACAAAGAGTTGGTTTTCTGAAAAAATAAACTAAATTAACAAAGCCTTAGCTATACTAATCAATACACAATGAATACTCAAGTATATAAATTTAGAGATAAAGTGGCTATATTAAAACATACCACTGAGACTCATAAAATAGGGAATATTTTGAAAAACTCTATGCCAATAAATTTTTAAATATAGAATAAATGAACAAAGGAGCATATATAAGCTATCAAAATTGAACCAAGAGATGTAAAATCTTAAATGCATCAAAAGCATACAGTGAGATGAAGGGAATAATAGTCTTCCAATTAAGAAAAGTCTAGGACCAGATGGATTCACTGCTGAATTTTATTTAACTTTTTTTTTTAAACCAGTGTTCCTTAAACTATTCTGTAATCCAGAAAGGGAGGGAACCCTTCCAAATTCATTTACAAAGTCAGTACTACCTTACCAAACCTGTCACAACAACAACAACAAAACTATACACCAATATCCTTGATGAAGTTAGATGCAAAAAAATCCTCAATAAAATACTTGCAATTCAAATTCAGCAGTGTATTTTACAAGATTATAAATGATTATCAAGCTAGTTTCATTCTGGAAGTGGGACGTTGGTTCAACATATGTAAATCAATAATGTAATACAGCACATAATTAAAATCAAGGATAAAAAATCATCATTCAATAAATACAGAAAAAGCCTTTAATAAAATTTAACATCCCTTCTCAAAAAAAGCCCTGAATAATTTAGTTATAGAAGGATCATATCTCAACATAATAAAGGCTATATATAACAAAACCAAAGCCACCATCACTGTGAATATGTAAAAATTGAAAGCAGTGCCTCTAAAATCAAGAATAAGACAAACATGTCCACTCTCACCACTCTTATTCAATATAATACTTAAAATTTTAGTCCAAGAAGTAAGGCAAGAGAAAGAAATGATCGGGCTGCAAATCGGAAAGGAAAAAGTTAAATTACCTCAGTTTGAAGATCACAAATTTTATCACAAATGGATAGAATCAAAGGACATAATGTTAAGAGAAATGAGTCATATACAAAAAGATCAGTATCACATGTTTTCTCTTGTATGTTGAAACAAAACAAAAAGATGATCTGAAAATAGAAGAGGACCTATTAGGTAAGGTGAAGGGTGCTGGGAGAAGAGAAGACAGGGCAAGAAAGGGTAGAAGGGAGGATGGACATGATTGAAGCACAATATATGCTAGTATGGCAATGTCAAATTAATGAAAGCCATTAATTTGTACAATTAGCATGTGTTAATAATTATAATTTTATAAAAGAGAATTTTGACTCATGATGAACATTTTTAGCTCACATTCACATAAACTGATCATTGACTTTACAAAGACTTGATGAATAACAAAGTGATATTTTCAAAACTTTTGGGGTAACCAAAATGATCACCTTATTAGCAATTACTCCAATTGGATAAACAAAACCATCTTATGGCAATCTGTTATAAACTCATTGTTATATAATGTTAAGAACATCTCATTTTGTGATATTATTAGTTTAAGCAGTCCTAAAATTTTTGAAATATTTTAGTGTCTCTCAAAACTTTAAAAAAATAAAGAAAATATAAAAGAAGAATACTTAAGTAGTCCAGAAAAAGAGTAAATATAAGTAAGTTAGGCAAACCAGAGCAAACAGCATTCCAAAAAGAGGGAACATCATGTTTGGCACAAGAAAAAATTGTAAACTGAAAGTAGTCAAGTATGGTTGTTGGTAAAAGAATAAAGAAAGCAGAAACAAGTTGAGACTGAAGATACAGAGGTAGAGTTAGACCGTGTAGGGACTTGTACATCTTGATAAACACTATGTATTTTCTTCTAAGAGCAATGAGAAGGCCTGTTAGAAAGTTTGGAGTAAGAAAGGGATATGGTCAGTTTTGACACTTAACAGCATCACTCTAGTTGTTTATGTGGAAAATGAATTCAAGGGTACAAGTAGGGGCCATAGGAGAGCAATTAAAAGGCCACTACAAGTCCAGATAGTAGTAGTATATTGGAATAAGGTGGTAAAGGTAGAAAAGAAGATAAGTGCACAGTTTTAAGAAAGTTTTTGTGGGCTGGGGAAGTGGCTCGCCTGGCATGCGTGTGGCCCGGGTTCAATCCTCAGCACCACATCAAACAAAGATGTTGTATCCGCCGAGAACTAAAAAATAAATATTAAAAAATTCTCTCTCTCTCTCTATAAAAAAAGAAAGTTTTTGTGAGTACAATTGACAGTAAATGGTGATAGACTGGATATGGGTAGGAGGAGATAATGGAGAAGCCGGTGCCCAGGATAATTTCTATTGTTTTGGCTTCTTTAACTCAATGTATGACAGTACCCACACAAATATAAGTAACAATGGAAAAGAACATGATGGAGGAAGGGTATTAGATGGAGATTTGGGGATTATGAGTTTTTTAAAAAAAAATTTATTTTTTACTATTTGGTAGACACAACATCTTTGTTGGTATGTGGTGCTGAGGATGGAACCTGGGCCGCACACATGCCAGGCGAGCGCGCTACCTCCTGAGCAACATCCCCAGCCCCATGGGATTATGAGTTTTGAATCCACTTAGCTTTAGATGCTTTTGAAACAGCCAAGTAAATAATTGGTAAAATGGGAATGAAAATGGATGACATATTTGAAATGGAGATATAAATGTGAATACAGTATTTTTAAGCATTTTTAGTTGTCGATAGACTTTTATTTTGTTTATATGCAGTGCTGAGAATAGAACCCAGTGCCTCACACATGCCAAGCAAGTGTGCTACCACTGAGGCACAGCCCCAGTCCGAATGCACTATTTTTACATATTTTAGAATTTAATTTCTTAGCATGGATGAACTCTTCATGGGAGAGACTCTATTGAAAACATAAAAAGTCTAGAATTTATCCACAACAAAATCTGGCATTTTGGGGGCTGGGGATGTGGCTCAAGCGGTAGCGCGCTCACCTGGCATGCATGTGGCCCTGATTCGATCCTCAGCACCACATACAAAGATGTTGTGTCTGCCAAAAACTAAAAAAAATAATATTAAAATTCTCTTTCTCTCTCTCTCTAAAAAAAATCTGTCATTTAATGAGTCACTTTGCTAAAGCATAAAGAGAATAGAGAGATAATTTTAATCTCTATTATGGCATACAAAAAAACAAATAATTCATAATTTCAATTTTAACTTTTTTCTTTCTCCTAATAATTATACTCTATAATTATATGTTTATTCCTTGTCTTGCTATTTTATATCTTTTTGTGGTTAATTTAGAGCTTCATTATGTAGTTAGAGAATATGGTTTATATAATTTTTAATATTTAGGAATATGTAGGGATTTTCTTAATAGCTAAATACACCATGAGGCTTTATTTAAATGTTCTATAGATATTTGAAAAGACTACATATATTCTTTTTTCCTTTTCTTTATTTTTATTTCTTACTTGTTGTATAATTGAACGGATTCAGGAAGGTGCTTAACTCAAACTTGTTGAATCAGATTATTAAACTTAAGTATATCAGGTGACCAGAGTATGTGGCAGATGGTATCTCAGCATGAGATGTACTTTAGAAGGTGGTTATTAGATATTAGGGACATAGAGAGGGCCTGAAGCCAGAGCTTTATAGACAAATGAGTCCCTTTTGATGTTCTGCTGTGTGATCAAAGAGAGTGGCCTTGTCTGAACATATTGACTCCTTTTAGACCTTCAACAAAGAGGTTAACTGGGCATTGTAAACCACAGAGAATTTTGCTGCACGTAAGACTGAGGAGTGAAGGAGCAAAGGCACATACATTGTCTTAATGTGGCATTTTCTCACTGTATTTAAAGGCAATATGTTGGAGGAAGCAGTGTGGAAATGTGTGAAACAGAGAGTGTGATGGCAGAGGGGTGAGGGAATCCAAGGTAGTGCTTCATTTGTGTGGTTCCTCCTTGGATCCACCTAAAGTAGAGATCCCATCATGAATTCTGCATTCCTCAGATATTGGATAGGTCTATGCCCCTTAAAGATATTGTTTAACGTGTGTTCTACAGTTCTTGGGTTTTATTAATATAGTTAATCCTCATTATGGTCCAGTAAGCATTATAATTGTCTCCATTTCACAGATGAGGAAACAAGCCCAGAGAGGTTAAGAAACTTGAATGAGATCACAATGAGTCTAGCATCATAAAACAAATTCCTCAGATTGATGAATGGTAGTTATCAAACTTTGGCCTCAAGACTTATACACTTAAAAATTATTATAGACCAAAGGAGATTTTTATGTGGATTTTATATATATATAAATATTCATCATAGTAGAAATAAAAATAAGAAAATTTGAAAATATTTATGTATTAATTAATGTTAATATGATATAAATAAGTTAATAAATAACATTTATGAAAAATAGCTTTATTTTCCAAAATAAATTAGTTTTCAGCATTACAGTTTTATATTATAGCAGGTTTCTTTAATGTTTACTTAAAAATAAGACAGATACACATTACAAAGTCAACAAAAAAAATCAATAAGTTTCCTATATACCAATAATGAATCTGCTGAGAAAGGAATCAGGCAAACAGTTCTATTCAAATATCCTTAAAATAAAATAAAATGCCTAGGAATAAATCTAAGCAAGGAGGTAAAAGCCCTATACAATGAAAACTATAGAAAACTGAAGAACACTTGAATAATACCACAGGAGATGGAAAGATCTCCTATATGCATGGACAGCCAGAATTAATATTGTTAAAATGGTCATAACGTCAATGGTCATAATGTCAAAATTAATATGTCAACTCAATACAATCCCCATCAAAATACCAATGACATTCTTCATAGAACTAGAAAAAAAATTCCTAAAATGTATTTGGAAGAATAAAAGATTCAAAATAGCCAAAGCAACTCTAAGCCTAAAAAGCAATGCTGGGGGCATCACAAAACCTGACTTCAAATTATACCAAAGAGCTATAGTATCAAAAACTACAAGGTACTGGCATAAAAACAGACCCATAGACCAATGGTATAGAATAGAAGACAAAGAGCCAAACCCACACTCTACAGCCATCTGGTCCTTGACAAAGTTGCCAAAAACATACATTGGAGAAAAGATAGCTTTTTAAACAAATGGTGCTGGGGAAACTGCTTATCTATATGTGGAAGAATAAAACTAGATGCTTATCTCTCACCCTTCCCTAAAATCAACTCAAAATGGATCAAAGACCTAGTATGAATTAAATCAGAAAGTATGCAATCCTAGAACAAAATGTAGGGTCAATATTTTAGCATACAGGTACAGGCAACAACTTTCTCATTAGGATCCCCAAAGCTCAGGAAATAATGCCAAGAGTTAATAAATGGAATGGCATCAAGTTTAAAAGCTTCTGGCAAGCAAAGGAAACAATATAAATGTGAAGAGAGAACTTACATAATGGTAGAAAATCTTTGCTAGCTATTCTTCTGACAGACAGTTAATATCTAGAATATATAAAGAACTAAGAAACAACAAAAACCCACAAATAACTTAATTAATAAATGAATTAAACATTTCACAAAGGAAGAAATACAAATGGCCATCAAATATATGAAAAAAAATTATCAATATCATTAGCAATTAGGGAAATGCAAATCAATACCTCACTGAGATATAATTTCACTCCAGTCAGAATGGCAGTCATCAAGAATACAAACAATAATAAATGCTGGAGAGGATGTGGAGAAAAGGAACACTTTTACACTGTTGGAGGGATTGTAAATTAATAAGACCCCTATGGAAATTAGTATGGACTTTCCTCAAAAGCCTAGGAACGGAACCCCCATATAACCCAGCTATACCATCCCTTGGCTTTTATTCTAAATCAAAGTCATTATACTATACTAATACAAGCATTCCCATGTTTATAGCAGCACAATTCACCATAGTCAAACTATGCAGCCAGTCAGGTATCCATAAATGGATAAAGAAAATGTGGTACATATATAAAATGGAGTTTTGTATAACCATAAGGAAAATTGAAATTATATTAGTTTTTAGGAAAATAAATGGAACTTTAGACCATTATGTTAAGTGAAATAAACCAAACTCAGAAGGTCAAGTGTGGTATTTTTCTCATATGTGGAAGCTAGAGTGGAAAAAGGAAAAGAAAGGTGGGGGGCAGGGATCTCATGAAAATCAAAGGGATGTCAGTAGAGGAAAGGGACCAAGGGAGTTGAAGGCAGTGAGGGAAGAAGGAGTGATATTGGCTGAATTATATTGTTACATTGTGTGTCTGTATGAATATGTAACAACAAATCACATCATTATGTACAACTATAATGCACTAATAAAAATGTGAAAAGAAAAAATAAAAGAAGACAAATTTTCACAACTGCTTCTGCGTCAATCTATAGTAATACATTGTTTTGGCCCAAATATATGAAGAAAATATAACTGTACAAAGATGTATATTTATAAAAAGGATAAGTATCTTAATAACCTTTTCAAATAACTGTGGATATTCTTCTTTGATTAAAATTTCTCAAGTGGTATAAACTTGGTTGGTATATGAAATGTGAAAGTAAATCAATGAACTTCTCATTTAATCAACTTTTCATACTCTTTTCCATTAAAACCCATTGTACTACATTATATTTTAAATGACTCTTTTACCTGTGCATTATTTTATAATATCATCATGTTGGTCACTTAGAAAGTATTGATTTGCTCTGTTTTATAGCTCTTCCAAATGTTATGTTTATTATATTTCCTTGTACACTGTGAAACAATTGCATACATTAATATTACTACTAATCTCAACAGACAAGTCTTTAAGCTGTTAAGCTCATAGAGCCAGATACAAATCTTCAAATTTTTAATTTTTGCTTAAAAAACAAAGTTTACTTTTGGTAATATCAGAGACTTAAGTCTGAATGACCAGAGTTTGTCTGACAGTTTTTCTTTCAAGTAAAACTAGTGTTCAGTGAAAATTGTAGGTAGTTCCATTAAAACCTAATTAACAAGTGCTTTTCCTTGAGACAATCATTATACTAAAGTGTATAGCAGAAGTGCCTTGGCCACACAGAAGAAAAAGATTCAAACCTAATTTAATAAAGATAATTTTTATAGCTTTATCAAGGTATTCTTTTTTAATGTTCAATTTCTGTTTATTGAAGAAAACTTTTGAAACAGAATCAAGAAAAAAATCAATCTCAATAATGTTAGTAGACAAATGTAAGCCTGATAATACTATCTATATTTTTCTTTACACACACATATTCCAAAATTTATGGAATTTATATACTATATTTATTCATGCACATAGCGTAATTTGGACACTTTCATTCTCATTTCTTCCCCTTATCCATATCTCCTTTCTGCCCTGATCCCCTTCCTCTATTCCACTGTTTTCTCTTTTGATGAGATCAACATTTTAAAATTCCTTTTCTCTCTCTACCTTCCACAAATGAATGATAACATTTGATTCTTGCCTTTCTGAGTCTTAGCATGGTATTCTCCAATTCCATCCATTCAACAACAAATGTCATAATTTCATTCTTTATTGATGAGTAAAATTCCACTGTGTATATATACTACATTATCTTTATCCATTGCTCTGTTTATGGACACCTAGGCTGGTTCCATCACTGGGCTGTTCTGAATTGTGCTGCTATAAACATTGATGTTCCTGTCTGACTGTATTATGCTGATTTTAGTACTATTGTTTAAATGCCAATGAGTGGAATAACTGGATCACAGTGTGATTACATTGCTAGTCTTTTGAGGAATCTCCATATTGCTTTTCATAGTAGTTGTACTAATTTTCAGTGCCAGCAACTATGTATGAGTGCACTATTACCCTACATCTTTGCCAACATTTATTATTATTTATATTCTTGATGATTTTTACTTTAGCTGGAGTGAGATAAAATCTCAGTTTATTGGCATAAAAAAACAGACAGTGAAATAGAATGAAAGACACAAACATAAATTCACATAGATACAGTCATCTGACCCATTACAAAAATATCAAAAATTTGTGTTGGAGAAAACAGGCTTTTTAACAAATTATGGTAGAAAGACTGGATATCCATATGTATATAAATGAAAGAATGAGAGATAGATCCCTATCTCTCACTCTGCACAAAAATGATCTCAAAGTGTATCAAAGACCTACAAATTACAAAAGAAGCACTGCAACTGCTAGAAGAAACAGGCTTAATACTCCAACATATCATCACACCACTGGCTTCCTTATTAAGACTCCTAAAGCTCAAGAAATAAAACCAAAAATTAATAAATGGAATGACTTCAACTTAAAAAGCTTGTGCATAGCAAATCAAGCAAAAGTGTGAAGAGAGAGCCTACAGAATGGGTAAAAATCTTTGCCAACTACTCCGCCAACAGGGAATTAATATCCAGTTATATAAAGAACTGAAAAAAATTTAACATCAAAAAACTAAGGGCTGGAGATGTGGCTCAAGCGGTAGCACGCTCGCCTGGCATGCATGCAGCCCGGGTTTGATCCTCAGCACCACATAAAAACAAAGATGTTATGTCCGCCGAAAACTAAAAAAATAAAATAAAATATAAAAAAATTCTCTCTCTCTCTTTCTAAAAAAAATTAAATTACCCAGTCAATAAATGGACAAAGGAACTGAATAGCCATTGCTCAAAAGAAGAAATACAAATAGCCAACAAATCTATGAAAATTATTTCATCAAAATATTCTTAAGTGAAACTCAATTTTTGAAAACTACAAATGTGTAATATCATTTAACATAATAGTTAATAGTTTATTTTACTGCCATTGCCTTGATTTGTGTTAACGTGCCAGCAATTTAATCTACCATTGCTTTTGTACCATCATAGAAAATATCAATACAGTGAAAAGGCAAATGAAGTCTTCATCCTATTATCAAAATATTTAATATGTTTTTTAGTAGTAGTTGCACACAATACCTTATTTTACTTATTAAATTTTATGTGGTGCTGAGGATCGAACCCAATGCCTCTTGCATGCTAGGCAAGCGCTCTGCCACTGAGCCACAACCCCAGACCCTATTATCAAAATATTTTGACCTCATGAAATCTTCTGAAAATGCAATGAGGCCCCTGAGATATTTGCAGATCATACATTAAGAAGTACTGTTATAGAGACACAGAATGAATGGAATCTGAGCTGCAAAATAAGCATGTATGGGTCACATTTCCATTCTTCAGGATTCTTTAGTGCCTCCAAATTTCCTGATCACTAGTGTGTTAGAGTCTGTAAACAAGTCAGGATGGTGCCTGGCATTTTGCCAGAGGGAGTGGTTTGTGAACTAATGCCAGTGAGCCATCAAGTGTGGAGATTCCTTATTGGTTGACTGCTGTATCTAGTTTATGTTAATTAGATAAGCTGTGTGGAATGTATAAATATCCCTCCTGTCCTACAATAAAAGGCTCCCACTCCTGCTGTATCAATGTACACAATTTCCTCGTCAACACCCGCCCCCGTTATTTTGCTGCAGCCGGACTGTGGTAGTATCCCCCCAAAATAAATTTAGAATGTTAAAGGATATATAAGTATAAGGAGGTTAAATGACTCATTCAAAACTATACTCCAGGGCTGGGGATGTGGCTCAAGCGGTAGCGCGCTCACCTGGCATGCGTGCGGCCCAGGTTCGATCCTCAGCACCACATACCAACAAAGATGTTGTGTCTGCCGAGAACTAAAAAATAAATATTAACAATTCTCTCTCTCTCTCTCTCTCTCTCTCTCTCTCTCTCTCTCTCTCTCTCTCTCTCTCTCTCTCTCCCCTCTCTCAGAACTAAAAAATAAATATTAAAAAAATTCTCTCTATCTCTCTCTCTCCTCTCTCACTCTCTCTTTAAAAAAAAACTATACTCCAATAAATGGATAGAGATAATATTCTAGTGCAGGCAATCTTGATTTTAAACACATATTTAAAAGGTAATACTTCTTCCCTATATATGAAAGTATTGAGGAAAAATAAAATCATGTTACTTATCAGATTTTGAGAAAAACAAAATGGATCAATGATTGAGCCCATATTCAGTTATTTTCAATGCTGGATTTTCATAAAATGTATGACAAAAGAGCCATGATATGATGTGTATCTCAACCTAATTTTGGCCTGGTTAAATTTTATCACTTTGAAAGCCTGCTCTGAAGGGTTTTGAAACAGTGGTCTGAGGTGTCATGGAACAGGTGATGAAAGTCATACATTTCATGAGAATGTTTGTGGTTCTACATGATATCATAGTTTTAGGCAAAATTTTTGTAGGCTTCCAAATAGACTTCTCAAAAAATTATTAGAAATTATAAATTAATTCAGTAATTTTGCAGAATAAGAAATCAACATACAAAAGTCAATTGCATCTCAGTATACTAACAATAAACTATTTGAAAAAGAAATTATGAAAATATACACTTTTATAATTGCATCAGAAAAAATAAAATAATTACAAATAAATTTAACCCAGAAGGTCAAAGATCTGTATACCCAAATCTCTAAGACATTAATAGAAGAAATTAAAATGATAGAAATAAGTAAAAAGATAACCCATGTTGATGGATTAGAAATAGTAATACAGTTAAAATGTATGGCATACTAACCAAAGTATGCCATACATTTCATGCATTCTCTGTCAAAATGCTAATGAGGGGCTGGGATTGTGGCTCAGCAGTAGAGCACTGGCCTAGCACCTTCGAGGCCCTGGGTTCAATCCTCAGCACCACATAAAAATAAATAAATAAAATAAAGATATTGTGTCCAGTTACAACTAAAAAATAAATAGTAAAAAAATTTTTTAAAAAACCACTAATGACATTTTACATAAAATAGAAAAAATAATACTAAAATAGTGTGGTACCACAAAAGACCCAAACAACCAGAACAGTCTGGAGTAATGTAATGTAATGTGGAGGGATCACTCTTCTTGATTTCAAACCATATTACAAACTGTAGTAATCAAAATATTATTGGCTGTGCATGATGGCAAATGCTTGTAATCCCAGCAACTCAGAAGTCTGAGGCAGGAGGATCACAAGTTTGAGACCAGCGTCAGCAACTTAGCAAGACCCTATTTTAAATGAAAAATTTTAAAGTCTGTGAATGTAACTCAGTGGTAAAGCACTATTGAATTTAATCCCCAGTACCAAAAAATATATGTGTTAACCAACATAAAAATGAACACAGCAAGCAACAAAACTGAATAGAGAGCCCAGAAATAAATCCACATATATGTGGTCAACTAATTTTTGACAGGGTCACCAAGAACACACAATGAGGAAAGGGTGCCCTTTTCAATAAGTGATGGTGGGAATATTGGACCCTTATACCATGTTTAAAAATTCAAAATGAATTGAAGACATAAATGTTGACCTGAAATGATAGAGCTAGAGTAAAACATACACCAAAGGATCTGTGGCATTGGTTTTAGCAATGATGTTTTTTAGGTGTGAACCCAAAAGCACAGGCAAGAAAAGCAAAAATAAACAATTGGGACTACATCAAACCAAAAGATTCTGCACAGCAAATTAAAACTATACTGAGATTTAATCTCATTCTAGTCAGAATGACAACAATTAAGACTATAAATAACAATAAATGTTGGCGAGGATGTGGTGAAAAAGGTACACTCAAACATTGCTGGTGGGACTGCAAATTGGTACAACCACTATGGAAAGCAGTATGGAGAGTCCTCCAAAAACTTGAAATGAGACCACCATTTGATCCAGTTATCCCACTCCTTTGTGTATACCCAAAGGACTTAAAATTGGCATACTGCAGTAATGCAGCCATATCACTCTTTATAGCAGCTCAAGTCACAATAACTAAGCTATGGAACCAACCTAGGTGCTCTACAACAGATGAATGGCTAAAGAAAATGTTGTATATATCCACAATGGAATATGACTCAGCCATAAAGAAGAATTCCACCCCCTTATTATGTTACCATTCACATATCAGAGAGAATATTTGGCCTTTGTTTTTTGAAGATTGGCTTATTTCACTTAGCATAATAGTGTCCAGTTCCATCCATTTTTCTGACAAATGCCACAATCTCATTCTTCTAGGTATGTATCCAAAGAAATTGAAACCAGTATCTTGAAACACTGTCTGCATTCTCATGTTCACTGGGACATTATTTCCACTAGCCAAGATAAGGAAACAACCTAAGCATCTGTCATTGGATGAATGGATAAAGAAATTGTGATGTCAACAGATACATATAAATATAGATGTAGATATATCAATGATGGAATATTGTTCTATCTTTAGAAAGAAAGAAATCCTGTTATTTGTGACAACATGGGTGAGTCTAGAGGACAAGATGCTATGTGAACTAGGCCAAGCACAGAAAGACAAATACTGTATGATCTCAATTATATGAAGTATATAAAACAATAAAATTAATAGAAGTACAAAGTAGAATGGTGGTTGCCAGGGGTTGGGGTGAAGAAATAGGGAGATGATGGTTAAAGGGGAAAAGTTTCAATTATGCCTGGAGATGACTATTTAAGTAAAATAAGCCAGGCACAGAAAGACAAGTACCGCATGATCTTATTCATATGTGAAATCTAAAAATGTTGATCTCATAGAAGTTGAGAGTAGAATGGTGGTTACCAGAGCCTGGGTGGGAAGAGTAGAGGTGGGGGAAGAATGGGGAAATGTTGATCAATAGGTACTAAGTTACATTTAGATAGGAGCAAAAAGTTATGACATGATATTTTCCAGTGAGGTAACTAAAGAAAATAATAATGTATGTATGTTTCAAAAAACTGAAAGAAATTATTTTTGAAAATTTTCACCATAAATAATAAATGTCTAAGTAGATATGCTTAATCTAATGTAAATTTTACACAATTTATACATGTATCAATGCATTACATAATACCCCATTAATAGGAAGTTTTTTATGTTTTATCAGTTAAAATAAATTGTAAAATGTTTTAGTTATACAGGATGAGTAAGTTCTGGAGATCTAATGTACAGCATAGTGGCTATAGCTTACAATACTATATTGTATACTCTAAATTTGCTTAGAGGATATGTCTTATATTTTGTTCTTACCATAATAAAAATCATAATAATGAGGAGGTTGGGAGGAAACATTGGGAAATGATGGGTGTATCAATGGCCTGGATGATAGTAATGGTTTCAAATTCTTTGAATTTTATACATTAAATTGTACAGATTTTTACATGCCAATATTGCTTCAATAAAGTGCTTTTCAATACATACACCATTCTATATAATTAATATGCACCCATAAAATTATATAAATAGAAGTTCCTTAGAAGCCCAGTAGGCTAAATATGGCTCACATAAGTCATTCCCTAGCAAATTTTAATTGTTCTGGGCTTAAATAATATAGATGTATATAATTTATCAAGTAGAACAACATGGAGCCAAGAAAATGCTTATCATTAAAACCTGATTAATGCCCTACCAAATATCAAGAATTAAGAACATTCTTGGGATTCAGGAATATGTCAATGACTCCTCCCTCATTGCCAATCCCCTTAAGATTCTAGTTGCAAATATCAGAGCATACTAGAGAGGATAAGAATATCCATCTCTAGAGAGAGAGCATGAAAATGAGTGATTCTTTCCAAGAATCTTCCAGGTGGGCTACTGGGGTTTTTATGAGAAAAGAAGTATTAATAGTTTTGAGACCCCAAGTTTTCTGCCACATTGCTTGGGCAAGTCTTTTTCTTGCAACACTGCTGTTAGCCTAAGTAGCCTGAAGGTGCTATTATAATTGGTTGATAAAAGTTATATATGTAATTGGTTTCACATATCAGAGTTGCACAGAAAGTAAGATTCTGGCACTGATGCATGAAATAATTAGCTATTTCTGAAAATATTTCTGTGGCAGTCAGTTTCAGACAATTACCAAGTCATTTGGGATCAGTCTACATATAATGAAATCTTGGCTCTACTACTACTAGTTGTATGACCTTGAGTTTCAGTGTCATCATCTTTAAAAATGACCTACTTCAATTTGGGTGCAGTGACACATACTAGTAATACCAGCTACTCTGGACACTGAGGCAGGAGGATCACAAGTTTGAGGTCAGCCTAGGCAACTTAATGAGGTGCTGTCTCAAAAAGTTTTTACAGGATGGGCTGGTATAAGGAAACAGGGAGGAGGGAGGAAGGAAGAGAAAGTGCTGGGGACTGAATTAGAACAATCTATATTCCATGCTTTTATAATTACATCAAAATGAATCGTATTGTCATGTGTAACTAAAAAGAATCAATTTTAAAAACAGATAAGGAGAAAGGACTATGTGAGGGAAAAGGAAGGTACTGGGGAATGAGATTGATCAAATTATGTTATGTGCACATAAAACTAATAGCACAACTAATCCCACTATTATGTATAATTATAATACACTAATAAAAATATTAAATAATTTATTTTTTAAATGGTCTGGAGATATAACTCAGTGATATAATACTTGCCTAGCATGCATGAGGTCCTAAATACAATCCCAGTACTGTAAAAAAATTACCTACTTCATATAAGTCATATGTATAAACATTAAATTAGATAATATATACCTTCATAGTAGCATGGAGTGTGTACTGTGTTCCAGGAACCATTTTAAGCACTTTATGGGTTATTTCTTTTTATCTTTAAAATAAATCCTATGATCTATTGTTATGAGCTGAATTATGCACTGCATCCTCAAATTTATATGTTGAAGTCCTAATGCTCAGTAGCTCAAATGTGACCTTATTTAGAAATAGGGTCATCACAAATGTGATTAGTTAAAATGGGGTCATTAGGGTGAGCCCATGACCTCAGCCAATTCAGTATTGCTACTATCCTTATTAAAAATGGAAATTTGAACACAGAAGCATATTAGAGGAAAGCTAATATGAAGAGACATAAGGAGAAGACAGCCATCAACATGCCATGGAGAGAGGACTGGAGTAGAACTTTGCCTTACAGACCTTGGAATGAATCAACCGAGTGAACATCTTGATTTTTGGACTTCTAGCTTCCAGACTGTGAGACAATAACTTTCTGTTGTTTAAACCGATTAGCTATTGTATTTTGTTATGGTAGCCTTAGAAAATCAATACACATAGGTACTACTATTAGCCTTATTCTATAGTGGAAGAAACTGAGGCACAGTAAGTTTAAATAATTTACCCAGTATGACAGAGACAGGATCAAAACCCAGGAGTCTAAAGCTGAAGTCTACACTCTTAACTACTACCCTATACTGCCTTCCACTCAAACACATGCCTATTTCATATTGGACAAACAATAGGTACTCAACATGTGTCAGTGGCCTTCCAATTTAGAAATCTAACTATTGATATAGGACAGAGGTAGATGACCAAATTGATTGGTAAACATTGAGTCTTCTTCAAAGAGTGACCAGGTCCTAATTCATCTTGGTATCTCCAGAATCCATCAAATAATACACACCACCTCTTAAGTGCTCAGTATTTATTATTGTTGTTGTTTTATGAAGGAAATGTAACTGAAAAATGGAAGCTACCATGATTATGTTGATTATTTGTATATAAAGTGAGCCAGTCCTCACTATTGATAAGATTCCTAATTAATTCAGTAAATTAAAAAATTCAAGAGAGAATTTGTTTTGACAAAAGAAAAAAAATGTTTGGCTCCAAACTCAGCAAGTCTCTTATTATTGACTCTAAAATACTTTTAGAAGAGAGCTCCAAGTAGTCTTGAGAAAATGCCCATCTAGAGAGTAAAATAAGACCTGAGGTTTATAGAAGTAAGGTGCTCAACAAATATTTAAGTTCTCTATAGCTCACATGCAGCTCCTCAGAAATTTACATAATCAACTACTTATTTGGCATTGCCTAAAAAACATCTTAACATCTATACATCTAAAACCAGTCATGATTTTCTCTCCCCAAACCTGTTTCTTTTCCATTATTTCTCATTGAATGATATTTATCCATTTGCTCAAGTTATAATTCTAAGAGTCATCCTAGATACTTCCTTCTTCATCACCACCAGTATTAAATCAATTACCAAATTCTGTTGGTAGAGCTTCCTCAATTGCTCTAAAGTCAGTCTATATTTCTGAATCTTCATTGCCCCTCTCTAGAATAACCTATAATCCTTTATTTCTGAACTCCTGTACCAACCTCCTAATTAGCTTCTGCAAAATTACCACATCACCCTCCAATCAGTTCTCATGATACAAGCCAAGATACATTGTCGAAATGCGTATGATGGGGCTGGGGATGTGGCTCAAGTGGTAATGGGTTCGCCTGGCATGCGTGGAGCGCTGGGTTCGATCCTCAGCACCACATACAAATAAAATAAAGATGTTGTGTCCACTGAAAACTGAAAAATAAATATTAAAAAACTCTCTCTCTCTCTCGCTCTAAAAAAATGCGTATGATGTTACTCCCTTGTTTAAAATATTTGGTTCCTCTTTGAATGAAAACAAAACTCAAAAAAAGTTAAACAAACAAAAACTCTAGGATATCTAAAGATGCCTCTTTTTCTCAGCCCCAATTTACACTACATGTCCTTTTGCTTACTTTCCTCCAACCTCTCTGTCTTTTCAGGTTTATGAAAACATGGCCCCTCTTGCACAAGGCCTTTGCTATGGCATTCCCTGTACTTGTTACCTCTTTACTGGGCCCAGCTAACTTTTCCTCATTCTCTGTCTCATGTCTGTTTTTCTTTTTCTTTTTATTCTCAACTGATACATAAAACATAAATTTGTACTATTATTACTGCAATTATTATTTTGAAATGGGATGTTGCTAACTTGTTTAAGGCTTCACTAAATTGCTGAGGGTTTTACTGAGTTTCTGAGGTGGCCTCAACCTCCCAAGTCACTGGTATTACAGGAGTGCACCACACACTCAGCTCAGGATTTTGTTCTTTTATGGCTAACTAGTATTCTATTATGTATGTATACCACATTTTCTTTATCCATTCATCAGCTGATAGATACTTATGCTGTTTCCATTTATTGGTGATTATGGATAGTGTTACAGTGAATGTTGGAATGCAGGCATACATGTTTCATTTCTTTTGTTTATATACCTGGTGGAGAAATTGTGGATTATATGCTAGTTCTACTCTTAATTTTTTGAGGAATCTCCATGTGGGTTTTAGTAATGTCACTTATAATTTGCATCCATCAAAAGTTGCAAGGGTTCCCTTTACCCCATAGCTTCACCAAAACTTGTTGTCTTTAGTCTTTTTGATACTACTAATTCTTCTGGGATGAGATGATATTTCATTGTGCTTTTGATTTGCATTTCCCTATTGAGTGGTGATTTTCAGCATTTTTTTCATATTCCTATTGGCTATTTGTATGTCTTTTCAGAAATGTCTATTTAGATATATAGTCCATTAATAAAATCAGGTTATTTTTTGTTATTTATGAATCAGCTTTTTTTCATTGCTCTTTTTATTGTTTTTTACTTTTAGTTCCATTATTTCTTTCATTCTACTAATTTTGGCTTTAGTTTGTTTTTGTTTTCATTTTCTGGTTCCTTGAGATGCATGTTTATCTGAGATCTACTTTTTTACTTGGGTATTAATCACTATAAACTTTGATTTTAGTAATGTTTTCATTGTATTCTATAGGCTTTGGTTTGTGTGACTCCATTTTCATTTGTTCCAAAAAAATTTAAATTTTCTTCTTGATTTCTTCATTGATCTATTGAATGTCAAAAGTAAGTTTTTTAAATTTCCATTATTCTTAGTTTCCAAATCTTTTCCTGTTGTTGATATCTAGCTTTATTTCATCATGGTCAGAAAAGATACTTGATATGATTTCAGTTTTTTTAAATTCACTGAAACTTGTTTTGTGGCCTATCTCATGATCTATTCTGTAAAATGTTCCCTATGTCAATGAGAAAAATGTGCCTTCAGCATCTATTAAGTATAATATTCTGTAGATGTCTGTTATGTACATTTAATCTGGGGTACAATTTAGCTCTGTTCTTTCTTTGTACATTTTCTTTCTGGGTGATCTGCCCATTGCAGAAAGGGGGCATTAAAGTCCCCAGACATTATTGTATTGTAGCCTGTCTCTCCCTTCAGTATTGGGTGCATATACATTTAGAATTGTTGAATTTGCTCTTGCTGAATGAGCCAGTTTATCATTATATATTGACATTCTTTGTCTCTTTTTACTGTTTTTAATTTACAGTCCACTTAATCTAATAACAGTATTGCTATTTCTTCTTTCTGTTGGCTATCATTTGCATGGAATATCTTATTCCACCCATTCACTTTAAGTCTATGTATGTCCTTGGAGGTTAAGTGAGTTTCTTGTAAGGGACATAGGGTTGGGGCTTGTTTTTCTTATCCACTCCATCACTCTGTCTTTTAATTGGAAAATTTTATACATTTACATTCAAGATAACTATCAAAAAGTAAGGTCTTATTTTTTTCATTATGTAACTTGATTTCCAGTTTTTTTTTAAAGAGAGAGAGAGAGAGGAGAGAGAGAGAGAGAGAGAGAATTTTTAATATTTATTTTTTAGTTCTCGGCGGACACAACACCTTTGTTGGTGTGTGATGCTGAGGATCGAACCCGGGCCGCACGCATGCCAGACGAGTGCGCTACCACCTGAGCCACATTCCCAGCCCATCCAGTTTTCTTATAGTTCCTTCCTTTCTCCATTTCTTATAATCTTCTCTTATGATTAAATGAATTATGCTAGTAGTGTGTTTTGTTTCCTTATTAGTTTTTTTAAACATTTAGTTTTTTAGAAGTATTTGGACACAATACCTTTATTTTATTTACTTATTTTTATGTGGTGCTGAGGTTCGAAACCAGGGCCTTGCACATGCTAGACGAGCACTCTACCACTGAGCCACAATCCCAACCCTTGTTTCCTTTTTATTTTTGGTTTGTACATTATAGGTTTTTTGCTTTATGGCTAACCTAAGCTCACAAAGAACATATTTTGATTTTAAGGAGCAAATTTCCTTAGTTCTTGTACTGGTAGCTTTGTCTGTATATAGCTGTTCAAGTTAGTGTGTCTATGAGGAAAGCTTGCTGGAAGATCTTACTCAGGACTTCTCTCTGTCTCATATCATATGGTATGTGCCAAACACGTATCTTTTAAGTAATTAGATATGTTTCAAGACAGGAAGATTTTCTTGATGCTCATAATCTTGTTCTGCTGGCCTATGGTGTCTAGAAATGCTCATTTGTATATGGCTGTTTTCAGAATGGTAATGTGAATATGTGCTACTTATTTGGATAGCATACCTGATAGGAAAAATGTGTACCTTTCGAATTCTTAACTTGGAGACACACTCAAGGGTAGTGAGCCACATCTTGGTAGTGCTTTCAAATGTAGTATACATTAGAAACCAGAACATCTCCCCTTTAACTCCAGTGGTATAAGGAAGAATCCCTTATTTATATTGGTATCTCTAATAGAACCTATTGAAACTAAATTAAACACTAATTACTTCCGGTTTCATTTAATTATAATTGTGGCATCCAAGATTCTTCTGTGCCATTTTCAATTGTATCTTTAAAAGGATAGAGCTAGGCATAATGGTGCATGGCTACTTCAGAGGCTGAGGCAGGAGGATCACAAGTTTGAGGGAAGCCTGGGCATTTATAGTAAGGCCCCCAACTACAAGGAAATAATTTAAAAATTTAAAATAAAAAGCTGCAGATATTGGGTTGACCAAGAGTCAGGGTGGAATTCCTGGAATGGCGGGTACTAAGTCCTGCTCCATTATTCTACTAAACACTGCTTCTGGGGATTTTACTGAAGTTTCTGAACAGAGAGAAATGTGCCTTTGAGATAAGAAAGCAACATAGAAAGTTAGCAGATATTCCAATAGGCAGAATATTGAAATGAAGAAGTAAATTAATGTTGGGAATATAGATAGAAGGCAACAAGAAAGGGGAAATACACTGAAGAAGTGTGAGTAGTAGGCAGGAAATCCAAGCTTCTAGGCCCCTGATGTTATCTACGGTTACTTGTTGCAGACCAGGTAGGAGTGGGTTGACTACTGGTATAAATAGCAAAATCTCAGCAAGTAATCTGGTCAGAGATAGGACTACTGAGCAGCCATGGCAGCAGTGGTTCTAGTGAGAGGTGGAATCATTTGACTTGCTCCATATTCAAAGAGCAGGAAGGAAAACCTACTAATGCTTATATCTGTGTAGAGGAAATCCAAAGCTAGCTAACCTGTTTCTCAGAGCAGAGATGAAAGAGCTTTGATTAATTAGAACCCTATAAGTGTCTGAAGTACTGGATAAAGTGTTCAAGCTCCTCTGCTAAAAGCAGGGATTAGTAAGGTAATATACATACAATGGAATTCTGGATGCTGAGTTAAGAGTTTGGGTTAGAGTGATGGAAAGCATAGTCCTGCTGAGTAGCAGGTATACTTTAGGGTATGGATAAAACAGTCTTCTTCTAGATCAAAAATGTTCTATGCTCAGAGTACCTAAATAAATTGTCTGTTTCCTATATGCAAAGCTAGCAACAAACATATTAACATTTTATCCTCTTAAAATCAATAATCCTTCCCTTTTATTACAAGCAGATCATTATTTTATCTAAGGAATATACTATGAATATCAAAAGAACCCATACTGTTTTATTGATATAATGAATTCAAACTTAAAATGTAAAAGTTAATCTAGCCGGGCAAGTGGCACACACACAGAGGCTCAGGGGGCTGAGGCAGGAGGATCACAAGTTCAAAGCCAGTCTCAGCAAAAGTGAGGCACTAAGCAACTCAGTGAAACGCTGTCTCTAAATAGAATACAAAATAGAGCTGGGGATGTGGCTCAGTGGTTGAGTGCCCCTGAGTTCAATCCCTGACTACCCCCCAACAAGAAAAATCATAAATAGTAAGTAAGGTTGGAGCCAAGCATGGTGGAGCACACTGGGAGTCTGAGGAAGGAGGACTGCAAATTTAAGGCCACCCTGGGCAATTTAGCAACATCCTATCTCAAAATAAAGACTAAGCAAAAAGGCTGGGAATATAGCTCAGTGGTAGAATGCCCCTGGGTCTAATCATCCTGTCTTCAGTACTGCAAAAAAAAAGTGAGGAAGGTTGGAAGGTCAATAAAATATCTAATTATTTAATTTTACCCTAGATATGGATCTAAAGGGGATAAAACATCTTCTCTGAAGTTGTCCATCCAGGTTGTAGAACTGTAAAGAGTTTGGGGGGTGGGGTGGGCTGTGGTTGTAGCTCAGTGGTAGAGCTCTTTCCTAGCCTGTGTGAGACACTGAGTTTGATCCTCAACACCAAATAAATAAATAAATAAAAGGCATTGTGTTCATCTACAAGTAAAAATTTTTAAAAAAAGAATTTGTGGAGATTAGGATGGGCTTTCAACCTGTGATAGTAGAGCTGTGAGATTAATAAATCAAAGTCAATTTAGAGAAAGGGTTAAGTGCATGAAGTCTCAGGCTCCCAATATGGTCAAAGAAATTTTGGCTACCATTTTTGGTTAAAATTTTCATAATACTTTTTTAAAATGAAATATCAAAAAGTATCCCAAAAATTGTGCCATGTTTTAAATATCACATTAAACAAGAATACATTTTTAGTAACCACACACAATATAATTAACAAGATAATAATAATATTCTTAGTTATAAATGTAAAATTTCATAGTGTAGTATGGAGGTGTGGTCCAATTATAATTCTATATTTGAATTTGTATGATGAAATATTCTTTCAATGTTGTGACTTGGCAATAAGGGCAGAAGTTTAAGCTGGATATCCTTGGGGGATATGAGACTTTGACCAAGTGATTTTCAGGTTCCCCTGTGATAGACCATGAAAAAAAACACTTATAATCCTTTCTGAGAATGTAATATTGTTAACATAGATAGTCAGTAGCTAATTATCACAGTTTCTCAAGCAAGAGGGATCAGTTCTCTAGGTATTCTACATAGACATACAGATTTTCATAATTATAATTTTAATAATGATTTTAATAATTGAGAGGCTCTAAACCCAAGGCAACCGAGAATGAACTGTTGCTAAAATGCCAGTCTCATTTTTCACCTCATACTAAGAATAATATCCTCCCAAAAAAGATCCTTAACTAAAATGAGGCTGGAGTCCAGGGATATTCAGATGGGGACTAGTGCTAGAGAAGCCCATTGATCTTCAGTCTCTGCCCAGCATCCACTCCACTCCTCTCCCTACTTGTCCTCCTCTTCTTCCACCTAATTTAAAACTGGTCAAATGTCGAGAATGATTAGTATTGGGGGGCAGTAGAAATGAAGTACATATACAAATTGGTATATACTTGACTATAAAACAGGGATAATAATTCTTAGGGTGGATTCATTGATTAAATAAGGCAAATACCATGCTTAGCATCATGTTCCATTAATGTTAGCCCATTATCATCATTATTATTGTTCTCCAATTGTGTCATTCAGAGCCAACTTTGTCTTCACTCCTTTACCGCCAGGAATTCAAGATAAAATAGGAATCTCAGGATACTGAGGATATATGTATATATAATCTCCAATATAGTAATCATAATTATTAGCTGTTACAATGAAATTGTTTTTTTTTAATTAATGGTAAAATGTATTCTTTTCTCTGAAGATCAACAAAAAGTAATTCTGGGGATCTGTCAACTGTTGGTTTCTAATATCTGTAGAACATTAACAGACTAGCAGGATGTATATTGTCATTCTCTAAAGAGCAAGAACTGGACCATTAATTCTCCAACTGTGGTCCTTGGAATAGTAGTATCACCATTATAAGAGAACTTGTTAGAAACGAAAATTCTTGGCCCAACCTATAGCCTACCATATCAGAAACTCTGGGAGTAGATACCTACAATCTGTGTTTTTAACAAGACTTCCAGGTGACTCTGATACATGATAAAGTGTGAGATCCATGACATACTACAGTTTTAAGTGCTGTCACAGAATCTGAATTCTGTGTGAGGCACTTCTTTTTCAAAGAAGACAAATTATTCACATAAGTTTTTTATCTTATCTAAATTGTTCATGTTTCTCTGACAAATGTGTATTACAGAATAATTTTATTCATCTATTCTGTGCTTTGTAACATTTAAAATAATGATCCAAATAAAGAACCTGACATTTTTGGCTTCCATATTTAATATAATAATTGTATGTATTTTTGGCAAACAAATGTAAGGTAAATTATACTTTCTTACTTTCACATAATAAAACATGTTGATTATTTTATGCACAAAATCCCTGGTCTTTCTGTCATACTAAAATGGGAATAAGAGATACTGGTGGGAATTGTCAGGACTGTTCTAAAGCAAGCTCTAAATGTTAAAATAATTCTATAGAAAGTGGCCTTTTTAAAATTTCTCAGTAAAAATTCTAAAAGAGGGGAGGGGTTGGAAAAATGTATTTCAAATCCTGAAAGAAAATAACTGTAGGTGGATGTGGTGGCATACACATGTAATCCCAGTGACTCAGGAGGCTGAGGCAGGAAAATCATAAGTTCAAGACCAGCATTAGCAAATTTAGCAAGGCCCTAAGAAATGTAGCAAGACCATATCTCAAAGTGAAAAATAAAAAATACTGGTAATATAGCCCAGTGGCGAAGCACCCCTGGGGTCAGTTCCCAGTACCTAAATAAATAACTGCAAAGCTAGATTGCTATATCCATAAAAGATATCCTTCAGAATTAGAGAAGAAATATGAACTTTCCACAATAATCTTAAACTAAAGGACTACATGACCACTAAACAATTGCAGAAAGCAGTTAAAGGAAACCTGCACACAGAAGAGAAATATAAAAACAACCAAATGATCTCTGGAAGGAATAAATCTCATTAGAAGATTCAACAGATATATGAGATTAGGACCAAATCAAACATTAGAAGTAAAACAAAATTCCAGGAAATAATACATACTTCTCTATAATACCACTGACTGTAAATGTTCTCGACTCTCCAATTAAAAGGAATTGACTAGTAGACTGGATTTAAAAATAGACCCAAGTATATATTACAAAGAAACATACCTCATTAGAAAAGACACCCTCAAAGTGAAATTGTACTAGAATGGAATATAATAAATGGTATTCCTTGTAAATGGAATCTTAAAGCAAACAGGAGTAGCTACTTTCATATTCAACAATTCAAACTTCAAGCCAAAATTAGTAAGAAGATACAAAGAAAGTCACTACATAATGGAAAACAGAACAATACTACAAGAAGATACCACAATTGTAAATATTTATGCCCCAAATCTTGGTGCTGCTCGTTTCAACATTAATAGTGGGTGATTTCAATATACCTCTCAAACCAACTAATAGGTCAACCAAACAAAATAAACTAAGAAAGTAGAGAGTTAAAATATACTACAGGTAAAATGAACTTCAACAGACATCTAGAGAACATTTTAATCAACAACTGAATACATTTTCTTTTCAACTCCTCATGGACTTTTCTGTGAAGTATTTTAGGCCACAAGGCAAGTCTTAGCAAATACAAAAACTTTAAATAATTCCTTGAACCTTAATCAGATCATATTGGATTAAAATTATAAATCAATAGCAAGAAAACTACAGAAATTATACAAACACATTGATATTAAATAATACTATTTTGAAAGATGATTGGGTCATCAAATAATTGTTGAGATATTTTAAAATTTCTTAGTATGAAATAAGAATAGAAATATATCAAACAAGAACCTATGGAGGGGGGCTCTATTTGTGGCTCAGCAATAGGGCACTGGCCTAGTACATGCAGGATACTGGGCTCAATCCTCAGCACCACATTTTAAAAAATGAAATAAAGATATTGTGTCCAACTACAACTAAAACAAAAATATTTTTTTTAAAAGAACCTATGGAAAAGCTGTGGCTGTGGCTGTGGCTCAGTGGTGCAGCACTTGCCTAGCATATGAAAGGCACTGGGCTTGATCCTCAGCACCACATAAAAAATAAATAAATAAAATAAAGGTATTGTGTCCATCTACAACTAAAAAAATATGTTTATAAAAGAACCTATGAAATATACAGAAGGCAGTTCTTTTTAAAAAATTCACATTTTATTTAAACTAGAATAAATTATACAAAAATTTATTTTCTTCACCAAAAAAAGCAGTATTTTCTGTATTATTTCTAGATAAACTGCAAAATATTTATTTTGTAGGTTTTCCAGGTCTTGCTTATAAATTAAGACAAGACAGTAGATATAGTCATGGTAAGAATAAAACAGACAAGTCCAAATCGGTGGCCTCTGATTCTGTCTTGACCATGAAGCAGAATGTTCAACATTTACCTGCTAAAATGAAGGCATAGGCTTATGAAGATGTAGGTTCAACAAAGGAATGTACCAGCAAAAGCCAGATGTGGAACAACAATGGCAGACTCTTCCACTCAAACTTTAACTGTAACTTGTTCTTTAAATTGATTTGATAAAGACAAAATCTATACTGAAATCTGTTTGGTGAGATCACAACTCTGTGATTAATTCCCTTAACTGTCCATTACAGATTTTTAAATCACTTAAAACTCCTAAGAGTCAAAGATCAACAGTAGGCTTCATTGCAACATTTCAAAAGATGCCTTCTTTTTTTTATACCTCCTCAAAATGTACTTCCTCAAAATTGATAACAATACCTGACAACTGGATCCACAGTAATAATACATTTTATAGCTAAATGACTTAACTAAAACAATTCCAGAGTGCTGCTAGCAGAGGTCATGCAGAGGTGAAATGTGGTACTTCCAGTGCTATTTTCTGAAAAGATAAGCTTTCAAAGCATGAGAGCTCAAACATTTGCCATGTATATAGGCAGATTATCAATGGCTAATGTATTCTTCAGTGGCCTGTAGGCAAAGATATTTAGTGATTAGGTGACCTACATAATACCTTATAGCTTTTCTTCCAAATATCAAATATAGGAGAAAGCCCATTTTAAAAGTCTTTTAGGTATTTTCAACAGTTTCTGAATTATTGGTAGAAAGATCTGACATAGCTGTATATAGTTTGATATGCGTGTCTACCATTAAATCCAGATCATGTTTTATATCAAATTTATTTAAGCAAAGCCAAGTTACTTGACCTTTGGTCTGTCAAAGTGTTCCTGAATTATGCTTTGAGATGCTTTCGTCCATTTTCAGAGCATTTATTCTCAACCTTTATGAATATACAGGATCTTCAGCAGGGAATATACATTAGAAAAAAACTTGATATCAGGCAGATGGAGGGCTTCATAAATGGTGGATGGAACCCCTCTGTATCTTTCCTTATTTGTTTCCATTTGATTCTCTAACAGTGAAGCTCGACTGAAAGTACATCGGGATAAGGCAAGTCACTTCTGTATATATCAGCATGTTGCTCCTCTGATGTATTGAATTTGAGCTGTCCCATGACTGAGGGTACCAGAGATAAACAGAGCTTTGAGGTACTCTTCTGAAAATAGATCTTTAACTTCCAGAATGATGTGCTCCATTGTTGGAACACTTAGGGTTTCTTTATAGTAAATTTCAGAGGTTAATTGAGATTCCAGGTTACCCTGCTGAGCCCTGTGAAATTTCCCAGGGAGTATAATCTGAATATCAAGTTTGGTTGCCAAATTTGTTGCTTCCTCAAACCAAAACTCATAATAGACTTCAATATTTTCCATTACTTCATTGAGTGAATGCAGCACTGTGGTCAAGCTACTGGTGGCAAAGAAGGCATCAGAAGTTTGCCCTGGAGATTTTTCCCAAATGTTCTTGTAAAATATAAGATATTTTTAAGAACAACAACAGTAGCAAAGTAATCAAAATCTGTTACTGCAGTACAAAGTACAAATGCACAGTTTTTCCATCTAATATTTTTGTCAATATTTACAACATCTAAACATAAAACAAATGCTTGCAGGAAATCCACCAAAATTTAAAAAGCATCATGCCTGCCAGTCCACTGAAAATGGCACTTTTCCTTCAGTTCTTTACCCTTCTTCACTGTTCTGAAAAAGAACAGAAATTACATTGTCAAGTTCTAATAGCAGGGCTGGGGATGTGGCTCAAGCGGTAGCGCGCTCGTCTGGCATGCGTGCGGCCCGGGTTCGATCCTCAGCACCACATACCAACAAAGATGTTGTGTCCGCCGAGAACTAAAAAATAAATATTAAAAATTCTCTCCCTCTCTCTCTCTCTCTCTCTCCTCTCTCACTCTCTCTTAAAAAAAAAAAAGACGTTGTGTCCAATTAAAAAATAAATATTTAAAAAAAAAAAAGTTCTAATAGCAGTTGTGATGATGATGGAAAAAAGAACAAACTCCCTCAATTGTTCCTAATGCAACAGACACCCCCATCACAGGCAGTAATTTTGCCAACATGTTTAAGGTGCAGGAAGAACAGAGTGTGTAAATAGCTTGGGGATATTTCTCTAAAAGTCTAGAAGCAACAACTTTCCTTTCAGAAGAGAACTGCTAGACATAATGTAAGCCTGACCACGACAATAATCCATATTTAGTCTCCACTTCTCAGTTATTGTAGTGTAGAATTTCACAGCCAAAATTTCTGCATCAGCTTCAGAAGGCAGGAAACCCACAAATTCCTCTCTTAGGTTATGAGATTCATGTAGAAACCTCACCAACTTGGGAAGGTGTTCTTCCCCTGCTATGTCCATCACATCGTCAGTGATAATGGAAAAGAAGCATTAGTCTTTCAATTTCCTGAGGGTTTCTTCATGAATAAGCTCTCACAGATCTCTAGAATCTGTTTCTTTTGTGTTTTTGAACAGAATGTGTTAACTGCTGTGGTCTCAAAGCGTTTTCTTAGGACCTCTTCACCAGAATTTATCCAGTACCCCAACAGGGCCTGAAAGTTATCAGGAGTGAAGATACCTTCTGGGACTTCATCAGCCTCATGCTCATCCAGAGGTATGTTTTGTTTTTCCATAAGAATCAAAATTTCAAATAAAGACTAAGTATTCTTTGTTTTCCTTCAAGGGATAAAGGTAAAATATCTTCATTCTGCTCATTCCCCAACCCTTTCTTCTGTACCAGGGTTCTGAGCATTGCCATTGTTTGTTTCTTTATGTTTTTGTTCCTGTTTGGAAGTTCATAAATTTGTGTGTGTGTGTGTGTGTGTGTGTGTGTGTGTGTGTGTGTGTGTTTTCTATGTATTCTATGAGAATTGTTCAAATGACTGGTAAGATCAAATACTATTGGTATTGCATTATCTTGAAAAACTATCCTATAAGGACTCTTATCAATTACTTCACAAGTATGTGCTTCAGTTAATTTTGAGAAATAAAATAATCCAATCATTCTTTAGTTTTGTGATGCCTCTGCAAAATGTATAGGTCTTCAGATCATAGTGGTCTCGGAGTATTTGGCACAAATCAATAATGTTTATTTAGTTGATAAGGTGTTTAATCTTCCAAGTCAGCTCTCCTACAATTCTCCACCCACTCTTGGCATCTGGCAGGATACTGCCAGAACCTGAAGAAGTCCAGGTGGGACTGCATACTCTTTTGCGTGCAGTTGAGGGCAGCACAGAAGTTCAATATGTCACCTGCTTGCTGGCTGGTGCCTAGCCTCCCCTCCCCACCTCCTCAGGGCAGCCAGGCCAGCTGGCCTGCTCGTCAGGGCCTGCACGGGACTGAAGGCAATTCTAAGAGAAAAATTTGTAGCTATAACTGCCTACCTAGCAAGCATAAGAAAGGTCTCAACTAAATAGCCTAGTGATTTGTCTTAGGGTCTTAGAAAAAACAATCCCCAATTCAATATATTGAAATTAATAATAAATATTACAGCTGAAATCAATGAAAAATAATTTTTAAAGTACACAGGATCAGTGAAATAGAGTTGGTTCTTTGAAAAGATAAGATTCAGAAACTCTTAGCCGAACTAACTAAAAGAAAGAGAGAAGACCCAAATTAATAAAAATGGCATTGAACAATAGAAACCACTGAAATCCAGAGGATCATTAAGGATTATTTTGAAAATTTATATTCCCATAAATTGGAAAACCTAAAAGAAATAGATAAATTTGTGGACACTTGAAATATACCAAAAATTTAAAAATGGATATAGAAAATCTAAGCAATGAGATAGAAACAGTAAGAAAAAGCCTCCCAAAAAACGAAAAGCCCAGGAACAGATGGATTCACAGCTGAATTTTACCATATATTTAAAGAATAAGTAATACCAATGCTCCTCAAATTATTCCATGAAATGAAAAGGTAGATAATGCTTCCAAATTCATTCTACAAAGCCAGTATCACTCTGCTACCATAAATAAATAAATACACTTCAAGAAACAATATACCAACAATCTTGTTGAACACTGATGCAAAAATTCTAAGCAAAATTCTTGCAAATAAAATTCAGCAACACATCAAAAAGATCATACATCATGATCTAGTTGATTACATTCCAGCAATTCAAGGATGGTTCAACATTCAAAAATCAATAAATTTAATAGACCAAATACATAGAATCAAGGACAAAAATGACATGATCATTACAATAGATGTAAAATCTTTTGCCAAAAGTAAACAACCTTTCATGATAAAAACCCTGAAGAAACTAGGGGTAAAAGAAACTTATCTCAACATAACAAAGACTATATATGACAAACGCAAAGCCAACATGATATAGAATAGGGAAAAATGAAACCATTTCCTCTGAAATCAGGAACCAAACAAGGATGAGGACTCTCACTGCTCCTATTTAATGTAGTACTTGAAATTTTGGTCAGAGCAATTAGGCAGGAGTAGGAAATTACAGAGATGTATAACAAAAGAAGAAGTCAAATTGTCCCATTTACTGATGATATAATCTATAACACAGAATATCTTAAAGACTCTAACAGAAGACTTCTGGATCTGATAAATAAATTTAGCAAAGTAGCATGATACACAATCAACATACAAGTATCAATAGGTTTTTATACACAAATAATTAACCCACTAAGAAAGAAAACAAGGGGGGAAATTCCATTCATAGTACCTTAAAAACACCTAGAATAAATTTCATCAAGGAAGAAGAAGACCCCTACAAGGAAAATTACAGAACACTGAAAAAGAAATGAAAGAAGATGCTATAAACTGGAAAGACATCCCATGTTAATGAATAGGCAGAATTATTATGGTTAAAATGGCTATATTATCAAATGTGATCTAATGTTTCAATGTAATTCCAATTCCAATTCATAGACCTAGAAAAAATACTACTAAAATTCACAGGAATGATCAAAAGACCAAGAACAGCAAAAGCAATTCTGAGCAAAAGGGGCAATGCTGAAGTCATTACAATACCATATTTCAAATTATACTACAATGTTATACTAACAAAAAAATTTCATTATACTGACATAAAAACATACATGTAGACCAATGGAATACAATAGCATAAACAGAGACAAACACACAGATACTTTCATCTTATTTTTGCTAAACATGCCAAAAACATACATTGGAGAAAAGACATCCTCTTTAACAAATGGTACTGGAAAAACAGGATCATTATCTATCTATCTATCTATCTATCTATCTATCTATATATATATATATATATATATATATATAGAGAGAGAGAGAGAGAGATTATATATACATAGATAGATATAGATATATACACACAAACACACACACACACACACAGATCCCTATCTCCACCCCACATAAAATTCAGCCCAAACCATGTCAATGAACTAAGAATTAGATCAGAAACTTTGCACAGTGAACACATGTAAAAGAAAACATAGAAGAAACACTCCAACATAGAGGTGCAAGCAACAACTTCCTCAATAAGACTCCTGTAGCTCAGGAAATAATATCAAAAGTAAATGAATAGAATTGCATCAAATTAAAATGCTTCTGCATATCAAAGGAAACAACAGCATGAAGAAAGAACCTACCAAATGGAAGAAAATCTTTGCTGGCTACTCTTCTGACAGAAAATTAATATCCAGAATATATAAAGACCTAAAAACCTAAATAGCCAAAATACAAATAATCTATTTGATAAATGGGCAAATGTATGAAATGGGCACTTATCAAAAGAAGTACAAATGACTAACAATTATATGAAAACTGTTTAACATCCTTAGCAAATCAAATCAAAAGTACAATGAGATTCTGTCTCACTCCAGTCAGAATGGCAGTCATCAAGAACACAAATAACAATAAATGCTGTCAAGAATGTGGGGAAAATGGAATACTTATATGCTGTTAGTGTGAATGTAAATTAGTATAGCTACTATGAAATCAGTGTGCAGGTTCCTCAAAAAAACTAAAATTTGAACTACCATATAACCCAGCTATACCATTCCAAAATATTTATCCAAAAGATTAAAAAACACCATACTTGAAAACTATAGTAATACATGCATTCCCATGTTTATAGCAGCACAACTCATAATAGCCAAGTTATAGAACCAGCCTAGGTATATGTCAACAAATGAATGGATTAAATTGTGGTATATATTCACAATTTTTACTTAGTCATAAAGAAGAATGAAATTATGTCATTTGCAGGAAAATGGATGGAACTAGAGAGAATCATATAAGCAAAATAAGGCAGACTCAGAAAAACGAATGTCATATGTTTTGTCTCGTATCTGGAAGCTAGAGGGGAAAAAGGATCATGAAAATAGAAGGTAGACTAGTGGAGTAAAGAGGATCAGAGGGAGGGAAAAGGGGAGGGCAAGAGGTGGTACTGGGGAACAAAATTTATCAAATTATGTGCATCAAATTATGTTACATGTCACAATGCAACCTACTATTTTGTATAATATGCACTAATAGATTTTTAATGGCCTTTTCTGTCACCATGGAAACGTACCTCTTGCTTTGTCGCTACTCATGCCAACACTAGATGAACCTCCCCTGGTCTCATTTCAAAACAGTATGTCTAAGGACAGGTATAAGCCTGCAAAAAAGGATTGTCATTTACAAAAACTCACACAAAATTAAAATAGTCCTTTATTCAGACCTCAAGTCTCTCTTTTTGAGATTCCTGTGATATGTCCTATATATGAGTCCAAATTCAATCAGGAAAAATGAAAAGGGTAGTATATTGTGTGATCTTGATGAAATTACTTAGCTTCTCTCTGTTTCTATTTTCTCATCTGTAAAATGGGGATAATAATGCTTATAATAATAAAGCTTATAATAATGCTTATTATATGTAAAGTGCTTAAAACAGAACTAGTGTATAGCAAGTACTCCAATCATGTTCATTGTTGTCATAGAAATGTAAATTAATTTCAACCTCACATTCTTACTCCAATTCTCATTTATGAGAGAAAAGAACTACTACAACCTACCCTACTCCCATCATTATAACCCATTGTCATCTAAAAACTTTCAGGAGCTAGTAGATCAGAGAAGTCAAAGATGAATGTTTCATTAAAAAAAAACAATGAGGATTATTATTCAGTCAACCTGGCAATTAAATTAATCAATATTTTTGAGAAAGTACTCTTCCAAGTGCTAGATTATATCTATGAATAAAGTTGACCTGGTTTCTGCCTACACAAAAAATAGGTCCAGTTGGAAAGATGGGCTTAAAAGAAATAATTATACAAATGTGTAGCATATCTAATTACAAACTGTGTTTATTGCTACTAAAGGAAAATTATTCTGCCAAATGTGTAAGTGAAGAGTAACATTCATCCAAGATTTGTGTACTTTGGCTTGCAAAGCATTGTCCTGAGTAGTTGGCAAATGTTCATTGAGGAGATGAGACTAGGAAGAAAAGCATGTGTTATTTGCAGAGGCCTTTCTTGAAAGTCATACTGGAGATTTTATTTTTTGTCTTAAGAGCAATGAGTCACCTTTCAGAACTTTCTGATTTTAGAATGGTCGATCCTAGTTGTAGTTCAAGAGGACAAATATGGTCAGTGAGATCAATTAGGAGGTTCTTTTGATAATCTAGGTAAGAAATTATATGATTCCTTCCATTAGTAGTGTTATATGTTCATGCTCCTTCAGTATCCTTTTCTGAAACTGATATGACTAATATAAGTGAAGATTGTGATATGATGATGCTTTACAAATAATTCATCTTATTTTTTATTCTAATTATGTAAACAAAGCCAGGCAAGGTGGCACGTACCTGTAATCCCAGCATCTCCGGAGGCTGAGGCAGGAGGATTCAAAATTCAAGGCCAGCCTCAGAAATTTAGCAAGGCCCTAAGAAAATTAGCAAGACCCTATTTCAAAATAAAAAATATAAAAAGGGTTGGGTATGGTGGCACATGCCTGTAATCCCTGTGGTTTAGGAGACTGAGGCAGGAGAATGGAGAGTTTAAAGCCAGCCTCAGCAACAGCAAGGCACTAAGCAACTCAGTGAGACCCTGTCTCTAAATAAAATAGTGCTGGGGATATGGCTTAGTGGTCAAATGCCTCTGAGTTCTATCCCCAGTACCCCCCAAAACAAATAAACAAACAAACAAATAGGGCTGGGGATGTGGCTCAGTAGCTAGCACCCCTGGGTGTTATCACCAGTACCCCCCCAAAAATACTAATTACAAAAATGATATAAATCAATGATAGGTACAGGCAACCACTTCCTTAGTAAGCCTCCTATACCTCAGAAAATAATATGAAGAATAAATAAATAGGATGGTAACAAATTAAAATGCTTCTGCTGGAATATTTGTGTTCTTATAAGGGCTGTTTTAGGTTTCCAAGATAGTGTGCTATTGCTGTGTCCTACAGGGGGGGATTAACACTGACTTCATATGGCATAAGGGATGGAAGGGGCAAAAGGGACAAACTCTTTCCTGTAAGCCATTTATAAGGGCACTAATTCTATTCATGAGGGTGGAACCTTCATGGCCTAATCATCTCCCTCTTATTATCATCACCTTGGAAATTAATATTTCAACATATGAATTTAGGGAAGGGGGAACATGTATTCAGACCACAGCATTGTATATTATAGATATACTATAATTTAGCTACCCAATATATTGTTGCTGAACATTTAGATTCTTTACAACTTTTCATTATATTTATTTTCATTATATTTAAATATAGGGTGTTCTTTTTTGTCTTCATTTCTGTTTTGTGTAAATAGAAACACTTATTCTCACTATTGCGCTTGTTTACCTGGTAAACAACATAGTAAATCACCTTAGACTGAGATGGCATCCCTAGCCCAGGAGGTTTTAATTATCTTTCTCTAACGAACCAAGGTAACAACAGGTGGTAAGGTATATGGAAACTGTGTTATATAAGAAATAGATTAAGAAATCTGGGATGTTTATGGCAAAAGAAGGAAGGTGAGTCATTTCAGGGATCATGATATGGAAAGAGTAGACTTGCTCTACATTTCTCCAGAGTTGAGTTCCCAGAGGAATTAGTAAAAATTTCAACAAGACATAATTCATTGTAATGTAATACATGTTGTGTATCCTTTACTCAAAACGCGTGGGACCCAAGGTGTTTTGGATTTCAGATTGTTTCATAATTTGGAATGTTTACATATATACATAATGAGATATCTTGCAGATGGGACCCAAGTGTAAACAGAAAATTCATTTATGTTACATATCCACCTTATACAAATAGCTTGGAGGTAATTACGTACAATATACTTAACGTGCTTGCATTTTGACTGCAAAACATCACATGAGGTCAGGTATGGAATTTTTCATTTGTAGTGTCATGTCAGCCCTGAAAATGTTTCAGAATTTGGAGCATTTTGCATTTTGGATTTTCACATGAGGAATGTTCAACCTCGTAATAACAAAAATGTACATACTGCTTACTCTGTGCCAAGTACTGTTCTAATCATGGTACATGTACACACATTAAATTACATAATCCTCTAACTGTCCTATGTGGTGCATACTATCATAATCTCTGTTTTACAAATGAGAAAACCAAGACCTGGGTAGATTATGTAACTTGTCCAAAGTCAATAGTTAATAAATGGTGATACCAGAATTAGCAACCAGGCATCTCTAAGTCTAAATTATTTCATTCTACGAACTTGTATCATATGACAGATTCTGTACTAAGAGCTGAAAGCATAAAGTTGATTGACCTAGTGATGATTCAACTCCTAACCTCAATTATCTGACAGTCAAATTGGTAAGATTGCTACATAAATGGTATATTATAATGTTGTGATCCCTAACAGAAGTACCTTACAGTGCTGTAAGAGCCAGAAGAGGGATCCTTAGCACACACTGGAGGTTCAAGAAAGAATGGAAGGCTTTACCTAGGCTCAGTGGAAAAATGACATGTTCTGTTAGTTCTGCTATAGGCATAGGAGGAAGCAACAAGTTTATATTGTATTTATTGATTTCAGGTTACCCTTCCTCTAAATAAAGGTGTCTAATTAAGGAATTTTTCAATTGGGAGGAGAATTGGATTCACGCTGTTTTTGCTAAAGTTCAATTATTAATGTTTCACTTTCATGATTTAGACCATATCTGAGTACCACCTGTACTTTCATTTACTTAATATGCTTCTTTAAATGAACTGACTTATTTTACTAAAATAAATTTCATCAAAAATAGCACTACCATAAATGGAAAGCCAGCTTTACTCTCCATAAATAGAAAGTAACCATAAAAATAAATACATACTATTAGAAAATATTTATCTATGTACAACCTAAAATAATCTTTCATACCACTATTGCATGCCACATGTTGAAAAACACTGAATGAAATAACTTCTTCAGGCACTTCTACACCAACATTCTGTGATTGAGTAAATAACTCTTGCTATGATGTGTGACTCCAAAGTTTTATTTTCAGCGTATTTGTGTATATTCACTCAATTTGTTTCTCACGTAATCCGGATCATTTCAACATGTCTCCACCATGTAAACAGTTGTTATTGGCTATATCTTCATGACAAAATCGATTTTCAATCCTGATCAAACCATTTATTTCACCGTAGAAAGTGAATTACTACTGATACTCTTCCTGCTATACTCTTTTAAATTCACTACTGGCCAGGCATGAGAAGGAAGTATCCTGTCACTGTGGCTCCATGGTAGACTGCTCCAACTATATTTGTAGTGTTGACCTGAGAGGAGAAAGGACTACTATAATACAGGGCTATTTGGTCAAACATAGAACAGGAAATAAAGAACAAAGCTACAATATTTCAATAGGTGTGTTTGCAGAATGGTTTTAAGAAAGCAACAAAGACCCTTCCTTTCTCTTCTCCCTTTCACTTTCTGAGGGAAGTGATAAGACTTCCATGGGCAGAAAAGTAAAGGCCAATCTCCTGTTGGTTTGGGGGACAGTGGGAGATGGACACCACCCCTCTTTGGGGAAGTGAAAACTGCTTGTGGTAAGTAACATGAGGATGATAACTATGAGCCTGCCTCTGGTGGCCTGCAGGGCCCTGACACATCTCTGGATTAGCTCAGTGATAAAGGAGTTCCTGTTCTATTTATACATTTCCTTAGACAATCTCATATTTATTTGTTTAATACAAAAGCAAGAATGCAAGTCTTTTTTGTACACCCAATAGGAACCTTCCCTGACTCAGGAATATACATTTTGGGGACACGGCCAAGGATGTTATCCATTTCCTGCAGGTGAGGCTGAGGCTCCCAGTTTTTCTGGTTTGACTTGGTTGCTGATTATGAAGCCTCTTCCCTGCCCCAATTTATGGGTGTGGTGGCTTCTGGGGTATAAAATGGTGTGGAAAATTCATGGACACCCAACTCCCTAACCCTACCCCAACACATACACACACACACACACACACACACACACACACACACACACACACACACACACAGCCCTAGTCAAGCTCTTAGCTCATAAAGTTAGCAGCCTGAGGCACAACTAACTTATAGGAGTTAAAGGGCCTGCTAGAGCTTGTCTAGGATGGTGGTATGCCAGTAGAATTTCAAACCCTGGCCCACTGGCCATTCCTTAGGTAAATTTAATCATGCCTCCAAATGTCTTGAGCAAGAAGTTTAGTTATTAGTTTTTATTAATTAGTTTACTTATATACACAGGGAAAGGGGTTATGTGGATCATGGGATATGTTCTCAATATATTTAGCCAGAGACTCAAAGTTGCTAAAAAATAATGGTTAACCTTTACTGAGACCTTCATTTGTGGCAGGTGCTGTGCTTTGTAGGCTACAAACTCCGCAGGGGCTGATCTAGGTTTGGTAGGGCCTAAAGTTTATACGACTATGGGGACCCTTTCTAAGGAAAACATAGGTTGATTCCTTCCAGAGTTTTGGAAAAGGGCCTGAAGGCTCAAATTCATTAGTGTCACTGTGAAAGCCACCTCTGCATCTTATTTAATCTTTTTGATAATTCTGTTAAGTAAGTGCTAGCAGTATCTCTGTAAAAGAAATAGGTGAGAAAGCATGTTTAGAGATATGAAGGCACTTGCTCAAAGTTGTATAGTTTATAAATTAAGCCAATTCCCATAATCTCCTTCAAGGTTTTCTCCTCTTAGCTAAATAGATTTCCTCCTCCGAAATATCCTTATCCTTTGCTGGCAGTAACCTTAGTGCTGTCCTCTGGGACACGTGAGGAACTTAACACTGGTTCAACATTAGCAGTGGAGCAAAAGGTCTCCTTCTAGCTGATTTTTCAGGAGGAGTAGGACCTCTGGGAAACTGCAGAGCAAGAAGAAAAGTGGGTGAGGAGGGCAATTTTGTTCCCACTAGGTCAGAGCCATGAACTAGTTTTAGCAACATTTTTGTTGTTCCTTGAACAACAGTGACTTAAGAATGCAGATTTTTCTGTTTATGTACTGCTTGACTTCTCTCCCCCTCCCCAGGCCAGCTCTCCCCAGCTGGGCCCCTAACTCTCCTTCCTTTCCCCCTCCCTTGCTCACTTCACCCTATTCTGCCCCACCTTCCCTTCACTCCCAGCTCTTCAAGCCTTCTTTTTAAAAGTGTTGTTGTTGTTCTACTGGGAGCTAGGAGGGTGGAGTCCTCTTACTGAGGCTTTTCCTCCTCCCCTCCCTCTAGCCCTCAGACTGGGCTCCACCCTGGTAGTTTGTCAGTTGGCTTTCAGGAGGAGGAGGAGAAGCAGCAGGATGAAGAAGGGGGAAAGAGAACAGCATCTTGTGAGCCCTGACACGTGGTGTGTCTACATACTTCTCAGCTATCTTTCACTAAGTTAAACATTTAATTTAACTCTTATCTTCCTCATCTGATTCTTTGGGTACATAAAGGAAAGTGCGGGCTGCTTCCTCAAGCAGTGGATTTCCCTCAGGCTCTGGGTGGAATAGACAGAGTTGAAGACATTTCAGGTTACTATTTGGTATATTTCTTAAATCTGCTAAAGAAAGGAGAACCTGTGGTGCTTCCTAGAAGGAAAGGGAAAGTGATCACAACTTTTACTTCTTCATACCTGCTCTCAAAATCTTTCTTCAGACATAGGCATCAGTCACATTCTTATTATTAGTATCAAGAAGTAAAGAATATAAAGAAAAAGCCGTGCCTTTCCCACCAAATGTGGTTATGGGGTACAAAGTTCTCTGTGTGTCACTTTTGACTCCTAATTTAAGTGAGACAGAGGCCATACCTAAAATATTCAAAAGGAAAATGTGGACTAATAGACTGAGTATGATAAAACCAAGGGCTCCTTACTGGAGCCCCTTGGATAAAATGAATGCTCTCATTTCTCCCCTTAGCACCTAGCATCGTTCTTGATACAACCCAGATGCTTAATTTACTTTTATTTACTAAACAGAAGAATGGATGGGAAAGAATCTAGAGTTTGTTTATAAAAGGTTCAAGAATTTACTTCATGTTTTTCAAAAGCTGAATTTGTTATATGAGGTCAAGTTTTCTACCCAAGTAAAATTGAGGCATAAAAACAATAACCCAGGGTTGGGCTGGGGTTGTAGCTCAGTGATTGAGCACTTGCTTCACGTGCATGAGGCACTGGGTTTGATTCTCAGTGCTACATAAAATATAAATAAAACAAAGATACCGTGTCTATCTACAACTAAAAAAAATGTTAAAAAAACAATAACTCAGGGTTAAAATAAATTACTTAATCAGAAAAAAGTTTAATAAGAATATAGAATGTTTGGCTATCTGCAAGATAGCTTTTATTTTTTAAACCAGGGACTGAATCCAGGCATGATTAACCACTGAACAACATCCCCAGATCCCCAGACATTTTTATTTTGAGATATGTGTCTCACTAAGTTGCTAAAACTAACTTTGAACTTGCAATCTTCCTACCTCAGCCTCCTGAGTCACTGGGATTACAGGTGTGCACTACCATGCCTGGCTGGATAGGGCTTCAGCCTTTCCATATTGAATAAGGAACTCATGGTGACCTTAAGGTACAGCCAACCTAGACCGGGAATTCTAGTGGCTACTCTCTTAAATTTTTACTATAGTTATCTACTCATCTTCATCTTTACAACATAAAAATGCATTCATGATATAAACAACCTAATACATTTGAATCTGAAACTCTTTCCAGTGTTGCTTAAAATTGCCTTGGTTGGAATGGTGAAAATCTTGAGTAGTACTTCCTAAATTTCATATATTAAGAAACTAAGGCTCCAAATGATAGAGTGATTCTTTTTTAAAAAAAAATTTCAGTTGTCAATGGACCTTTATTTTATTTATATGTGGTGCTGAGAATCAAACCCAGTGCCTAACACATGTTAGGCAAGAGTTCTACCACTGAGCTACAACCCCAGCCTGAAGTGATTCTTTTTAAAGAGAACTGTACTCATGTCAATATGATTCCCTGTCATTCACCTTGTAAGCAGGGAGGGGGTACAGGGAGTGGTGGAGAGATATGGTAGAGTAAGATAAGGAGTTATTTATAAATCCATACTACAGGAACATTCATGCAGCAAATATGTATATATGTTCTCTAATCTCTGCCCCTCGGTTTTCTCTTTTATAAACTGGTGATAGTAGTTTTAAGGTCCTTGCTTAGCATCTGGATGGCCATCTTAAGTGACAGCCATTTTAAGGGAAAATTTTTTGCTTTCCCGCCCAAGGGCCCCAAAGGTATTTCTGAGAAAGGCTTACCACTCCCTCATACCAACCCAACCCTTAACTGCTGTATTAGGACCCACCCACTGTGATTCCTGAGCCTCCCCCATAAAAGTCCTAGAACTCAAGCCTATTTTGCCTCTCTCTTCTGTAGAGAGATGGCTTTTATTTGTCAGCTCTGACAAATAAACTCTCATGTGTTTTTCTGCCTGGTCTCCCTCTTTCATTTATCACTTACCTGGCTCTCGTTTCTCACTTTCCCTTCAGTAATCCCTACTCACAGGATTGTCAGAAGAATTTTTAATGATTTAATAGACATAAAGAGCTCTACAACAGAGTTTGTCACATAGTTAGTGCTCAATAACTATTATAATTGTTAAACATAATAATGCCTGTCATCCAAGTTACAGGTATTATAGTATCTGGTATCTAACCTCAGAGACTTTATTAAAGGAAGAAATTATATAAACAAATATGTGTTTGGAGTGAAGAAGGCAAAGAGAAAGAAGTTTTGCCTGAAGGAAATAAATAAGAAGGAAAGCTACCTTGAGTTAGTCCTTTTAAGAAGGTAGTCAGAGAGTTTAGGCTATTTCAGATACAGAAAGTAAAGTGACTCCAATAGCCAAGCTATGGAACCAACCTAGATGTCCATCAAGAGACGAATGGATAAAGAAAATGTGGTGTATGTATACACAATAGAGTATTACTCAGCCATAAAGAAGAATTAAATTATGATATTTGCCAGTAAGTAAATGGGTGGAACTGGAGACCATCATGCTATGTAAAATAATGCAGACCCAGAAAGTAAAAAGTCAAATGTCTTCTCTGATATGTGGAAGCTAGTCCAAAATAAGGGGAAAAGAAAAAAAAACTGAGGAAGGGGGATTCCATCAAAATAGAAGAAAGATCAGTGGAATAGAGGAAAGGGATTGAGGGAAAGGAGAAGGGATAAGTACAGTCAAATGAAACTAACCAAACTTTCCTATGTACATATATGAGTATACCACAGTGAATCTCACCACCATGTATGTCCATAAGGCAACAGTTTTCAAAAAGTAAAAAGTAAGGTTGGAAACAGGCCAGGATTCTCAGGGATTTGCAATCCAGGGAAGACCTAGGACAGCAGTAAAAGCTCTGGTGCTGGAAAGGTAGACAGGGGCCAGACCACAGCAAGTTAAAAGACCCCAGTCTTGATGTCATTTAGGTGGCTAAACTATGGGAGAAAGAAAAATATGTTTGGGGAGATGAGGATGAAAAATGAGATGCTTAGAAAGTATGCAGGCAGAAATAATAATTAAGTGGGCCTACCTGTTGTGAAGTATTGGGCTTTGACCCTGTTTCCTTAAATTAACAAAGGAGACATGGAGGGTACAATAGTACCTACTTTCCAGAGTTGTTACCAGGAATAAATAGAGAAATGATGAATGTTAAAGCACCTAGTCCAGTGACTTGCCCATATTAAGTGCTGAACCCATAGCAACTATTATTATTTCTCTTTCCTTGCTGCTCCCTCCCTTCCTCTGCTTTGTTTCTTGTCTCTCTTCTCTTTCCTCCTCTTTAGAAGAATTGTGGTAGGCAAGAGCTACTGAAAGGGGGCTGTGGTTGCTTGTTACTTCCTGACCTCCCATTAAAATTAACTAGAGAAGGACTTTCAGGCAAGGGCAAAGAAATCCTGGAAATGTGGCTCCTATCCTGTGGATGCAGCTCTACAGGGATCTTCGCCAATGCCTAGCTGAGAGGCGGTCCCAGGGGGTTGAAAACACTATTCTTAGAGATCTGGTATCTGGGAGACTGAGAACGCCTTTCTTAAGTCTCCCAGCTGGGCCACACAGTATTTGCAATTCTTCTTACCCATCCTCTCCTTTACCTTCACCTCCTTCCCTCCTCTGTTAGTAGATAGATATGCAACCAGCTCCAATCTCCTTTCCTCTTAGCATCCTCCCTGAGAAGGCACTGTGACCTCACTGTCCTTGCTGGTGTCACACGTTACCATGGAGAGCTAGGAGGGTAAATATCGCTTCCAGTTGCCAGTTTTCTTTTCTTTTCTTTAATGGAGAATATCATGCTAAGCGAAGTAAGCCAGCTTTCTTATTTCTCTCCTTTCCCTCTCCCTTTCTTCCCAGGCATCCCCAGCCCCAATCTCTACACCCCTCATCGTCCCCTGAGAGTTAGCAGAACGCGAGTAGATAAATGACCGAATAGTGTGTTAACAAGCTTCTTTCTGGGACGGATAAGGAACTGAAATTGATTCGAGTTGTACCTGCTGCTGCTGGAGACACAGAGAGGCAGCCGCCAGGGGCGAGGCCAGTTCTCTCCGCCCAGGGCCCCGCCCCAACCCCTTCCTTCTCCCTCCGCCTTCTCAGCCCCACCCTTCTCCACCTCCTCCTACTTTGCTCTCTCCTCTAGCGGCCGCTTGTCCCTTTTAAGGAACTCCACCCTAGGTGGAGTCCTCACGATAGTCACACCTCTCTTCTGGGCCTAGCCGGGCGGAGAAAGACGGAATCACTCCACCCACTCAGGTTGCCCAGAGAGCACTTCAGGTTCTGACCCGTGTGGGGCTCGAGGTCCCCAGTGGTGCAGCTAGGTGCCTCCAAGAAACCCCGCCCCAGAAGACCCGCAAGAGTTGCTGCTGTTTTTTCGCTGAAGCCCCTTCCCTGGGCTGGTGTTCTATATGTTTCGACCAATCGTCGGCATTTTCTCCTCCCTTCTTTCTTTTTAGGAAGGCGCTGGGGTGTGCGGCGGCAACCGCGGTGGTGAAGGGATCCTCTCATGGTATCTCCTCGTGGGGAACGTTCCTGTCTTGAATGATTCCTTCTCCGCCTCAACTTTGTGTTCAAGTAGTGTTTTGAGGTTTAGGGTGGGTTTTTTTTTTTTTAGCCCCCACCCCCGGCCCTCTCCATTTTCAAGGGTGTGCGGAGTTCAGAGGATGGGTGGAGAGTGGGCTTGGCCGGAACTAAATTGGTGGAGGTAAAAGGGGAACGGAGGATCTTTAGCATTGGCCCCTTCGGCCCAGCAAACCCACTTTATTTTTAGCCGAGGAAAAGCTGCAGGGGGAGGATTCTTTTTAGAAAGTCTGCTCTGCCGGCCCTGATTTTTGGGTTGGATGCTTGAGAGCTTTGTTTCCCTTGTTCTAAGGGTGGCCCAGCTGGGGCTGAATCGACTCCCTCCCTTTTCGCCTTCCTCCCCATTTTCCAGCCAAGAGAAAAAGGGGAGGTGGGGGGCCGAGAAAGAGAAGGCAAGAGCTAGTCGCCTGGCGCGCTGTCAGACAGGGGCGGGTGTGAGGGGAGCAGCTGTCTTGCGACCAGCTCAGGGGTATGAACCTCCTGGAGGACGGCATGAGCTCCGGACACTTCAGGAGTCCTCAGCTAGAGACATGGGCGGTAAGTGACTCCGGGATTAGAACCCACCCACTCTCATCTCCTCCGTCTAGATTCTACCCCTCCCCCCTACACACACCCACTTCTCTTTGGGTTTTAGAAGTGGAGGGGGCGGGGGCGGGAAGCGGAAGGGTAAGAACACTGTGTGGAATCAAATGAAACTCAAGGGAAATGACTTTGCTAAAGCGTTGAGCAAAGAGGGGCTAAGAAGGGGAAGAGATACTTTTGGGGGGCTTCGTGAAAGTAGTGAAAGAGGACAAGAATGGATGGATTTGTCTAGTTTAGTCCATCCTGGCTCAATGCTCGCAAATCCCCCTTAAGCGGTAAAGGTTTGTCTTTGACTTAACCCCACATAGCCAAAGTCGCAGCCAGCAAGAACAGTATTCAGAAAGCCGAACTAGGTAACTCCCTCCACCCCCCCTGCCAAGCACTAGCCGGTACCTAGAAATGCTTCTAAAAAGGAGGAGGAGGGGGCAGGGGGCTAAGGTGGGAACCTGGGCTATTAGGGACACGAATCGCGAGACCCTGGAAGGAGCCGCAGGGGAGGAGCTGCTTAGGGCGTGCCAGTTCTTTAAGGAGGGGCTGAGCTTGGTTGGAGGAGGAAGCCCAAGCCTAAGGCCCAGCCCGGGCCCTTTAAGACGTGGCCAAGGCGGTTGGTTCGTCTGTGTAGGTGGAAGATTGGGCCGAATTGCTGCGATTGCTTGAGCTAATGGACTTGCTCGGCCACTTGGTGGAGCTTTTTATGTGTGTAGGTTTTTGTTTTGTTTTGTTTTACCGTAAGAATTTTGGGGAAAATAAACACAAATAGGTAGCCAAGGAAACGATGTCATATTTCTTTAATATTGTCTTCATTGTGAAGAAAAACATATACTAAGCACCTATCTGTCAGCAAGAGTAATAATAGCTGGAAAAAGAGAATAATCTCCAAATCTGAATTTTAAACTAACAAAAACTGATGGTTTGACAGTAACAGAAATATCTGCTTTGAAACCCTACTACCACCCCTAACCAGTAGTGTGACTCTGGGCATTGCTTTTCTCTACAGGATGCAGATTAATAATTATATCTCAAAAGACATTCAGGTAAATTAAATACTATAGTGTATGTGATACAGACTGCTACTTGTTGTATCTTAGTTTCACTTTTCTTACTCAGTTTGGTACTCTCTCTGAGCATTTATGATAGAATTGGTACTTTTGCTGTCCTTAAAATACCACCTAGGTGAAGTGAAAGGAGGCCTAGGAAGACTGAATTAGCCTGCCCAAAGGCTGAGGCTAGAACGTAGGTTTTATTTGCTTCTGATTTAACATTGTTCCCACTGGACTTTATCAGCTCTAAGAGAAAAGGCCACTAAACTGCCTTTCCCCTCATTCTTTGGGTAACTTAACCAGGACAATATAGCCAATGGGACCTTTGGACAACAAAAACCAGTGACACATAAATGACCTCATCATACTCTTTAAAGTTTGGGGGAAACCCTGACTTTGGTAAAGGTTGGGGACAAAGAGAATACACTGGGAACAGTGTCTTCAGGTTAGCTTAGGGAACAGGCAGGCAGAAAACATAAGAAGGGCAGAAATATAACTTTAAAAGTAAAAGCAACAAATGCATTTATCTAGTCAGTTCTCAAGATAGAACTCGTGTCTCTACTTTCATAGCACTAGGGAACTATAGGTCCCTTTTGCTTAGGCATTCAGGTTACAATAGAAAGAACATTAGAAGTAACAGAAACATTGGGGGAAAAAACATCAACTAGGTCATCACCTTCACTCTCATTGTTCTAGTATATTCATTTTGATGGGGTAAATACTGGGGATTGAACCCAGGTGTTCTATTTCTAAGCTATATTCCCAAACCTTTTTATTTTTTATTTTGAGATGGGATCTGGCTCAGTTGCTAGGGCTGGCCTCCAACTTGCAAACCTTCTACCTCGGTATGCACTACCATGCTGGGCTAGTATATGAATTTTAGAGATGGAGTTCTTAGTGGTTCAGATATCTGAATTCTAGTAACCAATATATCAAGCCCAGTCAAGTTGTTCATCCTTCCAGATTGTCTTTGATGATGGGGAATATCAACCATTCATTCTTCCTCTTTCTGGCAGAGGCTCTATTATTATTTGATTCACTTATATGTTCACCTTTGCCCTGAGTCAGTTACACTGTATGGCCTCATTTAATTGGTTAAATGAAGACAAGATTGCCTTTGGATACATAATTTATTTAGTAAATGTATATTGACATACTATGTGTTAGGCACTGAGAAATTTTTTTAAAAACTTAATTTCCTATTTCTTTTGAATCTCTTCTTTATCCTCCCATCCAAACCTGAATCTTCCCTTAAATTCTACCTTTGCCCTGGCCTCCCACAGCATGTCTATTCTTTAGATGTCCTTGTCTGTTCTGTTTCATTGATACCACAAATAAAATGCTTATAATGTTCTTATTTTCATGATTTTTCCTGAACAGTATTTATAGTATTCCTTCCATCATTAATCCCAACTTAAATGCCATTTCTATGATTCTTGCATCTAGAAATGCTTTTTTGAGGTTCCATATTACTTTTCCTGCACTTTCTGGAAACCGCATTACTCTTTGTCCTGCATTACATATCTAAGCCCTTACCCCTTTTTCCGACTGCCAAGGCACTCAGTGACGAGTAGTGTCATTGTATCTTTATAATACTTAGCTAATCACCTTTCCCTTGTAAATGCTTTGTACATATTTTGTAGATTATTGTCTGAGGTCTAGTTCTAAAATACCATTATTTTTGTAAATGAAGGAATACTTGATTGAGATGAAGTCTCTCATTATCATCTCTAAAATTATATTATAATTTGTGATTATAAATAATGTAAGTAAAGCATTGGACTCAGTGCCTGACATGTAATACAAATTTCATAAGTGGAAGGTCTCATCATTTTTGTTTTGTTTTATTTAAATGTTTCTGTGTGATTGTGGGAGAGGAATATAGATTGATGGGACAGGAAGTTGGATATAAATGTTTGGAACATAGCTGCTGTATGTAATATACTAAAAGATATTGTCTGTGTATTTAAATGAATTGGATATATATATATATATATATACACAAATCAAACTCTGGGATTTTTATTCTATTTTGGTACTGGGGATTGAACTCAGGGACACTCAACCACTGAGCCACATCCCCAGCCCTATTTGTATTTTATTTAGATACAGGGTCTCACCGAGTTACTTAGCGCCTTGCTGTTGCTGAGGCTAGCTTTGAACTCACAATCCTCCTGTCTCCGCCTCCTGAGCTACTGGGATTACAGGTGTGTGCTACTATGCCCAGCTGCCCCAGACTCTTATCGATCCATCATTCAAGACTTCTCCTTTCCACTTCCCTGGTTAAGAAAGTTACATTACATCACTATCATAATCTTGAGGAATTTAATTAAACTTTGTACTTGTTCTCATCTGTGTATTGAGAATAATAATAGGAACTAATTCATGGAGTGGCAGTGAGAAGTAAATATGTTAATTTTGTTAAACAGAAGAATGCATGAAAACATAGTAAGCGGTGAGAAAATGTAGTTGTTATGGTTCTTATAACTGATACTCAAAATGCAGGCATCAGACTTTTCCTTCTTTCTCTGTTTCCTCATCTACCTAGGTGCCAAAGGTTTTTTTTTTTTCTCTTTGTATCTGGCATTAGTACATACTTTCCTTTTTTCTTCTAACTGCCACCCCCTGAATTTAGGCAAGCAGTGCAAAAAAAAAAAAAAAAACAATAGCCTATGGATCAAATACAGCTCACATGTATGTTTCCCCTAAAATTTGAAAACTCTCATTTATAAATATATTTTATCTGGGCTTTGTTGTGCATGACTGTAATCCCAGCAACTCAGGAGGCTGAGGCAGAAGGATTGCAAGTTCAAAGCCTTCCTCGGCAATTTAGCAGGGCCCCAAGCAACATAGAAAGGCGCTGTTTCAAAATAAAAAGGGCTAGGGATGGGGCTGGGGTTGTGGCTCAGGGGAAGAGGGCTGGGCTAGCAAGCCTGAGGCACTTGGTTCAATTTTTAGCACCACATAAAAATAAAATAAAAGGTATTATGTCCACCTACAACTAAAAAATAAGTGTTAAAAAAAGGTCTGGGGATGTGGCTCAGTGGTTGAGCACCCTGGGTTCAATTCCCACTTCCAAAAAATAAAAAAATGTATTCTAGGTGTGGTAATGCATTCCACAGAGCTTAAAATCCAACATACACAAAACTGTACAGTGGACTCTCTCCCCTATTCCTGTCTTCTAGCCACCCATTTTTGCCTCACTAGAGTTAACTCCTAATTCATAAGGAGTATTTTCAGGGATATTTAATGTAGGTCAGATAATAAATATGTATACTCCCGCTTCCCTTTTATACACAAATGGTAACACATTCTACACATTGTTCCACAACTTGTTTTGTCTACTTAAAAATATACTTGAGATCTTTCCATATAATACATAGAATATGTCTCATTCTTTTGTGTGTCTGCATAGTTTTTCACTATATGGATGAACCATGATTTATTTAAACAGTTTTCTATGGATTGGCAGGCTCTTTCCAAACATTTGCAATGTTGTAATAGCAATAACAACTTTGTAAGTTCTATATGAGAGGAATAGGGCTGTCATAACAAGATATCACTGACTGAGTCTGCTAAACAACAGAAATTTAATTTTTTGACATTCTGGAATCTAGAAATATTAGATCAAGATGCCAGGATGTTCATATTCTTTTGAGAGTTCTTTTCCTTGTCTTCATAGCTGCCTTCTTGCTACATACTCACATGACCTTTATGCAAGGAGAGAGAGAGAGAAAGAAAACTCTATGGTGTTTCTTCTTATAAAGACACTAATTCTATCAGATTAGAACCCTACCCTTATGACCTCCTTTAACCTTAATAACTTCCATAAAGGCCCTGTCTCCAAATACATTCACATTGGGGGTGAAAGTGTTAACATAGCAGAATGTCAATTTTCCTAGTCTCAGACTTTAAAAATTGGTTGACTTCCAATATTTCAGAATCAGATTTTACTTTGAAATTCTAGAATTCAAGATTTTCCAGAATAATCAGAAGATACTAAGCCAGTATTCGCTCCTGGCAAAAATTGCCTAGAGTTTATGAACTGCTCTCTCTATCCCTTTTAGACAGGACATATATTATCTGTTCATTGTGTTCGTCATCTGGCCTAGGTGACCTTAAACTGTCTGGCCATTCTAGGTATTGAATTTGTGGCAATTTTGCAAGTTCTTACCATAAAATAAATAGAATATTCTATTAGCTTCTAGTTTTGCATTGATTCTTCCTCCTCTTCATTCTCTGAGGATTATTGCCAGGATATTGTCCTTAAAACACATTTAAAAAATTATTCCTCTTTTCTTTGTCATTTTATTAAGCACCTACAAAATTCTAGGTATCATGCTAAAAGCTGGGGTTATAGTGGTGAATAATTTTAAGTGGGAATCTTCGTCTTCATAGAGTTTATAATCTACTTTTTCTCTCATTTGAATTCCCTTTAGGACTCTTCTTAGTTCTTCAAGCTCCACTTCATAACAAACAATTCTTTGGGGATTTTTTTTCTGACTGTTCCATTCTCAGTAATCTCTCATAGCTTCAAAGGCTCATAACTTCAAGTTACAATTCACTGAAACAGCATCCACTACTTTCTAATGCTTTTTTTTTTCTTTGTACGGGCATTGAACCCAGGGGCACTTAACCACTGAGCCACATCCCCAGCCTTTTTTGTATTTTATTTAGAGACAGGGTCTTGCCGAGCTGCTTAGGGGCTCACTAAGTTGCTGAGGCTGGCTTTGAACTTGAAATTCTCCTGTCTCAGCCTCCCAAACAGCTGGGATTACAGGCGTGTGCCACCATGCCTGGCTTCTTTTAGTGCATTTTTTGAGGGTTCGAGGAATAGAACCCAGAGCCTTGGGCATGACAGGCAAGCACTCTGACACTGAGCTAAATCCCTAGACAATTTTTTTTTGAGACAGAGTCTCACTAATTTGTGCAGGATGTTCTGGCACTGGTGATTCTGTTGCCATAGCCTCCTGAGTGGCTGGGATTACATGTGTGTACCACAGTTTCCAGCCTTTGTCTTGTAAAGTTTGACTGCTATCTTTATGCCTAGTTTTATTTTATCACATGAACCTGGAATCTCAAGCTCAAATCTCAGCAAGACCCAGTAAAAAGAGAGGAATGTCATGTCTAAAGGGAGCAGCCACTGATCATCTCCAAATATTTTTTCAATGTATACTCCGTGTTGTAAGATCTGTCAAGTGTTCAGAAAATCAAGAAATAGATTTTCTTTTTAAATGAAATTTCCTGTATTTGAAAAATTTTCAGCTAATCATATTTTAATTTATAACATCTTGATGGGAACCAATTCTGTGACTTCAGTTACTAAACAATTTATTATGACTTTGGTATTACTTAGTCTCTCTGACCTCTTATTTCCTCATGTGGAAAATGAGATCAACAATAGTAGCTATCTCACAGACAATTGTGAAGATTACATATCCCCTGTTAGAAATACCATAGGAATGAAATGTTGTAATTTCTAGGATTTACCTAAAAATATCCACTGAGATGGGGCAAGTAATTTGGAGTGCAAATAAAATAAGATTTGCCTTTAATTGAATATATTTGAAGCTGGGAATAGACACATAGGAGTCTGTCTCTATGCATTTGAAATCATCCATAATAATTTTAATGCCATTGGAATGAAACTCAAGTTTACGTAGTGGTTTGTAGGGAATTTAATTGTTTTTCTTGACATCAACCTCACTGGTCAGCAGAAACTTGGATGATTATTGTGGATTTTCCATCTATGGACTTTATCATGCAATACCCTGTGGAATTTAATTATTTATTTATTTATTTATGAATATTATAACTAGAAGGGGCCTGAAAAAGAAAGTAGTTTCAATAACATTTTGAGTAACAGGTAACAGTGGAGCTTGGTCTAGAATCCAAGTCTACCAGCTCCTAGTTAAATTATTTTTCCTTTATTTCACACTGCCTTCTTTAACTAGAGCACTTTTATTATAAATTCTACCACTGGCTGAGTGTGGTGGTGCACACCTGTAATCCCAGTGACTCAGGAGGCTGAGGCAGAAGGTTTGCAAGTTGGAGGCCAGCCTCAGCAATTTAGTGAGGCCATAAGCAACTTAACAATACCTGTCTCCACATAAAAAATAAAAAGGGTGGGGGTGTGACTTAGTGGTTAAGCACAGCTGGGTTCAATCCCCACTACCAATCAATCAATCAATCAATAAATAAATAAATAAAATTCCGCCAGGGTATTGCATGTAAGATTATTATTTGAACATAAATGTACTTGTTTAATGGTGTTTGAAGACAGAGGGACTAATTCTAGAAATCTGAGGTTACATTTGTGCAATTTTTAAAAATCTGTTCTTTCAGGTCATCCTCACAACGATCCTGTGATGTAAGTGAGAAGAAGTTAATTCCACTTTCCACATTAAGTGATAGGACTTGCCCAAGGTCACCTAACAATTTGGTGATTAAACTAGAACCAAAACTCATATGGGAGTTTATCATCATTCTCTTTAGCTTTTAAGTTTTCCAGAATGAGGACTCCCTAGCACATTTCAAGGTGATTTATCAGTCATACATATTTGTTTTATTTCTTGTAGTAAAGAAAATTGGGCTTAACATCAGCATCTGAGGAGAGGACAAATATGTGAAAGCATTAGATGCCATGCAGGTGATACTATAGAATATGAAGTCATAGGAAATAGAGATAAATATATCAAAAATAATAAGATAGGAATTGTTACTCTAACTGATTTGGATCTTTAAAATATGACTTTGTTTTTGTACTTTATTTTGTGATTTTTCTGACAGAAATCATCCTAAAAATTACATTGAGATCTTACAATTATGTCTTACAAACAAATTATTATATGTGTTACCATGATTTATCTTCTTGACAACCAAATGAGAGGATATATTTCCATTTTGTGTATGAGAAACTGGGGCATAGAAAGGTCAAATGACTTGCACAAAATCATCCAGCTTTGTTCTGGTGTATCTCATCACCTTATCTTTTTATTACCTCACACTACTTCACTACTTCAAACTTGACTAACTGTTGTGATGGTATAATATTCAATTTCATTCTTTCTGTCACTGAAATTCACACATGGTATGTGCTGTCACACCGGACTCATTTTTGTGATAATGTGTTCTTTTCTCTTAAACTTCTATTCTTTTTACCATCCCAGTTGCCCCTGACACACACATATTTTCTTTTATCTCATTCTAAGTAGCAGGAAATGCAAGTTATAGGGGTTTTCTGTCTTGAAGTCACTTCTGAGTACCTGCTGCGTGTTTGGACTAAGTACTTCAGAAACCCTCCAGCTTTTGTGTATATTGAAATCTTTCCATAGGAAAGTCATAAGGATTTGTCCACTGAGATACTACTGTTGGGATTTCTTTGAGGTTGAGTTTTCTGATAATGTCCAAAGTGATAGATGTGAGGCTCTTTGAAGGAAATAGGATAAATTAGAGGATCTTGCAATCTCCTTTTATTGGGTAGTTTGTTTTTAGCAACCATTTACCCTCTGTTATGGGACCTGCTTCAAGCAGAAGTTGGGGATCCATTTGCCTCCAGATCAAGACGCATTATAACTTTATTATGGCTGTATTATAGCTCCAGGCTGTTGAAATTCAAATCCCCTTTCTGCCATTCCTAGGTGGGTGATTTGGGGATAAACCACTTCATCTCTCTCTGCTCATTTTTAAAATGGGGAGAATTGGGGTGTGGCTCAGTGGTAGAGTGCTGGCCTAGCATGCCTGTGGCCCTGGGTTTGATCCCTAGCACTGCAAAAAATAAAAAATAAAATAGGGTAGTACTCACTACAAGGATTGTGAGGAGTAAATGTGATAATATTATTTTCACAGAACAGTACCTGACACATAGTAAGTACTTGGGGAATACAGACTATTATAGAGCTTTTTATCACCATTCCATTGTTAATGTCATGATACAGAGTAACTTTAATCCTGAAGGTTTTTGTAAAGACCCATCCTAACACTACTTTCTATTCCCCTAGAAGATATATAATAAACCATCTAAAATATATGTGTACTCTAGTCCTTTAATTATGTTTTCTAATAATAAAAATATAGGTAGCACTGTTCAAAAAATGATCCATAATCTCAAAACACTAAAAGATTGTTTCTCATATTTTAATAGTTTCAGCATTTTTTATGTTCAGAGAATGTAGGTGAATATCTGTATAAGGTCCTCCTAAGTGATTATTTTGTTGTCTTCAAACTTGATCTTTTAGCAGACAGTTTTTCATGAAAAATGTACTCACCAGATTTGAGGTATTCAAAAGTAGTGAGAAGGCACTAAGAGGATAAAAGTTTAAGTTCTGATTCCAGGACTTCTAAACTGTGTGTCATTGAGCCTCCAAATCAGTGATCTGTGAAATGGGAATTATATGAATGCTATCTCTTTCCCTGTTGTAGAGTTGTGCAGATACAGAAGAGGGATTATTATTTGCATTGCCCAATGTCTCTATTCTCTTAAGGCACTAAGTCCTTTCTTAAATGTGTATACTATTCCCTGTTTCTTTTTAGTTGTAGGCTCTAATAACTCTGCTTTGCTTCCCTCCTTAAAGTTCTTATTTCATCTCTAGGCATTTTTCCTTTTCCAAGGTTGGCCAAAGGGTAGGATGTGGTCTTCTTAGTGAGCCATCTCCTCCTGTCCCTTGGAGGCACCCTTTACTTTCATAAAACAAGCAGATCATTATAGGAAATGCCAGTTGGGTTAAAAAAAAAAAATACACTTCGGAACATGACAGAAGTACATAATCTTATCAACTTCCTGTGCCCATGGTCTTCTATCTTACATATGGGAGACATTGACCACTGGAAATGTGGCTCAATTCTCCTTTATTTCCTTTCTCCAATATCCCTGCACCTAGAAGAAAGACCAGGAAATATAGCTTCTAAACCCAAAGGCTCGAAGAGCCAAACCAAGCAGAATTGTAGTTACCTTAAGTATGTAATTTTCATTTTTGATGCCCTCCTGCCTGGGTGATTCACATCTCGATGGCCCAGACCAGTACTATAACTTCCTTTGCATATTTTCTCACTACTTCCCTCACTGACAGCTTCTGTGCATCTGTCTGGTCTCTCCTAGATACTTAGAGAAGCAATTCTGACTCTATAAAGAGGTTTATAAAGCCCTCTTTTTCAAAAACAGCTTTATAAAAAACCTTCAGTGGGCCCTAATTCCTTATTTTTTAATTTTACCTGACTAAACATTGAAGATACAAAAGTTTTAAAAGGGAAGTTTTTACATCTTCCCAAAACTTTTTCTGTAGTCACTCCTACCAACATGTAGAATATAGATGAGAATTATCTAATGACTATTTGGCTATTCATTTGATGACATTTGGCTATTTTTTTTTTACCCAACTGGCATTTCCTATAATTTCTCAACCAGAAATGGCTGAGACATTCCTATTTGTCATCTATTCCCTTTGCCATTTGACTAAAATATTTGTAATGTAGATAGGACAAGAGATATTTTTAGGTTTCTTGACAATTATTATTAAAGCTTTAGGAGATAAGCAGCTGTGGTTCTGGATGTGGCTCTAACTTTGCTTATTCTCATGATCATATATTCATTTACTCACCAGACATTAGGTCATAGTATATAGGAGATACTCTGCTAAAAGAGAGAGGAATAAAAGTAGGTAACTATGGATGAGCTTACCTGGTATTCAGAAAAAGAGATAATACTTCTTTGTGCCAGGTTCTGTTGTAAGCACTTGAACATTTACTAACTTTATATTATTATTCCCATTTTACAAATCCTCACAACAACTATATGAACTAATATTATTCCCATTTTACAGATGAGAAAACAGACACAGGGAGCTGGGAAACTTTGCCTAATGTCTTACTATTAAGAAGTCTCAGTACCAGAATTTGACCTCAGACACTCACTCCAGAACCCACACATTTTATCACACTTCAGTAACAATATGGAGTGTACGAGAAGGAGAAGTGGCTGGCAAATGATGAAGATCCAGGTTTAAGAGGTATTTCTGGAGTAGAATTTGTTGTGGCTGATGACCAGTTGAAGAGAGAGCGAGCGAGCGAGCGAGAGAGAGAGAGAGAGAGAGAGAGAGAGAGAGAGAAGTGTCAAAGTTGAGTGACCCTCAGATTTTTAGCTTGATAGATTAGCTTGATGATGATGCTAGAAATAAAATATGTAAAAATAAATGAGCATTTTGTGAGCTTATTGAGTATAAAGGACCTGTTGGATACTTAGGAGATATTCTGAGCCATAGCTCAAGATTCTGACCATCAGTAATAATGAGGACTGGAGATAGTAAATTCAGGAGCAGAGTGCTTGCCTAGCATGCACAAGGCCCTGAGTTCAATCCCCAGCACCAAAATAAACAATAATGATAGTAATGGTTGTAGTGATGGTGATGAGAGTGGTTAATAAGGAATTTTTTATATGCCAAGAATTGTTTTGAGTGCAGTTATACGTACTTAAAGGCAATATGATTTTTCCCCATTCTTGGCAGGTAAAGAAAATGAGCTTTATTGAGGCTAAATAGTTTTTCAATGTCATTCTTCTTCCTCAGTCCTGTTTTCTCTTAATCCATAGGAATTAAAGAAAACCAGATAGAACATGGCTCTTGTAAATTGTCCTGGCTAGAAAAATGAGGCTTAGTCAAGGTGTTGTGACTTCAGGGGGACAACTGAATTCTCTCCACATTCTCCTATAAATTTTCCTGGTAACAACAAAGCAAGTTCCAGCTTTTTTGTTTCCCTCCAACAATGTAGACTATATAAGAATTATCTGACCTAACACTGTTTTTCTATCATCACACTCCATTTTCCCATTCCAGGAATCAGAAAATGCTTTGCTGTCCTCTCTGACACCTCTTATTTTGTAGTTAATCATACAACAGGCATCTCTCTTATATGCTCTCTCTAATTTTCTTTCATTCTGTCCTACTGTTTTCCAATTCCTGTGCTTGAGAAAACATATTTCCTTGCCTTTTTTCCTATCATTATCATCAAAAAATTCATAAACTTATTGAACATCTAACATGCATCAGGCAATGTTCTAGGTCCTTGGAATATATTAGTGGAAAAAGCAAGGAGGTCAAATTATTATGGAAATTATAATTTTTCTGAGTTCTAGACTCAACTGTTCTTATTCTTTCTCATTTTTTGCTATACTTCTTTCTCCATTATATCACCCCTGAGAAGTTCCATAGAAGCCTTGGGGCTATGTAGAAAATAGTTCAAAATCCTTTCATTCTAAACAGATGAGTTGAATCTTTAAAAAAAAAAAAAAGGCCTTGTCAAAATTGTGAAATGGTTCTTGTGCATCAGACTACCAGGACAAGATTCTGCTACATTTTTCTGGCTCTCCACATGTCTGGTTGGCCCAGAGCCCAAAATCATAGTAATGTTCCTAGTACAGCTTTGGACACACAGTATCTATGTTTGGTGAATGAATGGAGGTTATGTGTACAGTTCTCATATACCTGCATCAAAGATGTCATGAATTTTTAAATAAAATTGGACATATGGTGCTTTAAAATGTTAAGTTTCCAGGGCTGGGAATGCTCGCCTGGCATGCACGGGGTGCTGGGTTCGATCCTCAGTACCACATAAAAATAAAGATGTTGTGTCCACTGAAAACTAAAAAATAAATATAAAAATAAAATAAAATGTTAAGTTTCCTTGTATGTTTCTGCTCTAATTAGGGATGATTTTCTCAATTCTTGACATTCAACAAATGAAATAATTGTTTTCAGGTTCCTCCTTTACATTTTTGTGTTACAATATTATAATTTTGTATCCTTGTTGATTGTGTATTTGTTGTATTTAACTGAATTATGTTTTAAATGGCTGTTGTGATGTGACCTTTAAAATTAATACTTCTGTGTATTTGACATCCAAAACAATTAAGATTTATGAACTTTTGAAATGTAATCAGGTCATAGGCGAGAGAAATAATTGTAATTGACTTGGGAACACTTAATGTGATCTTATATCTCACTGATCAAGTCATAAGTGAGTTGTGGATTTGGCTTCCTTACCATGTTTTTCTCTCAGGGGAGATTGGACTATACACAGATCAAAGAAAATCTAGTTGAAGAAGAGAACTTGATAGGTGTTTTAGGAAAAATTGTGATGTTTCAAGGCAGCTGAATGAGGCTACCAACTCTCTCATTTCATAAAAGGGATAGATATCTAAAGAGGAAAGGGAAGACTAGTTTTTATTAGCCCCCCTCCCCGTTTGTATATTTAAGAGAGGTAAACAGATAAATACTTCTCTGGAGAATATTTAATCCCAATGTATAGATATTTTAATTGAGTCAATATCCATACAGGAGCTTAGAACTCAGGAGAATAAGAACTGGATCAGGAGGAGAGGATTCTGGAAATTATGTAGTTATGCTGATATTCCTATGAAGTTGAACTGGTTGGAGAGGTTGGAAGAAACAGATTACCTGTATGCAGAATATGGGGGCAAGTGGGAGTCTAATATGTTGGGGACACATCAGGCCTATCTTGATGAGTATAATAAATCTAAATGTTTTAATGACTTCTAAGTATCTATTAAATCCTGAAAAAGTGTATTCTCAGAACACATACAGGGGTAACCAAGGATAAGTGGCATACTGTATATTCAGAGTGGGTTAGGTCTTGTTCTAAAAGTTATCTTTCCCTTGTATTTTTTCCAGATATGGATCAACTCATAAACAACTTGGAAGTCCAACTTAATTCAGAAGGTGGCTCAATGCAGGTATTCAAACAGGTCAGTTATCAGGTACTAATATTGAGCCATAAGAGTGTTGAGGACCAGTAATTATTGCAGAGCTGAAGCTCATTTTTTTTTCTAACATGTTTGGAGTCTGAGACAGGAAGGAGGAAGATAGATTTCCAGGAAGTATTTGAATGCCTGGGGATTAGTTTCAACTATAGAGTAGATCTGTCCTAAAAGAAACAACCACTGGGATCAAGGCTGTAAGAACAATATTAGACCTTTGGTAGACCATAGCAATGATTTATCTAGCACTATCTCATATTTCAGGTATTGTGAAGATTAAATACATTCTCTTTTTTAATCTCCACAATAATCCTATTGAATATTGTATTAGCCAGGGAAATAGAGGCAATAAAATGTATATAGAGATAGATACCTAGTAAATATAAAGAGATTTTATGAAATTGGCTCACGTGCTTTACAGAGGCATGACGAGTCCAAAATCTGATGGGATAGGCCAGCAGACTGGAGACACAGGAGTTTGAGTTTGCAGTTTGAGTCCAAAAGCAGACTGTTGGCAGCAGATGTCTATCCACATTATGAAGGTTAATGTACTTTACTCAAAGCCAGTGATTTAAATGTTAGTCTCATCAAAACTGAACAATCAGTCCATCAGTCAATCAATCACAGAACCATCTACACCAATGTTTGATCAAATATCTGGCACTGTAGTTGGAACATAAAATTAACCATCACTATTCTCAGGGTTCCCATTTTACAGAAAAGAAAACAGGCCTTGAACAAGGATTCAAAACATTATTTTTTATAGATAAGCATTCTGTGCTATATATTGAAGTTCCATCTTGCTCACAGTTAAATTTTAATCCACTGTATAAATGAAAGCCAAATATAGTCAAAATTATCTTTGAAAGTTGCCTGTAAATTTGAGTATCCAATTTTGTGTATACAGTATTTATCTGTTTTTTCTCATTCCCAGATAAACTATATGGATTACTTTTGGTTTTAGGAGTCATATTTATCTTTTATTTATCATTAAATATTTGGCCCATGGTATATAATTGAATTTGTTTTATATATATATATATAACAAATTGAATTTGTTACATATATATATATGTAACAAATTGAATTTGTTACATATATATATGTAACAAATTGAATTTGTTACATATATATTGCTGAGACTCCTTTGTAGTATTTTAGGGATATTAAACTCAATTTAATGTCTTGTTTACTTAGCTGTTGTCATTTAGAAACTATTAGCACATAAAAACTTGCTAATTATTGCAAAACATCTGCTAGTTGCTGGAGTTTAGTGATAGTTAATACCAAGAGGAAGGTGAGTTTTTGTATTGTTAGATAAAACTATCTACTGTATGAATGTTGTCCAGCATGCATTGCTACTTTATTTTACAATCTCAGTGTGCTTAACTATGATACCAGATATGTTTTTCCATGCATTATTTAAGTATAGTAAAATTCCAGAATTTGAAGGGACTTTGAAATTGGTTCAGTGTGTAGAAAATTCTAGATAGTAGGTGATTAAAGCACTTTGTATTCTGCCATTTTCAGGATATATTTACATTTAGTAAAATAAGATGCTTGTAGTACATAGCCATAGAACACTAGCCATGTCTTAGGGCACAAAAACTAGGGGCTGGTGCTCTATAACCACACAATGCTAGCATTGTGGAAAATGCCTCCTGGTTTGGTTCATTATATGGTTTGTTTATGTCACAAATTATGATCTGTGATCGAATGTCTTGCTGAGAGCATATGTACTGCTCTCCCTTCTCTGAATTCTTATATCAACATATCATTACAAATGAGCACTTGGTTGTCACCTGCCCTTTATTTCTAGTTTCTAATTATTTCCTAGAAGTTGGATTTCTTGATTGAAATGTATGAACAGCTTTAGGGTTATTTATTGTTGTTAACATTTTGAAACATATTTTTGCATAGTTTCATATCCCCCCCTCTTTATTTTCTCTTTCCCCACTCCCTTCATCCCTCTCTCTCTTCCTCTCTCTCTCATGTTTTCTTACTTTTGAAAGTAAGCTGCATCAGTAAATTTTGCCCCTAAATAATGTAGCATGCATCAACTGCAAATAATGACATTCTGCTACATAGCTACATGAAAGAAAATGAACAGGATTTCCATAATAAGATCTAATTAAGTCATACATTTCTAAAAGTTTCTCAGTGCTGCCTTTTCTTACACTGATTTTTTTTCTGCTTGGACTCTGCCTCAGTCAGCCTAATTTACCAACCCCTACTACTTTTTTTAAGGTCCAAATTCCAATTTTATCTTTTCTGTAAAACTTTAACTGACAACCCTAACTCACAAATCTCTAGTGCACTTGCACCCCTGAAATGCTAACTTTTTGTACTTTCATGTAGCTCTGCTAGTTACTTGTTCTCCATTGTGAACAAATTCATATAAATATCTTACTAGTGATATTTTTCAACTATTAATTTACCACCTTCAAAAATTTTATCTTGTCTCTTGCCATCAATATTATTTATGTTTAAAAATCAACTAAGTATCCAAATAAATAAGTGCATGCATAAATAAAGTCCTATATTAGTTTTGTCCTTAGCAATCTGGAGAATTATGGGATTTACATGAGGTATTAGTTTCCTAGAAACCCTGCAGCAAATTACCACAAACTTGGTGGTTTAAAACAAGAGATCCTCACTATCTTGGAGGCCAGAAGTCCAAAATCAAAGTGTTATCAGTGTTGTAGTCCATCAGAAGTTGCTAGGGGAGACTCTATTCATTATTTCTTCCAGCTTCTCATGGATAGGGCATTTCTTGGATTGTGGCCCCATCCCTCCAATGTCTGCTTGTGTTTTTACATCACCTTCTTCTTTTGTATCTATCATTCTTCTGTGTTCCTCTTTTATACATTAGTCATAGAATTTAATGATACCCAGATAATTCAGGATGATGGCCTCACGATCCTTAATTATATCTACAAAGAAAACTTTTCCAAATAAGGTATTATTCAAGGTTTCTAGAGATGAGAATGTGGAAAAATCTTCTTTGGGGTCCACCATTCAGCCTACTACAATGTGTTAAATTTTTATTAGAATGAGATTACTTCATCCATATATCATCCAGAAATTTTCTCAGATGCTTTGAGAAAGAAAAATTGTTTTATCTTATTATTTTTCATTTTCCATAGTTTCATGCTGAATGTTTCCATATTTTATATGAAATACTAAGTAAATACCTAATGAAATAATATAGGCATACATGTAAATATATACATATATATATAGCTTATACATATATATGTACATACATACATATGTACATTTCTGATCTCATTTTCCATAGATGTGGCTGCTACTATCTTATTCCCTTAAGATTGCCTAGTTCATCAGTTTGTACAAATTGATGAATTCTTTTGTCCTACAGTGCTTTATTTCCTGATGCTGTTGAGATGGTGGTGATATAAGATTCAAAATTCCTCTTGATTTAGTTTAAGTCTAGCTTTCTAATAATATCCATCTCCATCCACCTCTATTTTCTCTAATACTAACATGTATGATGTCCTTAATGTAGAAGGTTTAGAGTTTCAGAGGGTTAAACTGATTTTTGACCTAAACAATGAATGTGCACAATATATGTGTGTATGCCCACACATGTGCACCCAGGCATGAAAATGATTAGTCTACACCCAGAGAAAAGCTAGGAGAGACCTGTGTACAAAAACAGCATTCATCTTTCTCTTAGGGAGGAGCCTGGGCTTTATCTTGTTACCATGACAACGCTCCTTACTCTCCTTTCCACCTACTGTGCTGTCTGAAGTATTTTGTTCTTTCATTTTCTTTCTAGTCGTGCCTTCCCACTTTAATGTTCCACATCATGGCTGTTTCAAATAAATGAAAGGTGGAAACTTTGTTTTTAATAGTTGATTTTTCTGACCATTCATCACCTAAGGCTTTTCATCGCTATTTTATCAAATACTCAAGAGCTTAAATCTTTGTGAAATTGACCACCTTTTCTCTGGATTTCTTTCTAGAATCGGGGATTCCTAAGTGCCTTTCTCTATCACCTTTGGTAATATATCAATAAAGATTTTTTTTAAATTGCCAACTCAGATTGGCTTTAAAAAACTGGATTAGGATTCTGGGAATTTGAGAATGAATACTGTGTAAATTAAAGCTTCTCTCAATTTTCTCCCAAGTTTCTGTCCTTTTTTTTTTTTCTCATGCATGACCTTCATAGACTCAAAAATTCTAGAAAGCTGTAGCTTCAGGTTTTAAAATAGAAAATGGGAAAAGTAGCCATTATCTTTCTTGAAGAGTGATAATGATTGGCTAGAGAACACTTAAAAACTGGAGCCATCCCAAAGTATTTGTATTTGTCAAGTTTTTGTTGCTGTGACAAATACCTGAAAAAAAAAACAGCTTAAAGGAGAAAAGGTTTATTTGGGCTCATGGCTTCAGAATATTTATGCCATTGCTTGGCTACAGCAATGGCTCCATTGCTTTTAGGCCTTAAGCAAGGAGAAACATCATGGCAAGTTGGCATAGCAGAGGAAAGCTATACACCCCATGGCATCCAGGAAGCAGAGAGAGAAGCAGAGTCCCAGGACAAGTTATAGATCCCAAGGGCACACCCCGAAGGACCTACATCTTCTAACTAGCTTCCACTTCCAACAGATTCTATGACATCTCAATAGTGAATTAATCCATGGATTAATCCACTAATGAGTTCAGAATCCTCTTGAGCCAATCACTTTCTACAACTTCCACCTCTGAACATTGCTCATTGGGGATCAAGTCTTCAACACATGAGCCTTTGGGGAACAATCCATATCCAAACTGTAACAACAATGAAGATGAAAAATGTGACTTAGAGTGAAAAATCTGATGGCAGAGCTTTAAATCAATGCTCAGATTAACTTTCAAAGTTAATATTCAATGAATAGTAGAATAGGGAGCCAACCTGAATCATCTTAGTGAGAATTTTTTTTTTTTTTTTTTAGGATGGAGATACTGGGAATTATTCAGAGGCACTCACCCACTGAGCCACATCCCTAGTCCTATTTTGTATTTTAGTTAGAGACAGGGTCTCATTGAATTGCTTAGTGCCTTACTTTTGCTGAGGCTGGCTTTGAACTCCCGATCATCCTGCCTCAGCCTCCCAAGCTGCTAGAATTGCAAGTGTGTACCACCGTGCCCAGCTTAGTGAGGATTCTTAAAGTCACCAAAGTTCTAGGGTTGAAAAAACACCCATTCTTTACATTATGTCTTCTTCAGAGTCTTTAAGTATAATGAACTATGTGGAAAGAGAAAGGAAAGCATATAGTGTGTTTTTTTTTTAACAAGAAGGATCCTTATAGTGATAATATAGAATAAATCAGTGTAATTAGGATCCTATGAAAATAATTTTAATCATGTTGAAAAGAGAATCCTCAGTGCACACAAAAACTTTTCATTATGTGACTGTATAAATATTGAAAACTTGTCTTTAAGCCACAAAGCCAGGAATAGTAAGAATAACCTTGAGAGCTGCTTTCGAGAGTAATCTGTTTTGTTGAGGAAGCTTGCTTGCCGAAGACAGTATTGAAACAGAAAATACTTGCTGTGGGCTGGATTCACTTGGATATAACAAGCACTCTTGAAAGTGATATGTACAGAAGGAAAATGTGATGATATGCTTTGAGGAATTTTACTATTAAAACACAGAAACCCAAACAACTAGCCTTCTAACATTTCTATCAAAGTCATGTGATGATGGTAGGAGAGGGGAATGATTGAAGTCCTGTGACAGACTGGGTTTTGGTCTGAAAGACTGCAAGGCAGACTTAATCTATAAAGGGCAACTCAGGATGGCTTATTAGAGCAGGAAAATAATATCTCATCAAGGCAATAAGAATAACCTATTTGTTCTTCAGTTTCTATACTTTCATGAGTTGGTTTCCATTTTAGATCTCCCTAAATTATGTGTTTTCAGTGAAATGAATAACTGTAGATCAAATACCAACTAGGCACCAGGCCTTGAATTAATACTATTATTGTAGGTAGTCCTCAGCATCTTGGAAATGGCCTTTGTTTGGCAAAAGAGAGAAAAATTACCAAAATAATTTTCACTTTATATATTTAGAGTTTCGGCCTCATAAAATAAAATCCAGAAAGTCCCTAATAATTTAGCTACATCTTTTCTTGATGTTATTAGCAGATTGTGTCTATTTATATACCTGCACCCACAATACACATTCTTATAGAAAATAACATTATACCTAACTACTTAAGCTTTTTTGGGGGGTGGGGTACTGGGGATTGAACCTAGGGGTACTTAACCACTGAGCCACATCCCCAGCCTTTTTTTATATATTTTATTTAGAGATAGGGTCTGTCTAAGTTGCTTAGGGTCTTGCAAAATTGCTGAAGCTGGCTTTGAACTAGTGATCCTCCTGCCTCAGCATCCCAAGCCGCTGGGATTATAGGCATACACCACCGTGCCCATTTCTTAATATCATTGACAGCTGTGATAGACTATGGAAACAGAAACCCTTCCTGTTCTCTTTTAGAGATTCCTTGGATTTGGCCTCTTTTATCTGGGAATAAAACAAAACAAGTGGGAAATGTAGGAAAAATAAAAACTTAAATTTGTTTGGAGGATTCAGTGGACTGGGATTTTTATGTCCGGCAAAACCATTCTTGATATTTTCTTCTTTCTTCTCGCTACACCTCACAAATACCACTGCCTAAAGATTCTACTGCCTTCCCCTTCCCCAGATGAATTGAATCCACCCATTAAGGATGGATTATATTAGAAGTATATGCAATAGTACGAGAAATCACAAAAATTATGTCCTGGATGAGTAGACTAAAGCAAGGGTTTAAATTACAAACTAGGCCTGAGTTGAATTAGGGATTTTAAAATCAAGAACCAAATAGTGTCTCAGCATAGCAAAAGGTAAAAATAGGCAACATTCTGGTTAAATTCTGAAGATAAAGCATGGATGCTTTGGGTGCCCTTTACCTCATTCCCAGCATGCTCTGAGGGTTTTTTAAATAAAGTCAGAGCAAGAGAACAGTACCTCCCCAGACCCTTCACCTTTCTCTGAATTAAGGCCCTTATGATCTCAGCTAAATTTAAAAATTATTTATGAACATAATATTATTATCAAACATTACATTTTAAAAATATTCCTTAGTTATAGATGGACACAATACCTGTATTTTGTTTATTTAGCTTTTTGTTTATGTGGTGTTGGGGATTGAACCCAGTGCCTTAGGAGTGTTAGGCAAGCGCTCTACCACTGAGCCACAACCTCAGCCCCACACATTACATTTAACAATAATTCTTTAATATCCAACATCCAGTCAATATTCAGATTTCTCCAAATGTCTCATAAATATCTCACTAAGATGTTTATACTTGCTTTCTTTTTGGTCCTTTTGCGTCCAGTCTTTTCTTTAACACTACCTTCATTGAGGAGCTAGTTAAATCTCATAGAGGGTAGGGATATAGCTCAGTTGGTGGGGTGCTTACCTTGCATGCCCAAGGCCCTGGGTTCAATCCCCAGCACCACACACACACAAAAAAATCTCATAGGAATAGTTCTGCCATATCACTCCACTCTTCCAAACAATTGTCTTCAACCTTTCCTTAATCTTCCAAATATAAAACACCAAAGGATGTTTCTATTTTATATAAAGGATGCATTCTTGAACATCTCTCATAATTTAAAACTATTATGACTCAGAATATCATGGAGACTTGTTGTCAAGATCCAGAGTGCTGCTTGGCAATGGCATACATATTTCACAGTATCTTTTGATGTTTCAAATTACGGAATTCTTAGAAAGTTTTTAGTTAGGTTGGAGCTCTACATTGTTTTATATTACATACAATGGTAATTTATTAGTATTTAAAAAATATTTCTTTACTGACATAGAACATAAAATTTTACATAATAATGGGGTACCATGTAATGTTTCAATACACATCTGTTGAGTCATGTTTAAATCAGGTTAAACATATCTATCTCCTCAAATATTTGGTATTTCTTAGTTGTGAAATTTTTCACTCCTTTCTTTCAGCTTTTTGAAATGCTTTATTGTTATCTAGTCACCATAATGGGCAATAAATAGCCCAGAGTCTCTTGTTCCTATCTAACTGCATCTTTTTTTTTTTTTTTGTACTCATTGTTCAACCTTTCCCATCTCTCCCCTACCACAGTCCCCAATCTCTGGTAGTCACCTAGAATGGTAGAATCTCTAAACTTCTGTGGAATAAACTCTTAGATTCCACATACGAATGAAATCATGCAGTACATATCTTTCTGTGCCTGGCTTGTAATTTCCAGTTCCATCCATGTTGTTTCAAATGACAGGATTTCATTCCTTTTATGGATGAATACTACTCCATTGCTATATGTACAGCATTTTCTTTACTCATTCATTAGTTGATGGACACTTGGGTTGTTTCCATTTCTGGGCTATTGTGAATAGTGCTACAGTGAATATAGGTGTGCAGGTGTCTCTATGACATATATATTTCATTTTCTTTAAATGTATATGCAGTCATAGGCTTTTGTATTTTTTAAATACAAAACAATTTGGAAGTTGGACAATTTAATTTTTCATATAATACAACTAACTATACTGCATTGATATTCATTAAACATATTTGTTTGTTGTATCTCTGCAGACAAGAAACATCTTTCTTACCTTTTTCTGCCTAGAGAAATCCTATTATTTTTAAAACTCATCTAAAATGTCACTTCCTCTATGAAGTTTTCCCTGTCTAGATAAAATGAACCATTCCTTTTTCTTTTTCCAAAATACCTTGTTTATGTGTCACATCACATTTATGGTATAACTCATAAGATACTTGCATTATTCTATACTTTTCTGTGTTAGTATGAATTCCTTAGCTGTACCTTCTTTATGTATGCTGTCACTGGACTTAGCATAATGCTTATAGTACATGCACAGAAAGTAGCGACTTTAATTAATATTGCAGGATTATTGTGAAAATTAAATGAAATGATTTCTATCAGTTACCTGATATAGTACCAGTACTTACTAAAGCTTAGCAAACTTTTTCTCTTTGGTGTATTTGTACCTAATTTTCCCCAACACTTTGTGCTGCAGGAGGGGCACATGTATTTTGTTGCACTGGGAATTGAACCTAGGGGCACTCTCACACGAAGCTATATCCCTAGCCCTTTTTATTATTTATTTTGAGACAGAACCTTACTAGAGTTGCTGAGGCTGGCCTGAAATTTGCAATCCTTCTGCCTCAGCCTCCTGAGACACTAGGATTATAGGTATGTGATTGCACTCAGCTATATTTTTTCAGTGAGAACAGAGATTTTTTTTCTTTTGTTTCTCACATGTCTCTTTAGAATACTTACAGTATTTAGCATCTTTCATTTGATTACTTATTTTAGGTCACTGGTCCTGTTCAGATCAGAGATCCCACTGACACAGCTGACGGAAGTAATATGACATCTCCACCACTCCTGGATGCGAGCCCCATGGAGAACCCAGCCCTTTTTAATGATATCAAGATTGAGCCCCCAGAAGAACTTCTAGCAAATGATTTCAACTTGCCCCAAGTGGAACCAGTTGATCTCTCCTTTCACAAACCCAAGGCTCCTCTCCAGCCTGCTAGTATGTTGCAAGCTCCAATACGTCCTCCCAAGCCACAGTCTGCTCCCCAGGGCCTTGTGGTGTCCACTTCAACATCTGAAACGACCACTTCAGCAAACATCCCTACTATTCTGACTCCAGGTTCTATACTGGCCTCCTCTCAGGGGACTGGTGGCCAACAGATATTACATGTGATTCACACCATCCCCTCAGTCAGTCTGCCAAATAAAATGGGTGGACTGAAAACCATACCAGTGGTGGTGCAGTCCCTGCCCATGGTGTATACCAGTTTGCCTACAGATGGAGGCCCTGCTGCCATTACAGTTCCACTCATTGGAGGAGATGGCAAAAATGCTGGATCAGGTGAGCATTAATGTTTCCCTTGTCCTCAGCCTTGTTTTCCTCCATCTTTTCAAATCATTCTATCTCCTGCCTCTTTTCACTCCCTCCAATTATTCTTCCTCGCTGCTTTAAGGATAGTCTTTCATATACACTGTTTTTATCATATCTCTTCAATGCTTAAGAATGTATAAGAAGGCAGTGGCACCTGTAATCCAGAGGCTTGGGAGGCTGAGGCAGGAGGACTGTGACTTCAAAGCCAGCCTCAGCAATGGCAAGGCACTAAGCAACTCAGTGAGACCCTATCTCTAAATAAAAGAGCTGGGGATCTGGTTTAATTATTGAGTGCCCCTGAGTTCAATCCCCCATACCCTCCCCCAATATAGAATGTATAATGAGCCAGGTGTGGTTATAACCCACTGTAATCCCAGGGTCTCAGGAGGCTGAAGCAGGAGAATCGCAAATTCAAGGCCAGCTTCAGAAACTTAATAAGTCCCTAAACTACTTAGAGGGACTCTGAAAAAAAAAAGGGGGGGGACAAATTTTTTTAAAATTTTTTAATTGTAGATGGACATAATGTCTTTATTTTTAAAATTTTTATGTGGTGCTGAGGATTGAACCCAGGACCTAGCATGTGCTAGGCGAACGATCTACCACTGAGCCACATACACAATTTCTACTTCTGTGATACTTAGTTAACTTATAAGTATCATACCTTTTTTCTTTCCTACAAAATAGTATCTTTAAAATATTGCCATCTTTCCTGTATTTCACCTCATTGGGCATTTATTACCCACCTTTTATTTTTTGATTACCTGTATCATAAATATATGGGCCTTATTCCCTACTGAATTATAAATTCCTCAAGAATAATACTGTCTTCTTTTGTGTGTGCGTGTGCCTTTCCAGAGACCTTAACACAGTGTTACATAGTAGTTATCTTACAACATATAATTTAATGAGCAAACAAATGAATATTTGTCCAGAAGAGAAATCATATGCTGTAATCTTTCTTTTTATTTAATTTTTAAGTTCAGAATTCCTAAGAGTATAAAGTCTCCTTTTCACCATTATCTCCCAGCAATGCTGTTCCCCTCCTAGAGAGGTATATCTATTTTAGTTTGTAATCAGGAATGATCAAAGAAAATTATATGGCCTCAGAGGTGGTACAAGATATTTAGCTTCACCACATCTATAGTATTACAGTCAGTTTTGTGCATTGTGCCTTAGGAAAGACATTTACAAATTGGGAGGATTATCATAAGATTGAAATCAGGATGATAAGAGGATTCAAACCCATGTCAATTGTAAAGTTGACAATATTTAGCATGAATTAAAAGGGCCAAAGGGAAGAGATGTGGATGGAAATTATTAGGAACAAAATTTTAGCTCATTATAATAAGGAATTTTCAAGGAGTTCTCTTCATTTGAAATTCAATGTCCTGTGATCATTCCATCACTAAATGTAGAGGTTAAAAACCAACATACAAAGCCTCAAGTTTCTGAGACTCTGCAGTGCTTTTCTAAATAAAAATATTATTATAGAATAGTGGTTAATTGTGATATTGATAAATATTCATAATTATCTTGTTTTTGAGACATGATATCAGTTTCTGTATAAGAGGAGCCCAAAAAAAGGTAATAAACTTTCCCTGTGTGAAAATTTTCTGATAAGGCAGTCGGATCATCAAGGGGTGATTTGAAGGAGCATTGAATTCTTCCCCACCCCCACTCAAAGTATTCATCAATTCACCAGAGCCACCTTAAATAAACAAACTAAAATTTTTTTAAAGGTGTAAAATAGAGTTCCAAGATAAGGACATTAATTCAATGGCCTCCAAAATGGGGTGTTTAAACCTTAGGGAGGCACACAAAACAACTGGAGTGTAATAACAAATTACCAAAATTTATATTCTTACCCTTTTTCATGTCACTTTTTGTTTTTCATAATGTACAAAAACTTTTAAGACACCAGTACATTTATATCACATTCACATACAGACACAGAGAGACAGACATGTACATATACTGAGATGTATGTTTAAAATTATTTAGTGATTAATAAAGTATAAAGACACCTGGACTAGCCAAATACTTCCTCTCAACCTATACCCACCCTCAGGTGGGTGTAAATTTTGAAGCTTTCAGTGGGTCTGGGCGTCTATTGAGCACCTGACTGAACTTTGCTAGGAAATGAAAACAGCAGTGGTTGATAATAAGGAATGTTTGAGGGCTTCTCCCAACAGTACCACAAAAGAAGAGTTCTAACATATGTCAAGCATCTACTAGGTGCTAGGTACATGTTTTATTGCACTTATTATTTTCATTTAGGAGCATGAAGGCCAAAGGAGATGTTCAAACCTCTAGGATAATCCTAGAAATTATTTTAGAACAACCAGGGAACCATTCAGAGAATTCAGTTCAACAAACATGTTGAATCTGACTTTTCAACAGACCCTGTCCTGGAATCTGGAGATGGAGACATGAATCATACTCAGATCCTATCCTAGAGAAATTCACATTCTAGTGGTACAAAATAATTCTTACCATTCTTCTTTTAAAGGCATTTCTGTTCTTTGCTATGCTAAAATTTTATATATTATCATCTTCTTTCCACACATATACACTTCTCCCAGCTCTCCTCTTTCTTTATTTTTCTATTAGGGGGAGGTGGGCATTTCAGGGGATTGAACCCAAGGGTACTTAACCACTGAGCCACATCCCCAGCCCTATTTTGTATTGTATTTAGAGACAGGGTCTCACTGAGTTGCCAAGGCTGGCTTTGAACTCTCAATCCTCCTGCCTCAGCCTCCAGAGCCATTGGGATGACAGGTGTGCACCACCACAGCCAGCTTTATTTTTCTTTTTTGCTGGTACTTCTCAATATTGATCAAACTGAGAATCCTGAAAATGATTGTGGAGGCACATACATTCTTTCTGGCTCATACTGCTTCTTTCTTTGCTTTTAGTGAAAGTTGATCCCACCTCCATGTCTCCACTGGAGATTCCTAGTGACAGTGAAGAGAGTGCAATTGAGAGTGGATCTTCAGCCTTACAGAGTCTACAGGGACTCCAGCAAGAGTGAGTACTTTTGTCTTTACTTCAAGTCTGTATCTTGTGTGTGTGTGTGTGTGTGTGCGCTTGAATGCATAGAGATGGACTTAATTTTCAGAAACAGGGTAAAAAAATTGGCAATATAGGCAAACTGCCTTCCCAGAGAAGATATATGAGTTCATGTGCACACATGTGCATGAACACGTGCATAAAGGTTATGGTAGAGTTATATTCTAATTGTAGATCATTAATTTTACCCTTGAAAACAATCTCCAAATTCCTCATAAATTCAGTTGTGTACTCTTTTTCTCTGTAAGTTTAAAACAACCTGACTTTCTAATGTTGAAACTAATTGGAAGTAATTGGTTTGTGTTTAGCAACCATGTGTATGAAAAATGACACTCATCACGGTGAAATGGTTGCCCTATTTGGGAACACAACCACCCAAGGAAATGTTACCATTTCCCATGCTTTTTCAGGAACCTTCACTCCCTGAATAGAATGGCCTAGTTGAAAGAATTGCTTGCATTATTCCAATTACTTCTTCACTTGTAGAGCTAACATTAAATTTGCATAAATTAAAAACTGGTATGAGGTAGAACCACTTTAATAAACTCTATTTCTTTAGATTCTACTTTAAAGCCATACTTTGGCCTATTTCTCTCTTTCTTTGCTCAGACCAGCAACAATGGCCCAAATGCAGGGGGAAGAGTCACTTGACTTGAAGAGAAGACGGATTCACCAATGTGACTTTGCAGGATGCAGCAAAGTGTACACCAAAAGCTCTCACCTGAAAGCTCACCGCAGAATCCATACAGGTCTGCCTGCCCCCAATTCAACTCCAAAACACTCACACTCTCACTCTCTCTCTCTCTCTCTCTCTCTCTCTCTCTCTCTCTCTCTCTCTCTCTCTCTCACACACACACACACACACACACACACACACACACATACACACAGAGAGAGAGAGAGAGACATACACACACATGAATCTTTGAGAGCTAGGAAGAGAAGGAAGTCTTGAGGCAAAGATGGATTCATTTGGGGGCTGGAGTGGTGGCTCATTGGTAGAGTGCTTGCCTAGCATGTATGAGGCACTGGGTTCAATTATCAGCACCACATAAAAATAAATAAAATGGAGGTCTGTTGACAACTAAAAAAAATATTTTAAAAAGAGATGGATTCATTAATATTCATGGACAGGCCCAACTCATGGTTTTAACCTCCATGTCTCATTCATGTTCTATGACAACATTTATAAAACGAGACTAGCAAAACATGAAACCTGGTTTCTTATGAGTGGTTGTCATTCTTGGTGAGCACCCATGGGTCTTTCTAATTAAGAAGCCATAACACTGAAGCAAAGATTAAGGCAGCTAAAACATTATTACCTCCTTTGTGACTAGGGTCCCCAAAATTTTAATGAGCATGGAAAAGCACAAAAGCAATTTAAACTTAGTGATATTAAAAAAGGCTTTTGGAGCTCAGCTCTGTACACTAACCTATAATTTATCTTTGTTTACATCTGAAGAAAGATGCACCTAGATAATTAAAGCAGACTGGGTAAGGATTGTGTCAAAGAGGACTCCTGCTTCATTTGAAGGACAGTTGCCACCCTACTCCAACTGAGTATTAGGAAATCTCCTAAGTTTAAATCCAGGTTTTTTATTTGAAGTATCTTAGTTGTTGGTGAGTTTTTTTTTTTTTTTTTTTGGTACTGGGAAGTGAATCCACAGGTGCTTTACCACTGAGCCACATCCTCAGTCATTTTTTGTATTTTATTTAGAGACAGGTCTCATTGAATTACTTAGGGCTTTACTAAGTTGCTGAGGCTGGCTTTGAACCCGTAATCCTCCTGCCTCAGCCTTCCAAGCCTCTGAGATTACAGGTGTGCACCACCACACCTGGCTAAAATGTCTTAGATTTTGAATGTTGACATCTAGTTCAAAATTTTTAAAATAATTTTATAACAACAGCAATTGAAAGAAACCTGCCCAGAATCCAGACACAGAATGTCTGATCATTTTGTGTACTTTGCCTTAATGACTGCTCTCAGCAACCTCCAGCTCAGAATTGAGACTTAGACACCTTGAACAAAGAAGATGCCCTCTATCTATTGTGTTTTATTTGCTGTGTTAGAATTCATATAGAAGATCCCAGAGCCTTAGTGACTATATCTTCAGATTGCATGGTACTATTTTTATTTATTGATGTTTTTGTTTGCTTCTTCAGCAGGTGGATGCTAACTCCACTGACTATATATATGATATTAAGTATTTAAATCTAAATTTTCAACATGAAAAGGCAGAATAGTTTATTAGATTTCAATGTACCCTTTATCCAACTTTAAGAATTTTATTAATACATTGACAATCTTGTTCCTTCTATACTCCCACTGACTCTCCCACTTCCCATTATATTATTTTATTTTACTTTTTAGGGGATACCAGGGATTGAACTCAGGGGCACTTGGCCACTGACCCACATCCCCAGCCCTATCTTGTATTTTATTTAGAGACAGGGTCTCACTGAGTTGCTCAGCGCAACACTTTTGCTGAGACTGGTTTTGAATTTGTGATCCTCCTGCCTCAGCCTCCTGAGCCACTGGGATTATAGGTGTGCATTACCACACCCAGCCCATTATATTGTTTGAAAACAAATTCCAAACATCTTGCAATTTCAGTCATAAATACTTCAGAATATGTTTTTAACAGACACTTAACATAAGCACAATAACATTAGCACGTAAAATTTCTCAATATCAAGTTTCCCCTAAACATCTAATAACTATTTTTAAAAGGTTGTTCAAGTCAATATCTAAATGTGGTCATTAATTGAATTTGGTTAATATTTCTCTTAGTTATCTTTTAATTCTTTAATTGTTTTTCCTCTTCTGTTTTATTTGTTGAAGAGCCCAGGTCATTAGTCTAATCCAATGTTTCCATGTTCTAAGTTTCTCTGGTTACATCAGTCATTTTAAATTATTCCTTGTTCCCCATAATTCCTACAAGCTGATAACTATACCTGGAAGATTAATCAGATTTACATTAAGTTTTTGGCAACAATATATCAAAGGGTGCTGTGTACTTTCTATTGCATAGCATTTTGGCACATGCTTCTTAGTTGTTTCTGTGTGATGTTAAGATAGATCCATGGGTTTGGATCTCTGAACTATATTTTCTAGATAGTTATAAAGCAGATCTGAAGGCAGTTGAATAAATTCATTTAATGAGAGGCAATGTGGTATGGTTTTAGCATGTATATATCGTAGATTTATCTAGATAGTAGGGTTCAGATGACCTTTCCCAATTTCAGTTCATTCTTCTACACTCAACAATACATCAGATCACATCTGTTCACATATTCCTCTTTAATCCTTAAAATTGTTCCCCTTGAAGTTATGGAGGCAAAAACAATAAACAGGGGGTATAGAATGCCTGAGTTCTAATCCTACCTCTCCGACTATCCAGGGTTTCTTCAGCTGTAAAATGAAGGGGTTGAACTGGATGACCCTATCTGACTATTTTATCTGCAACCCTATGGCCTAAATTTCAATGTATCCTAGTGTTTACCCTTCTAGAAGATCCCAGGAATTAACATGCAATCTTTCCATGGATATATAATCTCAATGGTAATCTTGAAGGCACTTCTCAGAAGCAATTTAATTTGCCCTAACAACTTGAGTCACAATAGGGTTAGCCATTTTGGGGAATGAAGTGGCAATTTGTTAATTCATCTCCTTCCCTGGACTAACGTAGTAGTAGCCTAACTAATCTTCCTGCCTTAATGCTTTTCTTACTACAATTCATTCTTCATACAGTAGTCAGAGGGTTTTCATATGTTTTTGTTCTGTTTAGATTGAATGTAAATCAAACCATATAACCGCTTCTGCTTAAAATACTTTCCATCATACTCTGAATGAAATCCAATTCCTTACAATATCCTAAAAGGTCCTGTGGAATGTGGCCTCTGACAAGTTTCATCTATGACACTTCTTATCTGTCATATCTCAGTTTAAATGTCTTCTGATCATGAAAGTCTTCCTTAAGCCTAAGCAGTATCCTCTCCCAATTATCAACATAAGAATACCCTATTTAATTTATTGGTAGGAAGGATTTTTTTAGTTGGGAAATAACATAATTAATCTGAGAAGGGATCAACTATACAAAAAAAAAACTGAGGAAAGAGTGTTCTTAACTAGATGGAGTACAAAATCTGCAAGATGGGAATAAGCTTGCATTTTTAACATAACTGACAGAAGTCCAGCACAGCTAGAGCATACGGAGTATGATGGTGGGTAGGGGAAGCATTGAGGTGCAAGAGTGGAAGGGAGGGAGACCATTTAAGAGGCTAAGGTAGCAACCTAGGCCAAAAATGAGGACGGTCTGATTAGGATATTGGCAGTGGAGGCACAGAAAATGAGATATATACATGATGATTGAGGGGACTCTGATGACTCAGTTTTCTGTTTGGGCCAATTGGGTAGATGGAAGTGCCAGTTACAAAGATGGGTAGATTGTCAACAATCACACAGCTAGTAAGCAGGAAAACTTCCTTGAAATGAAAACTTACTAGGTATCCTTTTCTCTATTGCTACTATTCTACATGTTCCTTGAGACTAAGGCAGTTGCAGAAATGCCTAATTCATTGCCTTCCAAAGATTGCAGTTAGGACTTATTAGTTCGAGTTCTCAATCTCCAATGGGGAAAATGTAACCTTTAAAATTTCCACATTTGAGCCACACTCCAGATCTGTTAAATCAGAAACTTTGGGTGTGACCCAGATGTCAGTAATTTTTAAAGCTCCCCATTTTCAGTGAAGACTAAGCATCACTAACTTAAGGATTAATTTTATATGTGGAGAAACTATAATATGTAATGGAAAAAGCAATGATGGAGAATCAAATTTCCCTGGATTCGCCATTAAAAAGTTAACCATGTGGATTGGGGATATAGCTCATTTGGTAGAGTGCTTGTCTTGCATGCACTCAAATCCCAGCACCACACACACACACACACACACACACACACACACACACACACACAAAGTTAACCATGTGAATCTGGGCACAATAGTACATACCTGTAATCCTAGCAAATTGGGAGGCTGAGGCAGAAGGATCACAAATTCAAGGCCATCCTCAGCAATTTAGTGAGACCCTGTCTCAAAATTAAAAATAAAAAGGGCTGTGGATGCAGCTCAGTAGAGCACCTATATTCTACAAAGGGGAGAGAGAAGAGGGTAGGATTGGTTTCAGCTCATTGCTATAAATCCTAAGAATAATATCCCTGTTTTTGGTAGAAATTCTTTTAGAAGAGATCCATGAATCTCAGAGACCCTTCTTGCATGCAGTGAAACCCTCATCTCTAAGCTTGCACTCATGTAAAGGAGGAAATACAGATACAACAGGTCCCATTAAACATACCTTCAAGTCCCATTTTTTAAATAATAGCATAACTCATTCACTCAGAGTCAAAATTTATCATTGGTTTTTTTGTTTGTTTGTTTTTTTGGTACTGGGAATTGAACCCAGGGGCACTTAATCACTTAGCCACATCTCCAGCCCTTTTAAATATTTTATTTAGAGACAGGGCCTTGCTAAATTGCTTAGGGCCTAAATTGCTGAGCCTACTTTGAACTTCCAATCCTCCTGCCTCAGCTCCCCAAGCCGCTGGGACTATAGGTTTGTGCCACTGCGCCTGGTTTATCATTGAATCTTAATATTCTCTTATATACTTAGACATTTTTCTTAAAGCTCTATTATTTCTTTCTTGTTTTGAATAATTTTTTCATTGGGGGATGCAAGTATAATGGCTAAGAGCATGTATTGTAAACTACACTGTCATATTTGACATCTTAGTCTCCTACTAATTGCCAAAAGTTATTTCACCTTTCTTTACCTGTTTCCTTATCTGGAAACAGTAATAGTGTAAATCTCTTAGAATCTGACTATAGTAAACACTTGATAACTTTTAGCCATTATTAATATTCTTTCCTCCAGTCCCACTGCACCCCCATAGGTTTTTTCTTACATTCATTCTTGATTTCTTTATCTTTTCAACAATTTGATCACTTACTTTGTGTCAGTAGCCTCTTATTCATTACATATCATGGCTAGATAATTTTAACATACAACTTTGAATAAGTAACCCTTAAGTTTAAAAAAATCTTCAGTGTTACCCCAATATATACCCCATTGCCTTTATGAAATGCTTTACCAAAAAGGAGAAGATAGTCGGAGCTCTCTCTCCTAGTGGGGAGAGGAATGTCATGGACATGGTTTAAAATTGGTGCATGGTAATAATAAAAGCAGACCAGCTGGGCATAGTGATGCACGCCTGTAATCCTAGCAGCTCAGGAGGCTGAGACAGGAGGACCTCTAAATAAAATAACATACAGGCTTGGGGATGTGGCTCAGTGGTTAAATGCCCCTGAGTTCAATCCCCCAGTACCCCCACCCACAAAAAGCTGACCAACTCAGCCTATTTTATTATTGTTTTAAAATTTAAAATTCTGTATAGTCAATACATCTTGATTATAGCCTGTATGCAGTGCAGATTGCATACTTTCTATGTTATATTACTGCTTTTTATACTTAAGCCCAAATTCCTTTTTACTCCCCAAGATTTTTGGCCCGGCTTTTATAATAGGGTTCATCTTATAGTGCTTCTGAAAAGATGCCTCATGCTTCAGGATCACTAACCTTATATTACCATTCACTGCACTGCCTTACCAGAGCTTGCCCCCAGCTGATTGGGTTGCTTTTTGTCTTCTTCATCACTCATATGAAACTTACCCTTCCATTTTAATGCCTTAACACTAGACCAGAGGTTATAATATCTATCCTTGGAATTTACACCACACTATCTTTGTCACATTGTGTGTGAGCTTTTAATTATGAATTAATTTTCCCTATATGTTTTGTTCTTCAATTCACATACTAAATTGATGAAGGTTTTGTGTCATATGAAATTAGCTCAAATAAGAGCTTGTTCAATGATAATAAAAGGTAATGCTTTTGAAATAGGAAAATTCCTATACCTTGTGTGTTCTAGCAATGATCCCAATTGCCACAGGGTGTCACTGCTTTACAATTCAAATTTTCTTCATTTAGATGTAGTGAAGATAGGAATTCTCAAGGGAAATTCTTGAGAGATCACAAAAATATGTATAGGTAACAATGAGGCAGTTTGAAGGTGTGGAGATGTACAAAATTATATAGAATAAAAAGTGAAAATCACATTTACATATTCTATACCCTTTGAAATTTCATTCTCTTTCCTGCTCTAAATACTTTCTGTATAGCTTTCCACATATTTTCCCTTTGTCTGGTGTGTGTGTGTGTGTGTGTGTGTGTGTGTGTGTGTGTGTGTTGTTATTCAGTAGCTTTTTCTTTTCATTTGATAATATTTCATTGGTCATCTTTTGGTCTCAATACATATAGCTCGATTTCATTTTTCTTAGTTGCTAACAAAATTCTGCATATTGAAATGATTAATAACTGACAATTTCAATCATCAAAATGATTGCCTGGGTATAGTCCAAAGCTGTGAGGTAGGATGGATGCATTCTGTTGTCCATTATATGAAAGCTATAAAGTTAATTAGTAAACACTTTGGGGAGTTAGTAGATTGTAAACAGTAAATTGAAAAACAGTATGTGCATATCGAATTGCCACCAAAATTTAAAGTAGCAAAAACGCAAATGTCCTGGAAAATTTATGAGGAGAAATAGAAAGGAAGGAGAAGCATTGAAAAACAGAATTTTAAAACAATGTGTTCATGTTATCACTTGTTTCTGATTATAAAATAATACATGCTTATTGTAGCAGATAGGACAGCAAAATACATTCAGAAGAAAGCAAATATTACCATAATCACAAACTCAGACATAACCACAATGAGTATGTATTTGTACTCACATAGCTCCTTCACTTTTTTATTATTAAATTTTTATAAGATATACCATGATTTTAAAACATTCAGACAGTACAAAAAGATATTTTAAAAAAGAAAAAATACTCTTCCCACCAGCTCTCATCCTCACTGTTAACAATTTCTTTAATAATTTACATTTAAGTGTATAGGTGTTGGTATTGCCTTTATTCTGAGTATACAAATGTGTATGTAGCATGTGACCTATACATATAATGGAGACATAACTATGTTAATGTTTTTATACTTCTTTTTTTTCATTTGGCTTTCTATCCTGAGCACATTATATATATATATATTGCAACCAAAAGACTCTAAACATAGAGGTATTTCAGGAATTTTCACCTGAGCCCTCTCCCCATACCATTTGATGCATTAGAAATTCATTTCTAACCATACACAAAAGAAGGCCTGTAGCTTTAGCTGAGGGCCCTTTCTACTGAGTCATAGATTCTTCTTGAATATGACTCTGTTTTAGACTGTTCAGTGGGAGGTAATAGAAGATGTGGTTACTATCATATAGTACAGTAGAAAGTATCAATAAAGATCTAGTTTGGTTCCCAGTTTTATTATTTAGTAGCTATCATTAAAAGAGAAAATGTTTTAAACAACACTGTAAAATATTTTTGTTCCCATTTACAGATGAGAAAACAGAGACTCAACCAGGGAATGGTGATTTTTTAAGCTCACACAGCTAGTGTGGTAGAGCCAGGATTCAAAAAAGGGTCTCATTGAGTCAGAGGCTATATGCTTTCCACCCTACCATCTTGACCTTGTTTTATGATTTCTGTAAATAAAAATATATTGTATTGTTGAAAATTGATAGCAGTAAATTTTAAAGGTTCTCATCACAAAAAAATTTATGTGAGGTAATGCAATCAGCCAATCCACAATTGATACATATTTCAAAACATCATGTTATACGTGATAAGTATAGGTGTTTGTTGAATTAATTAATTAAAAAGGTGAACCAGAGCATGCTTTCAAAGTGATTGCCTTGCCTTTTGACTAAAGTTTTGATTTAAAAAAAAAATACGGATTGTGTTATCTTTCTAGGAGCCAAGCATCTCTCTGATTCCCATTGTTTTGGCAAATTCCCTTTGTAGGAGAGAAGCCTTATAAATGCACCTGGGATGGCTGCTCCTGGAAATTTGCTCGCTCAGATGAGCTCACCCGCCATTTCCGGAAGCACACAGGCATCAAGCCCTTCAGGTGTACAGACTGCAACCGAAGCTTTTCTCGCTCTGACCACCTGTCCCTGCACCGCCGGCGCCACGATACCATGTGAACTCCATAGGCCACACTAGAGGAGCTGCACTGGTCTCTTTCCTGTGTGTGTGCTGAGGTCAAGACCATATCTTCCTCTTTGACTTCAACTTGCCTCTGGGATGGGGTTGGAGGATCCTACTGAGCCAGGTTGTGGAGACTGGAGAAAAAAATAGCTAGTCTCCCATGGGGCTCTTCATATTCCACCTTCACCTCTCCACTATCCAGACTTCAGTTTTTTCAACCTCCGCATGGGTTGAATTCCAGTGCGGCACCCATGGCTGCCCCTGCCCCAACACCCCTTCCCTGAAATAGACATTTTTCCTACAATAACAAAACAGGAATCAAACTCAAGGCTGTGAACAAACATACGCTGCTTTTTCCCTCTATTTTTTCTCTTGTTTTCTATAACTTTTATCCATATCCATATATATGTACATATATGTGTGTGTATATATGTATATATATGCACACGTATGTATTTTTAATCAGTACTTAAAGGCAGTTGATGGGGTCTTAAAATGACTTTTCTCAAGTTCCTAGATGAAGGAGGCATAACAATATAGTGGACTGGTAAGATTTGTAGGAATTTTGGTCCTAAGTATAGGGCATCTTCTCAGTGAATAAGGTGAATTTCACACCAAACTTAAAAGTTTTATAAATCCATTTCAATTTCTTCTTACAGTTTGGTTTTCAGACAGTCCTGGTGCTTCTTAAGTCCATAAAAAGGAATGAAAGGATCTTCTTGTCCTCTCCTCTTTCTCCTCCTGCTCCTTTAAGATTCAAGATTTTGTGGCACAGTTACATTCTTTGTTAGGTTAGATTTGGACAAATATTCAAAGCACAGTTCAGTTCAGTAGGGAGAAAAGTGTTCCAGGAAAATATGTTGGGCAGTGACAGGAACAAGCAAACCTGGGGCAAACCTGAGAACAAATAAAAGGTGACTTTAATTTGGATAGAATATTAAAAGTGCTGTTAATCACAAACCTCATTCAAACGCCAGCCTGTTGAGACAGTGTCTTGAGGGGCTTCACTGTACTGTTTATTCTTTTGTTTACATAAAGCAACTATTCAGTATAATACATGATGAGAAATCACACATTGAGGCCATGTTATACAGAGGTGAGAGGTTGAAAGAAAGGAATTATGTTCACTTCATAGCATTACTGGCATTCATTCCTGTGTTTTGAATGGAATATAAGGGGCTTTTGTGAAAACTGACATACAAAAAGCAATTTGATGTTTTATAACTGCATGACCACCTAAGCCATTTCTTTTAGCCATTACAGCAGGTTGCAAAATTCACATTTGGTTGCCTAATCAGTCTGTTTCATGGTATTATCTGGGGCATGAAATCCCCTGTTCCTGGCCCTGGACCTCAGATCTACCTCCACATAGCATATTTCCTCTCCCAGAATGAGGGGAAGGGGGCTTTGTATCAATTGGATTGGTCTCAGCCTCTCTCCTAAAGATTATCTTCATATTGAACCCCTTTTCCTTGGCAGATACTCAACCAGTCCCTGCTTGAATACTTTAGGTTACTACCTCCTGAGGCTTTTCATTCTAAGTCAGATTTCTAGCATCAAGAAGGGATCCTTTTAGCTGTCTAGTCCTACCCATCCCTAGTATTTTACAGATAAGACAAATACGGGTCAGATTTTTTTCTCCAGATGTTTCCTTGAGGCCTTATAGACCTGCACACTCATTCTTCCAGGGATCACATTATTAAACCAAATTAAAGATAATTTTTCGTGGTTGGTTGCAATATTTGTCCAATTTTATATGTTATACTTAAAAAAAACTTTACACCACCCAAAAATAATTTATAGTTGATGACGTAGTAAAATGTGCTTGTGGTCATTGCCATATAACATTAGGCTCACAGTTTTTCTATTGTAGCACTTTTATAGTATCTAGATTTTATTTACCTCATTTCAACTTGCAATGTCTTTCTAGACCATAAACTCCATAAATTTAAGACTGCTTGTATTTTTTCAAAATGACATGTAGGTTTTTACTATTATCATTCTTATTTTGATATGGGCTTTTTCCTGACTTTTGGTGTGCAAGTTCCAAACTGTATATTAATTACTAAAGCACTAGGAAATATCTAGAGCCAGTATGTTCATGGAGACATCTCTGTAGCTGTAAAGCAGGTTGGTAAAGGTAGATTGTCATCATACATAGATTTAAGCTTATGATTGAGTAGTTGGTACAGTATTTCACAATAGAGCCCAAGGGCATATTCATTTTCTCCACAGTTTGGATCCTAGGACTCCTTTTCCAGAGTTCAGACCTGATACATACCCTTTAGACCTCAGGATCATTTGCATTGGGACATTTGGTTTATTAATAAGCAAAAGCTATCAAACATACTGTTACACTAATTAGGATGACCAAATTATGATCCCAAATATTGGTGTCCCTGACATCCCTAAGACTTTATTCTGAAATTTTTCTTAAAGTAATGAGAGAATTTGTTAATTGTCTTTACTCAAGAAGCATTTTTAACCCTATTCTCATTGCCCTGTCTTCTCAATAAAATAAAATAAACTCTTTCCAATTACATAAGCTTTAAGAAACGTGTCAAGATTCATGAAAGGAATTTTCATAGAATACATGTATTCAAATACACTACACAACAGAGTTACTGCACCAAAAGCACATAAAACTTTGCTAGGTAGACAGCGAGGTGGAAAGGAATTAAAATGTATCTTTCCTGGGTAGCATTTGGGGTTTAATTGAATTTGATGTGCTTATACCAGCTAAGCACTGTTAGGGTGACAGTTGCCTAGGATATAGAAATGACTTTATCTAATAATTTAATAATATCGTGGAATTCCTTCATCTGTATAAGATTGGCAGTTAAACATAACTTGATAATTAAGACTATAAAATTTGGGGGAAATATGAGGACTGTGAACTGGTTGGATAGATTAAGTGAAGTGTGTTATGGGTAAAAAATAATAAAAGTTTATCATAGAAACTTTTTTAAATAAACTTTTCATTTTGGAAATTTTCAGATTTACCAAAAAAATTGTGAAGATAGTAGAATTCCTTATACTACACATCTAATTTCCTCATTACTAACATCTTACATTAGTAGTGTACATTTGCTACAACTATGAAAAAATATCAATACGTTAATATTAACTGAAGTTTATACTTTATTCAGATTTCTTTAGTTTTGACCTCGTATCCTCTTTCTGTTTCAGCATCCCATTCAGAATACCATATTACATTTAATAATCATATCTCCTCAAGTTCCTCTTGGTGTGACAGTTTCTCAGATTTACCTTTCAAGGTCATTTTTAATGGCCTTAGCAGTTTTGAAGAGTATGTTCTTCAATTGGGATTTGTCTGATGTTTTTCTCATGAAGAGATGGGCATAATGGGTTTGGGCGGAAAAAGATCACAAAGGTGAAGTGTTATTTTCATCACATGGTATTTACATGACTTATGACTTTTGATGTCAACCTCGATGAACTGGCTGAAATTGATTGTATTTATCAGGTTTCTCCCATATACTCTTTTTCTTCCCTTCCATACTTTACTTTTTGGAAGGAAGTCACTATGTGCAGCCCGTATTTAGAGAGTGTTGAGTTTTGTACCACATCCTTTAGAGGAAGTATCTACATAAATTATTTAGAACTTTTCTGCATGGGTGATTTATCTTCATTTATTTATTTATACAATCATTTATTTATATCAGCATGGACTTGGATATTTATCTTATACTTTTATGTAGTAATCCAATGCTAGTTTATTTATTTTGTAACTCACATTGTTCTGACTTTGGCCATTTGGAGGTCTTTTGGGCTGTTCTCTCAAGTCCTTTTGACATATGCCCATCACTTTTTTAGAATGTCCTTACTTTCTGGCACTGCAAGATGTTCCATTCTCATTTTGCATATTTTGAGGCCCACTACTATAATCAGCCACTTCATCAAGGAATCCTGGTTACTTTTACTATAGAATTGTATTAGAAACCTAGATCTGGGCATTAAGTATGCTTGTTGCTACTAGAGTGCTATTGCTTTGAGGCCTTCTCAGCTGACAGAGCAAGGAAATATATGTGTGTATACTAACCTATGCATATACACATCTATAAATATTTCTGGATGTAATTATCCATATCTGTTTAGCTATACATGAGTTCATATTGATGTTGCAACCCTAATCCATTACTACATGAATTAGTCTAGCTTTTTGCCCTTTATCTGTAGCCTTTCATTCCAACAGTGAAAAACGTGATTCCCAACTTCTGCCCTCTATTTACTTAATTGTTCAATTCCAGTATATACACATATAACATTATCTGAATCCTTAACCTGGACACCAATGAGAAAGAACTTTATCACTAAAACCCAGTGCTTATGTACATAATAATAACATTTTTGGCATTCCAACAATTCTTTAAAACAAAGTAGTCTACAACATTCTGGAGTTAGAGATTTCTGTGATCTGAATTCTAAGAATCTGGGGTCTTTCCTGTCCCCAGAAAGTTTTCTAATGTACTTTAGTAAAAGAAATTCCATTGGAAATTGACCTAACCTTGAATAAACCAAGGGAATGTATTTATCTTTCATAGTGTGCTAATCCCTGATGAGGTACTATAGACAGATGGACACAAAAGAAACTGGGTGGGCCCAATTTAAAGAAACTGCACTATCTTTTCTCACAGCTAAATATGGCTCTCTGATAATGAGGTGCTACCCTAAGTTGCCTCTCTTCCATATTTTTCCCAGTCTCTTACATGGTTGACCTTAGGCAAGTCACATCACCTCTGTGCCTCAGTTAACCCATCTGCAAAATGGGAATCCAAGTATCTACCTCACAGGAATGTTGTGAGGCTTCTTCTTAATAGATGTTGGCAAAAATCATGAGAGATCTCTAACTGAACAACTAAGTATTATAAACATTACTATAATGATAATTATTGTACCCTATATTTACCCTATGAAAAGGAGAGGATTAGGCCTCCTAGGTGATAAAGAGCTAAATTTGATTCAGTAAGAAAGATAATTAAAGAGTGGCCACTAGAAGCAATATTATTTCTTGTTCTCACTTTCCCTATATTTTCTTGGTTACTAACTATAGGATTACCAAGTGTTTCTAGACTTGAAACATAATAGATATAATAGGTATATTCCATTATTTCAAAGCTATATTTTCCACTTTCTTACTCTGCCTGGACTATATTACATGACACCCTGTCAGAAGCACAAAGGCAGTTTCTTAAAACCTTTCCTTCAGTCTTTGATCAGTTCATATTCATTAATTACATTTTCTCCACTTACTGTACTGTAAACAGTAAAGGTAGGAGGGATGAGGGGTGGGATGGTTAGGGTGGGAATGGGCAGGGAAAAGATGAAATTCATATCAGTGGCAGGATATTTCTTTGGTTTTCAAACACTGGTTTCACTTTCTGTGGTGGGCTGGGGTCAGGGGAAGAGATATTATTTTGTTAACTGTTAAACTCTCCTTCACTTCCATAGATGTTTCCTAGGGTCACTACAAGTAGCTTTGTTGGACATTACTTTATAACTATGTTGTATGCAGTGCTGTTTTCATTGTATTCCTGAAAAAAAGGTGAAGAGAGTCCCTAGTGGTGTTTATCCCTGTTTTTTCACAGGAAGTCACAGCTGGAGAGCAGTGCCAGAAACTGACTCATTTTTGTGTTGGGGAAAGGAGCCTGCAGTGAAGGGATTGATCGAACTTTTGTCATTGTTAACTTGTTTAAAGAAATTATAAAACAGTATATTAAGCTTTAACTTTTGTGTTTTTGTCTCTTTATTATAGTGCTTTAGAGCAACACCCTGTTTTTCCTCTATTTTATATTAGTTCCTGCTCCAGAAGCATGGCTTTGAGCAATCTCTCATGTACAAGTTTGTCATAGACCTCAAGATCCTCAAGAATTGCTTCAGTTAGCATGGCCACTTAAAGGTTACTTTGTTCTAGTTCCATGGGACTCTCCAGTTGTGACATCCAGGCAGGGTGTGTGCTTGGGTACTAAGCAATCTTGTTTAGTTCTATTATTGTACTTTTTTATTAATAAAAATATTTTAAACTTCAGAATTCATGGCTATTATCTTGAATTTGTCTCCAAACAGTGTTTCTTCAACATGGGATGATTAAATTATTTTATTTCCCTCTAGCTGAGTAAAGTTCTGATGAAACTACTGTTTAATATCATGGGGCAAAAAAGGAAATCAGACTGACTCAAACACAATCAATTATCTGTTTAAGCCCATGAGGCCCAACACATTCTTGGTAATATATTTAACCATGTCCATGAATGGGGCTCCATGAAGACTGTATGCTATTTTCTGGTATAATTCCTGTATGAGATTCCACAAGAGTTTATAGAATACAGGGATATGTGCTCAGTTGAATAGGCTTCTCTACCCAGCCCTGTTCTCACCATTTTGTGTTTTTTCCTAGGAAGAAGGATAAGAGAATATTGGGAAAACGTAAACTCTAAAGATATCTTAATACAGCTATCAGCTTTGTGTAGGGGTATGGGAAGTTGGCTCATTGGAAGGTTTTGCCTTTCAGAGAAACACTGGGAGAAAAAGAAAAAAGGGAATTCTGTGAAGGAAATCAAGGCCAAATTGGAAAGAACAATTGAAGTGATGGTTCCCAGAGAATGGGATTTTCACTGCAAATGAGAAAAATAATGAACATAAGATTTTGTGGATTTATCAGAAATATTTCTTTTGTGAAAATAAAAGGAATATTATGATGAAATCAACATTAAAAGAACTTTTAAAAATGGAGTTGAAGGGACCATTAAGAAAGCAAGACTTATACACAATTTAAACTGCTGCCTAGGAACATGAACCTTGGTCTCTTCCCTACTTTGACCACAGGCATCTAGAATGACAAGAAGAAGTGAACAATTATATTGTACCCAGTGGCAAAAGATATATATCAAAAAGTTGCCAGACTATTATGGAGATCTCCATTCTGTGTGTAAATTATTTTATTTATCTTCTATCAGTCATGTAGCTCCTATTACTTCTCAATATCCAATAACACATAGAAGCTCCCACTTTTATTGCTTTCCTTGGAACTCTCACTCAGAGCTATGTGATATTTGTCTCCCAAATTTCAATTTCTGTGAGACCAAATAAAGTCTTTTTACTTTCACAGTTTCTGAGTTTGGATTGATTGTCATTATATTGTGTCAAGAGTGGGATCAAAAGTGACTCATCTCTACCTCCAATGCTGCCAGACATGAGTAAAGAAGCCCTTTTATGCTTCACCATCTCTCTGGCAGCTTCTGGTCGTAGGAGTAAATGGTTTCAGTTTTAGTCAGAGGGGTAAGTTATTTCAGTTTCTGAACCTTCTGTTTCTTTGGTTGAGGTTCCAAAATTTTATCTGGGTATTCTTCATTGTTGGATGCCTGGGAGGGAAATCCTTTATTTAGGCGTTTAGGAGGAACATTCTCCATTTGGATGGGCATTCAAGTTTTTAAGAAGAGCAAATAAAGCATGTATCTACAGTTAAATGAATAATGATAGCATAGACCTACATGTATTCATTAAGATTGAGAACAAGACATTTATTGTTCAGACTTCCAGAAGCATCCAGGTACCAATCCCTCATCAGAGGTAACCACTATATTATTTTCAGTGATAATCATTTCCTTCCATTATTTTAAAATTGTATCTTTCCAACTGATGAATGCAAACCTAAATAATAGTTTACTTTTGCCTGTTTTTGAACTTTAAATAAATGGAATACTATTTTATGGGGGTTTTGTGCTTTGTTTCTTTTACTCAAAGTTATTCCTGTGAAAATCAATCATGTAGATATGTGTTAATGTAGTACTTTTATTTTTATTGCTGTAAGATATTTCACCACATAAATAAATATATGTATTCCTCTGAGCTTTGAAGTTCCCTTACAGTGCTTCAGATTTAGAAGCAATAATGCTTAGAGAAACAAAACTATAATGAATGTTTTTAAATATCTCTTGGTGTACATGTGTAAATGTTCTCTAAGGAAAATATCTAGTGGCACAATTAATTGTTCATACACAGAGCATTTGCTTTTAAACATTTTAATCTTAGCTGTATAATGCAAAATATTTTAATGCAGTTGTATCAGTTTACATTTCCACAAGTAATGTATAAGGATTTTAATTATCTACATAAGTTGTAATATATGATACAACCTGGATTTTTTTTTAAGGTACTGAGGATCAAACCCAGGACATATGCTAGATAATATCTACCATTGAGATACATGATCAGAACAATATATTTTTAAAATATTTTAATTTATTTTATTGCTACATTATATACAGAAAACTGAGTTTTATTGTGGCTATTTGTACATATATAGAGAAAAAAAAATTGATCAATTTCACTTTCCAATAACTACATTTACCCTCCACTCCTCCCTTCCCCAATAGACTTTCTTTGCCCTAACAGTCTTCATTCTACTTCCATCACATCACTTTTCTTATTTTTCCCCCCTTTGGCTTCCTTCCACATATGAGAGAAAACATATGACACTTGTCAGTTTTCTGAGTTTGGCTTATTTCACTTAACATAATCGTCTCCAGTTCCATCTATTTCCCTGCAAATGACATAATTTCATTCTTCTTTATGGCTGAATAAAACTCCACTATCTATACACCATGTTTTCCTTACCAATTTATCTTTTGATGGGAATCTGGGTTCATTCCATAACTTAGGTGCTGTAAAATGTGCTACAATAAGCCTGGGTATTCATGTATCTCTAAAGTATGCTGAAATAAATTGTTTCGGATTAATACCAAGGAATGGTATCACTGAACCATACAGTACTTTAATTTTTAATGTTTTTAGGAATGTACATGCTGATTTCCATTGAGGCTGTAGTAATTTACATTCCCACCAAGAATGCATAAGGATTTCTTTTTCCCTTTCTCACAAGCATTTATTATTAATATTCTTCTTATGATTGCTATTCTAGTGGAGTGAAAAGAAATCTTGATGTAGTTTGCTGTTGTTGTTTAGGTACCAGAGATGAATCTGGAGGTGCTTAACCACTGAGCAACATCCCCAGTGTTTTTTTGTTTTTAATTTTGAGATAGGGTCTCACTAAGTTGATTAGAGCCTTGGTAAGTTACTGAGACTAGCCTTGAACTTGCAACCCTCCTGCCTCAGCCTTCTTAGTCACTGGGATTACATACACGTACCACCACAACTAGCCTTCAATGTAGTTTTTGTTTGCTTATTTTGTATTGGTGAGTAATAATTATACAGAACAAGGGTTTCATTTTGGTTTATTAATAGATGCATATAACGAAATCTCATCAATTTCAATCACCACTACCTCCTCTTGCACTTTCCTCATTTTTCCCCCTGACCCCCTTTCTTTATCCCTCTGGTCACCTTCTATATTCATGAGATGTTTTTTTTTCTTTTTGCTTTTGTCTGTCTAGCTGTCACATAGAAGAAAAACATATGACCCTTGACTTTTGCTTAAAATGATGCTCCGCATTTTTATTTATTTTCCTGCAAATGACATGCCTTCATTTTTCTTTATGGCTGAATAAAATTCAAATATGTGTATTATATGGATGAAATCTAGGCTAGCTTCATAACTTGGCTATTGTGAATTGTGCTGCCAGTAAACATGTTTGAATGTACCTTTATAACTTGCTGACTTTAGTTTGTTTTTTTGTTTTTTTTTTTTTTGGTAAATCCCAGGAGGTTTTTTGTTTGTTTGTTTGTTTGTTTGTTTGTTTTTAATACCCAGGAGTTGTGTAGATGCATCATATGGTGTTTACATGCTTTGTCTTTTGAGGAACTTCTTCACTGATTTCCATAATATCCACACTAATGTATATTGCCACCAATAGATATAAGAGTTCCTTTTACTCCACATACTTGCCAGAATTTGTTATTTTTATTCTTGATAATTGCCACTAGAAATGGAGTGAGATGAAATCTCAGTGTAGTCTGGATTTTTAATTTTCTGATGGCTAGAAATGTTGAACACTTTTTCATATAGTTGCTGGACGTTTGTACTTCTGATTTTGAGAACTGTTTATTTAGTTCATTGGCCCAATTATTAAGTAATTCATTCTTATATTAAATTTTATGAATTTATATTCAAAACATTAATCAACTCTAGGAAAGTTAGCTAGAAAAATTCCCCCATACATTAGGTCCTCTCTTCTTGGTATTAATAGTTTCCTTTGCTGTGTAAAAGCTTTTTAGTTTGATGGTATCCCATTTAATCATTCTTGGTAGTATTTCCTGAGCTATCAGAGTCCTATTGAGGAAGTTGCTTCCTATGCCTGTATGTTGTAATGTTTCCCCTATGTTTTATTCCAGAAGTTGTAAAGTTTCAAGTCTTCCTTCTAGATCTTTGATCCATTTTGAGTTAACTTACATGCAAAGTGAGAAATAGGAATCTAGTTTCAATCTGTAACATATAGATATCCAGTTTTCCATTTGTTAAAAAGATTATCTTTTCTCAAACCTATATTTTTGGCATTTGTCAAGAATCAAATGACTATGTCTGTGTGGGTATTCTTCCATTCTTTTTCACTGGCTTATATGTCCATTTTTATGTCAGGACCAAGCTATTCTTGTTACTAAGGCTCTGTAGTATTATTTGAAGTTACATATTATGATACCTCCAGCTTTACTTCTTTTGTTCAGAATAGCTTTGGCTATTTTGAGTCTTTTGTACTTCCATATAAATTTTAGTATTTTTATTCTAGTTCTTGGAAGACCATAACTGGTATTTTGATGGTGATTTCATTGAATCTATAGATTGCTTTTGGTGGTATTGTCAATTGAATATGGGAATTCATTCTATCTTCTGATGTCTTTGATTCCTTTTTTCAGTGTTCTGTACTTTTCTGTGCAGAGGTCTTTTGTTATATTTATTTCTAAATGTTTTTACTATTGTGAATAGAATTGTTTGATTTCTTTCTCAATAGATCTATATTGGCATATAGAAAAACTATTGATATTTGTATGTTGTCTTTATATCCTATTACTTCACTGAATTTGTTTATTGGAAGTTCTACTGGTATTGCTTGTAGGATTTTGTAAATATAAGCTCACATCATTTGCAAACAAGGAAAAATTAACCATTCTTTTCCTATTTGTATTCCTTTTATTTCCTTCTCTTGCTTAATTCTTCTGGGTAAAGTTTCAAGGATTCTCTTGAATAAGAGTGCAGAAAGAGTGCACCTTTACCTTCTTCCTGATTTTAGAGGAAAGGCTTTTTGATTTCCCCAGGTCAGTATGATTGGTTTTAGGTTTTTTATATATGACCTTCTTACCCTAGTTTATTCAGGGTTTTTTTTTTTAATGATAAATACATGTTGAATTTTGTCAGATTATTTTTCTGCATCTATTGAGATGATCATGTGGCTTTTGTCCTTGATTCTATTTATATTATTTATTCTATTCATTGATTAGCATATGTTAAAATATTCTTGCATCTCTAGAATGAAACCAAATTGATCATGATGTACAAGCTTCTTAATGTATTATTGAATTTTATTTTCTAATATTTAATTAAAGATCATTGCATCTATGCTCACAAAGTATGTGGGTGTTTCATTTTTCACTTAAAGAGTCCTTATCAGGTTTTGCGATCAGGAAAATACTGACTTTGTAGAATGAATTTGAAAGTGTTCTCTTCCTATTTTATTTTGTGTAATAATTTGAGGAACATTGGCATTTGTTCATCTTTAAAGGTCTGATAGAAAGCAGCTGTGAATCCATCCATCTGTTACTGAGTTCTTAATTGTTGGAAATCTTTTTATTACTAGTTCAATATAATTTCTTTTTTATTGTGTTTTTATTAGTGCATTGTAATTATGCTGTTATGGTTCAGACATAACAGACATATGATTCCCCCAAAAGGTCATATGTGAGACAATCCAAGAAAGTTTAGAGGTGAAATGATTGAGTTATTAGAGCCTAAATCTATTCAGTGCATTAATCCCCTGATAGGTATTAACTGGTTGGTAACTGTAGGTCCCTGGAGATATCTCTCTCTCTCTCTCTCTCTCTCTCTCTCTCTCTCTCTCTCTCTCCATCCTAGTACCATGTCCTGAGATGATTTTCTCTACCACATTCTTCCACTAATCTTGCCTATCTCAGGCCTTAAGGATTGGAGTCGGCCATCTATGGACTGAGACCTCCTCTAAAATTGTTCTTATCGGGTCTTTTGGTCATAGCACCAAAAAGCTAACCAAAACATATACATAATAGAGTTCATTGCTAACTTATATTCATATATGCACATACCATAGTTTACTCCACTTTGATCTCCCCATTCCTTTCTGTTCTCCCTCCCACAATCCACCTCTGCTTTGCTGATCTCCCTTCTAATAATTTAGTTTTTAAATTGATGCTTATAGTTCTACATATCAGTTGGATTCATTGTTTAATACATGAATATGCATTGTGTTATACATGTGTTCATATATGTACATAGCATAATTTGATTGATTTCACTCCCCAGTATCTCCCCTTTCTCTCTCCTTCTCCCTCCCCCTCTATCCTTTTCCTCTACTCTACTATTCCCTCTTGTACTTTTGGGAGATCCCTTTTTTTTTCAAATTCTTTTTTTCTCATTAGCTTCCTCATATGAGAGGAAACATTTGACCCTTGTCTTTCTGAGTTTGGTTTACTTCACTTAACATGATGCTCTACAGTTTCATCCACTTTCCTGCAAGTGACATACTTTTATTCTTCTTTATGGCCAAATAAATCTCCTTTGTGTATATGTATCACATTTTCTTCATCCATTCACCTATTGACTGGCAGCTAGGCTAGTTCCATGACTTGGCTACTATGGATTGTGGTGCTATCCACTTGGAATGTAGGTGTTTTAGTCAATATTTGTCACTGTGAGCACAAGACCTTACAAGAAAAATTAGAAGAAGAAATTTTTATTTAAAAGTTATTAACATCTCCTGTGAAGGCTTAAGATCCAGTGTGAACCCCTGTAAAAATCGAAAGCAATTCGCATATATCCAATATTCTAGCTTGCATCTTTAAATTTTCAAAATTCCACTTCCCTCAAAACTTTTCCATAGGCTTCTGAAACACATGGTCAAGTTAGTCACAGCAACAACCCTACTTCTTGGTACCAACTTCTGTTTTAGATTTTTTATTTTGTCACTGTGACCAAAAGACCTGACAAAAACAATTAGAAGAGGCACATGATTTCAGAGGTCTCAATCCATAGATGGCTGATTCCATTGCTCTGGGCCTAAGCTGAGTGGAACATCATAGCAGAAGGGTTTGGCATAGGAAAAGAACTTAGGATATGGCAATCAAGAAAGGGGGGAGGGCGGGGAGAGCACTATGCTCACCAGGGACAAAATATAAACCCCTAAGGCATTGTCCCAGTGATCTACCTCTTCAAGCCATACCATACCAAGTTAATTCACATCAGTGATTGGGTTAAAACTCTTATAATCTAATCATTTAACCTCTGAAAGTTCTGGCATTGTCTCACACAAGAATTTTTTGGGGGAAAGCTCATATCTAAGCTATGGTATGCTTATTTTAGTTCTTTTGGACAAATACCAAGAAATCAGATATATGGGTCACATCATTGGTCCATTTTTAGACTTTCGAGATATCTCCATACTGATTTTTATAATGGTTGTACTAATTTTCAGTTGCATTAACAATGTATTTCTCCCCATATCCTCTCCAGAATTTAATATTTTTTGTATTTTTGAATAATTGCCATTATAAATCAAGAGAGATGAAATCTCAAGGTAGTTTTGATTTGCATTTCCCCAATTGCTAAAGATGTTGAAAATTTTTAATATTTTTGTTGGCCATTTGGATTTTATATTTTTTTCTCTTTATTTATTGATTGATTTTGTTAGTGCATTATAGTTATACATAATATTGTGCCACATTTTGACATCATTATACAAGCATGGAATATGATTTGCTCCAATTCAGTCCCAAGCACTTTTGATTTCCCTCCCTCCATCCCCCTGTTCCCTTCCCTCTACTGATCTATCTTCTCCTTATTTATAGTTCTTTTAAATTCATGCATTATGGATATACATAAAAGTGAAATTCATTGTGGTATATTCATATGCACATAGGAAACTGGTTGAATTCATTCTACTCTTTGCCCATTTTTTTATTCCTCCACTCTCCCCCTCAACCTCCTTCTCCTACTCCACCAGTCTCTTCTGTTTTTATGGGATTCTGCCACCCTTCTTTCACCCCCTTATTTTGATCTAGCTTCCACGTATAAAACACTCAACCCTTGATTTTCTGGATATGATTTATCTCAACTAGCATGTTGTTCTCCAGCTCCATCCATTGACCAACAAATGCAATAATATCATTTTTTATGGTTCATTAAAACACAATTGTGTGTGTATGTATTTGTATGTATATATATATATATATATATATATATATATATATATCACATTTTATTTATCCATTCATCTGTTGACAGGCATCTGGTCTGGTTCCATAGATTGGCTGTTGTGAATGGTGTTACTATAAGCATTGATGTGGCTGTAATGTGCTGATTTCATATCTTTTGGATATACACCATGTAATGGGATAGCTGGGTCGTATGATGGTTTCATTCCTAGTTTTTTGAGGAATCTTCACAATGCTTTCCAGAGTGGTTATACTAATTTTTAGTTCCACCAACAATATATGAGTGTACCTTTTCTCCCACATCTTCGCCAATATTTATTATTATTTATATTGTTGATGATTGCCATTCTTACTGAAGTGAGATGAAATCTCAATGGAGTTTTGATTTGAATTTCCCTAATTGCTACAGAATTGAACTTTTTTCATATATTTGTTGTACATATGTACTTATTCTTTTGAGAAGGGTCTCTTTAGTTTTTAACTGGGTTATTTATTTATTTGTTTGCTTGTTAAGTGTTTTGAGTTCCTTATATATTCTGGATATTAATTCTCTGTTGGAGGAACAAGTAACAAAGAACTCTCATTGTGTAGATTCTCTCTTCACACTCTTAATTGTTTCCTTTGCTGTGCTGAAGAATTTTAATTTGATGTTATCTCACTTACTGATTCTTGATTTTATTTCTTGAACTTTAGTTGTCTTGTTAAGGCAATCAGAGTCAGTGTCAATATGTTGGAAGGTTAAACCTCCATTTTCTTCTAGCAGTTGCAGTTTCTGGTCTGATTTCTAGGTCTTTGGTCTACTTTGAATTAATTTTTGTGCATAGTGAGAGATAGGGATGAAGTTTCATTCTACAAATGAATATCCAATTTTCCTAGCACCATTTGTTTAAAAGGCTATTTTTCTCCGACATGTTTTTGAAAGCTTTGTCAAGTATCAGAAGACTGTACCTATATGGATTTGTCTCTGTCTTCTATTCCATTCTGTAAGTCTTCATGTATGTTTTAATGGTAATATCATTTGAGAGCTGGTATTGTGATACCTCCAGCATTGCTTAGAATTGCCTTGGATAGCTGTATCTTTTATTCTTCCAAATAAATTTTAGAACTGCTTTTTTTTCTAGGTCTGTGAAGAATGCCATTGGTATTTTGATTGTGATTGCTTTGAATTTGTATAATGATTTTGGTACATGACCATTTTGATAGTGTTAATTATGCACCTTCAAGAACATGGGAAGTCTTTCCATCTTCTAAGGTCTTTTTCAACTTCTTTCTTCATTGATCTGCAGTTTTTGTTGTAGAGCTTTTTCACCTCCTTGCTTAGATGGATTCCTAAGTATGTTTTAAATTTTTTATTTGTTCTCTTTAAGTATTTTTTTAGGTTGTTGCCAATAGAATATTTTTCTAAATTATTTTTCAATAGATATAGTATGTTGATCTTATATCCTGCTATTTTGCTTAATATGTTTATTAGCTCTAGAAGTATAGAGGAGGGTTTTCGGGTCTTCTAAATATAGGATAATATCATTAGCAAACAGAGATAATTTCCCATTTTCAGTCACACAAGTCACTACTCATTCTTCCCAGATACAACCCCAACAACCTGTGACCTGTGTACTCCCAGGGCAACAAAGTGCCACTGCACTCACACCATAGTACTTCTATATTAGACCACCATACCACACAAACTCGAAAACACATATGAGAACCAACGTTGGATTTGACAGTGTTGTATACACAGAAATTTTCTTCAGGAGGACATACAAAACTACACCCCCTAATAAAGAGTAATCTGACTTCTAAGTCACAAGCAATTAAGGAACATCTCTTCTGAACCAGCAGAAAGCTAGTAGTTACCTAGACACATCAAAGATAAAAAGTATATATTATTCCAAGCCCTCCTGACATTTAGAGTTTGGGCTGAGTGATCAGAGGAAGCCTAATTGGCTTCCCTCTAAAGTGAGTTGCTATATTTTCTCTTTGGCTTTTAAAATTATATCCTTGTTCTGCACATTAGACATTTAATTATAATGTATCTTGGACAGAATCTTCTTTATCTTATTTGGGATTCAAAATGAATCTTGTATTTTGATCTCTAACTCATTCCTAAGGTTTGGACAATTTATGATATTATTTTATTGAAAAGATTATGCATATTTTTAGATTCTATCTCAGTGCCTTCTTTTATGCCAATGATTCTTAAATTTGTTCTCAATGTTATCCCAGATTTTTTTTTAATATTCTGGTTTCTTAACATATTTTCTTGTCATTATGTTTTTACTGTTATGATATGCTATGCTTTATTCTTTATTTTCAAGGTTACATACTATGTCTTCAAGACTTGACAATATTCTACATGGTCTAATATATTTGCAAAGCTTTCAACTGAATTTTTAATTTGATTTATTGAGTCTTTCATTTCTAGGATTTCTGTTTGGTTCATTTTCAGAATCTCTATTTTTTCGTTGAAATGTCCTTTTACTTCCTATATTTTCTCTTAGTTTATTCCATAAATCTATTTTTAGTGCACTGAAAATTTTAACTATGAACATTCTAAATTCTTTACCTTATATTTCCTCCATTGTGGTGTCAATGTGATCAGTTATTGAAGTTTGTGGATTTCTTGGAATGACTTGTTTCCTTGCATTATAATATTGTTTATATTTTTACCCATCAACTTGGATGACTATCCCTTCTACTTTTATGCAAGGGAGCTTTCATCTTTTATGTGCCTAAGGATTGGCAAATATCTGAGTACTGTTACTCCCATTCAACATGTACCCACTACTATGCTGAGTATGCAGCATCATTTTGAGGGAATATACTAAACAGCAATCACTTCAGAGCAAATCCATGTACTAATAAACCTTTGAAATAAGCTTATTGAAAACATATCTCACACTTCTTTTGATTAAAGTATAAAATTAGATGATATTCTTGAATAGGTTGAGAAATTAGTGGTTTAAAGTAGTAAAATTATTATTGAAAAGGGGGAAAAGAGAAAATAGGCAAAGAAAGAGAAAAGAGAAATAAAATAATACAAACTAAGATAAAAAGAAGAAAATAGGGGAATTTGAGACAGTAGTGGGTAATGCAATAAGGAAAAGAGGAATTAAGAGCAGCAAGTGTGGGGCTGGAATTTTGGCTCAGTGGTAAAGTGCTTGCCTAGCACACGTGAGACACTGGGTTAACTCCTCAGCTCCACATATAAATAAATAAAATAAAGGTATTGTGTCCATCTACAACTAAAAACAGTTTTTTTAAAAAAAATCATACTTTAAAAAAAGAGTAGCAAGTGTAAACTTGAGCTAAGAAAATAAAGATAGAAAGAATGATTTTAGTTAAAACAGAATATGATCATTTGTATGAGGACTGCAATGAAAATAATAAGGGAACATATATTAAACATATATTCAATACAAAATGCATTATCTAAATCAAACTGACATAAAATCTACTTATGATATACCATGCTAAGATATCTGAGATGGAGTGATTTCTTTTTTTATGTATTTTTTATTTCTATATGACAGCAGAATGCATTACAATTCATATTACATATATAAAGCACAATTATTCATATTTCTGGTTGTATACATAGTATATTCACACCAATTCGTGCCTTCATACATGTACTTTGGATAGTAATGATCATCACACTCCATCATCATTAATTACCCCATGCCCCTTCCCTTCCCCTCCAACCCCTCTGCCCTATCTAGAGTTCGTCTATTCCTACAATGCTCCCTCTCCCTATCCCACTATGAATCAGCCTCCTTATATCAAAGAAAACATTCGGCATTTGATTTTTTGGGATTGGCTAACTTCACTTAGCATTATATTCTCTAACATTTACAGGCAAGTGCCATGATTTTATTCTCTTTTATTGCTGAATAATATTTCATTGAGTATGTATGCCACATTTTTTTATCCATTCATATATTGAAGGGCATCTTGGTTGGTTCCACAGTTTAGCTATTGTGAATTGTCCCACTATAAATATTGATGTGACTATGTCACTGTAGTATGCTGTTTTTAAGTCCTTTGGGTATACGCTGAGGAGAGGGACAGGAGTGATTTCTTAATGAGTCTTCCTTATTTGGATTTCATCAGAATTTGAGACCTTTAGAAAAATGCCCAACATGCCTTGGCTTTACCTCAGTGAGAAGTAAGTGATCACACTAACTCACCTCTGATAGAAGGGCCCCATCCAGGAGGTAAGATAAATGTGTTGTATACAGCAGGGTATATGGATTACACCTTCTGGGATTGATCTTCTCTACTTGACAGCTCTGTATGTTCTGAAATGGTATGAGATTGATCTAGATTGAAGGCCCTTGTAGGTGTGGTATGCACAAAGGTTATGTTATTTCTTTTTGCTATTGCTTTAGGAGAGGATGTCTATTAATGAAGCCTAAAGCCCCTTCCTATCCATTCCTACTTGGGGCCTGGTTATTGGTTGGAGGCTTTCCTTCCCCTATTCTTTGTGTTAAAGTATTGCTGAAGTTTGAATGTGAGTTAGATGTGTGTCAAACAATGTGCTGTCTCTTATCAAGGTTGGAGTGTAGCTCAGCAGCAGAATACCTACTCTGTGAACTTGTAGTGTCACACTAGATTCACAGAACCTCACAGTAAAGAGTAAATCAATCACATCAACAATGGCAACAAAAAAATATAGCATTAAATTAAACACCAAATGCTTTTTATTACATCTATAGCACTAATAACCACAAAAACTGAAATCATGGGGTCAGAAAATTTAATATCAGCAACAAAGAAGTCATGAACTAGATATAGTCTTGTAATATACACCAGTTGTCATCTATGACACCCATAGTACTAACAATAACAACATGAATGATGAGGCAGAAATTTTATAAGAGAAGTATTTTTAAAAGATCATAAACGTGCAGATCATTAAGAGAAAATAAAATGTGGTGGGAATGCAAAAGGTGAAGAAGAGGAGGCAGAAAAGAAGTAGAAATTAAAGGCTATAATGAAGGAGAAGATAGGAAAAAAAGAAACAAAATACAGCAAAGCAGGGAGAGAGAGGAGAATTTGGCTATTAGATGGAGAAGAAAAGAATGAATAACAAATGAAACAAAATCAAAGAAAATATAAGCCCAACCCTCAAAAACAAAACAAAATAACAAAAGGATAATAAAAAGGAAAACTTATAAAAACAGAAACACAGACACACACACAAACCAATTAGCAAATTCAAAAAGAAGAAAAAATCTTAATGAAATGTAAAAATTGTTTCCACTTAGGTAATCAAAACTGTGGACAAGGATGGATATTCACTGCCTATGCCAGCTGGTCCTTTCTATTTATTCTTGATCTGTGCACCCCTTAGAGAGAAAAAGTTCTAGATGTTATTAAGCCATTACTCCTTTGGTGTTGCTCACCAAGGTGCAGACCTGCTGCCAAAGGTGATTGAAATGGCTCTCAGCTTCCCTGCTCACAACTTCAAGGTAAAAAGGAATGGGAAGTACCTCTATTGTAGTTATATACAGAGAGACTAAATTGGTGTACTCCCAGGGTAGGCTGATGCAGAGTTTTAAATGGGAAGTTGTAGTAACTGGGATCTAATTGAAAGTTTGGAATTTTGTCAGGTGGTATCTACTGTGCAGTGATTTGGTCAACACACCCAAAGGACTGGGCAATTGCTGATCTTTGCTGGGCATCTGGATCTCAGAGTCCTCCCAAGAATTTCATTAGTAGTGTGGGGTAACCAACAACCCTGGGTGGAGGCAGTAGGGTAGTTCTTGTTCGTGCCACCATCCAGAAACCTAGTTGTCTGAGGTTCTGAATATAACCGTGCCCTACTGTTCAGTTTCATGACCCTCTTCAGCTGGTTGCACAAGCCACTATACTGAAAGGGAAAGTGAGTTGTATTCCCCTCAATATCTCTGCCTTGAACCCCACATCCCTCCAGGATACAATCTTATCTGTTTTTTGTTTTAATTGCCTTCTGCAAGCTGTACCCTGAGCCACAGAGTAGACAATGGCTGTGAACGTGTGGAGATACTTTGCTACATGCTCCTGACTTCTCCCAGCAAGTTCCTGAGTAACCTCCACAAAGAGGCTCCCAGCTTGAGCACTCTGCTCACAAGTTGAGAAACAGAGCATTTATTGAAGACCAGCTAACTGTGCAGCCTCTGAATTAGCAAAATTTAGACTATTTTTTAATCTACCAATATTCCCCTGTCAAATTTGTCCTTTGTTTCTTTCTTTTTCTTTTTGTTGCACCTCCCCTCTGTAGTGACCAAGTGTTGCTGTTGCCACAAGCTTGGTTCTTATGTATTCCCATTTGTTCTCTGTTCAAACCATCAGAATTTCTGGGTCTTTTTATGTCATAGTCTAATGCTGAATTTCACTGAAATCCTTGAATCACTCACTACACTGAGAAACAGTATTCTTACTGCTTCAATTCCAAGCCATGGAGCAAATGGAAAGTGCAGACTTTATCTACTTTGCTCATCTTTGCTCTCCCACTCCTATATTTTTTGTCAAAGTATATCTCACCAAATATAAATATGCTACTTCTGCTTATTTAAGATTTCCATTTGCCTAGAATGTTATCTTACATTCTTTCATTTGCAGTCTGTGTGTGCTTTTACTGGTAAGGTGAGTTTCTTATGGGCAGAAAATCTGTTAGTATTGAATGCTTTGTGGTTTTTTATTGTCTTGCACTTTTAATAGTTTTCATAGGTTAACTATAATATGGCATACTGAAGATCTTTTCTGGTCATGTCCTACAAGCCTCCTGTATAAAAATGGCCATATATTTCCCAATATTGGTGAATTCTTCTGTTATTTCACTAAATAACATTTCCATATCATCCCTTTTTTTCACCTTGTCTTCAGTTATTACAAAAATATGGAGATTTGTTCAATTAATGGTGTATCAGAGAACTTGAATGTTCTCTTCATTCTTTCATTTTTTCCTTAATTTTTACCTAATTGGGATAGTTCAAAAGACCTGTCTTCAAGTTCAGACATTCTTTCTTCTCCTTGGTCTTATCCCTCAATGGAGCTTTCAGGTGTACTATTTATTTGACCTATTAAGCCCTTAATCACCAAGATACCTATTTGCTTCTTTTTCAACATCTCTTATCACTTTGATGAATTTCTTATTCATACCATGCATTGTCTTCCAAGTTACATTTAATTGTTCACCTACATTCTCTTAGGTCTCATTGGGTTTTTTTCATAATCATTCTTTTCCCCACATTTTTATTGATGTATTATAGTTGTACATAATTATGGGATTTGTTGTTATATATTCATACATGCACACAATATAACAATATAATTTGGGCATCATCATCCCAGGTATTTCCTTTTTCCATTACATCCAACCTCACTGGGTCCCTTTATTCTATTCCACTAATATCTCTTTGATTTTCATGAGATCTCTCTATATTTATTTTCCTTTGCCTCTCTAGTTTCCACATATGAGAGAAAATATATTGTCCTTAACCTTCTGAATTTGGTTGCCTTCTTTTGTTTAATATAATGTTCTCAAGTTTCATTCATTTTCCTGGAAATGACATAATTTTATTTTTCTTTTTGGCTATTATATATACATACATATATGTGTGTATGCACATATGTGTGTATATGTGTATGCACAAAAAACACACATGCATACCATATTTTCCTTATTCATTCATTCTGTTGATAGACACCTAGGCTGGTTTGATAGTTTGGTGATTGTGAATTGTGCTGCTATAAATATTGGTATGCATGTATCACCATAGTATATTTTAATACTTCAGGATAAATGTCAGGGATTGGTACAGCTGAATCATATTGCAGTTCCATTCCTCATCTTTTGAAGAACCTCCATACTGATTTTCGTAGTAGGTGTACTAATTTACAATCTCACCAACAATGTAAAAGTGTTCCTTTTTCTCCATATCCTTTCGGCATCTATTATTGTTTCTATAGTTGACAACAGCCATTCTGATTGTTTTGAAATGAAATCTCAGTGTACATTTTATTTGCATTTCCCTAATTGTTAATGATACTGAACAACTTTTATACATTTTTGCCATTTATATTTACTCTTTTATAAAGGATCTAATTCATTTGCCCATTAATTGGGTTATTTAGTTTTTGGTGTTAAATTTTTTGAGTTCTTTATATAGCTAGCAAAGATTTTTTCTCACAGTCTGTAGGTTTTCTGTTAACAGTCTTTGCTGCTTCCTTTACTGTATAGAAGCTTTTTAATTTGACACTATCCCATATATTAACTCTTGGCATTTTTCCTGAATTTTAGAGGTCCTATTGAGTAAGTTGTTGAATGTGCCTATATTTTGGAGTGTTTACCCTACATTTTCTTCTAGGAGTTGCAGAGTTTCTAGTCTAATTCTTAAGTTTTTGCTCCATTTTGAGTTGATTTTTTTTCACGGTGAGGAATAAGGGTCTAGTCTCATTCTTCTACACATGGATAACCAATTTTCCTAGCACCATTTATTTAAAAAGGATGTCTTGGGCTGGGGTTGTGGCTCAGTGGTAGAGCACTTGCCTAGCATGTGTGAGGCACTGGGTTTGATTCTCAGCACCACATAAAAAATAAATAAAATAAAGGCATTGTGTCCATCTATAACTAATAAAAATATTTTTAAAAAGATGTCTTTTCTCCAATGTATGTTTTTGGTAACTTTGTCAAGGGTCATATGACAGTAGATATGTGAGTTTGTCTCTCTTTTCTGTATCATTGGTCTATGCATCTATTTTCATGCTAGTACCATATAGTTTTTGTTACTATAGCTCTGTAGTGTAATATTGTGATGCATCCCAGCATTGCTTTTTTGGCCTAGAATTGCTTTGGCTATTCTGAGTCTTTTATTCTTCCAAATGAATTTTAGCATTGTTTTTTTCTTGTACGTGAAGACTGTAACTGGTATTTTGAGGAATATTGCATTGAATCTATATATTGCTTTTGGTAGTGTGGCCATTTTAACAAAATTAATTCTCTCTGTAAACATGGGATGTATTTTCATTTCCTGAGGTCGTCTGCAGTTTCTTTCTTCAATGTTGTATAATTTTTCATTGTAGAGGGTTTTTTTATACCTCCATTGTTAGATTTATTCTTAGTATTATTGAGACTATCTTGAATGGATAATTTTCCTGATATCTTTCTCAGGAATGAAAATGAAAATAAGAACAAAATAAAGGGAAAGAGAAAAGTAGTGTCTCTTTTATGTATATGTTTGCACCCACATTTGGGGCAGATTCAGTGTTGGGATATTGGAGAGCTATTGATTTTTTAATGTTGATTTTATAACCTGCTACATTGCTGAATTTGTTTATTAGATCTAGCAGATTTTGAGGGGTGAATCTTCTAAATATAGGATCATATCATCTGCAAACAGTAATAATTTGGCTTCTTCCTTTCCCTTTTTTATCCCTTTTATTTCCTTCTCTCCTCTAATTTATGTAGCTAGAATTTCAAGTACTATATTAAATAGAAGTGGTGACACTGGATAGCCTTGCCTTGCTCCAAATTTAAAGAAAATGCTTTCAGTATTTCCCCATTACTATAAGGTTGACTTAGGGTTTTTCATATACAGCCTCTATTATGTTAAGATACGTTTCTTCTTTCTCTAGTTTCTTCAGTGGTTTTATCATGAGTGGATCCTGGATTTTTGTTGAATGCCTTCTCTGCATCTGTTGAGATGACTAAGTGTTTTTTGTTCTTAATTCTATTTAAAGTGGGGAGTTACATTTATTGATTTGTGTATGTTAAAGCATCCTTGCATATCTGGGGTAAAACCAACTTTTTCATGTCTTATTACATTGTTGAGTATGATATGCAAATGAGTTTTTACATCTAAGTTCATCAGGATTATTGGTCTGTATATTTCTTTCTTTGAGGTGTGCTTATCTGGTATGAGTACCATAATGGCTTCATGGAATGAATTTGGAAGTGTTCCACCATTTTCTATTTGATGATATAATTTTAGGAGCATTGGCACTAGTTCTTCTTTAAAGATATGGTAGAATTCAATTAAGAATCCATCTGGTCCTGGGCTTTCCTTTGTTGTGAGGTTTTTTTATTACTGCTTTTTCCTCATTGCTAGTTATTGATCTGTTTAGGTTTTTTTATGACCTTTTTCCAGGTCATATGTGTCTAGAAATGTGTCCATTTCTTCTAGGTTTTCCAATTTATTGGATTTTAAGTTCTCTGGATTTCTGTGATAGCTGAGGTGATTTCTCCTTTTTCATCTCTAATTTTATTAAATGGGTCTTTCTTCCTCCCCCCTTCTCTCTCTCTTTCTCTCTCTCTTAATTCGGATAAGGGTTTCTCAATCTTGCTTGTCTTTTCAAAGAATCCACTCTTCATTTCATTGATCCTTTGTAATTTTTATTCTTAATTTCATTGCTTTCAGCTCTGAAATTATTTTCTTTCCTCTACTGATTTTGGATTGTTTTGTTCTTCTTCTTCAAGAGCCTTGAGATTTATCATTAAGTTGTTTATTCGGGATCTTTTCGAATTTTCTTATGTAGGCACTCATAGCTATAAACCTTCCTCTTCAAACTGCCTTCATAGTGTCCCAGATGTTCTGTTATTTTGTATCACTATTCTCATTTGATTCAAAGTCTTTTTAAATTTTTATCCTGATTTCTTCTATCATCCTCTCATCATTCAAAAGTGTATTGTTCAATTTCTATGGGTTTTTATATTTTCTGAAAAGTTTTTTGGTATTTCTAATTTCCTTTATTATCTGATAAGATGCAAGGAATTATGTCAATTTTTTGTGTGTTTATTAAAAGTTGCTTTATGGCCTAGAATATGGTCTATTTTGGAAAAAGTTCCATGAGCCACTGAGAAGGAAGTATGTCAGTTCTCGTTGAATAGAATATTCTATAGGTTTCTGTTAAATCCATTTGATTTATAATATTTTTATGTCCAAAGTGTCTGCCTAGTGTGTGTCTGGATGACCTACCTATTGGTGAAACAGTTGTGTTGAAATCACTCAGTATTATTGTACTGAGGTCTATCTGAGAATTCAATTTGAGTGGTATCTCTTCTTTGTAAATGGTTGCACCCACATTTGGGGCATAAACATTTATTATTGTTATATTTTCCTGTTGGATAGTTCCCTTTACCATTATGAAATGACCTTCTTTGTTTCTTCTGATTAATTTTGGTTTGAAGTCTGCTTTTTCAGATTTGAGATTAGGTACTTCTGCTTGTTTTTGTGCTCTGTTGGCATGGTATATCAATTTCCATCCATTCACATTCAGCTGTTGGCTGTTTTGCCTATAAGGTGAGTCTTTTGCAAACACATAGTTGGGTCTTGTTTCTAATCCATTCGGCCAGCCTATATCTTTTAATCAGAGAGTTGAGACTATTTACATTCAATGTTATCATAGAGGAATGTTTATTTCCTGCCACTTTGATTTACTTGTAATCCTTAATTTGGTCCTGTTTCTCATTTGCTTAGCAGTTCTTCAAGTGAGATTTATTCACTTGTGAGCTCTGGGGTTTGTTTTTCATTTCTTCTATGTAGGGGTATTTCTTTAAGCAAGTTCTGTAGTGCTAGCTTAATAGTGAGGAATTCTTTTAGTTTCTGCTTATCTTGGGTAGTTTTTATTTTTTCATCAATTTTAAATAATAACTGCCGGATATAGCAATCTTGGCTGACATTTTTTTTCAGGTCTTAGAACACATCATTCCAATCCCTCCTGGCTGTTACAGTTTGTATTGTGAAATCAGAAGTAATTTTGATTGGCTTACCTCTAAATGTGACCTAACATTTTTCTCTCAAGATTTTAAAATTCTATCCTTGTTCTGTATGTTAGGCATTTTAATTATAATGTGTTGTTGACAGGTTCTTTTTAAATCTTGTCTATTTGGACTTCTGAATGCATCCTGTATCTGGATGTCTGTCTCATTTTGTAGATTTGGAAAATGTTCTGTTATTACTTATCTGAAGGGGTTATCCCTTTCCATTAGCCTGCATCTCATATCCCTCCTCAATTCCACTCTTAGCATTATCCCAGAGTTCTTGTATATTCTGATCATGGCTACTTATTTTCTTTTCATTAATGCTTTCTGAATGTTCAGGACTGGCCACTTTACCTTCTAGCTCTGAGATTCTGTCTTCAGTATGGTCTACTCTATTAGAGCGATTTTCAACCACATATTTTATTTGATTAATTGTGTAATTCATTTCCAAAATTTCTGTTTAGTTCTTTTTTAATTATCTCTGTCTCCTTAGAATGGGTACTGAGGGCCATTCTTACTTGGGGCCTGGTCATTACTTTGGGCTTTTGTCTTTGTATTAAGGTATAGCTGAAGTTTGATAGTCATTAATTTATGTGTGTGGAGCAAGGTGCTCTGTCTTTTGGTTGAATTTAGTTCAGCAGCAGAGTTTTTATTATGTGAACATGTAATTTCCCTGTAGATTCCAAGCACCTTACAGAAAGTGGAGAAACAAACAACATACAGTGTTAAAATAAATACATGGTTCCTACTATGACATCTACAACATTAATTTTTTATCACAAACAGAAATGATGGGCTCAGCAATTGCCAAGAGCAAAAACAATAAGTAACCATGAACTAGATCTGTCATTAAAGCAAATAGCAGGGGTGAACTATGTCATTCATAGCAATAATAATTCAATATGAAGGGTGGGGCAAGAGTTATATAAACCAATTAGTGCTAAAAGATATAAAACAGAGTTAATTAAGAGAAAATAAAATGTAACAGAAAGGGAGAAGTGAGTTTACAGTATACAAAATGTAAGAAGAGATGGAGCAGGTGATGGTTATAAGGAATGAAGAGGAAAATAGGAAAAACAAAGTAAAGGGAAAGAGAAAACAAGAGAAATTGGTTATTAGTGTGAGGAGAAGAAAAACAAACAAACCAAAAAAAAAAGCAAAAATAAACAAATCCAAAACCCCAACCCTCATATGACAGTTCAAGGAAAAATAACTACATTTAAACATGCTAAAAATGAGAATATATATATATATATATATATATATATATATATATATATATATATCTCATCCACAATACTTAATGAAAAATGAAAAAATCATTTCTGTTTAGGTGGTCAAATAGTCAAAGAGAAATAAATGGTCACTGCCCATGCGCAACTGTCTTTTCCATTTCTTCTTGGTCTATGTACTGAGGGAGAGACAGAGACAGAGACAGAGACATAGAGAGAGAATGGGGGTTATTAACCCCTTCCTCTTTTTGTGCTACTAACTAAACTGCCAGTTAGAGTTGCCTAAAACTGAAGCTGGTTGAAATAGCTCTCAGGTTCCTTTCTTACCAGTACAAGGCAGGATGGAATGGAAAGTACTACCAAGTAGAATTTTGTCTTAACAGAGGGGATCCCAGGATGTGGTTGCTGCAGAGTTCTTTAAAGGGAGTTCCAAGAGTTGAGGATTAGGTCTAATCAGTCTCAGGGGCTTTGTTGGGTGGTATCTGCTCTGGATCAATTCATTGATAGGGCCACACAGATGCTATTCTCTGATGGGAGTCTGTATCTTAGGAGACTCCCAAGAATTATATATATATATATATATATATATATATATATATATATATATATATATAAATTTATATGTACACACACACACACACCAGTTTATATCCAAAGGACTTAAAAATAGCATACTATAGGGACACAGCCACATCAATGTTTATAGCAGCACAATTCACAAGAGCTAAAGTGTGGAACCAACCTAGATGCCCTTCAGTAGATGAATGGAAAAAGAAACTGTTTATATATATATATGTACACACACACACATACACACACACACACAATGGAATATTACTCAGCAATAAAAGAGAATGAAATCATGGCATTTGCAGGTAAATGTATGGAGTTCGAGAATATAATGCTAAGTGAAGTAAGCCAATCCTCAAAACCCAAAAGCCAAATGTTTTCTCTGATATAAGGAATGCTAACTCATAGTGGGGATGGGGAGGGAATCATGGGAGGAATAGACGAACTCTAGATAGGGCAAAGGGGAGGAAGGGGAATGGAGGGGGCATGGGGGTAGGAAAGGCAGTGGAATAAGATGGACATTATTACTCTAAGTACATGTATGAAGACACAAATGGTTTGACACTACATTGTGTACAACCAGAGATATGAAAATTGTACTATATATGTTTAATATAAATTACAATGCATTCTGCTATCTTATATAACAAATTAGAGTAAATTTAAAAATATAAATATTTTGACCATTCATATTTCTTCCTCAGTGAAGGGCTTGTTCATTTTCTTTGCCCATTTATTGAGTGGGTTATTTTTTATTTAATTAATTAATTTATTTTTTGGGTGTTAAGTTTTTTTAGTTCTTTGAATATCCTGGAGATTAATGCTTTATCTGAGGTGTAGATTTCTTGTAATTTTTTAAATTAGGAATTTCATCTATATCAATTTCTTTAGGATCTATTGCTAGAGAGTTATGATCTTTTGGAATTGTCAAACCACATCATTTTTTTCATATTTCTTGTGTTCCTACATTGAAATTCATGCCTATGGTGATATCAATCTTGACTACCTTCATGGGCTGGCCTTCTTAGTAAGCAACTTTCTCCTGAAGATGTGGCTTGGAGTGTTAATTTGTTATTCAGTGTTTGCTTTATTTTCAACTGGACATAATAGCATAGTCTCCCTGTAACTTTCTTAGTTACAGGGCCAAGAACGTTGATTTCAGGCATGGTCTATACTGTGACAGATACAGAAAACCCCTCTAACTTATGTGACATGCAAGGCTGAGGGATGCTGTAGTAGTTTGAGCAGATATGGTGCAAAGAGCAGGGGGTGTGGGACTACTTCTACAGTGGTAAATGGTGGCCCCTATCAGGTTTTGGGTGTTTTCAAAGGCAATGTTGATGCTGGCTGTGCTGCCAACAAGGGTCTCTAGCACTGGCAGTACCAACAGTGGTGAGGTTTCTGAAGCACTTTTTCCCCAGATGCTGCATGGAAAAAAAAAACAGTGGCTGGAAATGCAGTACACCTCTTTGATGCTCACATGCAATCCTGAGAGCAGTACCTAGTCATAAAAGGTATGGTGGTGGAGTGGCAATGGAAATCTCACAACATCTATCTCCAACATTGCATGGTACCCTAGGTTCTTATGTCACAGTCACTTCCTGGGCCAAGTTTGGTCCATGAGGCAGCTACCCCAAAACCAGTGCAGTACAATGTCTGTGGTGTCCATAGGATTGGTGTACACAGTGGTTTCTGAGCCCTAAAGCAATTTAAATTCAGACAATATCTTGTTTCTCAAGATGCTTTGTGGATACAATAGCCTGGCTGTTCAATTTGAAGACAATGTGAGGTTTGATTTCAAAACAAGGCTACTTTGCAGATTTCACATTATTTATTTAAGTGGGTTGAAATCCTGTGAGGATTTTGAAATTTTTCTTTAGCTAGTTTTTGAACTATCTGCATTGACTAAAGTTTCTTGATAGATAGGGACTCTCTATTTCACACTTACCTCTACAAAGGGGAGATTCTCTTTCCTTTGGCTGTAGAGCCAGAATGACTGATGCTGGGATATTTTATTTCTCTTACTGTATTATTGTCTCAATTCTCCAAATTGAACAAGGTTTGGTGTCCAATGTTCTCCCATGGGCAGACATCAAAATGCACATATAAACCAGTTACTATAGCTCTTCTTTTTGGATGGGTATTAGATGCCTCTACAATCATTTTGGATCTCATATAGTTGAATCATTACCCATGAGCCAGTGTGTAAACATTGAATACAAGGCCAGAAGTAGGGTAAAGTCGGATTTTCCCAGGAAGCAGTTAGCACTGGGGTAATTTGAAGATGGCATAAGTGTCTATTCATAGGTAGTTGATCTCTCTCTTCAAATGTTTCTCTTTTTTAATATTTCTTTTTTAGCTGTAGTTGGACACAATATCTTTATTTTATTTATTTATTTTGCACATGCTAGGTGAGCGCTCTACCACTGAGCCACATCCCCAGCCCCAAAATGTTTCTTTTCCACCAATTATATCTGACTTCTAAATTGTTTTTCTTTTAATTTCTCTGTGTTTGTCAGGGAAAAAAACCCAAGTATTTAGAGAATGAAAGAAGCCTTTTATAATTATCTAACAAAGTACACATGGGCCAAATTAGCCCTTGGTTAAGCCTCTGCTGCTCCTAGGCTGAGAACACCTATTCCATTGCATTCTTTCAGAGTGAAGTGCAAGCCTGCCAGCTAATACATTCCTTGTTGAAATTGATGATACAGTGGGGGGATGGGAAAGGAAAAGGGATGAGAGTATCTCTAAATTTAAGAACCTGGAAAAAACATTTATTTTCCAAATTTAGTTAACAAGACTTGTTGAGACTCTTCTATATCTATGGTACTTTTAAAGATGTTGTTATGTTAGGAGAATAAAAAAGACAGGAAGGGAATTTAAGCAGCTTAGGAAGAAGACATTTTTTAAGTCTCAGAATATAGCCCCTCCTTTTTTCTCTCTTCTGGAAAAACATCACTGAGAGTGGCAATACCTAATTGCAATTTAACACCTGCCCCTTCTTTCCTGTGGTTTCAGCTGTTCTAAACACCATCACATTCTAGTTATCAAATTAGTAGATCTAACACATTCCTAACAGGCTGATTTGGGGAATTAGTTCTTATAAGAATCTTTGTTGGCATATTTTCACCTATGAGTTATTTGACCTCACTGTAAAGACTGAAAGCAAATGAAAATCATGTGGAAACTGAAGAAATAATTGTTATATTCAAATATCATAAATTTGTACTCCCTGATTTAAAATCTGAATAATCCTGCACAGAACTGGGATGAATTTAATTGCTATATTACATGTGATAAAATTTACTAAGCAAATGCATACTGCAAATGATCCTGCAAGAGGAGATATTTAACTAACTATGAAGAAGACATATTTTTCAAGTCTTTGGAAGCACTTATGTAGAAACAAAATTGATGTACTGGGTATAAATGATTTTCTGTCAGATCTCAATGTATCTCTATAAGCCAATTCTTTTCTATATCTAGTTTATTTTTTTCCCTTGAAAGAATTACAGTTTAAAATATGAGATTTGTCCCTAGTTCAAACTGCTTTTTATTCCCTTGTTAAAATTAGGGAAGTTCAACTATTTCAAGTAATCAAAAAGTCTGTTTTGGTTTATAAGAAGAGGCAGTTTGGGGGCTGAGGTTGTGGCTCGCCTAGAATGCATGAGGCACTGGGTTCAATCCTCAGCACCACATAAATGTAAACTAAAGATACTGTGTACACCTAAAACAAAAAAATAAATAAATATTTTTTAAAAGAGGAGGCAGTTTTTTAAATGCTCCGCACTTTCCCTGGCACCCATGAAACAATTTTCATAAGCACACTTCAGTATCTCCAGTATGACCCCATCCTTTTCATATAGATGGAGAGCATGACATTGATGTCATATTGACAAAGGTGAAATAATTGCTGAAATTCATTCAAAACTTCATCATCTCTGTGAATCATAATTAGTTGCAGTATTCAGTGGCCAGATGCTAATGCCTTGAAAAGAGGCTTAGAAAGGTACATTAAAAAGCATGCTCATCAGTGTCCCAGCTCCTAGTAGGAGGCTTCTTGCCAAGCTAGTTAATGACTACAATTTAATCTTGAATCACCTTCCTGATTTGAACAATATGAATGATTCAAGAAAAAGTGTCTTAAGGATCAAGAAAACAGACTTAATTTTTTACCAATTTCAGTGAACAGTTCTATAAGTATTTTATTTTATTTTATTTTTTTTATTTTTTTTTTTTTTAGAATTTTAACATTTATTTATTTTTTCTTAGTTCTCGGCGGACACAACATCTTTGTTGGTATGTGGTGCTGCTGAGGATCGAACCCGGGCCGCACGCATGCTAGGCGAGCGCGCTACCGCTTGAGCCACATCCCCAGCCCCTATAAGTATTTTAGATCACACTATTTGTATTTTTTAAAACTGCATATTAGTTGAATTTGGTTTTTAAAATTTTTTATATCTAATTAAGTTAAATTTTAAAATCAGGGTCATGAAAGCCATAAAGTGATATTGGTCCCTTTGGTCTAATGTCAAATTAGTAGATCTAACACAATATACATAATGTACAGTAAATCCTTTATTCTGAGAAATCAAAACCATCCTGCAGTTCATTCAACATTTTCCTGGAACTGATTTTCTCTCTTGCTGTTCTACTTCTTGAGTTGATCACATTTTTGTCTTTTCCTTTTGTGATACCCCTAATGTAGTAAGATTCTAAATATGGGTAATAGGAGGAGGGTATGATGACAATTAAAATGACTATCTTTTTATAAATTAAAAATAGATGAAATTAGTAAGAGGTTAAAAAACACAACATGAGAAGATAGTAAAAAGGCAAAAATATTTAAATAAATCCTTCATGTTTGTTATGCTAATAGGCAAATGGTTTTTAAAAACTTATCAAAAGGAAAGGCAATAAATATGTTAAAGATACACCTACACCCTCACATTCATTAAAGTATTATTCACAATATCCAAGATTTTTAATCAACCTAAGTGTCTATCAGTGAATAAATGGATAAAGAAAATGAAGTACATATACACAATGGAATGTTTTCAGTCATGGAAAAGAAGGAAATTGTTTCATTTTTTTACAACATAGATAAATTTGGAAGATGTTAAGTGACATAAACCAGACAGAAAAATACAAAAACCACATGATCTTACTTATGTTGAACCTAAAATAATTGAACTCATAGAAGTAGAGCATATAATGGAGTACCAGGGAATGAAATAAGGGAAAAGAAGTGAGGAGATTTAGTCAAAGGACATAAAATGTTAGTTAGATAGGAATAGGGTCAAGCGATTTATTTATAACATGGTGAATATAGTTAACATATTATACTTTTGAAAACTGCAGAAAGTAAATGTAAGTGTTCTTACCACAAAAATAAATCTGAGGTAGAAGATATGTTAATTAGCTAGATCTAGTCACTTCACAATGTATATATACCTCAAAATAGCCTGTTGTACACAGTAAACATATAGAATTATACCTGTCAATTTTTAAAAAAAATTAAACTTCTTCAATTTTCCAAACTTTTAAAAATAACATCAATGGGCTGGGATTGTGGCTCAGAGGTAGAGTGCTCGTCTAGCACAGGTTGGACCCGGGTCCAATTCTCAGCACCACATAAAAATAAAGGCATTGTGTTGTGTCCATCTACACCTAAAAAATAAATATAAAAAAATCAAAATAATAGAACAAATAATGTGTGTGGTATAATATATTATTTGAGATGACATTAGGCAATAACTTTGAGTTTATCAGAGAAAGTGCTATCAATTTATGAAGAAAATCCCTAAAATTATTGATAGAACTAGTTCCCAGGTATTGCTATTTTGAGATATTACAGTAGAATTTAATATTTCATAAGCTCCAAATATGTGTCAGGTTTAGTGTTAGGTATTTTACATATATTATCTTGCTTGCATATCAAAAGTAATGTGTAGCCTCTTATTACCATTTTATAAATGAGGAAATAATGGATCATAGATGCAAATTTGAATGTATACTTTGCACTGTAACCTAGCAAGTTCACAAAATTTCATATTAAATGAAATAATTGTAGAAAACTTCCCAGAGATGAAAGATGGAATGGATTGCCAAATCCTGGAAGCCTACAGGACCCCAAACATTCAAAACTATAATAGACCAACTCCAAGACACATAATTATGAAGATAGCCAACATACAGGACAAGGAGAGAATATTAAAAGCTACCAGAGAAAAGAGACAGATTACATTCAGGGGTAAACCAATTAGGTTAACGACTGATTTCTCAGCACAGACTTTGAAAGCGAGAAGATCCTGGAACAATGTATTTCAAACGCTGAAAAATAATGGATTTCAACCAAGAATACTGTATCCAGCAAAATTGAGCTTCAGATTTGACAACGAAATTAAAATCTTTCACGATAAACAAAAGCTAAAAGAATTCGCAGCAAGAAAACCACCACTGCAAAGCATTCTGAGCAATATACTACAAGAAGAGGAATTGAAAAATAGTGCCCAAAACTAACAACAAGAGGTATCTCAGTAAAGGAGGAGGAAAATAACCAAAAAAGTAAAACTAGTCAAACTAAAATAAATAAATAAAGAAGCATGACTGGAAGTACAAATCATATCTCAATTGTAACTTTAAATGTTAATGGCCTAAACTCACCAATCAAGAGACATAGGCTAGCAACCTGGATCAAAAAAACAAATCCAACAATATGCTGCCTTCAGGAGACTCATATGATAGGAAAAGACATACACAGGCTGAAGGTAAAAGGTTGGGAAAAATCATACCACTCACATGGCCCTCGGAAGCAAGCAGGAGTGGCCATACTCATATCAAATAAAATCAACTTCAAACCTAAGTTAATTAAGAAGGATAAAGAAGGACACTATATACTGTTAAAAGGGACCATCCACCAACAAGACATAACAATTATCAATTTGTATGCACCAAACAATGGAGCTGCAATCTACATAAAACAAACGCTCCTCAAGTTCAAGAGTCAAATAGACCATAACACAATAATTACGGGTGACTTCAACACACCGCTCTCGCCATTAGACAGATCCTCTAGACAAAAACTGAATAAAGAAACTATAGAACTCAACAGCACAATCAATAACCTAGACCTAACTGACATATATAGAATATACCAACCATCATCAAGTGGATACACGTTCTTCTCAGCAGCACATGGATCCTACTCAAAAATAGACCATATATTATGCCATAAGGCAAATCTTAGTAAATATAAAAGTGTGGAGATAATACCATGCACCATATCTGACCATAATGGAATGAAATTGGAAATCAATGATAAAAAAAGGAAGGAAAAATCCTACACCACATGGAAAATGAACAATATGTTATTGAATGATCAATGGGTTACAGAAGACATAAAGGAAGAGATAAAAAAATTCTTAGAGTCAAATGATAATACAGACACAACATACCGGAATCTATGGGACACAATGAAAGCAGTTTTAAGAGGGAAATTCATATCCTGGAGTTCTTTCATCAAAAAAAGAAAAAACCAACAAATAAATGAACTCACACTACACCTCAAAAACCTAGAAAAGGAAGAACAAAACAACAGCAATTGTAGTAGAAGACAAGAAATAATTAAAATTAGAGCAGAAATAAACGAAATTGAAACAAAAAAAAAACCATTGAAAAAATTGATAAAACTAAAAGTTGGTTCTTTGAAAAAATAAATAAGATAGACAAGCCCTTAGCTATGCTAACAAAAAGAAGAAGAGAGAGAACTCAAATTACTAATATACGGGATGAAAAAGGCAATATCACAACAGACACTACAGAAATACAGAAGATAATTAGAAAGTATTTTGAAACCCTATATTCTAATAAAATAGAAGATAGCGAAGATATCGATAAATTTCTTAAGGCATATGATTTGCCCAGATTGAGACAGGAAGACACACACAATTTAAACAGACCAATAACAAAGGAAGAAATAGAAGAAGCCATCAAAAGACTACCAACCAAGAAAAGCCCTGGACCTGATGGGTATACAGCGGAGTTCTACAAAACCTTCAAAGAAGAACTAATACCAATACTTTTCAAACTATTTCAAGAAATAGAAAAAGAAGGAGCTCTTCCAAATTCATTCTATGAGGCCAACATCACCCTGATCCCAAAACCAGACAAAGACACTTCAAAGAAAGAAAACTACAGACCAATATCTCTAATGAACTTGGATGCAAAAATTCTCAATAAAATTCTGGCGAATCGAATACAAAAACATATCAGAAAACTTGTGCACCATGATCAAGTAGGATTCATCCCTGGGATGCAAGGCTGGTTCAATATACGGAAATCAATACATGCTATTCACCACATCAATAGGCTTAAAGACAAGAACCATATGATCATCTCGATAGATGCAGAAAAAGCATTTGACAAAATACAACATCCCTTTATGTTCAAAACATTAGAAAAACTAGGGATATCAGGAACTTACCTCAACATTGTAAAAGCTATATATGCTAAACCTCAGGCTAGCATCATCCTAAACGGAGAAAAACTGAAGGCATTCCCTCTAAAATCTGGAACAAGACAGGGATGTCCTCTATCACCACTTCTATTCAATTTAGTTCTCCAAGTACTAGCCAGAGCAATTAGACAGACAAAAGAAATTAAAGGCATAAAAATAGGAAAAGAAGAAATTAAATTATCGCTATTTGCAGATGACATGATAATTTACTTAACAGACCCAAAAGGATCTGCAAAGAAGCTGCTAGAGTTAATAAATGAATTCAGCAAAGTGGCAGGATATAAAATCAACACGCACAAATCAAAGGCATTCCTGTATATCAGCAACAAAACCTCTGAAATGGAAATAAGGAAAACCACTCCATTCACAATATCCTCAAAGAAAATAAGATACTTGGGAATCAACCTAACAAAAGAGGTGAAAGATTTATACAATGAAAACTACAGAACCCTAAAGAGAGAGATAGAAGAAGATCTCAGAAGATGGAAAAATGTACCCTGTTCATGGATAGGCAGAACTAACATCATCAAAATGGCGATATTACCCAAAGTTCTCTACAGGTTTAATGCGATGCCAATCAGAATCCCAAAGACATTTCTTGTAGAAATAGATAAAGCAATCATGAAATTCATATGGAAAAACAAAAGACTCAGAATAGCAAAAGCAATTCTAAGCAGGAAGTGTGAATCTGGAGGTATAGCGATACCAGAGCTCAAACTGTACTACAAAGCAATAGCAACAAAAACAGCATGGTACTGGTACCAAAACAGGCAGGTGGACCAATGGTACAGAATAGAGGACACAGAGACTAATCCACAAAGTTACAACTATCTTATATTTGATAAAGGGGCTAAAAACATGCAATGGAGGAAGGATAGCATCTTCAACAAATGGTGTTGGGAAAATTGGAAATCCATATGCAACAAAATGAAATTGAATCCCTTTCTCTCGCCAGCCACAAAAGTTAACTCAAAATGGATCAAGGAGCTAGATATAAAAACAGAGACACTGCGTCTGATAGAAGGAAAAGTTGGCTACGATCTACATATTGTGGGGTCGGGCTCCAAATTCCTTAATAGAACGCCCGTAGCCCAAGAGTTAATAACAAGAATAAACAAATGGGACCTACTTAAACTAAAAAGTTTTTTCTCAGCAAGAGAAACAGTAAAAGAGGTAAATAGAGAGCCTACATCCTGGGAACAAATTTTTACCACTCACACCTCAGATAGAGCCCTAATATCCAGAATGTACAAAGAACTCAAAAAATTAAACAATAAGATAACAAATAATCCAATCAACAAATGGGCCAAGGACCTGAACAGACACTTCTCAGAGGAGGACATACAATCAATCCACAAGCACATGAGAAAATGCTCACCATCTCTAGCAATCAGAGAAATGCAAATCAAAACCACCCTAAGATACCATTTCACTCCTGTAATATTGGCAGCCATTATGAAGTCAAACAACAATAAGTGTTGGCGAGGATGTGGGGAAAAGGGCACACTTGTTCACTGCTGGTGGGACTGCAAAATGGTGAGGCCAATTTGGAAAGCAGTATGGAGATTCCTGGGAAAGCTGGGAATGGATCCACCATTTGACCCAGCTATTGCCCTTCTTGGACTATTCCCTGAGGACCTTAAAAGAGCACACTATACGGATACGGCCACATCAATGATTATAGCAGCACAATTCACAATAGCTAGACTGTGGAACCAACCTAGATGCCCTTCAATAGATGAGTGGATAAAAAAATTGTGGCAGCTATACACAATGGAGTATTATGCAGCACTAAGAAACGACAAAATCATAGAATTTGCAGGGAAATGGATGGCATTAGAGCAGATTATGCTAAGTGAAGCTAGCCAAGCCCTAAAAAACAAATGTCAAATGTCTTCTTTGATATAAAGAGAGCCACTAAGAATAGAATAGGAAGGAAGAGCATGAGGAAAAGACTAACAGTAAACTAAGACGAATGGGGGGAGAGAAAGGAAGAGAGAAGGGAAAACATATGGAAATGGTAGGAGACCTTCAGTGATACACAAAATTATAAGAGGTTATGAGGGGCAAGGGGGTGGGGGGAAAAAAGGGGAGAGAATTGAACAACAGCAGAGGAGGTAGAGAGGGAAGATGGGAGGGGAGGGGAGGGGAGGGGGGATAGTAGGGGATAGGAAAGGTAGCAGAATACAACAGTCACTAATATGCCATTATGTAAAAATGTGAGTATGTAACAGAAGTGAGTCTGTATTATGTATTTGGGGAGTTCAAAACCCAATTGAGTCAAATGTATGAAAGATGATATGTCTTGAGCGCTGTAATGTTTTGAACAATCAATAAAAAAAAAAGATTTTTAATTACCTATTAAAGTGGTCCTTCATGCCTCAAAAGTAGCAGTGTCCAAATAACCAACTTCAAATTATACTAGAGTAGTATTAACAAAAACTGTTTGACACTGGTATTAAAATACACATGTGGAACAGTGGAACAAAATAGAGATGCAGAGACAAATCCAAACAGATAGTTATATTATTCCTTTTTTAACATGTTAAATATTTTTATATTATTCTCGACAAAGGTGACAAAAACTTATGTTGGAGAAAAGACAACCCCTTTAACAAATGATGCTGTGAAACTGATTGAAATTCGATGACTCTCTCACCTTGCACAAAGTTCATCTCAATATGGATTAAAGATCTAGGAATAAGACCAGAAACTTTGCAATAGCTAGAAGAGAACATAGCAGAAACACTCCAGCATATTGTTGTAGGCAGCAACTTCCTCAATAAGACTCCTATAGCTCAGGGAATAATACCAAGAATCAATAAATGAGTGACATCAAACTGAAAAGCTTAAACACAACAGAGGAAATAATTAAAAGTGTGAAGAGAAAACCTACAGAAATGGAGGAAATCTTTGCCAGTTAGTCCTCTGACAGAGAATTAATGTCTAGAATTTTAAAGAAAAACAACAACTCCCCTAAACCTCAACACCAAAACCACAAATAACCCATTCAATAAATGGTTAAATGAACTAAGCGTATATTTCCCCAAAGAAGAAACACAAATAGCCAATAATTACATGAAAAGCATTCAACATATTTAGCCATTAGGGAAATGCAAATCAAAGCTATACTGAAATGTAATCTCATTCCAGTTAGAATGGCAAGCATCAAGAATGCAAATAACACTAATGGTGAGGGTGTGGGAAAAGGAAATTTTAAATTTTCAGCGCTGGGATTGATGCCAGAGATACTCTATCTCTACTGCTGAACTATAACCTCATCACTTTTTATTTTTTATTTCCAGGAGAGGATTTCACTAAGTTGCTGATGCTGACCTTAAACTTGTGATCCTCCTTCCTCAACCTTCTGAGTAGCTGGAATTACAAGCATGTGCCACCACACACCCAACCAAAAAAACTCTTAAACATTGTTGGTGGGAATGTAAATTAGTACAACCACTATGTAAATCAGTGTGGAGGTTCCTCAAAAGACTAGAAATTAAACCATTATATGATTCAGCTGTAACACTCCTCAGTATTTAGCCAGCACACTATAATTAAGCTCAGCACACTATAAAGATACGTGCATACCCATATTTTGCAGCAAATGCAAATGGAACCAAACTAGGTATCTATCAACAGATCAATAGATAAATAAAACGTGGTATACATTTACACAATGGACTTTTACTCTGCCATAAAGAAGAACAAAATTATGTCATTTACAGGAAAATGGATGGAATAAAACAGCATCATATTAAGCAACGTAAACCAGACTCAGACAGTCAAAGGTCATATGTTTTCTCTCATACATGAATTCAAGGGACAAAAGAGGAAGAAAAGAGATCTCATGAAAATAGAAAGGAGATCAATTGGGTAGAGAAAGGGGATATGAGAGAGAGGAAGGAGGAGAGGACAAAGAGAGGTACTAGGGGTTGAGATTGATCGTGTTATGTATGAATATGCCACAATGAAACCCATTATTCTATAAAATTATTATACACCAATACATTTTTTAAAAAGAGAAAAAAATAGTGATGTCCAAAATTTTAAATCACATATCCCACTCACACAAAAAAAATTGAGAATTCATTCAACATACACTTACTGAAAGCCCAGTATGACATGAGGATTTAAAGTTGTCAAAAAAAGACACAGTCTCTGGAGCTGGGGCTGTGGCTCAGTGAAGTGCTTCTCTAGCAAGGGTGAGGCATGGGTTCAATCCTCAGTACTACATAAAAATAAGTTAAATAAAGATATTTTTAAAAGATATTTTTATCAAAATTTTTATATTATAGTGGGAAAAACAATAAGCTGATAAAATAAATACAATGTATAAACGTGATATTAATGAAATAATTTGGGGTTAGGGATTAAAGATTGTTCAGAACTGCTTTGTAATATAGGGTAATCAAAAATTTTTCTGAATAGATTTGATCTGAGCAGAGGCCTAAAAGAGGTAGGTCAATGAGCCTTAAGATCTAAAAAATGTCCATTTCAAGCAGACAAAACAGTAAATATGACAGCTCTTGGGCAAGAATGTGTTTATTGTACCCAATAAAGGTAGTGTGGCTGCAGAAAGTAAAGGAAAGAATGATAAGCTGCATGTATCCCAAATATATGTTCATCTATATATAAACTATGTAAAGCACTGTAGTAAATTTATATGTATTATAAATCATTCACAAATAAATTATAAAACATTAAAATATTGTAATATAAATAGAAATTTTAATATTTTATTCATATAATGCAATAAATCATCTCGTGTCCTCCTCCTCTGGGGTGCACACACTACATTGGAGATCATTCTTTAAACATTGGGAAACAGAGGTATGACTTAACACCATGCAGTTGTAGCAAAGATCACTACCAGATATACGAATAGCTTCTTCTCAGCTGCAATCCTGCCTCAGTATAGCCTAAGTGTGAGTCATTTATCTACCTTAGCATCAGCAGTGGCTATACCATTTCACATCTACCGGTGAGATTCATTTTCTGTACATCTTTGCCAGCATTTGATATTACTACTACTTTTTTATGTTTTTATTTGTGCATTATAGTTACACATATTATTGGGGTTCATTTTGACATAATCATACAAGCATGGAATATAATTTGCTTCACTTTAGTCCCTAGTAGTTCCCCTCGCCCTCTCCCTCTTCACTGGTCCCCCTTCCCTGTCCCCCTTCCTCTCCTCTGGTCTTCCTTCTATTTGTTTATGAAATATATATATATATATATATATATATATACACACACACACACACACACACACACACACACACACAACACAATCCACGATGGTATACTCATTTGTGTACATAACATATTGTTCAATTTCATTCCACTGTTCCTCTGTTTACTGCCCCCCCATCTTCTTCTTTTGCTCCACTAATCTCCCTTCTATTTTCATGGGATTTACCCCCTTCCCTTTATTTCCCCTTATTTTGGTCTAACTTCTGCATATGAAAGAAAATATTCAACTCTTGACTATCTAGATTTGGCTTCTTTAGCATGATGTTGTCTAGTTCCATCTGCTTATCAGCAAATGCAATAATTTCATTCTTTTTATGTCTGAGTAAAACTTTTATTCTAATAATTATATGTGCTATCTTATGATGGTTTAATTGGAATTTCCCTAATAGCTATTGATGTTGTATGCCTTTTCATGTTTCTTTGTCTCCCTTATATCATCTTCAATGAAATGTCTCTTGTTCATGTTTATTTAGAAACACACTATGTTGGACTGGGGATGTGGCTCAAGTGGTAACGTGCTTGCCTGGCATGCACACGGCGCTGGGTTCGATCCTCAGCACCATATAAAAATAAAAAATAAAAATGTTGTGTCCACTGAAAAATAAATATTTAAAAAATTCTCTCTCTCTTTCTCTCTTTTTTAAAAAAAAGAAACACACTATGTTCATTTATGGTCATTTACTATATAATTTAAAGAATTTTAAATTCTATTCTAGTAGTGATATAATAGTCCTTTGTGTGGTAAGTGTTTATAAATATTTCCTACTAGTCTACACCTATCATTTCATCCTTTCAACAAAATCATTCACAGAGTATGAGTTTTTTATTTTTCATTTTGATGACGTGAAAAATTTATCAAGTTTTTTTTGTATGAACTGTACTTCGAATATTATATCAAAGAAATCTTCATCATGCTCGGTGCCCCAAAGAGATTTTTTCTCCTGTATCTTCTAAATATTTTCTGGGTTTACATTTTACATAAGACTACCATCACTTTTCAGTTATTTATTTTAGAAGTATGAGGTCAAGGTTGGATTCATTTTTTTACCTTTGGGTGTTCAATTGCTCTAATGACTTTTGTTAAAAAAAAAACTGCTTCCTGAATTAGATTGTATTTGTATTATTGTAAAAAAAATCAGTTGAATATATTTATATAGGCCTATTTCTGGGTTCTCTAACTTGTTCTATTCACAAAATACCATGCATTTGTGGGGCTGGGTTCAGGGGTAGAGCGCTTGCCTCACAGTTATGAGGCACTGGGTTCAATCCTCAGCACCACATAAAAATAAATAAAGGTATTGTTCTCATCTACAACAAAAATATATTTTAAAAAATACCATGCAGTCATATTTGCTATATAAGCCCTAAAAGGGGGAGAATGCAGATGCAGCATTAATCTCCAGGATATGCACATAACTCCAAAAACTTAACACCAAAAAAAAATAAAATAAAATAACACCCAATCAATGAATGGGTCAAGGAGTTGAACAGACACTTCACAGAAGAAGAAATAGAACCTATCAACAAATATATGAAAAAATGTTCAACATCTCCAATAACTAGAGAAAGGCAAATCAAAACTACACTGAGATTTCATCTCACTCCTGTTCGAATGGCAATTATCAGGAATACTAGCAACAATAAATATTGGCAAGGATGTGGGGGGAAAGTACACTCATACATCGCTGAAACTTGGTGCAACGACTCTGAAAAACAGTATGGAAATTTCTCAGAAAACTTGAAATGGAACCACCATTTTACCCAGTCATCCAACTCCTAGGTTTATACCTAAAATCAGCATACTACAGTGACATAGCCACCTCAATTTTTATAGCATATCAATTCACAATAGCCAAACTACGGAACCAACATAGGTGCCCTTCAACAGATGAATGGATAAAGAAATTGTGGTATATATACACAGTGGAATATCACTCAGCCTTAAAGAAGAATGAAATCATTGTATATACCAATAAATGGAAGGTCTGGAGAAATAAGCAAATCCCAAGAAAACAAAGGCCAAATATTATCTCTGATATGTGGATGCTGATTCACAATAAGGGGAAAGAAAAATAGAGGTACTTTGGACAAGACAGAGGGGAGTGAAGGGAAAGGAGGAGGTATGGGGATAAAAATGATAGTAGAATTAGTTGGAAATTTTTACCCTATGTGCATATGTGATTACATGACCTTTTTTTTTTCAAGTGGGTTATGAACTCCCATTAATATTTATTTTTTAGTTCTCGGCGGACACAACATCTTTGTTTGTATGTGGTGCTGAGGATCGATCCCAGGCCCCACACATGCCAGGCGAGCGCACTACCGCTTGACCCACATCCCCAGCCCCAATTACATGACCATTTAACATTACATCATGTACAACCAGAAGAATGAGAAATTATGCTCCATTTATATGATGTGTCAAAATGCATTCTACTGTCATGTATAACTAATTAGAACAAATACAAATTTTTTTAATAAAATATTTTCAGAGAAAAAAAATGAAAAATAAATGGAGTGATTCCTTCCACTTTTTTTCTTCTTTTTTAAAATTGCATTAGGTCTCCTGAATACATCTGCTCATATCGAAATACAAGTGTTGTTTCATATGTATTAGTTTCCTGAGGTTGCTATATCAAAGTACTACAAACTAGATAGTTTGAACAGCAGAAATTTATTGTCTCACAATTCTAGGGGATTGATGTCTGGCATCAAGATATTTTAAGGATTGTCTCCTGAAAACCATGTGGAAAAACTATGTTACACCCTATTCTTCCCTTTTGATACCCTTTAGTTTTCCTTGGCTTGTAGATGACATTATTCATGAGTCTTTATGTTAACTTCCTCTGTAGGTGTCTATCTTTGTGCCTAAATTTTGTAAGGACTCCAGTCAGATTACACTAGGCTCCACCCTAACTGGTCTAATATTAACTTGGTTACCTCAGTATAAATTCTATATCAAAGTAAGATCATATTCTGAAATACAAAGGGTTAAGACTTCAACATATCTTGGTTTTTTGGGGGAGGGGCAATTCAACATATGACATTGTATAAATCTTAAAATATGTCATGGAAGAATAGAAGTATTCTTCATATGAATCTGTGAGTGATAATAAATAATAATATTCCAAGGAAATACAGGAAGGAAGACCTTTGGGGATAATGAAAGAGGTTACAGGAAACCTAAAAAGAACAGGGAAGAGGAAAGGTAACTCAAAGAAAAGGCTCCTGTGGGGAGTGAAATCCAATACTACAAATGCAAGCTAAGACCAAAGAGTATAGGCATCCCCAAAGATAAATCAATGAACCCAGTGAACTTTAAATCCAGTGTGGAAGGGCTTGCCTTGCGTGAATAAGGCCCTGGGTTTAATCCCCAGCACCACAAAAAATAAAGAAATAAAAATAAATCCAGTGTGGGGAGTTGGGCTGAAAATGATTCCTTCTACATGGCAGACTAGCTTTGGAGAAATAAATCATTGCAGTGATCTCTATTTTTCAGAGTGCTATAACTAGGAGCTATTTGCTTTTTTATTGGATCTTTTTAGTTATTCATGACAACAAAATTCATTTTTATATGATTACCCAAGCATGAATATATCTTATTCTAGTTGGAGTCCCATTCTTATGGATGTACATGGTGGTGGGATTCACTGTAGTTTTCACATATGTACATGGGAAAATTATGTCAGATACATTCCACTGCCTTTTATTTGTCTATCCCTCTTTCCTTTCCTCCATTCCCCATTGTCTAATCTTATGTGCTTCTTTTCTTCCCCTCACTCCCCCTTACTATGTGTTAGCTTTCATATATCATAAAAACATTCGACCTTTCTTTTTTGGGGGGCAGGGACTGGCTTACTTCACTTTGCAGGATAGTCTAAAGATCCATCAATTTTCTGACAGATGTCATAAAGTCATTTTTTCTTATGGCTCAATAATATTCCACTGTGTAGATATACCACATTTTACTTACTTAGTCATCTATTAGCTATTGTGAATTGATTTGATATAAGCATTGATGTGCGTTGCTGTAGTGTGCTGATTTTAAATCCTTTAGGATTAGTACTAAGGAGTGGGATAACTGGGTCAAATGGTGATTCCACCCCTAGTTTTATGAGGAATCTCCACACTGCTTTCTAGAGTGGTTGCACCAATTTGCAGTCCTACCAGCAATGTATGAGTATACCTTTTCCCCCACATTTTGGACAACATTCATGGTTACTTGCATTCTTGATAATTGCCATTCTGACAGGAGTGAGATGGAATCTCAGTGTAGTTTTAATTTTCTCTAATTGCTAGAGAACTTGAACATTTCCACATATATTTGTTGATCACTCATATTTCTTCTTCTCTGAAATGTCTGTTCAGTTCTTTTGCACATTTAATGATTGGGCTATTTGTTTTTTGGTGTTAAGTTTTTTGAGTTCTTTTATATCCTGGAAATTAATGCTCTTTCTGTGGTGAAGGTGGGAAAGATTTTCTCCCATTCTCTAGAGTCTCTCTTCATGTTCTTGATTGTTTCTACTGATGTGAATAACTTTTTAGTTTGATGCCATCCCACTTACTGATTATTGATTTTACTTCTTGCACTTTAGGGGTATTATTAAGGAAGTCAGTTCCCGACTGTTGGGCCTCGCTTTTCTTCTTGTATGTGCAGGGTTTCTGGTCTAATACCTAGGTCCTTGATCAACTTTTAGCTGACTTTAGTCAGGATGGGAGATAGGAGTTAAATTTTATTCTACTACATGTGGATTTCCAGTTTTCCCGGCACCCTTTATTGAAGAGGCCATCTTTTCTTCAATGTATGTTATTAGTGCCTTTTTCTAGTATGAGTTATATATTTGTGGATTTGTCTTTGTGTTTTCTATTCTGTTCCATTGGTCTTCTTGACTGTTTTGGTGTCAATACCATGCTGTATTTGTTAATATAGCTTTATAGTATAATTTTAAGTCTGGTATTGTAATGCCTCCTGCTTCACTTTTCTTGGAAAGGATTTACTTTGGCTATTCTGGGCCTCTTGTTTTTCCAAATGAATTTCACGACTGCTTTTTCTATTTCCATGAAGAACATCATTGAAATAGTTTTTAATATATTTTTAATTGTAGATGGATACAATAACTTAATTTTATTTATTTATTTTTATGTGGTGCTGAGGATCAAACCTCAAACATGCCTCAAACATGCTAGGTTAGTGCTCTACCACTAAGCCACAACCCCAGCCCCATAATTGAAATTTTGATGGGAATTGCATTGAATCTGTATAGCACTTTTGATGGTATGGCCATTTTAACAATATTAATCCTGCCCATTGAAGAATATAGGAGGTCTTTCCTTCTTCCAAGATCTTCCTCAATTTCTTTCTTTAGTGGTCTGTAATTTTCATTGTAGAGGTCTTTCACCTCTTTTATCAGATTGATTCCCAAGAATTTTTATTTTTTAAGACTATTGTGCAGCCAATTTGGAAAGCAGTATGGAGATTTTTTGGAAAGCAGTATGGAGATTTCTTGGAAAGCTGGGAATGGAACCACCATTTGACCCAGCTATTCCCCTTCTCGGTCTATTCCCTAAAGACCTAAAAAGAGCATACTACAGGGACACTGCTACATCGATGTTCATAGCAGCACAATTCACAATAGCAAAACTGTGGAACCAACCCAGATGCCCTTCAATAGACGAATGGATAAAAAAAAATGTGGCATTTATACACAATGGAGTATTACTCTGCATTAAAAAATGACAAAAACATAGAATTTGCAGGGAAATGGATGGCATTAGAGCAGATTATACTAAGTGAAGCTAGCCAATCCCTAAAAAACAAATGCCAAATGTCTTCTTTGATATAAGGAGAGTAACTAAGAACAGAGTAGGGATGAAGAGCATGAGAAGAAGATTAACATTAAACAGGGATGAGAGGTGGGAGGGAAAGGGAGAGAGAAGGGAAATTGCATGGAAATGGAAGGAGACCCTCAGGGTTATACAAAATTACATACAAGAGGAAGTGAGGGGAAAGGGAAAAAAATACAAGGGGGAGAAATGAATTACAGTAGAGGGGGTAGAGAGAGAAGAGGGGAGGGAGGGGAGGGGAGGGGGGATAGTAGAGGATAGGAAAGGCATCAGAATACAACAGACACTAGTATGTCAATATGTAAATCAATGGAAGTGTAACTGATGTGATTCTGCAATCTTTATACGGGGTAAAAATGGGAGTTCATAACCCACTTGAATCAAAGTGTGAAGTATGATATATCAAGAACTATATAATGTTTTGAACAACCAACAATAAAATTTAAAAAAAAAAAAGACTATTGTGAATGGGATCATTTTCTAATTTCTCTTTCAGCTGAAACCCAATTTATTTATTTATTTATTTATTTATATTTAAAGAGAGTGAGAGAAGAGAGAGAGAGAGAATTTTTTTAATATTTATTTTTTAGTTCTCGGCAGACACAACATCTTTGTTGGTATGTGGTGCTGAGGATGAAACCTGGGCCGCACGCATGCCAGGCGAGCTCGCTACCGCTTGAGCCACATCCCCAGCCCCCCAATTGATTTATGAGAGTTAATTTTGCCTACTGCTAATTTCTTGGATCTTCTAAATATAGAAACATGCTTCAGCAAACAAACATGGTTTTAGCTCTTCTTTTCCTATTCGTTTCCCTTTTATTTCATTCTTTTGCCTAATTGCTCTGACTAGAGATTCAAAGTCTATGTTCAATAGAAGTGGTGAAAGTGGGCATCCCTGACTTGATCCTGTTTTTAGAGGGAATGCTTTCAGTTTTTCTCCATTTAGAATGCTTTCAGTTTTTCTCCATTTAAAATAGACCTGGTTATATAAGGTATAGAATTGTAATTATACAATTGTAATATTACCTTAATACATTTTTAGTATCTGTAGGGTTGTTTTGATTTCTCCCTTTCAATTGATATTAATTTTTTCTTGCTTTTTCTTGATTAAACTTGTTAGATTTTTATCAGTTTTTAGTTGTATTATTTCTTTTCTATTTCACATATTTCTGCTCCTATTTTTTCCTTCCTACTACCTAATTTGAAAATAATTTGATTGTTAATCTGCCTTCTTTCTGATACAAATACTTTTAAGTTATAAATGTTCATCTGAGTACTATTTTGTCCCAGAGATTCTGATATTTTAAGCATTTATCATCACTTAATTCAAAACACTTTTTATTCACTTTTCTTGTGCTTTCTTCTTTGATCTTTGAGATATTTATAAGTGTGCTGCTTAATTTTGAAGTAGTTGAGACATAGGGGTGGGCTTCTATGTATCTTAGGGTGATAGATTTCTAATGCAATAAATCATAAAGGAAACACAGTATGCATGATTTCACATTTTTAAAATTTCTCAAAGCTTATTTTATTACTAAATGTAGTCTATTCTTATTAATTTTCTACTTGTCATTCTTGTATATAGTTCTGTTGTTAAGTCTTCTATATCATTTCTCCTTCAGCAAAGGGAGGGAGTTTAAAATCTCCAAATATGATTACAGATTTGTCTTTCTAGTTTTATTAATTTTTGCTTCATGCATTTTGAAATTTAGTTATTAGGTACATACACATTTAGGATTGTTATACTTTCTTGAAGAAGTTACCCTATCATGATTCTGAAATGTTCCACTTTATCTCTGAAAACACTTTTTCTTGAAATTTATTTTATATTAATAATTCTACTTCAATTTCTTATGATTGTTTTTTCCTTCTTTTGCTTCTAAAACATTGGTGTATTCATATTGTCTGCTTTTTACACATGTTGAATATTTATATCTTTTAATTATAGCATATAGTTATTTATATTTAAATTAATTATTGATATTGTTGAAAAAAGAACACTTGAAATAAAGGTCAGTGGAAAATTTGGTAAATCATAGGTTTGATGATGTAATATTTTGGAAAACAGGTTAAATAATTCTGCTATCATGCTCAGAGAGAATACTGTTTGAATGTTTTTGTTGTAATTGTTCATTCTCTCATTTATCATATGGTACACAGCAACAGATTTATTTTAGTGTTTACTAACACTTTTTGTTTTGCAAATAAAAATCATATATACATAATTTTATAATATATTTCATAATATATGTGTGTATGTGTGTGTATATATATATATATATATATATATATATATATATATTACCATAGGCAATCTCTTAGGTATTTTTAATGTGAAATTCTGTAACAACAGATAATGCTGCTTATTTTTTCATATGAGTATTTGCCATTTAAAAATTCTCTTCAGTAAAATACCTGTTTATATGTTTTGTTAATTTTTGAATTACATTATTTGCTGATTGTTGAGTTTTCCAATCTTTGTATATTTTGTAAACAAGTATGCATATTGCAAATGTTTTCTCACAGTCTATGGATTGTTCCTTTATAAATGATTTGTTGAGTAAAATTTTTTAAAAAAAATAAAAACAGTATGGACTCATACACATCAGTCACTAGAACGGCAATATGTAAATCAATGGAAGGGTAACTGATGTGATACAACAATCTGTATACGGGGTAAAATTGGGAGTTCATAAACCACTTGAATCAAACTGTGAAATATGATATATTAAGAACTATGTAATGTTTTGAATGACCAACAATAAAAAAATTTTAAAAATTTTAAAAAATAAAAATAAAAAAATAAATAAATAAAATAAAAACAGAGTAATGATATAATTATGCCATGTAGATTTTCAAAAGCTTCATTGTATAATCACAAGAAAATAAGAGTGAAAAAGAAAAGTTTTTAAAAAGTAAAATTAAATTTAAAAAATAAATAAACAAATAGTCAATGAAAGTATATGTTCACTGTCTGTGCCAGACTCTCTTTTTGTTTCTCAGCTCCCCTTCTCAGTGGGATGGTATGGGGAGCTGTAGAATCTGCAGTCTGTGGCTTCACTCCCAGGGCATAAATGTTGCTGGGTTCTATGAGATCAATTTCAGGAAGTAAAGTTCTCAGAGAAAGGATTAGTTCTAGTATTGCCTCAGGTGTTTTATTGTGTGATAGGGCATTAATGAGTCAATGCACCACTAGGACTGTACCTCAAGAATCTCCCCAGGGCTCCACTATCCGGAAGGGGCATCCAGTCCTTCGCCATCTGTGATATTAACCAATACTTCCCTTTCTGGCCTCCAAGCTCTGCCCCTGAGCACTGAGCTCTGTCACTCTTGCCCATTGAGATTCATGACCTGCTGTCACTTGTCCTGCACACTGCTGGATTCAAAGGAGGGGAAGAGAGTGGGCTTTCTCTTGTCTCTTTGACCTGATTTGCCTGATTTACCCCTGAGCAAAATGCTCTCCATGCCAGAAATTCTCCTGATTTGCTAGGCTTTGAGATCACAAGGCTAGTGTCTGAGGGATTCATTATCAGACTCAGGAATCTAAGTTCCAGGTCTGAGTTGGTGCTGCTGCCGCATGGACATCCCAAAATGTCTCCAGCTTGGAATTCCTGGGCACAGCAGGAAGACCAGGGTGACTTTGGTGCATCAGTTTAATGAGCCAAAGAGCAGGCTGCCCCTCCAATCCAGGATTCTCCACCTCTAAGACCGTCCATAGAACTTTTCAGTGTTTCCCAACCTTGCTACTAATTTCCCAGGCTCCTGCTTCTCCTCCAGCTCAGCTCCAATTCTGTTCCTTATCCTTATCTGATGCACCCCAAATTTCCCAGTCTACAATGTTGTCAGTCCAATATACAGTATCAGTGAAGAGCTTTTTTTCACCAAACTCACAGACAAGCAGTTTTTCTCACTGTTTGAGTCCTGTGTCACAGAGCTGTGAGAAAAGTTGCGTCATGCTAATCTGCCATCTTGTCACTAGGAGCCATTTTGAAAGGGGCCTATTGGCTAGGACTGAGCTACCAATCACAGAAAGCATGGAATAATCACAATTCAGTGTCTTTAGGGTCTATGGTCTCCAGCCACACTGACTGGACACAACTAAGACAGTTGTAGAGTATGGGGAAGATAAGTCATAGACTACCTAAAAAGTTTAGCAGTGGAGAGCTCAGACTGTGAAAGGCACAGTAGTCAGTGTCAAAGCCCTTTAGGGTGATAAGCAAGATTTGTCACATGTGGTTTACATGGGTTGGGTCTGAGAGTTCTGAGATCTATCCTGGATGGTTACTTGGTTCTAATAACTGCATCCCTCCAGCACATAACTCAGGTCTGTTTGCTTCCCCCACTCCAATGCATTTGAAGTTATGTCTTATCTTGGAAATTAATCCTTTCCCCATGGACACAGACTGGGGATCTTCTGAGTGAGTGAGAACTTGCATGGTGCACATGCCACAAAACTAATTGGGGATAGCAGTGACTTAAGGTGCACATTTGTTTAGAAAGCCTCTGGAGAAAATACAGCCCTGCTGCAGACAATACACCATTAAACAACTTTGCCTAGCAGAAATCAGGGAGTAGAACTATGTCTGTGTATACACCAACCTGTTTGCTGGTAATGGAGAGAAATTTACTTTACTGTATTTTTCCTCTTCAGAAGCATCTTTTTAATGGGCATTTGACCATTATTGGTTATTTGGATTTTTAAAAATTTTTTTAATTCTTTATATATTTTGAATATTAATCCTTTGTTAGAACAGTAGCTAGCAAAGATTTTCTCTCATTCTGTAGCTTCTCGCTTCCCATTCTTTTTTTCCTAGTTAATAGAATCTTTTTAAATTTTTTTTATTTATTTGTTATTTACATATGACAGCAAAATGCATTACAATTCTTATTACACATATAGAGCACAATTTTTCATATCTCTGGTTGTATACACAGTATATTCACACCAATTGGTGTCTTCATACCTGTAATAATGATCATCACATTACACCATCATTAATAAACCCATGCCCCTTTCCTTCCCCTCCAACCCCTCTGTCCTATCTAGAGTTTATCTATTCCTCCCATGCTCCCTCTCCCTATCCCACTATGAATTATCCTCCTTATATCAAAGAAAACGTTCGGCATTTGTTCTTTTTTGAGGGGGGGATTGGCTAACTTCACTTAGCATTATAGTCTCTAACTCCATCCATTTACCTGCAAATGCTATGATTTTATTCTCTTTTATTGCTGAGTAAAATTCCATTGTGTGTATATATACCACATTTTTTTATCCATTCATGTATTGAAGGGCACCTAGGTTGGTCCCACAGTTTAGCTATTGTGAATTGTGCTGCTATAAATATTGATGTGGCTGTGTGTGTCCCTGTAGTATGCTGTTTTTAACTCCTTTGAGTATAGACCAGGGTGAGGAATAGCTGGGTCAAATGGTGATTCCATTCCCAATTTTCCAAGAAATCTCCATACTGCTTTCCATATTACCTGCACCAATTTACAGTCTCACCAGCAGTGTATGAGTGTACCTTTTTCCCCACCTCCTCACCAACATTTATTATTGTTTGTTATCATAATAGCTGCCATGCTGACTAGAGTGAGATGAAATCTTAGAATGGTTTTGATTTGCATTTCTCTAATTGCTAGTGATGATGAACATTTTTTCATGTATTTGTTGATTGATTGTACATCATCTTCTGAGAAGTGTCTCTTCAGGTTCTTGGCCCATTTATTGATTGGGTTATTTGTTATTTTTGGTGTTTAGCTTTTGAATTCTTTATATACCCTAGAGATTAGTACTCTATCTGATGTGTGAGGAGTAAAGATTTGCTCCCAAGATGTAGGCTCTCTGTTCACCTCACAAATTGTTTACTTTTGGTGGGAAGAAACTTTAGTTTGAGTCTACCCCATTTATTGATCCTTGATTTTAATTCTTGCACCACAGGAGTCTTATTAAGGAAGTTGGGGCCTAATCCCATGTAATGGAGATTAGGGCCTATTTTTTTCTTCTATTAGATGCACGGTCTCTGGTTTTATTCCTAAGTCCTTGATCCATTTTGAGTTGAGTTTTGTGCATGGTGAGAGATAGGGGTTTAATTTCATTTTCTTGCATATGGATTTCCAGTTTTCCCAGCACCATTTGTTGAAGAGGCTATCTTTTCTCCAATGCATGTTCTTGGCACCTTTGTCTAATATAATTGTAGTTTTGTGGGTTACTCTATGTGTCCTCTATTCTATACCATGGGTTTACCAGTCTGTTTTGGTGCCAATACTATGCTGTTTTTATTACTATTGCTCTGTAGTATAGTTTGAAGTCTGGTATAGTGATGGCACCTGCTTCACTCTTCCTACTAAGGATTGCTTTAGCTATTCTGGGTCTCTTATCTTTCCAGATGAACTTCATGATTGCTTTTTCTATTTCTATGAGGAATGTCATTGGAATTTTGAACGAAATTGCATTAAATCTGTATACTGCTTTTGGAAGTATGGTCATTTTTATAATATTAATTCTGCATATACAAGAGCAAGGTAGATCTTTCCACCTTTTAAGGTCTTCTTTGATTTCTTTCTTTAGGATTCTGTAATTTTCATCATAAAAATCTTTCACCTCTTTTGTTGATTTCCAAGTATTTTTTTTTTGAGGCTATTAAAAATGAGGTGGTTTTCCTCCTTTCCCTTTTGTCACTGATGTACAGAAATAGCTTTGATTTATAAGTGTTGATTTTATATTCTACTACTTTGCTAAATTTATTGACTAGTTCTAGGAGTTTTCTGGTGGAACTTTTAGGATCTTCTAGGTACAGAATCATATTATTAGCAAATAGTGCCAATTTGAGTTCTTCTTTTTCTATGTGTATCCCTTTAATCTCTTTTGTCTGTCTAATTGCTCTGGCCAGTGTTTCAAGAACTATGTTAAATAAAATTGGTGAAAGAGGGCATCCCTGTCTTGTTCCAGTTTTTAGAGGGAATGCCTTCAATTTTTCTCCATTTAGAATGATGTTGGCCTGGGACTTAGCATAGATAGCTTTTACAATGTAGAGCTATGTTCCTGTTATCCCTAGTTTTTCTAGTGTTTTGACATAAAGGGATGCTGTATTTTGTCAAATGTTTTTTCTGCATCTATTGAGATGATCATTTGGTTCTTATCTTTAAGTCTATTGATGGGATGAATTACATTTAATGATTTCCGTACATTGAACCAACCTTGAATCCCTGGAATGAATCCCATTTGATCATGGTGCATAATCTTTTTGATATGTTTTTGTATTCGATTTGCCAGAATTTTATTGAGAATTTTTGCATCTCTGTTTATTAGAAATATTGGTTTGAAGTTTTCTTTTTTTGATGTGTCTTTGCTTGGTTTTGGAATCAGAGTAATATTGGCCTCATAGAATGAGTTTGGAAGTGCTGCATCTTTTTCTATTTCCTGAAATAAATTGGAGAGTATTGGTATTAGTTCTTCTTTAGAGGTTTTGTAGAATTCGGCTGTGTATTCCTCCGGTCCTGGGTTTTTCTTGATTGATAGACTTTTGATGGTGTCTGCTATTTCGTCACTTGAAATTGATCTGTTTAAATTGTGTATATCATTCTGATTCAATTTGGGCAAATTATATGACTCTAGAAATTTGTCAATGCCTTTGATATTTTCTATTTTATTGGAGTATTAAGTTTTCAAAATAATTTCTTATTATCTTCTGTAGTGTCTGTTGTGATATTTCCTTTTTCATCACATATGTTAGTGGTTTGAGTTTTCTCTCTCCTTCTCTTTGTTAGCATGGCTAAGGGTCTATCAATTTTATTTGTTTTTTCAAAGAACCAACTTTTTGTTCTGTCAATTTTTTTCAATTGTGTCTTTTGTTTCAATTTCATTGGTTCAGCTCTGATTTTAATTATTTCCTGTCTTCTGCTGCTTTTGGTGTTGATTTGTTCTTTTTCTAGGGCTTCGAGATGTAGTGTTAAGTCATTTATTTGTTGATTTTTTTCTTCTTTTAAGGAATGAACTCCATGCAATGAACTTTCCTCTTAGAACTTGTTTCATAGTGTGTTAGAGATGTTGATATGTTTTATCTGTGTTCTCATTCACCTCTAAAAAAATTGTAATTATCTCCTTGATGTTTTCTGTAACCCACTGTTCATTAGGTAGCATGTTATTTAGTCTCCAGGTGTTGGAGTGGATTTTATTTCTTATTTTATCATTGATTTCTAATTTCATTCCATTATGATCTGATGGAATGCAGGGTAGTATCTCTACTTTTTTATATTTGCTAAGAGATGCTTTGTGGCATAGTATATGGTCTATTTTAGAGAAGGACCCATGTGCTGCTGAGAAGAAAGTATATTCTCTCATTGAAGGATCGAATATTCTATATATGTCAGTTCACTTCCCATTCTTAAGTGTTTTCTTTGCTGTGCAGAAGCTTTTTAATTTTGTTCCATCCCAATTATTAATTCTTGGTAGATCCTGAGCTTTAGGAATCCTTTTGATAAAGTCCTTGCCTACATCTATATGTTGGAGTGTTGACCTTGTGTTTTTTTTCTAGGACTTGCACAGTTTCTGATGTGATTCCTAGATCTTTTAACCATTTTGAGTTTTATTTTTGTTCAGAATGTGAAATGGGGATGTATTCTCATTTCTCTGTGTGTGGAAACTAATTCTCCTAGAACCATTTGTTAAACAGGAGAAGCCATAAGAAATTCTGTAGAAAGATTATGACAGGGGAAACAGGATGACTTTTCTTCCCCATCTTTGGCAGAGTTATCTGTCCTTGAGCACACACCCACCACAGGAATTCAGACTTGATGGATGGCACCAGAAGATCTAAGTAATGACTATCTCCCAAATTAACAAGGGAATTATGACTCTGGACAGAGTCACCTCTTAAAAAAAAAACAAAAAAACAAAAAACAACCCTGTTTCCCCGATGGGCAGAATCACAGCCTCTGGGACAGAAAGAAATCTCCTGTATTTATCCTTTGCTAGCAAAGCTATGAAAATTCTTTTTCCTTTTTCTCAAAAAATAAAAATAAAAGATTATGAGTAATAGTGATGACAGTAATGAAGATGGATAATAAGTCTGTAAGGGACCAAGTTATTCCTTTTTTCTCTGGTGGAAGGGTTGATGGGGTGTGACAATAGGGGGTTGATATTTCGCTAGTATGAAAGGCTAATTTTAGTAAAGGTAGCACTGAAATAGTTAACATGAAATTCACATATGGCTAGGAGCCAGATAAGTTTAGTGAGGTAGCAGCTGATGATGCAGATTGACTGAGTCAGATGCCTTAGAATCTCAAGTAGGGAAGAGTGGCCCTTTAGTCTCTGGCATACAGATGGTTTTAGACACATTCTGTCATTCTGCACCAGGGTGTATCTTGTTGGCACACAACTTGTCCATCACTGATTTCTGAGGGGAAATAAAAGAGAAAGATGTAGAGGGAAAGTGAGATGCCAGCACAAGTGATAACATATCCTGGAACTTGGGGAGAAATGATAGAAGAAAGGAAAAGAATAATGAACACATGAAAGAGAAAACAAACACTACTAGTAATAGTGCCAAACTCCAGAAGTATGTGGCCGAAAACTTAACCACTAGGAATCATCATTTACCAGATCTCTTGTTTCTTGGACACGACATGTGTATGTGAATTCCCACAGGATCAAAAAAGAATTTTCCTGTACTTTTCCCCTTCCTTCTCTATTTCATAGATATAATGTAAAGGATGACATTTGACATCAAGAGGTGAGAATCACTGAGGACCTTACTAATATATTCATTTATCTTTTATTTGAAAAATAGCCACTATTATCCTCTCCATTTTATAAAGTATTTTCAACTTTGCCTATTTTTTTGGAAACTCGGGGAAAGGTAAATAGCACTACTTGATAGATGATGAATCTAGGAGCCTGATGAGGGTCACACTTTGAATTAATTAAATAGTTGCAACCAGTGGGTTTACATTAACCTTATTCTAATGTATTTTCCTTTGTTTCCATCATCAAAAATGAAACTGAAGTCTACTTGTTGCCAGCTACTTGGCTTGGAGAGTCATGATTTTTATAGTAACTTAGGAATTGGGCTATCAAGATCTTCAGATCTTGATGCTCTTTTGCAGTTTAATCAAACCTGCCTCTCCCTCCCCCCCCCCACTGCACAGGTCTGTCTAATCATGCAATTAAAGAAAGTTTTCACATTATCTATTCATCTAGTAAATATTCATTGATCAGTTTAACTATGTACTAACAAATTTTGTCCTTAGGTCACAAAAATATTCTTTCATGGAAAAATAGTACAGATGCATTTAATAAAGAACAAGAAAGAACCAGCAGGAAGCAGTAGAGCAAAATGATTAAAAGGTGGTTTAGAGTTAAGAGTTTAATTCTGCTTCTAATTAAATATATGATGTGCTCAAAGTGTCTATCTGACATACAGTAAATGCTCAATAAAAGTAATTTCTTAAATCTGGACTTTATCATTTTTCAGTTCCAACAGTGGAAAATATACAGGTAGGATGAAATATATTAACATCCTATATACTTCCATGGAGATCACTTTCTTGTTACACTTGGCAATATGATAAACCTCTTTATTTCAACAAATCTTCACATTATTTAGTATATACTCAACTAGGAATGAACTCTGTTAAAGGAAAATATCATAAAGGTGTATATTTTACATGGTTTAATCTATGCTAGGTGCCAGAACTTCAGCTGCATTTTCACCCAGTCCACATATCTATAACAACTTCTTGAGAAGGAGTTTAAAATGTGGCTATATGATAGCAAAATAATGCAAAAATTGAGAATTATTAAACATACACATAAGAACCGAAAAACCAGCCTCTACCTCAGAGCAAAGCCTGTCCAAGGAAGGGACATGACCTTTGTCCTTGGAAAGAGCCACAAAGCACTCCTAGGCACATTCCCACCCTGCTAAGTTGTTTATCTACAAATAACAGGAGAGATCTGCTGTGTCGGGTGGCCCTGACTCAAGTCAGGCTAGGTGGGGACTCATAGCAACACCCTAGCAACCACCAATCAGCATGAGACAAGGAAATACCCGGGATGCCAGATGACCCTCCCAGTAGTTTATGGTGGTTGATAACGTGTTGGGAAACCATGTAGTTCAGCACGTACACCCCTCTTGGCTTAAACCAATCAGTTCAAATGAATCCCCCTCTTGTAGTAACCAATCACCCCCTACCCAACTTGTTCCTGCCAGTGAATGTGCTAATCATGTTTTAGAGTTGTTTTATGATTTTCCCACGGTGTGTGATGATTTGCTAAGAGATGCTATGATGTATGTGAAGTCCCTTCCCTGCCTTCCCCGAAGAGTTTATAAAACTGCTGCAAACCCTGGGCTCCGGGCCTCTCAGCGTCACCAGTTGCTGTGTGTGCACACGGAGGACCGAGCTAGCTCGAAATAAACACCTCTTTGCTGCTTACATCAATCTTGGTCTCTGGTGGTCTTTTGGGGATCCCAAATTTGAGCATAACAGAATCACATAAAGCTTACTGTAAAAATTATCTTAAGCATTCTTACATAAAACATATTATGAATAATATGTTGTATGGGTTTTTTTTGGGGGGGAGGTGCCAAGGATTCAACCAAAGGGTGCTTAACCACTAAATCACCTCCCTAGCCACCCTTTTTTTAAATTTTGAGACAAGTTCTCAAAAAGTTGCTTAGGACCTTATTACGTTGCTGAGGCTGGCCTTACACTTGTGATTCTCCTGCCTCAGCTTCCCATGTCGCTAGGATTACAGATACACAGCCCTGTGCCCAGTTTGTTTCACGTTTTTGATGTGTAGTGCAAATGTCTCCTCTAAATAAATTGACGATATTTTGGCCTCTATTTTCCTTTTCATATATATGTTATTCTTGTCAAATTTTGTATCATTATACTAACCTCAATAAATTAGTAATGCTACTTCTTTTTCTTTACTCGAATAAGATTGAAATTATTTGTTTTAAGTTTGCTAGAATTTTCTGATCAAACTGGCAGTGGCATCTTTCTGGAGGAATAACAAATAATCTGTGTAGATAATGCTGCTTTATATTTTTCACATAATCCCTTTCCCAAATGATTTAAAGATATTTGTCCAATAACTCTTTCAACCGACATGAATCAAATATAAATCAATTAAATAGAACTGATTTTTGAATCTTTATGCCTAAACAAGTGACATCATTTTTTTATTCAATCCTCTGCTACTCTGATTCTAAGGTGTAGGAGTAGATATCCAGTGTAGGTTTCAATTACTCCCAGTGTATGTTTTTCTTTCTTTTTTTTTAATATTTATTTTTTAGTTCTCGGCGGACACAACATCTTTGTTGGTATGTGGTGCTGAGGATCGAACTCGGGTCGCACACATGCCAGGCGAGCGCGCTACCGCTTGAGCTACATCCCCAGCCCCCAGTGTATGTTTTTCCACTGCATGCTGTGAATAATGTTTTGCATGTGCTTCCACGAAGTTAATTCTAACATGGACATTCTACCCTAACAAAAATTCCTCAGTGTTTTTTGTTTGTTTGTTTGCTGCTGTTGCTGTTTATTTTTGGTTTTGGATAGCACATATTTCTCTTTTATTATTTACATTATTATATTAATTTCATTATTTGCATAGGATTTGGAAGGCTGGAAGAAAATATAGAAACTGAGATTGTCATCTTAAAGCAGAAGTCTTATTATGCATCCACAATTTATTTTATGTACTTAGAGTTACTGATGTGCTGTATGTGAGACTAACATGCATTTTATGTGTTATGTTTTATGTTAATGTTTTGTTAATATTTCTTTTTTTGAGAGAGAGAATTTTTAATATTTATTTTTTAGTTTTTTGGTGGACACAACATCTTTGTTTGTATGTGGTGCTGAGGAATGAACCCGGGCCACACGCATGCCAGGCGAGTGCGCTACCACTTGAGCCACATCCTCAGCCCTTATTAATATTTCAAATATAGCCATGTTTGGTTTTAAATACCCAAAAGTATGTAATTGCCCTTCAGATTGACTAATTTAATGTCTAAATATATACAGTTGATTCTATACTCATTACCTGTTCTGTGATCCTCAGCACACTTGGAAATTTACTGTAATCTCAATCTTAAACTATGAGAAAGATACCATTTCAGAAGATTTGGTAGTGTCCTGAGGCATTTAATTTTATATAGCAATCCAGAACACCCTAAAATTCATAAGTTGATATTTGTATTCCCTAGGAATGACTGGTTGGTAAGAGAGCCCATTGTTTGGTAGTGATAGAGGAACTAGGGTATTTAGAGTACATTTTTAACTATACAACAAAATCTGGTATGACCTCTTTCTTTTAATAAGAGGGAGGTGCTCAGTCCGATGTACCTAAACCATACATCTGTTGCCAATACAGATGTATTTGGGTATTATATGATGACTGAGGGAGAAGATTTATAAGAGTCTATCTGTATAAAAAACTAAAGTGCTTGGTAACATAGAAATAAATGATTGGGTACATTGTGGTAAATAACTGCTCCCTGAACTACGATAATTCCACAACTCATGAAAATATTTACTCTTTAACTTCTCAGAAATTACATTGACTAAGAAGAAAGTCAGTGCTCTTGAGTAAGAGTTAAAATATTCAAAGACACTTTGGAACAATATTAATAACAACTAATACCCACTAAAAGTTTCCTATCTACAAGGCATTATTCAAAGCATTTAATGTGCTTTAATGCACCTCACAACAATCATTCAAGGTATATATTACCATTAATCCTCATTTTGCAGAGGAAGAAACAAAGGCACAGACAACATAAGTGATGTGCTTAAGGAATCACAGTTGGTAAAAAGCATCCATATATATAATTCAGGCAAATTGTTTTTTGAGTTCATCCTTTTTAAACATTGTGTACTATTGTTTCTCATGGTCAGCAAGACAGGGGTCCAAAACAGTATAATAACACTTAGCTAGTCTTCAAGTGGTTTCTGTGTTGACCAATGGCAGGAGAAGGGGCAATAATAAAATATAAGTGTAAAATTTTTTCTCACTCATCTCTTAATATCCTGAATGCTGTAGTTTGGATGTTAAATGTACTTCTAAGGCACATATGTTTTCAATATGATACATAAAAGTCATATGTGTGTGTGTATATATATATATGTGTGTGTGTATATACATATGGTACAATGTAATATTTGATACATGTATGCATTGTGTAATGTATACATCTGTTCAAACATTTATTAATTCTTTGTGGTTAAAATTTTCGAAATCCTTTTTCACTTAATATAATGATCTCTAGTTTCATTTATGTTGTCATAAATAACAGGATTTTATTTTTTATGAATGAATAGCATTTCATTTTATATATGTACTACATTTTCTTTGTTCATTCATTAGTTCATGAACATTTATGTTGTTTCTATTTTGAGCTATTGTGATTTTTGTACAAATGAACATGGAATTGCAAATGTCTCTTCAACATATTGACCTCATTTCCTTCAGAGATAGACACAGTGGATCATATGGTAGTTTTATTTCTAATTTTTTGAGGAATCTCCATCCTCTTTTCCATAATGGCTCTACTAATTTACATTCCCCACAACAGTGTACAAGGGTCCACTTTTCTCTATATCCCTGCCAGCAATTTTTATCTTTAGTTTTTTTACATGAATTATTCTTACTGAAGTCAGGTAATATCTCATTGTGGTTTTGATTTGCATTTCCCTGGTGAATAACTATGTTGACCATTTTTTCATGCACCTGTCGATCATTTGGATGTCTTCTTTTGAGAAATAGCTATTCAGATCTATTGTCTTTTTTGTCACATTTTTGACTGTTATTTAGTTTGGGGGTTCCGTACATATTCTGAATATTAACTTTTTGTCAAATGTATACATAAAAATATTTCCTCCTATTCTGTAGATTCTCTCTGTATTCTATTGAGTATTTTCTTTGCTGTTCAAAAGCTTTTTAATTCTATGTAATCCTAATTGTTTGTTTTTAATTTCATTTCCTGTACTTTTGGTGTAGTACTCAAAAACTCCTTCCCCATTCCAATGTCCTGAAGCATTTCTCTATATTTTCTTTTGGTATTTTCATAGTTTCAGGCCTTACATTTAAGTCTTTAATTCATTTTGAGTTTCTTTATGTAGCTGGTGAGAGATAGGGGTCTAGTTTCATTCTTCTGAATTTGAATATGTAATGTTCTCATCACCATTTATTGAAAAGACCCAATGCAATTCTCAATGCAATTCTTAGCACTATTGTTGAAAATCAGGGTCTGTAGGTGCATGAGTTTATTTCTAGTCTCTCTCTTCTGTTCCATTGGTCTAGGATTCTGTTTTTATGTCAATATCATACTTTTCTGATTACTACAGATTTGCATTATATTTTGAAGTCATTCAGCCTAATACTTCCTGCTTTGTTCTTTTTGCTCAAAATGGCTTTGATCATTTGCATGTATAATTCCATATAATTTTTACAACTTTTTCTAGTTTCATGAAGAATTCCATTGATATTTTGATAAGGATTACATTGAATCTGCAAAACACTTTCAATATTATGGACATTTTAACAATATTGTTTCTTCCAATGCATGAATATGTGATGTCTTTCCACATATTTGTGTCCCTTTCAATTTCTTTCATGAATGTTGTTATGGTTTGGATATGAAGTCTCCCCTAAAAACTTCTGAGTTGATTCAGGAATGTTCAGAAGTGAAATGATTGAATTGTGAGAACTGTAACCTAATCAGCCCATCATAGTTTTAAATGGACTAACGGTGTGAAATGTAGGCAGGTAGGTATGACCTAGAGAGGTGAGCACTAGGGAGATGCTCTGGAAGGGTTTATTTTCCTTGGAACCCATTTCCCTTTCTCACTCTGCTTTCTCACCACCATTAGCAGAGCAGCACTCCTCCAACATGCCCTTCTGCTGTGAGCAATGGACTCAGCCTACCATGGATTCAATCTCTGAAACCATAAGCCAAAATACACTTTTCCTCATCTAAGTTGTTCTTTTCAGGTATTTTGGCCACAGCAACAAAAGGCTGACTAACATAATATTTTACAATTTTCATCACACAGATCTTTCATTTCTTTAGTGAAATTAATTTCTAGGTGTTTTCATAGCTATTTATAAATTGGATTGAATTTTTGTTTCTATTTCAGATAATTCACTATTGGCATACAAGTGGTACTTATTTTCATATGTTGATTTTGTAACCAGCACATTTGCTTAATTATTTATTAGTTCTAATGGTTTTTGTGTCGTTTTGGAGAGTTTCTATATGAAAAATCAGGTCATCAACAAAAAGGAGCAATTTGACTTATTTTCCTATTTCCTATTTTCCTATTTGTTTCTCTTGCCTAATTGCTCTCATAAAGACTTACAGCAATATGTTGTATAGAAGTGGTGAAAGTTATCATCCTGTCTTCTATATCTTAGAAAACTTTCAGCTTTTCCCCATTCAATATAATGTTAGCAGTTCGTTTATTTTAAATGCAATTTATTACGTTAAGATCATGTTAAGATACTTTCTTTGCATGCCTAATTTGTTGAGAATTTTATTATGAAGTAATGTTGAATTTTTTGAATGCTTTTGCTGCATCAATTGAGATGACTATATGATTATTGTGCTTCATTCTATTTATATAGTGTATTGCATTTATTGATTTCATGTACTGAAATAGCCTTGCATTCCTATGATGGGTCCTACTTGCTTTTGGTGTGTAATCTTTTTTAATATTTATTTAGTTGTAGATGAACACACAGTATCTTTATTTATTTTTTATGCTGAGGATTGAACCCAGTGCCTCACACATGTGAGGCAAGCACTTTACCGCTGAGCTACAGCCTTAGCCCTATATAATCTTTTAAATGTGCTGTTGGGCTCTGTTTGTTAGTATTTTGTCAAGGATTTTTTAAAATCATTGCTCATTAAGGTTACTAGCCTGTAACTTCCTTTTATTGTGGTCTCCTTATGTGGTTTTGGTGTCTGGGTTATGTTGGCCTTGTAAAATGTATTTGAAGGAATTCCTTCCCCTTTCTTTTTTCAGAATAACTTAAGGAGTATTAGTATTAATTCTTCTTTAAATATTTGGTAGAATTCAGCAGCGAAAATATCTTTTTTCTTTTTCTTTTCTTTTCTTTCTTTTTTTTGGTACTGGGGATTGAACAGTGTGTGATCTTGGATAAAAATAGAAAAATACAGAGAAGCATTAATTTCTTGGGACTTAGAACATTCAATCTTTTGTTTTATAATTTTATTAATTTAAAAAATAACCTCTAGGGCTGGGGATGTGGCTCAAGCGGTAGCGCGCTCGCCTGGCATGCGTGCGGCCCGGGTTCGATCCTCAGCACCACATACCAACAAAGATGTTGTGTCCGCCGAGAACTAGAAAATAAATATTAAAAATTCTCTCTCTGTCTCTCTCTCTCTCTCCTCTCTCACTCTCTCTTTAAAAAAAATAACCTCTAGTTTAGGTACATCCAACGGGAAGCATCTCTCAGAAATTAATAGACAAGAGTTCCATGTAATTTTTGTAGCAGAGACAGCTATGGGAAGTAGCTACAGAGAGGAAGAAGTCCATGTGTGTCTCATCCCTTCTTTCATTTTATACATTTCTGGGGCCACTTTCCCTATTCCTGAAGTTCAGCCTTAAAACTCAACTTTTCTTTAAAGATAACTGACTGAGCACACAAATTTAGATTGACATTTATTTCCTCTTAATGCTTCTTTTCCCTCCACATTTCATGAGATTCCTACCCCCAACTACCTTTCTTTTCCTTTTCCTCTCTAGCTTCCACATTTAAGAGAAAATTGATGCCTGACTTTCTGAGTTTGGCTTAATATAGTGGTCTCTAGTTCCATCTATTTTCCTGCAAATAATATAATTTCATTTTTATTTACGTTTGAATAGAATTCCATTGTGTATATATGACACATTTTCTTTATCCATTCATTTGCTAATGGACACCAAGAGTACTTCCATAGGTTGGCTATTGTGAGTTGTGCTGCTATAATCATGGATATGCATGTATCACTGTAGTATGATGACTTTAATTCTTCAGGATAAATACTGAAAAGTGGTATAACTGGGTCATATGGTGATTCTATGCCTAGCTTTATGAGGAACCTCTATGCTGATTTCCATAGTGGTTGTATTCCTTTCTCTCCACCACCTCTCCAGAATTTATTATTATTTGTATTCTTGGTAACTGCTATTCTGACTGGTGTGAGATGAAATCTCAGTGTAGTTTTGATTTCCATTTCCCTAATTCCTAATGGTGTTGAACTTCTTTTTTATATATCTGTTAGCCATTTGTATTTCTTATTTTGAGAAGTGTCTGTTTAATTGATTCGCCTGAGGATTTTTTTTTTCATGGGAAGATTTTTATTACTGATTCATTCTCACTGCTCATTATTGGGCCATTCAGATTTTCTGTTTCTTCATGATTCAGTCTTGATATAGTGCATTTGTCTATGAATTGTCCATTTCATATAGATTACCAAATTTGTTGTCATATAATATCTAATAGTATTTTTTATTTCTAAAGTCAGTTATAATGTATACCTTTTCATCTCTGATTTTATTCGAATCTTCTCTCTCCTTTTTTTACTCTAAGGATTTCTCTATTTTAAAATAATTTTGAAGAACCAGCTCTTTCTTTTATTGATGTTTTCTAGATTTTTTTTAGTTTCCATTTCATTTATTTCTGCTCCGATCTTTATTATTTTTTCTTCAAGTAACTTAGGGTTTTGTTTGTTCTTGTTTCTAGTTTTTTGATAGCTTCTTTATCTGTGATTTTTTAAATGTGAATACTGATGACCATAAACTTCCTTCTTAGTACTAATTTTGCTGTATCCCATTGGTTTCAGTATGTTGTATCTCCATGATCAAGTATTTCTAAAATGTCTTTCTTGATTTCTTCCTTGGTTGCTTGGTTGTTCAAAAATAAGTTGTTTAATTCCCAATATTTATATAGTTTCCAAAGCTTCCCTTGTTACTGATTTTTATCTTTATTGCATGGTAGTCAGAAAAGATACTTGATATGATGTCAATTTGTTGAGACTTGTTTTGTGGCCCATAATATGATGAATACTGGAGAACATTTCATGTGTATTCTGCCATTGTTAGATGAAATGTTCTTTCTATATATATATATATATATATATATATATATATATATATATATATACGAGAAGCATCTCTTTAGGTTCATTTGGTCTAGAATGAAGTTAAACTCTGCTGTTTCTTTGCTGATTTTCTATCTGGTTGACATATTCATTCCTTCAAAGTTCACACTTTTTTGTCTTATATCTATCTCTCCCTTTAAATCTATTGATCCTTGCTTTCAATATTAGATGCATATGTAGTTAGAAGTTTCATTTATTCTTGGTGAATTGATCACTTTATAATTGTATAATGGTGTTCCTTGTTTCTTTTTACTGCTTTTGATTTAAAGCCTATTTTTTTCTGATATTAGATTGCCTGTTTCTGGTTTCTATTGACTTCCACTTATATGAAATATCTTATTCCATCCCTTCACTTTGTCTATTTTTACTTAGAAGTTAAGTGAATTTCTTATAAACAATATATAATTGGTTCTTGTTTTTTTATGTATCCAATCACTTTATATATTTTAATTGAAGAAATAAAGGTAATTGTTGATAGGTAAGGTCTCACTCCACCCATTATGTAATTTGCTTTCAAGTTTACTTATAGCTGCTTTCTTCCTTATAATTTTTCTTAGTAGCCAAGTAGATTAATGTAGGAGTGTGTTTTGAGTCCTTGCTTATTGTTTTTGGCAAATCTTTCAGATATTTTTGTTTCGTGGTTACCATGAGGGTTACAAAAAAATATTTTGATTGCTATAATATGTTTTTAAGTGATAGCAACTTAACATGATAATAAGGACAAGAAGAGAAACAAACAAAAAAGACAAAAGAAAATGTATTCATAAGAAAATTCTCTATTTAAACTCCATTCCTCTTCACATTTTGATAACCCAATTTACATCTTTCTATATTGACTATTATGTAACATATTAATGTAGTTATTATTTTTAGTTGTTTTGGTTTTTATTCTACATAATAAAGATGAAAAGTTTATACACTATGCTTATAATATTGAAGCATTATAATTTTGTTTGTATAATTACTCTTATCAGAGACTTTTATAACTTCCTGTATTTTCTTCTTACTCATTAATGTCGCTTTCAGTTTGAAGAACTGTATCATTCCTATTATAAAAGAAATGATAAAGATATATTCTAAAAGAATTGATGGACATATATTCTCTGAACTTTTGTTTATGTGAGAAAGTATTTATCCGACCTTCATTTCTAAAGTATAGTTTGGCTGGGTACAGTACTCTCTGTTGACAGTTTTTTTTTTCTCCTTCAGTACTATGAAAATCTTATGCCACTCTGTCCTAGAGTGTAAGGTTGCTGCTAAAAATTCAGCGTTCAGGTGAATTAGTGTACCACTAGATGTTATTTTTTTTTCTTCCAGCTTCAAGAATCTTCTATTTATTTTTTACCTGTGAGAACTTGATTATACCATGTCTTGGTGTAGACTTGGTTGAGTTAAATTTGACTAATGATCTTTGACCTTCCTGTACCTAGAAATTTGTTTCCTTCTCTAGGTTTGGGAAGTTTTGTTATTATTTCTTTCAATAAGCTTTCTACTACTTTGGAGTTCTCAAGTCTTTCTTGAATACAAACAAGCCAAATATGTGATCTTTTAATTCTGTCTCAAAGTTTCAATAAGTTTTCTTCATTCCTCATTATTCTTTTTGCTTTTTCTCCTTGAATTAAATTTTCTAAGAGACTGTCTTTGAGCACACTAAATATTTCTTCTGTTTACTACAACTAATAAACTACTAATGCCTTCTACTATGATTTTAATTTCACTGAGTATATTTTCCAGTTCAAGCATTTCTGTTTTCATGGATCAAGATGGCAGAATAGAATTAGGCAGCACCTTCCAGGCCCTTTGCAGTACAGGATCAAAACAGCTGGAAATGAGCTACTCAATGAGGGAGTGACTGAAAGAGTACACTGAAGTTCAATATTGGATGGTCTGAGACTGAGAAAGACTCAAATATTTTGGGTTTTGGAACAAAAAAAAAAAGAAAGAATGAATGAATCAGCACCGAGCCTACACTGGCAGCACCAAGGCACAGTATGTGCAAGGGGTGAAGAATAGTGAAAGAGAGAGACACACAGTGGACAAAATTAGCATGGAAACAGCTATAAAATATAAAGGCAGTCTGAATTTAGCTGATCCAGGTGCTGCATAACAGCTTAGTACTTGAAAGTGTTCCACTTTCTCAGGTAAAAACTGAGGTATAGTCATCAGGAACCCTCTTGTGGAGAGCATGCCTGAGCTTTGTTTTTTAGGGGAAAAGTCCCTACATTTTCCTCTCCTGAAGATCTTAGCAAATATTTCCCATTTGGCCTTGCCAGCATCTAACCTACATCTCAATGTCACAGTGACAGAATACCAGTGAAGCAAATCCTTTAAAGAATCACATATATAATGAGATAACCATGTGCAAAAGGCCTCTGAGACCTATCAGTGGCCAAGCATTCTCAACTCCCTGGGAATGCAAATTATTCTCCCCATCCTCTTAGGACTACTCAAAAGCACACAGTCATCAATCATGACAAGCAGGGAATCAGAAATCCTACATTACTTGGGCTTACAACACATGTTCTCATTCCTTGACAGCTCTCTGGATGCATTAAAAGCTCCCATGTGTGCCAGGGAGGGAGCCAGGCATCCTCCACTATCTGGGCATTGTGTACCTCATGGGCACATGGTGTTTCTTCCCACATACCAAGGATTCTCCAGGGGCACATAGAGCTATGGCCCACCCTAGGGAGTTATTTGTCTACTGGGGTGGGTGTAACCTAGTACTGCCCACTTCTGTGCATTTAAATGGCCCACTGGAACTATGAACTACTGCAGAGCTATTGGAGCCAACTCAGTCATGCAGTAGAAGGTTAGAAGGAGAATCTTGTGAATAGGCTGTGGATCTTATGCTATGTAGTTTTTTTGAAGCGAGATCTGATCCAGACTTGCAAAAAATACAGCTCCCTACTCCACTGTAAATCTGATTAGCTCTGTTACCTACTACATGCTTAGAGGCATTCCAAGGATACGCTACCCCAGAGTGGTCATTTGCAATGCTTCTGATACATGGGAGTCTCCAAAATTAGAAGTTACTTAAAGAAGTCTTTCTATTTCAAATATTTCAGTAAGGAGAGATTTTACTCTTTTTTATTTTGCTTCTATTGATTTCTATGTTGTTTTGTTTTTCCTCATTATTTGTTTTATCATGTTTAACTAATTTTATTTCTTTTTAATTCTTTAATTGGATTTATTTTCTATCATTTCTTATTTCTCATTTTTATTCCCATTCCTTCTTTTTTCTTTCTTTCTCACTTATTCTGCAGTCTCTTCACAATAACCTTTCCTTTTAATATTTTAATATTGATTTTACTTTCATTAATGCTTTATTTTCTAGAATATTCTATATTATTACTCCCCGTTTTTTCTCTTTAGTGGAAGAGGAAACACTTAGTGGAAATTTTAGTGGAACTGTACAGACTTTACAATAAGTTTTTATAATGTGTTCATATTGGGTCTCCTTTTAAGTTACTGTTACTGGTCGCTATTCTTTCCTCCCAAAGCAGTGCTGTGGATTGAACACATAAGTAGGTGTTTGGGTGCTGAGATATATTCCCAGACTTAAGAATATTATTAAGATAAAATTTCTCACTAAAAAGACCCTATTCAGGGCTAGGGTCATAGCTCAGTGGTACAGCGCTTGCCTAGCATGTGTAAGGTACAAGGTTTGATTCTCAGCACTGCTTATAAATAAATAAAGATCCATTGACAACTAAAAAAATATTTTTTAAAAAAGACCCTATTCATATACTAGTAGAAGAGAAATTCATCACAACAGATGGGTAAACCTCAACACAGAAATGGAAAATATGAGAAAAAAAGGCAATAAGCTGTCTCCAAAAGTTCATAACTCCCAATTTTTGAATCCAGAAATCAAAGGGATGAAATGCCAAAAAATTTTGAAAGATTATAAAGAGATTAATATACAAATAAACAACTGAATGAATTAAGGAATACACTAGAGTAAATGAATGAGAAGTTCAATACAGAGATAGAGAATCTAAAAATGTACCAACAAAAATCTTAGAAATTGGGGCTGGGGCTAGGGCTGGGGCTCAGCAGTAGTGCACTTGCCTGGCATGTATGAGGCACTGGGTTCAATTATCAGCACCACATATAAATAAATAAAATAAAGATCTATCAACAATTTTTAAAAATATTTTAAACTCATAGAAATTAAAAGTTCAATAAATCAAATAAAAACTTTCTTGAAAGTCTCACCAATAGACTAGATCAAGTAGAATATAGAATTTCAAAGAATATATGTAAATAAAAAATATATTAAAAAGAATACAGAATTGGGCTGGGGCTGTAGCTCAGTGGTAGAGCACTTGCCTAGCATGTGTGAGGCACTGGGTTCAGTCCACAGCACCACATACAAATAAATAAAATAAAGGCATTCTGCCCATCTACAACTACAAAAAAAAATTTAAAAAGAATACAGAATTTTAGGGCTTGAAGGCAAGTTGTATAAATTAGAATATTCAACAGTAATAAACAAAAATAAGAAATCATAAACATAATATATAGGAACTCTGGAACAATATTAAAAGACCTAACTTAAGTCTTACAGGTCTTTAAGAAAGAATAAAGGCAAATAGCATAGAAAGTGCATTCAGTACTATAAATATTCATATACAGATAGAAAATCTTGGTGGAACATAGGATAAAAATATAAATAACTCAAGGTAGACCAATATGTAATTCACACATAATATATAATTCTTTCCAAAATAAGCCTCCAAAATCTGCACACTCATAGACATATATATGTATAGACACAAATATACCCACATGCACATGCACATGTGTATATCTATATGTAGATATACACATATACATACACACATATATATATATACATACATACATACATACATAGTTAAAGTAACTGAGGTATAAAATTGTTTGGATGAAACTGATATTGAATAAAAATAGAATTCCAGTGTGACACTGTTTTATGTATTTGCTACCTGTTTTCAGTTGTATTTTTGATGTTGGACTCTTTAAATAAATTATTTTTCAGGTAAAATAAAGTACATTCTGTGAAATAATAGAAGAAAAGCTCCCCAATTTGAGACTGAGAAGGACATTCAGAAATCCAAAAGACATGACCAAAAAAGACCCTCTCCATGACATACTATAGTTTAAATGCTAAAAATCAGGAAAAAAAATAAATAATTCAAAACCTGCCAGAGGGAAATGCCAAGTAACTTATAAAGGCAAATGCACCAGAATAATGGCAGATTTCTCAGCATAAATTCTAAAGGTGAAGAGGGCATGGCAAATGTATGTCAAGAACTAAAAGAAAATACCTGTCAACCTAGACTACTATATCCAACAAAGAATCAAAGAATAAAGATATTTCAAGATAAGCATAAACTAAAGGAACTTATGACCACTAAGCCAGTATTTCAGAATATTTTAATGTTTTTATTAGTGAATTATAGTTATACATAATAGTAGGGTTCATTTTGACATAATTATAGATGCATGGAATATAATTTGCTTCATTTCAGCCCCACATATTTTCTCTTTCCCTGCCCCCACCTCATCTCATTGTTGCCCTTCTTCTAATCTACTGGTCTTCCTCTACTTATTTATTGTTTTTTAATTGATGCTTTTTTAGGCATACATAAAGGTGAAATTAACTGTGGTATATTCATAAAAGTACATAGCATAATTTGGTCAATTTCATTCCATAGTTCCTTCCTTTTCCTGTCCCTCCCCTCCCTTCCCCTGTACTACACTGATCTCCCTTCTGTTTTTATGGGATCCCCCAATTTTTCCTCTAGCAACCATACATGTGAGAAAATATTCAATTCTTGACATTCTGAATCTTATTTATTTCACTTGGTCTGATGTTCTCCAGTCTCCTAGATTTACCAGCAAATGCCATAATTTCATTTTTATTCATAATTAAAACTTCATTTTGTGTTTTATATATTATATATATGGTCTTGAAGAAAGAATAAAGGCAAATAGCAGCTTAGAAAGATATATATATATATATATATATATATACACACACACATATATATGCATAGACAGTGAGACACACACACACACACATACACACACACACTCCCCAAATTCTCACCAACATTTCAAGTTATTTGTACTATTGATGATTGCTTCTAACTGGAGTGAGATAAATTTTCAATGTAGTTTTGATATGCATTTCCCCAATTGCTAGGGATATTGAACATTTTTTCATGTTTGTTGGCCATTAGTATTTCTTCTATTGAGAAATATCTGTTTAGGGATTTTTTTGCCCATTTATTGATTAGGTTGTTTGTTTCTTTGCTGTTAAGGTTTTTCAGTTCTTCATATATTCTGGATTGTAATCCCCTAATGGAGGAGTAGCTGGCAAACATTCTCTCACATTCTAGAGGTAAAGAGAATTTGTATTGGTTTCATTTCTTCTAGGGAGGCTGGCTACATGTGGATTCTACAAAATGGCTGTCCCACCTGGCAAAACTTTTAGCCCACAATTTGGGTTAAATCTTGTGATATTCTCCACTGTCTTTGCTACTTCTCTCCCATTTTAACTTGGTTTGCTTTTCTTTTCAACTGTTGTTAAGAAAGTAAGCTCATGGGATTTCCTCTCCTTTTTCTCTTTGTTACCTCTTCTCCATTCCCACTCTGGTTGGGGTTTGTGGTCAAGGAATTCTGTTCTTATTTTTTGATCCAGAAACCAAACTCCAAATCCCTCCAAGTCTCAACATGTAAAATACTGAGTTTCAAAGACTTTATTCTGTCATGCACTTCACTATTCAGCTGTTCTTTTATTGCTTTATATCTGGGCTGTGGAGGAGTTGAAGGTTGCTGTCCAGATTCATTCTGCCATCTTAAAAAACCCTTCTAAAATGGAGTATTATTAATCTATGAAGAAAAACAAAATTATGCCATTTGCAGGAAAATGTATAAAACCAGAGATCATTATGTTAAACAAAATAAGACAGACTCAAGCAAGTATCACATGTTCTGTATGGGATGTAGGGGTAAAAAAAAGACAAAATGAAAGTAGAAGGAGGGGATCAGGGTGACGGGGAAAGGTAGGTTAAAGGCAAATAAATGGGGATTTTAAATAATCAAAGTACATTGTATGAATATATAAATATGACACAATGAAACAATTCTATATAATTTTATGCCCTAATAAAAAATCTATTTCTTTAACTTGCTTCTATCTCTTTAAGTTTCTCTGCTAGAATTTTTAGATGTTTCTTTGTGCTTTCTTCAAGTAATTGAATTTCCTTAAAATTGCTGTTTGAAATTCTCTATCTGAACATTATTCCATATTGATTACAGAGTGGTCAGTTTCTGGAAGCTTATCTCAAGTACTACATGAGGTTATTTTTTTAGGTTATGTGTTTTTAAAGCACTTGATGCTTTTTGGCTTGTGAAGTTATCTAGGCATTGCAAAATCTGGTGTTTATTTCATTCTCCATAATTTGGCTTGCTTTGTGCCTGTCTTTCCAGAAATTCAGAGCAGGCTGCTTATTTTCTCAAGCCTGTAGTCACTTCCACTATCTCAGCACTAGATGGCACTCAGGTCCAGATTTGCCAAGAATCTGCTGGTAATTTATTGTTGCTGTTTCAGTACTAGAGGGCAATCCAAATCTCCAGTTGTCCCCAATACTCTGTTTCATATATTGATGAGAAAGAAAAAATACAGTCTTTTGTGTACATAAGTATCTCCCTGAGGCCAGTTTAGGCTTGGATGCCTCATCCACAATTACTGGTCTGTAGATCCACTATAGGATTCTACCCAGAGGTGGGCAGAAACATTGTGAATGGGTCAGACCTAGCTCCTTTGTCACATCTATGTACAATAAACCTGCCAAGCTGAGTCACACCCTAGGCTATGGCTCACAATTAATACCACAAAACTGAGATAAGAACAAGGTTCACAGTTTCATGGGCTGTGTATTTCTGAGATAGACTCATGGCACAACACTGCTTCAACCAACTACTGGTGATGCTTTATCCATTCATCAGTTGATGGACATCTAGGCTGATTCCATAATTTGGCTATTGTGAATTGTGCAACAGTAAATATGGGTATGCAAGTAACTGAAGTATGCTGACTTTAATTCATTTGGGTATGTACTCAAGAGTGGTATAGCTGGAAACTCTATACTGATTAAAATAATACCATACTAATTTATATTCCCACCAACAGTGTATAAGTGTTCCTATTTCCCCATATTCTCACCTGCATTGGAATTTTTGGTGATAGCCATTCTTACTGGGGAGAGATGGAATTTCTGTCGTTTTGATTTGCATTTCCCTGATGGCTAAAGATGTTGAACATAGTCTTCATATAAATATTAACCATTTGCACTTCCTATTTTTTTAGAGAACGAGAGAGAGAGAGAGAAGAGAGAGAGAATTTTTTTTAATTTTTTATTTATTTATTTTTAAGTTTTTTTTTTTTTTTTTAGTTCTCGGCGGACACAACATCTTTGTATGTGGTGCTGGGGATCGAACCTGGGCCGCACACATGCCAGGCGAGCGCGCTATCGCTTGAGCCACATCCCCAGCCCGAGAGAGAATTTTTTAATATTTATTTTTCAGTTTTCGGTGGACACAACATCTTTATTTTTATTTTTTTTATGTGGTGCTGAGGATCGAACCCAGTGCCCTGTGCATGCCAGGTGAGTGCGTTACTGCTTGAGCCACATCCCCAGCCCCTGCACTTCCTATTTTGAGAAGGATCTTCATTTCATTTGCCCATTTATTGATTGTTTTTTTATATCTTTTTAAAATATATTTTGGATATTAATCTTCTATCAGAGAAGTAGTTGGGAAAGTTGTCCCCTTACGTAGGTTGTGTTTTCATTCTTCTTTCCATTGTTCAGAAGGAGATATTTAATTTTAAGCAATACCATTTGTCATTTTTGCTACTATTTTCCTAACTCTTGGAAGTTGTTTCCTGTGCTTTTATCTTGAAGTATTTCCCTTATGTTTTCTTCTAGAAGTTTCAAAGTTTCAAGTCTTATATTTAGGTATTTAATCCATTTTGAGTTGACTTTTGTATAGTTTGAGGGATATGAGTCTATTTTCAATCTTCTATATATGGATATCCAGTTTTCTCAACAGTATGAAAATGACCATCCTTTACCAATGTATGTTTTTGGTAAAGTCCACCACAATGAAAATTCCAGAACACAGAAAAAAGAAATTAAAGAAGACACCAGAAAATGGAAGGATTTCCCATGTTCATGGATTGCCAAAACTAATGATTAAAATGGTTATATTACCCAAAATGATCTACAGATTTAATGTGATCCCTATCAAAACACCAATGACATTCTTCACAGAGTTGGGGAAAACAATCCTAAAATTCATATTGAAAAAGAAAAGACCCAGAACAGACAAAGAAATCCAGAGCAAAAAGAGCCATGCTGAAGGTATCATTTCTTACAGAGTCATAGTAACAGAATCATGGAACTGTTGTTAAAACAGACATGTAGACCAAAGGAATAGAATAGCGGACACAGAAAGAAACACACTCAGATATTGCATCAAATTTATGAGAGATATTAATCTTTAATTTTTTGTGTCTACTTCATCTGGTTTTGGTTATTAGGTCATATTAACATAATAATAATATGTTATTATTATTAACTGAATAAAGTTTGCATCCATTCTTTAAACTTTGAATTTGAATTCTTTAAGCTTTGAATTATCCAGTCAAACTATCTCACCCTGGGAGATCCATTTAGAGGAGTTTTTAATCACAAATTCCATTTCATTCATATACATAGTATATATAATATACTATACATATGTGTGTATATATATGTATATATACACAAACTCAGATAAAACAATTCAGATTACAAACAAATTCAGATATAAAACAATTCAGATTATGTTTCATCTTGAGTTTTAGTACTTTGGTTTTTGAGTTTTTCCAAGTTCTAAAAGTTATAAGCACAAACTTTTTAGTATCTTTTTCTTTATTCTCTTATCCTTTTAGTATTTCTTTGTTTTTATGACTGCAGAATCTGTAATAAGACATCTGTTTCATTCCATACCTTGGTGTTTTTTCCTCCTCCCTTTTTATATTTGTAAATCTTGATAAAGTTTTATCAATTACTTTGATTTTTAAGTACTCATCTTTTTATTTCATTGATTTTTTCTAGTGTTCTTGTTTTCAATTTCACTGATATTTTTCTTTTATCTTAATTGTCTTCCTTCAAATTGTTTTGGTTTAAATTTGTTTTTTGTCAAGGTTTTTAAAGAATTAACTTAGATTATGAATTAATCTTTCCTCTCTCCTAATGTAAGTATTTAGTGCTATAAATTTTCTTCTCATTTCCATTCATTTGTGCCCCTTTAATTTCTTTTAAGACATCCCTATTGGCTAGTAGAAGTATGTTCTTTAATTTTAAATTGTGTTAGTTTTTTTTTTTTTTTTGACATTGTGACCAAAATACCTAACAAGAACAACTTAGAGGAAGAAAGTTTATTTGGAGCTCAGAGTTCCAAAGATTTTGGTCCATGGTTGGATGACTCCATTGTTCTGGGTCTGAGATGAAGCTGAACATCATGGGGACAGGGTGTGAGAGAAGAAAGTTGCTCAGCTCATCACAACCAAGAAATAGAAGGAAAGAGAGAGATTGATAAGATATAATCCCCATGGGCATTTCCTCAGTGATCAATTTCCTGCAGTCATGACCCACTTGCCTACAGTAACAACCCAGTATTCAATTCAGATTCTTAATTCACCAAATGGATTAATTCTCCACTGATGAGGTTATAGCACTCATAATCTAATGATTTCAGCTCTGAGCATTCCTGTGTTAAAAGTCTTAATACATAAGCTTTTTTGGGGGGGGGGACATTAAACATTAAACCACAACAGAAGTGTTTGGAGATGTTACTGTTTTCCTTTTATTACTGAGTTTTACTTTTATTCAATTGTGGTTAGAGTATAGTTTCTGTATGATTTGAAATATTTTAAACATTATTGAGTTAAGCTTATTACTCAAGATATAATCTATCTTTTAAAATGTTCCATGAGTTTTTGAAAAGCATATGTGTTCTCTTATTACTGAGTGGAATATGCTATGATCCTGTTATTTGTATTAAGTTTTCATATATGATTGCTAATTTTATGTCTACTAATTTTATCAATTGTTGTGAGTAAGGTATTCTATCCCAAGGTACAAATGTGGATTTGTCTATTTCTACTTTTAGCTATACCAGATTTTATTTCACATAAGTTGTAAAAAGGATGACCTGTGAGAGAGATGAGAGATGGCTAGAATAGAGGCAGAAACAGTAGAGTACAAATCTACTCAGGAGATTCTGAAGTACCATAAGTTTGAGAACCAATGGAGTAACATAAAATGGTGCTTCTAGAAAGTGGAAACATCTGAACAAAAGTAGAAATATAAGCTATGTTTCAGATGATGAGAGGGCCAACTCAATGAGGTGATAGGATACATCATATGGTGTAAGGGCAAATACATTTATACTGGTAAGAGTATGAGAACACATAGAAACATTACAAAATTAGATCTAATGTTACAAAATAGAGCTCACTTGAAGGATTTGAGGCAGGAGCTTACATATTGGCTGAGAATTATTGTAGTTAAAAGCACAGGCTCAGGCTCTAGTACTAAACTCCCTTGTTCAAACCCCATTATCTCCAAATTCTATCTGAGAGAATCTTGGGAAAGCTACTTAACTTATTAAAGTCAATATTTCAGGATTATTAGACTGACACTATCATTGAGGATAACTAAGTAAAGATGAGTCATTTGGTTAGAATGAACATTCTTTTAGAAATCAGTTCTGTTAATCCCTCTTCTAGCAGCAGAATGTTAAAGTTGTGAAAGAGCTGTGGTATTTTGCTAAGATGACCTTTGTATGTAATGCTTAACCAGCATGTGGGGCATTTTTTTTGAGGGAAGATCTTTCTCAATTCTTTCAAGGCTTGGCAGTCTAGTGTGGATTTCATTTGTTTTTTGTGATTTTTTTTCACCAGAATTGAGGTATGCTGTGGGAAGTACTAGAAGCACTATAATATTCAGTATACATCTTGTAGAAATATTTTATTGTTTCCCATGGAAAGCAAAGCACAAAAGGAAAATGAGAAAATAAGATAGACCTAAGAAGAGAGGGGTTAGCATTGCTATTAAACATATTAAATCATTTAATCCTCACAATGGCCCTATGAGGTAAGTACTATTATTGACCCAAATTTGTCAATGAAGTTCAGAGGATTTAAGAAACTTACCACAGTCACAAAGTCACTAAATGACCTGACTAAGGTGAGACTCAGAACTCTGATTCCAAAATCCATGCTTTTGGGGGGGTACTATCCTGACTATTTGGATTTTCTTTTTCTATAACTTTTGCAATTTCTTTCTTGAAGTTATCTGAAAGAGAAGAAGAGAGGGAAAGGCACCAATTTTAAGATTTTAGAAAACACTGGAAAGACACAAAAGTATAAGACCTTTGAAACCACAGAGAACACAAAACAGCCAACAGGGCTTATAGGATACAGAATTGGACAAAGGGTAAGATGCATTATCAGTACCAACAATGATTAACAGTGACCTGGAAATGGGACTAATCTGCAATATACATTATTCCTGCACTTAAAGGATATTAACTGAACACCTGTTATGCACTAGGCTCTCCTCTAGGCATTGGTCATCTCATGGAGAGCAAAACAGAAAGTTCATAAGAATGGAGCTTCCATTTCAGTGGTCCCTTACACTTGTGAAAAACTATACCATGGCACACATTGTTAATTGTTAACAAGAAACTATAAACAAACATGTAAAGATAGACTGATAGGATGGGTCTTGGTTTAGCTAGAATGGTCAGAGGAAATTTTTCAGAGGCATAACATCTAAATAGAAATTGTAGCTTGCCAATCAAGACCATTAATCTGGAATCAGTGATGGATGCCTGGAGATTTTCAGGGAAGACTCTGAAATTTGAAGTCCACTGTGGTAATCCAGTCAAGACATGAAAGATGAGTGTGGGTGTAAGGAGAGTTGTTGATTCTAGGCAGAGGAGTAATTGCAAAAAATGCGTGGAAACAAGGATAGAAATACAGCTCCCACGCTACCCTCAGAAAAGGCACCCAAAATCCAAAAGTTATCTCAGAAAGGGATTCCACTTTTTCTTCAAGACATATTTAGTCAGGAGAGAAAGGAAATAACAATGATTTTTAAAGTGTAGATTGTAAAAAGTAAGAAATACAGAGCCATGAATCAATCCAGAATCTCATCCTAAAACGTTAAAGGCAAATGGAGGTCAAACATAGTCCAATCATGTTACAAACAGGGAAGTTGGAAACAAAATGTTAGTAGGCAACATTCAATTGACTAGAGTAATTTTCTTTCCTGGATGCAAGTACCTTAGAGAAAAATACCACCTGTGAGATGCACAGAGGCTGAATCATAGTGTTAGTGTATTGGCTCTCAAATATTCATGTGATTTCAATGTAAGAAAAATCATTCCACTTCTTTCAATCCTCCCACTGTCATTATAATTCAACAATTAGTCATTCTTTCTCTTAGATCTGGATGTGATTTTGTTTTTCTCTGATTAGACAAACACACACACACACACACACACACACACACACACACACATACAGGGATTTTTGTGTGTGAGGTGCTGGGGATTACACCCAGGACCTTGTGCATGTGAGGCAAGCACTCTACCAACTGTGCTGTATCACCAGCCCAACACATACAGTTTTAATAAACGATTTAGAGTAAATTATTAGGACAATTAATCTTTTTATTTAATAAACACGAATTCTATATTTGCTGTATATAATGTGACATAGGCATTTTGGATAAATATATAGTAAATTAAAGAAAATGATGATAAGCCATGATTCATGGTCCAGGTAGAATGAGTTTTCTGAAAACCTGTGAGAACTTCTTTACTAATTAAATTTACATAAACTAGCCCCACTGATGAATCAAAATAACTCCTTTTTTTAATTGGTGCATTTTAATTACATAGATTTGGGGGTTTCATTGTAGCATATTTATGCATATATAAAATCATAATTTGAGCAATTTTACTACCCATTACTTCATTCCTCCACCCTCTCCTCTTCTCTCACCTTGATCCTCTTCCTATACCATAATGGCCCCACTTTATTTTCATGAGATCCCTTTTTAATTGGTTCTTTTTAGTTATACATAACATTAGGATTTATTTTGACATAATTATAAAAGCATAGAATATAATTTGTTCTAATTCAGTCCCCAGTACTTCCCCTTTCTCTCCTTTTCTTCCCCCCCCCCCCCCGCTTCCTTTCCCTCTACTCTACTGATCTTTCTGTTATTTACTCATATATATTTTTTAATTAGTTTCTTATGGATACAGCTGATGGTGAGATTCACTGTGGTATATTTATATATGTACATAATAAAGTTAGGTCACATTAATTCTACTGTCTTTTCTTATCCCATTCCTCCTCCCTTCCCTTCATTCTCTTGATTACTCCACTAGAGATCCTTTTTTTTTTCCTGTTTATTCCCTCTAGCTTCCACATACCAAAGAAAACACACTATTTTTCTCTTCTAGTCTGGTTTACTTTACTCAAAATTATGATCTCTAGTTCTATTCATTTTCCTGGAAATGACATAATTTCATTCTTTTTTTTACTGGTTGAATAAAACTTCAGTGTTTATATATACCACATTTTCTTTATCCATTCATCATTGAAGGACACAAAGACTGATTCCATAATTTGGTTGTTGTGAATTATGCTGCAATGAACATGGATATGCATGTATCTCTACAGAACACTGACTTTAATTCTTTTAGATATATACCAAAGTGTGGAATAGCTGGATCATATGGTGGATGGTATGGTAGTTCTATTTATAACTTCTTGAGGAACCTCCATATTGATTTACATAGGGGCTGTACTAATTTATATTCCCACCAACAATGTATAAGAGTATCCCCCCATGCATGCTTACCAGGAAAAAAGTGACTCTTAAAGTGGTAATTCCTCTTTAGTTTATTGATCCTTTTGTTTTTTGCAGGTTCTCATTTCCAAGCATGAAGATGGAATGATTAAAATAATCATGTCAGCTCTCAGGACATTAGTTTGAACTCAATGATGATTTAATCTCTGAATTTCCCCACAATCCATAATGATAATTGTATGCACTCTATATTTTGATATTTAAAATTTAATTGAATACATTAAATATGTACATGGAAAATAGTCATATCACAGGGAAAATTAGTGCTAACTACCTATATAACTTTCAATGAGTATCATACTCTCTCTAGCCATATCAGGAAATTACATACCTATTGGACCTATAAGTCCTAAACAGTAAGGCTATCTGTTGGAGTCAGAGACTGAATTCTTTGGAACAGTAATTTATTAATATATTATTTGTTCAGCTAATGTTGATATTATAATCTCTATTACACTCTGGATTCTGAGTTAGATTCTGGGAATAAAAAATGAATTATATTCTAGGCTTTAAGAAATCTACAGTATAAAAGGTGGTTAAGTCAGAAAAGAAGATCAATAGAATTATGGGTGTCATTAAAGCAATCTCTATGTAGTATAAAATTATGGCTATGATTTATTGACACATCAAAATGACACATCAAAAATGGTGTTAGGAGCTCAGGGTTAAAATGCCAATAACTAAGTTATTATTTAACCTATACCTCTAAAACAGATATCATGATTATTTCAATTTATAGTTGAGAAACTGAATTTTTAAAAAGTCAATTATTTGTCCTAGTTCAGCCAGTGAAAAGTGGTACAGAAAGCATTTTGACCAAAGTAGTAAGACTCCAGAGTCTGTACAATTAGCCAGTATACTATTTAGCCCCAAGGCAGAGACCTGATAATTAAATGCATAAGTCTAGCATAAAGATATATACACTTCAAATAAGGTAAAGGCAATGTGGTAATCAGAATTATAAAGGTATACTCTCAAGATTCCCAACACCCAGTTATTCCATTAATCTTAGGTTCTGTTGTGAAGTAAAATAATTTTGGCTAATCCTAAGAGATTATTCTGAATAATTTGGGTGGTCCCAAGATGTCTTTTAAAATAGAGGAGGAGGGCAGATGGCGGATCAGAGAGATTTGGAGAAATAGAAAGAGGCACATGGAATGAGGCAGAAGAGAAGATTGGAAAGATTTAACTGAAAACCCAATTTGCTATTACTGGCTTTGAAGACAAACAAAGTATCAAAGAATGTGGGCAGCCACTCAGCCAACCACTAACAAGGATGCAGGGGGCTGGGGCTGTGACTCAAGTGGTAGCACGTTCGCCTAGCATGTGTAAGGCACTGGGTTCGATTCTCAGCACTACATAAAAACAAAATAAAGATATTGTGTCCACCTAAAAATAAAAAATAAATTAATCAAAAAAACAAGGATACAGGGACTAAATGGAATTGAATTAGGTCAATTACTTGAATGAGCTTTGTTTTACGCTGCTTTTTTGCAGCTATGATCAAAAGACCTAAAACAAAAACAATTTTAAGGAGGAAAAGTTTATTTGGGGGCTCACAATTTCAGAGGTCTCAGTCCATAAACAGCCAACTCCATTCCTGGAGGCTCTAAGTGAGACATAGCATCATGATGGAAGAGTGTGGTGGAGGGCAGCAATCATGTGATAATCAGAAGGCAGATGATACACTTATCAGATGTAAAACATAAAGCCCAAAGACAGGGACCCACCTCCTCCAGCCCCACTCTACCTGCCTTCAGTTAATCTACATCAGGGGATTAATTCACTGATTATATCAAGGCTCTCATAATCTAATAATTTCACCTCTGACTGTTCTTGCATTGTCTTACACAAGAGTTTTTGTGGGACACCTCACATTCAAACCATAAGAAGCTTGAAAGAGGATTATCTTCCAGAGTCTCCAGATAAGAGCTGAGGTCACTCAATATCTTGATTCTGGCCTGTGAGACCTGGAGCAGAGAAACCAACCAAGACACACTGCTGTTGGATTTCTTACCTACAGAAACTGTGAAATAATAAACTTTGTTTTTTGAAGATACTAAGATTGTGTTAATTTGTTACAGTAGCAATATAAAACTGTGAAGTTTGCCCTTGGGTGAAGCAAAAGGGAGAGGGTAGTCATTATCCCCTAGAATCCTGAGATGAAATAACAAAATATAAATTATTTCATCCGAATCTCCAACTTACTACTATGTAAATCAATGGAGGTATGATGATGTGGGGGCCTAGACATTCTCAAATTACCATCCATATTTAAAATTCCAATGGTGCAGTTATATTTAACTTGAAGTCATATGATATATGTATTTATGGATTTCCATTGTTTTAAGTTATTGAATCAGAATTTCACAGCAACATGAAACTTAATCTGTTGATCAAATTCTTCACAGAATTCTTCACAGAATTCTTCAGCTAAGGCCAGCCACTTAGCTTCTCTGTTACCTCAATGCTAAAATGATAGTAATGATGGAATGTTCCACATAAAGTTTTCTGTAATATTTAAATGAGTTAATTTGTGTTAGAGGGCTTAAAAATGACATAATAAATATTCAACATATTACCACTAGAAATTTTTAGAGAAACCAGAAGCCCAGATTTTATCAAGGAACTTTACATTTGGGGGAAGGTGGCAGCTCAGAGGGATTAGCAGTTATATAGCAGCACATTGAGAAAGGTAAGTGGTGAGAAAAGACAGGGAAAAAAACTCAAATGAGTAGGCAAGCAGGAGAAAATAAAAAATATTGGTTTCTATAATAGATAATTAATAAAAACAATAAACAACATCAGTATTTGGCATGCTATGGCTCACTTTGGGGGGGAAACACTCTTACAACAAGCCAAAAGGTATTCTCCCACCAAGCTTAAGAAACTGAACAATATCCCCACAATTGGAGCAGATAAACTCAGAAAATCTGGGCTGTGCCTACATAGGAGAAAGTCCACAAATTCTCTGGGTGGAAAGAGAATCAACATTCCAAAGCAGAAGTGATTAGAGCTTCCCTAGAAGAGAAGGTTAGAGTGGGAAAGGGCTTATTGATTGGACTTCTCCAGCCAGTAGACCAGGAATTCCTGCCATTTACCATTGTTTTTCAGAAATAGTTTTTTTTTTTCACTTTCTCTTTTTATTTTCTTTTTGTCCTGTATTTGGTATACTTGCTTTTTGAATATCCAAGAACAAACAACTATTTAGGCTCAACTTCTCACTGGAATGGTGAGTTCCCATTCTGAGAGACAATCTGAGCAAAAAAGAGTCTGGGACTCTGGGGAGAAACTCAGAGTGACTATTCAATCACTTTGCAAAGTGGAGAAGAATAAAAGACATTCCTATTTAAAATTGATAGGATGATCTTTGGGATAGTTTGGTTGATGGGTGTGGGGAAACTGGAATAAATCAGGAACAGACAGGAGTCCTACCTCCTTCAAACCCAGAAGTGACGGGAAGATAGAGTAATGCTCCCACACACCTCTCCTCAGAGCACACACAGGGTTTCTCAGAACGGGTAGTGCAATGCAATCCAGGACAGTCTACAGATGGAGCACGTGGAGGAGCTGTCCAGATGTTTTGTGAGACTCTTATCCTCAGACACAACAACAAAGCCATTTTTAAAAATATTTTTGTTGTTGTTGTAGTTGGACACAATACCTTTATTTTTTTTAATTGATTTACATGTGGTGCTGACAATCGAACCCAGGGCCTTGCATGTTCGAGGTGAGCGCTCTACTGCAGAGCCAAACCACAGCCCAACAAAGCCATTTTTGACAGTGAAATCTGTTCATTCCCATCTCTCCTTCTAGTAGTGTTAGTCAGGCAAGAAGGGGGCCAAATTCAGCAAACAGACTCACCTCACAAATTTGGCTGGTTTGGGTCAGAGCTAAAAACAAACAGAATGATATTTGCATCATACAAACTTCCTCACAGTTCAAACTTTCTAAAATTGAAACACCAGATATAAAAGTCTTTATTTCAAAAACTTCAACAAGAAATAACATGACCCTCTATGATAATTATTTATAATCCAATTGATACTAATACTTAGTGTCTCCTATATACAACTTTTTGCTTCACTACCATATGTCTCCCCTATTCTATGTCCATTTTACTGTATTTTAACTGACATCCCTTCCCAACTCATTTAATTTCTTCTTTCTTTTTCTTTTATTCCTATCTCTATTTTCTTTCCTGTAGCCCATCTTCAAATTCAATAAAGTGTATAATTATTAATGTCTAAGCTTTTCAGCCTATTTGTTATAACTCTTCACCTACATTCCTTCTGGATTAAGAAAGTTGTAGCAATTGTTAGTTATTACACTTATAAAATATGTTTATATATACTTACTCTTGAATTATCACTGTTATTTGTGAAATTCACTCCTTTCAAAGAATAATTAGGGTTTGAAATTAACACTGATTTTGCTTACCAAATGTGTTGGTGCCTAAATATATTTTGATAACTGTACTTGTTATAATGACATAAATACTCACCAAAGTACCTGCACATAAAAGAGAAAGAGAACTACATCTCAATAGATGTACAAATCGAGGACCACTGAAAACATGAGGACAACAGGTCAACAAGACAACTACAAAAATTTACTTACACCTCCAATAACTGAACCCACAGATATTGAAGGACATGAATTCAGAGAAGATCACAAAAACTTTATTATTAAAATAATTGATAAAAGAAGTTCTAAGGAATAGAATGAGATAAAATGCAGCAAGTGAAAAAGTATTTCAACAAAGAGTTAGAAATTCTAAAAAGAAATCAAATGGAAATTCTGGAAATGAAAGACAAAATAAATCAAATAAAAATATATAGTTGAAACTATCACCAACAGATTAGATTACATAGAAAACAGAACTTCAAGCCTTGAAGATAGGGTATGTGAATGTTGATCAGTAATAAGGAAAAAATATGAACTGAATACACAAAATCTCTGGGACAACATTAATATCAAATATTACAACAATTGTAAGAGTCATTGGAATTGAAGAGGGTATGGAGATGCAGGCTAATGTCATTAATAACCATTTCAGTGAAATCATAGCAAAAAATTTTACAAAAACATTAGGAATATGGATATCCACTTATAGGAGGCATACAGAAGCCCAATGAGACAAGATCAAAAAATACTTCTCTAGAAAACATTATAATTAAAATGCCTAACATTCAGAATAGGATGGAATCTTCAAAGCCTCAGGAGAAAACTGTCAGGTCACAGAGGTTAACAGATGATAACTTCTGATATCTGAGTTTAGACTCTAAAATCCAAGCAGGCTTGGAGTGAGATATTGTAAGTCCTGAAAGAAAGTTAAAAAAAAAAGAATTGCTACATTCATCAAAGCTATCCTTCAGAATCATAGAAGAAATGAAAACATGCCAGCATCAGCACTCATCACCAACACTGCAGCAAAAAAAAAAAGAAATACTATAAATAGCAGAACAAGAAAAGAAACACCAAAACCACAAAATGGAGGAAGCTCACTAGAAGAGCAAATAAAAATTAAGATCATATCAAAGCCAGGTATGGTGGCATAGTTGAGCAATCCCAGCAATTTGGGAGGCTGAGGCAGAAGGATTGCAAGTTCAAAGCCAGCCCTAAACAATTTAGAAAGACCTTATCTCAAAATAAAAAATGAAAAGGTCTGAGATGTATCTCAGTGGTTAAGTGCCCCAGGGTTCAATTCCTGGTACAAGAAAAAAAAACATATTAAATATATGAAACACATCAACACAGCGGTAAATAATAAATAGCTTTCCATAATAAAACTGAATATAAATAATCTCATGATCTCATCTCTCTAATAAAAAGGCAAACTGGAAGAGTGAATTAAAACAGAAGACCCAACTATATATTGATTGCAAAAGACTCAAAGGCAAAGACATTCACAAGCTGAAAGTAAAAGGATGGAAAAGAATATTTCATGCAAGTAGAGTCCAAGAAGAAGTAGCTATTCTCATATTTGACAAAGATTTCAACCAAAAATCAGTCAGAACAGACAAAAAATATTCACTTCATACTGATAAAGGGAAAAATTCAACAAAAGGATAGAAAAAGTAAATATTTATGCCTCAAAGTTGGTATACCTAATTACATAAACAAACACTTCTTTATATAAAGATTCAAACAGGATCCAATGTAATAATAATGGGTAATTTTAGTACCCCTGTCTCACTGATAGGTAATCCACATACAATATGAATAATGATATTTCTGACCTAAAAATACTATAAATCACATGAACCTACTAGATCTCTACAGAACATTGCATCCAACATCAGTTGAATTCACTTTCTTCTCAAGAACTCATAAAGCCTTCTTCAAAATAGACCATATTTGTAGTCACAAAGCAAGTCTTAGCAAATACAAAAAAAAATTCTTACAATTCCGTGGCTCTTATTAGATGAAGTTAGGAATGAAGTTAGAAATCTACATCATGAAATATTATAAAAACATGGAGATTGAACAATACACTTTTTAAAAAGTTTTTAGTTGTCAATGGATCTTTTATTTATTTATTTGTTTGTTTGTTTGTTTATTTGTTTATTTATTTATATGCAGTGCTGAGGATCAAACCCAAGGCCTCACACATGCCAGGCAACTGCTCTACCCTTGAGCCACAACCCCAACCCTGAACAATACACTTTTTGACTGATGATAAAAATCATAGGGGAGAGGAGGGGAGGAGTAGGGAGGATAGGAAGGGAAGCAGAATAGAATAGACAATACAATTGATGTATGTACATTCCATGTATGTATAATATGTCGAAATGCATTCTGCTGTCATGTATGACTAAAAAATAATAAAAATAAAAAAATAAAAATAAAATAAAAAAGATAAAATCATAGAATAAATAAAGGGAGAAATTTTTAAATTCCCAGAATTAAACAAGAATTTTGATAAAAATAAAATTATCTCTATTTGTTGATGACAAGTGCCTATATTTAGAAGACAAAAAGATTCCACCAGAAGATTTCTAGAGCTGATACATTTCTCAAAGTAGCAGGATATAAGATCAAAATACAAGCATCAATAGCTTTCTTGTACACCAATAGTGAACTTAATGTAAAAGAAAACAATTCCATTTACAATAGTCTCAAAACAATAAAATACCTAGAAATAAATTTAACAAAGAAAGTGAACCACCTCTAAAATAAAAACTGTAGAGCACTGAAGAAAGAAATTGAAGCACACATAAGAAAATGGAAAGACCTCCAATGGTCTTGAACAGGCAGAACTAATATTTTTAAATCAGCTTATTACCAAAAATGACCTACAGGTTCAATGCAATCCCCATCAAAATAATAATGAAATTCTTCATAGAAAAAATAGTTCTGAAATTCATATGGAATAATAAAAGATCCAGAATAGTCAAAGCAATTCTGAGCAATAGTAGCATTGCTGAAGGCATCACAATACCCAATCTTAAATTATACAACATTCCTCTAGTAACAAAAACAGCATGACATTGGCATAAAAGCATACATAAGTCTAGTGGAATAGAATAGAGTTCACAGAGACAAACCCACACAAATAGTCATCTGATTCTTGACAAGGATGCCAAAAACTTACGTTGTAGAAAAGAGTCTTTTTAACAAATGATGCTAGGAAAACTGGATATCCATATGTAGAAGAATGAAACTAGATCCCTACTTCCTACCCTGCAAAAGAGGTCAGCTCAAAGTGGATCAAAGACCTAGGGTTTAGACCAGAAACTCTGGAAGTACTAGAAGAAAACAGAGGGTCCATACTTCAATATATAGGCATAGTCATTGGTTTCCTTAAGAGTCCTAAAGCTCATGGAATAAAACCAAGAATCAGTAAGTGGGATGGCATCCAATAAAATGTTTCTGCTAAAATCAGCATACTATAATGATCTATGCATATTAATACTCACAGCAGTGCAAGTCATAATAGCCAAGTTATGGAAACAATCTAGGTGTTGTCAACAGATGAATGGATAAGAAAATGTGATACACAGACACACACACACACACACACACACACACACACACAATGGAGATCTACTCAGCCATAAATAAGAATGAAATTAGGCATTTTCTGGTAAATAGCTAGAACTGAAGAACATCAAGCTAAGTTAAATAAGACTCAGAAAACCAAAGGTTTAATGTTTTCTCTCATTTGAGGAAGCAAGAGCAAAATAATGGGAAAAGGGAGGGATATGGATATCATAAAGACATAAGGAAGATAAATGGAGTAGAAGAAGGAGATAGGGACAGAGAAGGAACAGGAAAGGGAGGAAATGCAGACTGAATTTAACAAAAGCATGCTATGTGATTCCACAGGAAATTCCATATACATAAAGTATATGTAGAAAGCACCAATCAAAATAAATAAATGAGCTAAAGGAAGATTAGTAGAGGAAGAAGAAAGAGGAGAATGCGGACAGAAATGGAGTAAATCAAATAAAAAATTGTTAAGTTGGACCATGGTAAATTGGGGACCATCGAATTCTACCTTCACACAATCCTGAGACACATAATACCATCCATATTTGAAGAAACTGAAGAACAATGACATTAAGTGGATAGTCTAAGATTGCAGAACCAGTTTATGAAGAAGCTGTTTAAATGCTAGGCTGACTAGGATTTAACTTACTTCACAACTGGTTTTGTTCTACTATGCTATACTGCTAATTGGCAAAAAGATGTTACCTGTGTGATTTTTTTAAGTATTTCTTTTCAACAATGACAATGCATGAATTACTGCTACATAAAATAATGGGGATGAATCTTACAAGCATAATATTGAGCAAAAGAAGGCAGACACTAAGTAATACATACTGATAGATTCCATTTATGTAAAGTTCAAAAACAGATACACTAAATTTATTGTGTTAGAAATTAGGATGGTGTTTATCTTTGGGAAGGAACTGTGACTAGAAAGGAACATAAAAGTCTCTGAGAGGCTGCTAATATTCTGTTTCTTTTTCTGGGTTCTGGTTACACAGATGTGCCCATTGAATTCTACACACTTGATGTGGGCACTTTACACATATATTTATATATAATATTTCAATAAGCTTACTTAAAATTATTCCTCTCAAATTAACTATGTGGCTAGGTTATGAATTTACATCTTCCTTAGGCCAGTGTGCCTAGTATTTGACTACTACATACAGGCTATTCTAATCAATTATCACAAGATACACACACACACACACACACACACTCAAATTTTCATTTCAGTCTAACTATCCTTGAATCCTAGCTCTGCTACCTATTAGATGTATGACCTTGGGCAAGTGAATTAACAGTTCTACACCTCATTTTTCTCTTTAACAAATGAGAATAATGAGTACCTACTAATAATTACTGTGAGAATGCAATTGCCATCCCTTAACTAATGATCACCAAGTCATCATAATAATCATTCTCATAACTCTCTTGTTCCCATTAAATAATTGTCCTCACCAGACAGATTTTCATGTTCCTGCATAAAGAATTATAAATATCTTCTAGGAAGTGTTTCCTAAATCATGGTAGCACAGCTACAGGAAAAACCTAAGGATGTGAACAATTCAGTGTTGTCTGTTGTTGGTTATCTAATTTTTAGGAAAAAATATTTTTAAAAACCTTCCATAGAATATATTTATACTTACAAATTTTTGGCTCTGGGGACAACTGTTATTCACTAGCATACTCTTTTTCACCTACAACCAATATGCTTGTTCACATCACCAAGTGCCTCCTCTTTATTGTCTATGTTTACTCCGAGACATAACTGGAATTTTCCCTCAAAACTAACTTCACTTTCACTTTGTTCAGATGAGTAACTAAATGTCTAAATTAGCTTTTCTTTCCCTATGACTGCTTCATTTTATGAGGCAGATTATTCAGAAAATAGATTCTGCGCTCCCTTACGCACATTGAAAATCACTCATATCTGTTTCTACAAATCTGTTTTCTATTCTTATTTTTTATGGGTTGAGCAAAAGCAACAGAAAAATTTAAAACTCCAACAACAAACAACAATTGATTTGTTCTTTTTGCTTATGATCAGTAGAATGTTCCCCTCACACAGAATTAGCACAAGATTTTGTAACCTAATTGTATTAAACCGGTTTCTTATATCAGAACAGCGCCAATATCCTCCTCTCTTAGAACCCTAAAGGTATCTCCCTATCTAGTCTTTACTCTGTTAATTTCATGCCCAATGTTCTATACTATTTTCCTTCTGAAGAGAACTTGAAATCAATTAGAAATCTACATATAATGGTACCACCATGTAAATATTCTTTGTCTCATCTTCTGTTTCATGACTCTTACCATTCACTCTCCAATCCTTTTCTGTCAATGTCATCAATATCTAGTCTACTTCTTTCCTTGGCTAATGTCCCTTGGCTACATTTCTCCACAGAACCTTTTTATTTTGTACTGGGGATTGAACCCAGGGACATTCAATCACTGAGTTATGTCCCCAGCCCTTTTTATTTTTTTATTTTGAGACACTCAATAAGTTGCATAGAGTCTCACCAAGTTGCTGCTGCTGGCCTTGATCTTGAGATTCTCTTGCCTCAGCCTCTGGAGCTATTTGGATTATAGCCATGTGCCATAGTGCCTGGCAGAAGCTTGTGTTTTTAACTTTCTCTTTTTGGCCCTTCATAGTTTTTCCTGCATTCAGCTGGGTTTGTCACCTCTCTTATTTTCTTTCAAACTTTGGTGTTACCAGCTTTTCTCTCTTTGATTATTTCTGTATATTTTGAGTTATTATTATGCTATACACTAAATTCTCACCTACATGTGATAAGTGTATGTATGTGACTATGTACTCCCTCTGCCATCACAACCCTATGAACTTCTCCCAAAACAATGGATTTCTGATTTATTAATTTCAACTGCAAAAAAATCAAACAAACCCTATACTTGCTTATTTCATTGATTCCGCTCTTCCTAAACAGCATTGTGAATAACAGACTATAATAAGGTTCCTTTCCAATGCACCCCACTTTGAGAACCAGAAAATAGGAGTTAATTGAATGCCTTTTGAGAATTAAATTGTATGGTGGCATTTTATTAATCAAAGAAAGTAGATTCAAAATCATCTGAGGAAATGGAACGATTCTCAGTCCACCATAATGTTAAGTATATTGTGACCTGATTGACTGTATTAGCATTTTAAGAAAGAATAAGCCACAGAAATATAGTAAAAAGTGGGTCCCCAAAGTAAACATTGGCAATACTCAAATGAATAAAGGTGCCTTAACCATTCAACTTGCAGTATTTCTAACTCTGTAAGCAAGACTATCTCTGTTGGAAGATAGATGTACAGCAACTAGCATGAATTTATACAATTAAACTTTTGGTTTGTAACAACCATTCTACTACATCCCATTCATCACACATCTTTCTATTGATTTGGCTTGTATCTGCTCTTATTAACAATGTGGTGGGCTTACAATTTACATTCAATAAATAATCAAATAGCTCTCATTTTATAGTTATAATTTTTATTTGGCTTTCCATTTAGCTTTTCAAGGGATATGTACTGATATGAGTCATAGACATGAGTACTTTCAGTAGATGTAACAATGCTTTTTATCATTGAAAATTAATAAATTGACGTTCTCCCATCTGCTTTTTCATTTGCATGAATCAGTCTCTCAGAGCTTGAACTACACTGAATGCTGATGAGACCTGCAAAGCAGAAGAAAAAGCATAGCCAGCAAGGCAACTCTTATTTTTTTTTAAAGAGAGAGGAGAGGAGAGGAGAGAGAGAGAATTTTTAAGTATTTATTTCTTTTAGTTTTCGGCGGACACAACACCTTTGTTTGTATGTGGTGCTGAGGATCGAACCCTGGCCGCACGCATGCCAGGCGAGCGCGCTACCGCTTGAGCCACATCCCCAGCCCAAGGCAACTCTTAAATCTTCAAACATTTTTGTTTATGTATACTTCTTAAAGAATTTTAAACAAATGCCTACTTCCTGATACATATTTAACATCTAAATTTTGTCATTATATAGTTACAATTACAGATATTATAATTATAATTGTATGGTAATTTGTGGGATACTATAAATATTAACATTTTGAAATTATTATGTAACTCTCTTATTTATATTCAACAGGATTTAAATACTATAGCAATTAGAGATGAGACCCACTTTATTAACAGATTGTTCTTTAACAGTGGAAAATTTATAATGTTCCTTTTTTCCTTTGATGTGTATTTCTACTTATTTCCTCCTCCACCAGACTTTTGTCCTAACTTTATGTACTTTTATTTTAAAAATCCTTTCACTGACCACCATATCTGAGCTACTCTACTATAAAAATTAAGCAAATTAAAATTAATTTTAAGGGTTCTGTATTATCACTATAATTATTGCTAGTGCACAATTGGTCAAAAATATAAATATATTGACAACTTTGATAAATAGTAAATATAAAATCTAAAATTTAATTAGAAATTCATTTGAGTATTTTCCCTATCACTTTATTTATGCAAACACACATATTACTCATTGCTAGAAAGTATATTCCTTTCTCATTTTTGTAAGTCTGAACAATGCAACTTTTTAATAAATAGAAGGGAATAAAAGGGCATTGTTTTAGTAATTTCCTTCCATCTTTGAGTTCCTTCCAAATAATATGCCAAAAATCACATAATGATATATCTTCTTAAGTTATTTTAATGATCTATCAGATGACAACATAATTAGATCCTGCTTGAATTTTGTGCAAGGCAAAGAATTGGAAATCGCAGATTTGCAAAAGGATTTATTATCTAGTCGTTAGAGTCATTCAGCTTCTCAATATGGACACCAATGTGAATTTCAAATCAGTTCTTGGTTTGTTGCCCCGAGATTTTTATACTCAAAGGCAATAGGGAATGTACCATAGTAAAATACTGAATGTATAACATAAGTATGTCTTTATTTTGTAAAGTGGGTAAAGGTCAATTGCAAATGGCATGCTTTGACCTTAGGGGAATTTTCTGGCAATTCAGTCTTAAGAAAAAAGATACACAGATATTGCATTTCTAGAAATTGATTCCCTTTAAACTACTTTTATTGTGTGAAAAGACTTTTTGTACACAAATTCAGGCTTGAAGATCATTGTCTTAGATAATACTGCCATCATTTCCATTATCTACTGTTGCAACTGATTTTTACCATTAAAATGAGTTTGAACTTTACTAATTATAGTATCTGTGTTGTCCTTTACCATCTATAGACCATAAGACTTTTACCATAAACATGGCATTCTCCTTAGATTTTGAACCTGAGGATTTTGCAATTTGAGGAGTCTGAATTACAGCATAATAATTCACCAATAATTGCCATCTGCAGATACCTAACTGAAGACATCAAGCTATGTAAAAATAAATATAGTCTTCTCGTTTACCTTATATATAGACTTGCCTTCTGAAAGCAGTCACCTTAAAGAGATTTGTTTTACAATTCAACTTCCTTTATTTCCCTTTTGCCTTTGAGGATTCGAAAATAACTTGTTCTTTTTTTATGGCTTTCTCCACTAACACTAGAGTCTTGGGAATCCACATACAATGCATGTGGAGAAATCAACTCCTCCCACTGCCACCAGGTATATTTTGTTGGCATTCTGATTTGTAACCTGAAATGAGACTTCACATACAATATTTTCCATGATGACACATTCTCTTTGGAGTACAATATAGCTAATGTCAACTCTTACCCATACTACAAGTTAAATAGGCTTTATAGGGTTGTCACAGAATCTTATCTGATTTAGATAATTATTTGCAGCAGTTCCAGAGCTTGCTCTTTGAGACAGGGTCTAACTTAGTTGCCCTTAGTGGCTAACCACCAATTTGCAATCCTGTTGTCTTAGCCTCCCTAGTAGCTGGGATTACAGACACAAGCCCCCATACCTAGCTCCCAGAACATTTTTACTGGCTACAAAATCCCCTATGACCTCCATTCTATTCTTAAAGTCTTTATGACCTTTAGTATGATAGGCAAACATTCTCCTGATATTGTGTCAGTCATTTTTACCTAATTGTCCTGATTTGGATTGAAAATGGCAGTTATTCTAAGAATTTCTATTTTCCCATGAAATATTTACTTTCCTGCTTTTATTTTCCATCAGTCCTCTATATTATTTATTTTTAATCATATCAGAGCATTTCCCTCTTGTTCCCCATTTTTATTTCAGTCTTCTATTGATTTTATAAATCTTGAAGGAATTTAGTTCCAAATTCTTTTGAAAGGCACATATAAAGGCAACTCCTGCTACAGTTTAAAATATAAACTATGACATAATATAAAATCCTATTTATGCATCACAAGGAGGGCAGACTTTCAGTCTCATCTAATTTTTTTAAGTCCCAGCTTTCAGTTGGAAGTCCCTTAAAGTCATATAACTGATGGAAAAGGGTATGAAAAGATAAATTGAAGGGGAAGTATTAGCTACAATTATCATCATCAAGGGAAAGAGAATATTTGCTTTTATACAGATATATTTATACTCTTCCTAGAGTAAATACTCCACCCTTTAAGAAAGTGACCCAGTTATGTTCTTGGTCTTTTTCCAACTCAACCCAGTGCTTCAGTGCTTTGGGACTTCAGGAAGGAGAAAGAAGGAAGGGAAAACTTAAGCTCCTCCTAAAATTATCAAAAATTTCAATGTCAGGAGGCCAACTAGATAGACTATGAATGAAGTTGACCTGATGATGACTGGCAATTAAAAATATTTGTCTTATCTAATAGATGCAGCCATCATTTAGCTTTAGTCACATTATATTTCAAAGGCATACCCTAAGGTAACCAGAACATCTAGTTTTAAAAGAGAAGCTATAAATCTGAATTTGTACAGGCAATTTGCCAAGTTTTAGGTGTTGGCTAACAAAAGTCAGTTCATAAGTTGCCAATTTAAAACTTATGTGCTAGAGATTAAATTGGATATATAACACCAGAATTTTAGGGCATTCAAGAAAGACTGACTTGTACATTCTTTATTTATAAGCAAACTAAATGTAAATTCAAAATAATTAGGCCATTATAGGGATCGTGGACTTAGAATAAGAACAATATATAATTTGGAAGAATATCCCCAAACAGAATACACATGTGCTAAATACATTGTCTTAGCGCTTATATTTTACTGGTTTTTTTTTTTTTGTGTGTGTGTGTGTGTGTCTTTTTATTGTTTAGTTTTTGGTTTTGATTCAATTTAATTTACCAAGATGTGTTAGTCAGGATGTTTGACTAGAACACCATAGAGTATGAAAAGTTTGTTTTGGCACACAGTTTCAGAGGTTTAGTCTATTGTGGGTGGAGTTCATGGCTCTAGGCCCAAGATGAGGCAGAACATTATGGTAGTAAGGGCATGGTGGAAGAAGTTGCCCAGGATACAGTGGTTGGGAAGCAGAGAGAGAGGAGAAGAGGCCACAGAAAAATTGCACCCTTCCAGTGACCCACCTCCTCCAGACACAATTCACCTACCTACAGTTAGTTACCTTCCAGTTAGCACAGTCAAAACAGGATGAACCTATTAGGTTCCAGCATTCATAATCTAATCATTTCACCTCCTGTATTAGCACATAGCTTTGGGAGGCACCGCATATCTAAACCATAATACGAGGGTAAACTTAATTAATTTGCTTTGTTTTCAGAGAGGGATATGTATTGGAACAATTATTGTCTCTATCATACTTCATTAGGTCAACAGGCTTCCTTTCCCCTTCCCCTTTCATGAAGGTTTTGGGCAGGGACTTTGCACCTGGCTGAGAAGACTTGAAATAGCCAATCAGAAGCTGACATGGCAACAGACCCCAACCACCAAGGGTTCCCACCAGTAGAAGCAATCGCCCTGTCAATCCAGTCAGTCCTGACCAACCCGTGACAGGGCTCAGCCAACCAGCTGTCAGTAGCTGCAATTTAGATGGCCTAGGCCCTCCTATCTCCAGCTTCCCTTATTAGCATTGTTCTTGCCTTTCCCACCTGCGACTTCCCAGGCCCTTTACCTTTTCAGAGACCAGTGAACCTCTCCTGGGAGCACCCCCAATAAACCTTCTTTTGATGCCTCATTCTTGTTCCATAGTTCCTGATCTCACGCACCCCTTTCTACTTTACATACTTAACTGTATATAACTATTACAACCTTGAAGAGTGTGCATATTAGTCTCACTTTTGCTGATGAAGAAACTGAGATTGTGAAAAATGAATGAATTGCCTTAAGGTCACCCAGCCATGACTAAACAAACTGGAGTTGTAATCCCAGTCTGTTTGGCTCAAGACTGGTTTTGCCACTATGTTATATTACTGTTTTTCTAGTTCTGACTGTATTATTTGGTTTCATGTGCATCAACAGGAGTGAGGAACAATCATAGGATTCCCCTTACATTCTGTATATTACCCCAGGAAGACAACACAGTATTTAATTAATATAATCACGTGAAAACTTCAACAGAAATTATTTCCTCGGGAAGAATTCTAAAAGTTGAATTGCTCAGTAAAATTATCTGCATGTTTTATCAAATTTTAGGGTTTATTAGCAAAATGCCCTTTAAGCAATATATAAAGTACCTGTTGCCTGTAATCATCATCATCATCATCATCATCATCATCCATATAGTGTTTACTATGAGCAGTCCTGGGCAGTCTGGATGGACTATGCCAAGACTGGATACTATATCAATCTTTTTAAATTTTATACATAAAAATATTTAAGTTAATTTCTATTTAAAGAAAATAAAATGTTTCCTTCCTTCCTTGTTTTCTTCTTTCCTCTCTACCTCCCTTACCTCCTCTTTCTGACATTTATTTTCCTTTTTTTAAGATAGTAGTTAATGTTTATTTTTTCCTATGAGTATTCCTTTTTCTACATTGATTTGAACCAAGTATGTGTATTCATAAATAGAACTAATGGGTTACATATGTCACAATTTTTTAGTTTGCCTCTTTTAATTTTTTATTGTTTTCTTCACATATAGAAGTTTAAAATTGTTGTTTTATGAAACTTATCCACCTTTTTACTTATAGTATTCTTTGTTATTTTAAAAAGGTTGTCACCATGGTGAGGTCATATAAATATTTGCTCTAATACTTTTCTGCAAATTTTATGATTTCATTTATTTTTGAGAGAGAGAGAGAATTCTAATATTTATTTTTTAGTTTTCAGAGGACACAACATCTTTGTCTGTATGTGGTGCTGAGGATCGAACCAGAGCCACACGCATGCCAGGCAAGCGTGCTACCGCTTGAGCCACATTCCCAGCCCCATGATTTCATTTTCTTCTAAAATTTATTTAGTTTTTTAACATGAAAATTCATTGATGGCATTCTTTCTACCTTTCCAACACTGCTAGGGGTTTATTATTCTTCTCATATCATTTCTGTCATATGAATGGGATTTAATAAAGGAGGTTAAAAACAATTGCCACATTGAAAAATAGATTTTTAAAATGGTTAATTATTTGATTTCTGGCTCATTTTTTAATATGGCTGTTACATCATTAAGATTTTCTACTTCTAATTAAATTTTGGTCATGCACGGTTTTCAGTTTTCCTTTGTTGTTAGTCAAGATCAATATAAAGCATTTCATCATAATTTTTAAAAATATTCCCTTCATCTGTGATTAAATGTATTCCCACCCTATTAATTTTATGTATTTGTCTGGTTCCCCTTAAGTTTCAGCTCTGCTTCTCACTAATGAAAGCATGTAAGTTCAGTCACTGGAATATTAATTTTATTTCATTGTAAGTAACTTAAACCACAATTTTACATTATATTTTAGAATAAAATGTTAAAACATTGCATCATTTGTATAATAAAAGGAAAAAATTCAAAGGAATGTGTTTGTGGAAGGATTCAGGAAGGGGAAAAAGGTGAGTGTGCTTTTGCCCCTGTACTGTGTACTTTGGTGAAGAAATTGCCAACTAAGAGAATCACTGAACTAACAATGGTTTATCTATTTAGCTTGTTTTTAAAAACAACTTCTTAAGTTAGCTTAACAAAATTTACTTTACTTTGTTTGTTCATTAATGTTTGCCGTTATCATTTTGTACCCAACACCCCATTTCCCTTTTGTAATTTTTTTGTTATCCTATTTAAATGCCAAATTAATTTATATTTTTTTATTGTTTATATTTCAACTCTTTGAGTATATAAGTTTAATTGAATTCATCCACATATACCCTGTAAATAAAATATTACTTAACTTGAGTTTGATAAGAGTGCAGATTCTTGTACAACACTTATTTCAGTAGGTTTGGATGGGACCTAGAAATCTGTATTCTTAACAAGTTCTTCAGATCACACAAAGAGAAATCCTTTGCTAATTGCTGATTTATATGTTCTCATTATCATTATTTTTGTTAATTTATTCAAATAAGAACTTTGATTAGCACTTTGTCTCAAAAATGTTTGTTTGGCTTTACTTTTTAAGTCGTTGGGTTTTTCCTTCCCACTTTTATTATTAATATGTGCCTTTGTTCTATTGAAATTAAAGATAATCTGTGATGTTGTCTGATTTTTTTTATTTTTTGAGAGAATACAAAAATATACTATAACACATAGGAATTGGAATTACCACCACCTACAATTACCTGTTGTTGATATCTTTCCGTATTTGCTTCCATTTTTAAAATAAAGTAAGTTTTTATACATTTAATTCAAGTTCTTTTCCATCAATGCCCTGTATCCTATTCCATTTTTTCTTGCTCATGTGAAAGTTTGGTATGAATCATTTTAGTATATTTGCTTGCTTGCTTGCTTTCTCTTTTTCTTGTTTTCTTTATTTTCATTCCTTTTTGTGCCAGAGATTGAACACAAGATCTCATACAGCTTAACATCTCCACCACTGAGCCCCTCTAGAAATATTTCTAGTAGAATATTTCACATATATATGAATGCATCTATAAATACCATAGAGTATAATTTGACGTGTGCTGATTCATTAGGCTTTTGAGATCTATACACATTACTATATTTAAAAGTAGTTCATCTTTTGCCTCTGTATTAATCATATTAAGCATACTATATGTGAACATATATATCACTATATTAATTGATGCATATCACATGTCTATATTTTTTTCTTGAGATTTATTGAGGTGTTGGTGACCTAATGACTTTAAAATGCTGTTAAATGGCCCCTGGATATTTGAGGGGGAAAATGATTTTCTGTATGATCTAAATTAGGGTTAGAGATATATACATAAATTCAAAATTATGTCTTCTATTATTCATGTTCTTTTTATCAGTACTGCCATTTCTTTGTTTTTCTTAATCTGTATTGAAATTTCGTGAACATATTAATGTTTACCACTATATGTGCCCATCAATTTCTATTTGTACTATTTTCCCAAAATATATTTCTATTTTTTAAAATTATAAATGCAGTGCATAATAAAAACCATTGAAAAATTCAAAATTTTATAAAAGTGAGAGTTATTCATAATATCAACATTCACTAATCACCACTATCATACTGGTGCATAGCCTTTCAGATTTTTTTTCTACATGTACACATACAATCTACACGCACGAGTTGTTAAAAATATTTTTAAAGAAAAAATATATTTATTGTATTTTTGATATTGAAATATACATGTCTTATATAGTTTCTAATTGTGCATAAATAAAGCCAAAAGTGAAAATACTATCATTTCCCTTTATCTGCAATGTATTTCTTATATACCTTTAAAGACACTTTATATCATATAAAAAAACACTCACTTTTTAAACATAGTACATATTATTTTATTGTATGATAACATCATAGTAGGTTTGACTAATCTCTTGTAAATACACATTTAAAATGTTTAAATCATATTTTTTAATGCTACAGTATTTGTTTAATACATATTGATTATTTTCTTAGAGGAAGTTTTTAGATGAGGTATTTTTAAATAAAGATGGAAATATTTTTAAAATGTTAATTTGTATTCTCAAATTGCTCTAGGATTATTAACAATTCACACTTCGACTAGCATGAGAGTGCATTTTCTCAGCTCCCTATCAACAAGGTTTATCATTATTTCTCATCGTTGCCGATATGATAAAACAAAAGTATACCATCATCATTATAATTTGTATTTCTTTCATTACTAGTGAGTTTAATCACCCTTTCATAGCCTATTGGCCCTTTGCACTTCTTTTGTAAAATGTACGCTCCTGCCCTGTCTTCTTCCCTTCCCCCATTGGGGGTGTTCCTGTTTCCTTTTTGCTTTGTCAGAGTTCTTTATTATTCATTTTTCGTCTTTTACATGGGATCGGTTTGATTCAGGCTTTCATCCTTTCACTGCCTTACAGATTGCTAATATATATTCTCCACTGGTCTTTCAATGTCGTTTACAGAAGCCGTTTTCCTCTCCCTCCTCCCTCTCAACTTCCTCCCTCCCTACCTCGCCTCTTTTCTCTCGACTAGGCTTCTCTTCTAGTCTCGTCCCTTCTCCCCCCCACCTCTCTCTTTGTTTCCCTCTTCCCTCTCTCTCCCTCCTTTTTTTTTTTTTTTTTTTTTAGTGCATAAGTTTTTAATTTTGACCGAGTCAAATCTATCAATCAGGGCCTGGCGCCGCGTCAGCAGAGGGGGGCGGGGAAGTGAGCGCGGAACTGGGGGAGGGGAAGGGGCGGGGAGGAGCGGGCGGAGCGGCTGCGGGAGTTGCTGGGAGTGCGCGCGGTCAGATCACTAGGCGGCGGCGGAGGAGGCCCAGAGACCTGAGCGCTGAGAACTCAGCCCGCGGCCTACGCTGAACCCTCTCGACCGGAGGACCAGGGAACCGCAATCTTCATCACAGAGGTACCGTGCTCTGCGCTCCTCGCCCAGCCCGGCCCAGTCCGCTGCTGCGGCACCTCCTTCCTTCCTCCTTCCCTCGCTCTCTCGCTCGCCCGCGCCTTCCTTGCCCGCCTGCGTCACCGCGGCCGCCATGGCTGAGAACGGCGAGAGCAGCGGCCCCCCGCGCCCCTCCCGCGGTCCTGCTGCGGCCCAAGGCTCGGCCGCTGCCCCGGCTGAGCCCAAAATCATCAAAGTCACTGTGAAGACCCCCAAAGAGAAAGAGGAGTTCGCGGTGCCTGAGAATAGCTCGGTCCAGCAGTTTAAGGAAGCGATTTCAAAACGCTTCAAATCCCAAACCGATCAGCTAGTGCTGATTTTTGCTGGAAAAATCTTAAAAGATCAAGATACCTTGATCCAGCATGGCATCCATGATGGACTGACTGTTCACCTTGTCATCAAAAGCCAGAATCGACCTCAGGGCCAGTCCACCACACAGCCTAGCAGTGCCGCGGGAACTACTACTACCACCACCACGGCGTCGACTCCCAGGAGTAACTCCACACCTACTACCACAAATAGCAGCCCGTTCGGGTTGGGGAGCCTGGGAGGACTTGCAGGCCTTAGCAGCCTTGGTTTGAGCTCGACCAACTTCTCTGAGCTCCAGAACCAGATGCAGCAGCAGCTCATGGCCAGTCCTGAGATGATGATTCAAATCATGGAAAATCCCTTTGTTCAGAGCATGCTTTCGAATCCTGATCTGATGAGGCAGCTCATTATGGCCAATCCACAGATGCAACAATTGATTCAGAGAAACCCAGAAATCAGTCACCTGCTCAACAACCCAGATATAATGAGGCAGACTCTCGAAATCGCCAGGAATCCAGCCATGATGCAAGAGATGATGAGAAATCAAGATCTGGCTCTCAGCAATCTCGAAAGCATCCCAGGTGGCTACAATGCTCTACGGCGCATGTACACTGACATTCAAGAACCCATGCTGAATGCCGCACAAGAGCAGTTTGGGGGTAATCCATTTGCCTCAGTGGGGAGCAGTTCCTCCTCCGGGGAAGGTACTCAGCCTTCCCGCACAGAAAATCGGGATCCACTGCCCAATCCATGGGCGCCACCGTCGACTACCCAGAGTTCTGCGACCACCAGTACCACCACAAGCAGTGGCAGTGGGTCTGGCAGTAGCTCCAGTAATACTGCTGGGAACACTGTGGCTGCAGCTAATTATGTCGCTAGCATTTTCAGTACCCCAGGAATGCAGAGCCTGCTGCAACAGATAACTGAAAACCCCCAGCTGATTCAGAATATGCTGTCCGCACCCTACATGAGAAGCATGATGCAGTCGCTGAGCCAGAATCCAGATTTGGCTGCACAGATGATGCTGAATAGCCCACTGTTTACTGCAAATCCTCAGCTGCAGGAGCAGATGCGTCCTCAGCTCCCAGCTTTCCTGCAGCAGATGCAGAATCCAGACACGCTATCAGCCATGTCAAACCCAAGAGCAATGCAGGCTTTAATGCAGATCCAGCAGGGGCTACAGACATTAGCCACTGAAGCACCTGGCCTCATTCCAAGCTTCACTCCAGGTGTGGGGGTGGGGGTGCTGGGAACCGCCATAGGCCCTGTAGGCCCAGTCACTCCCATAGGCCCCATAGGCCCTATAGTCCCTTTTACCCCCATAGGCCCCATTGGGCCCATAGGACCCACTGGCCCTGCAGGGCCCCCTGGCTCCACCGGCTCTGGCGGCCCCACTGCACCCACTGTGTCCAGCTCTGCACCCAGTGAAACCACCACTCCAACATCAGAATCTGGACCCAACCAGCAGTTCATTCAGCAAATGGTGCAGGCTCTGGCTGGAGCAAATCCTCCACAGCTGCCGAATCCAGAAGTCAGATTTCAGCAGCAACTGGAACAGCTCAACGCCATGGGGTTCTTAAACCGTGAAGCAAACTTGCAGGCCCTAATAGCAACAGGAGGCGACATCAATGCAGCCATTGAGAGGCTGCTGGGCTCCCAGCCATCGTAATTACATTTCTGTACCTTGAAAAAATGTATCTTATTTTTGATAATGGCTCTTAAATCTTTAAACACACACAAAATCGTGCTTTACTTTCATTTTGATTCTTTTAAATCTGTCTATTATAAGTCTAATATGATGCATTTTAAGGTGGAGTCCCTCCCTCCCTTTTTTCTTTTCTCCCCCTTCCTGCCCCTCCCTCCGCCCTTCCCCTTCCCCCCCTGCCTTCTCCCCTCCTTTGTTTCCTTCCTTCCTTCTTTCCTTCCTTTTTTTCTTTTGGTTTCCTTCCTTCTGTGTTTCGAATGGTGGGAATCAATGCTGTTTCACTCAAAGGTGTTGCATGCAAACACTTCTCTTTATTCTGCATTTATTGTGATTTTTTGGAAACAGGTATCAGCCTTCACAGTTGGGTGAACAAGTTTTGTCCTACAGATGTCCAATTTATTTGCATTTTAAACATTAGCCTATGATAGTAATTTAATGTAGAATGAAGATATTAAAAACAGAAGCAAATTATTTGAAGCTCTAATTTGTGGTACAATATTGCTTATTGTGACTTTGGCATGTATTTTTGCTAGCAAAATGCTGTAAGATTTATATCATTCATTGATCGTTTTTGCTATATTTGTACACAGTACAGTAAGCACAATTGGAACTGTACATCTAGAAGTATTACTGTAGAATCTGAGCAGAGTATGTGTAACTCAAATAAGAAAGAATACAAGAAATATTTCTGGAGCTAGATATGTCTCATGATTTTGTAGAATCTTACAGCATATTTGATAAATTTTTCAGTGAAAAATGTTGGCTAGGCAAGTTCAGTTAAAATATAGTAGAAATGTTTATCCTGGTATCTCTAAGTATACATTTAATTGTACAGAAATCTTACAGTGTAACATTGTGTCAACATTTGCAGATTGACTGTATATGACCTTAATCTTTGTGCAGCCTGAAGGATCAGTGTAGTAATGCCAGGAAAGTGCTTTTTACCTAAGAGTTCCTTCTCAGCTTCTCCCATAAAGAGACCCTAATATGCATTTTGATTTGTAATTGGAAATGTAACTTTTACTGAAAGTGTCATGTGATGTTTGCATTACTTTTAACTGCTATGTATAAAGGAAAGTGTATCTTTTGACTTTATTGGTTAATTCTCTTGTGCACAGGGAAAATGCATTAAAAATGACTAAAAAAAATAAAAAAATTAAAAATGGATAAATCTTCTTCTTTTTGCCTTCTGGCCCTAGGATCATGTTTAGAAGGGTATTCCCACCCCAAGATTATATAAATCTTATCCTATATTTCCCTTTCATGGTTTAATTTAAATTTTTTGCACTATCTGGAATTACTTTGATGTATGGATTTAGGTGTTCTAACTTATTTTTCTCAAAGGATTAATCAGTTGTTAGCCAATATTTTCTCCTTTCCCACATTTGAAATATACATATTCATACTTGTTATGTTTGTATTCTCTTTAGTTCCACTGAATATTGTAGCCCTAGTAAACCAGCCTATACTTTTGAGTTAGAAATATGACTTCATACCTGTTAGGCAAGTCCTCTGTTGATCATCTTTATTTTTTACAATTTTCTAATATTCTGACATATTTGTTTTATCAGTTGAACATTATATTTAATAGGCTTTCCACAAAAGATAAATTGGGAATTTGGGATTGTTTTAAATTGATTATAATAGTGAGCACTACAGAATTGCATTGCTTTCCAGAAATATTATATATTGCCTCATTATTAAGAACTTTTTATATTATTTAAGAGTTTTATTTATTAAGTCCTGCATAATTTGTGATAAATTATTCCTAGGTAACAAAGACATAAATGGGAGTTTCTATCAGGTTATTTTTGCTATATAGGAAAATTTATTTTCATAGATTATTTAAATTAGCAGTTAATCAAAATTTATTAATTTCATAGGTACTCAGTTGATCCTTTTAAGCTTCTTGTGGTAAGCAATCATCAGTGATAAGTTATAATTACATGTTCTTTTCAAAATTTATAACATAATGTCTGCATGGTTAAACATTCTATAACAGTGCTAAATAATAAAGGTGGCAGTGGCATTTTTGTCTTGTTTCTCACTTTAATAAGTATACTGCAGCAATTCTAAATTGTTTTGGAAAAAATATTGAGAGGAAAATAAGTTTGCAAAATACTATATATTCTAGTCCCTCTTGGAGACTTATTGTGAAGTAAATGTTGGTTAGTATGTTTTTAAATTAGTAGGTTTTTTAACATACACCAAATAACAAATATCAGTGTTCTTCAGAAAAACAACGTAGGGAATGATGATTTATTATTTCTCTACAATGTGATGGTAGATGTTTGAGATAATCACAAAGCTAATCTGCCACCGAAATTTAAGAATTTTAATGACATGGATGATTTTACAAGAAATAAATACTAAACCTGGAGGCATAGAAAATAGCAATAAGTCAATAACCATAGGAAAAACTATATATTGTCTGAGACCTGTTCAATCAGATAATTGAACAGATAAATTTTCAAACATTTAAGGAACAGAGAAATCCTTAGCTTTGCCAGATGTTTTATCTACTTTTTAATGTTTTGTTTTCTTCCTGAAAAGATCCCTACCTTTATTAAGTCTACTATTTTTCTGCTTTTTAGTTCACTCATTTTTTTTTTTTAGTGAGAGAGGGAGAGAGAGAGAGAATTTTAATATTTATTTTCAGCCTTCGGCAGACACAACATCTTTGTTTGTATGTGGTGCTGAGGATCGAACCTGGGCCACAAGCATGCCAGGCGAGCGCGCTACTGCTTGAGCCACATCCCCAGCCCCTCCTAGTTCACTCATTTTTAAAATAACTTTATTTAGTCTCTTTTTTTATTACTTTTAACTTTTTCCTCTGCCTTTTGTGTGATGCAATTTCCTCCTAAGACTCTGTTTTTGTTTTGTATCTCTTCATCTATTGATCCAAAATTTATCCATCCTTTAATCAAGAAGGTATGTCTTGACCTGCTGTCCCTCCACCTAAGAGTGATTTTTGTATGCTTTCACTGTTTACTGGGTTGTCACCCTTCTTTAAACTGGCTGGATGGTGAAAATTTATATTACAGGCTCTGATTCAACAGAATGAGGAAGTAGGGAAGAAAATAAAGCCAGAGGCAATCCCACCAGGAGAACTTCACCATCAAGACATCTTTCCTCATTTGCTCCTTTGGCCTATAATTCAGGTACATGTATACTTTGACCACTTGTGCTGGATGGGGAGGGGCAGTAGTGGGTAGATAATACAACACTGAAACAAACCTGAGATCACCATGTTAGTTGAGAAACTGATCAGAAGATATATCTGTATTTGAGTGTGGCTGACCTTGCCTTCTGAGAGGGGGCAGTCTGCTTTAAATTCTGTTGATCTAGTGTCAAAATAGGAATATATGGAATAATTACTGCCAGGGATGTTCCTTATGGTGTCAGGGGAGGCATTTGGCAGTTGTCTCACATTCACAAAGTGACTCAAATTCAGAGTTTTGATAATGATCTTCAAATTATTGATAACTCCAACCAAAGAGCCAGACTGACCCAATGGGAAATGTTTATCATACAGCTTAATTGAGTAAATGTGAAAAAAATTTAAACTCTGATAAGTTTGATGTCTCTAATTGGGTATTGCTTTATTTTAAAATATATCAGAAGACTTAAATAAAATGGAGATTACACAGTATAACCTCAGTTTATTAGAGTTTCTCATCCCAGTATTTTTCATTGCCTACCCCAATCCCTAGTCCTTGTTCTTTTAAACTAGAAAGTATTAGTGGGTTTCTGGCTGCTGTGATTTTATTGATTTGTCAAAATATCACAGAACTTCTTCAGATTGTTGATATTCTTCATGGGAGTTCTGCTTTCCTTTTTGTTTCTACAGGTTTTTTTCAATGTTTGTTTCACAGTGGTCACTTCTGTTGATTTGTGGGAGGAACAGAAAGAATTAAGAACCTGTTGTCATGAAACCATCTTCCCAGAAATCTGTTAGGAGACTTGAGGGGAAAGCAATTTTGTAAAAATAGAAAGGAGAAACATGGTTTGTCAGACAGGCTAAAACTACACAAAGAACAGTCTTTATCAGGTGATGTACATGATTGCCTAGGTTTAGACACTTTGATAATGGGTAAAAATCCTTGGCAAAAGCTACTTTTAGTAACAAACTAAAAATTGGAAAATACAATCTTGAAAGAGTTGTTTTTTCCAGTATAAAAGGACACTATTATTCATCAAATGACTATCAATTGAGACATGTGTTTCTAGCTGTATTGCATGAATATAGTCAAGGGCTCTCTAAAACAGCACTTCAAAATCCAACTTCAGAACTTCTTGGCCTAATGTGTAGATTAGCAAACTTAAGCTAATTTCAGAGAAAATTTTATAATTCATTATTAAAAGAATGTTTGATAAACATGGAAGAAAGAAAAAAGGTGATTGGCTCTAGCATGGATTTCATAAGATTGTCTTATCAGACAATTTTTCTGTTAGTTTGGGGTAACAATAATTACTAACACATTTACTGTTATGTTTGATTGTAATAACTACATGGTAGCACTGTTATCTTGCCCAATTTCAGATAAGGAAATAAACTAATTGAGGTTAAGTAACTTTCATAAGGTCATACTACTATTATGTTATTGAGTCAAGATTTGAAATCAGTTCTGAGATTCCAGAGTATGTTCTAACTAGTACATAAATCTATTTGTACCTTCCCCTAAATCTATGAAATGATTCCATTCTGTTTATTTGTCACAGAGATTTTAGTTAATTATATATTATTTGGCCTCCTGTGTATTATTCAGGAGGCACATTAGCTCTCGTTAAATAAATGCATGCTTACTGCTATTCACCCTGGATCAGGCTCATAAAAATGCACATGTGAGAATCAGCTCTGTCACAAACCAGAGACTAAAATTTAGAGCTTTGCCTTTTCTGACTTTCAAGTTATGGCTAATATTTGAAACTGCCCTTCAATGCATCTGTTCACAGTGGCCTAATATATACAGTGTCTCCAAATTGGCAATCACTTGGGCCACTTGTGCTTCAGCTGCTCTGGAAGATATCTGCTTTTTGTTGAGCTGCCTCCCAGAGATCTCATGAGGAGATAAATATTGTATGCCTCACCAAGGCATTTGACAGTTTTCGAAAAGTGTCCTTGAGAACAAAATGGAGTAACATGAGCTAGAGGATAATGGCCAGACAGTAGACAGGTTGATAATTTGAATTGACAGTATTCAAAAATGTGTCAATGTGAACAGAAATTTCTATGTTAGCTTGGTCCCATTGACATTATTTTTCAATGACTACCATAAAAATATAGTACACTTACCCCATTGCAAGTAATATAGAAGTAGAAGACACAATAAATGTACTGAACAAAGTCCTTAGAGGCTAGGGAAAATAGCCAAATCTAGCAGGATTAAATTTAATAGGATCAAATATGAATTTCTACACTTGTTTCAAATTTTCAGTTACTAAGGGTAGGTGGGTATGTGATTTAACAATAGTATATATGATTAAGATTTTGGTTTTAATTTGCTATTAGTTAAACATGAGCTACCTATATGAGGTTACAGTGCATACAAATGTAATGAAATCGGAGGCTTCATTAATAGAGGCATGGTGCCCAGAGAACAAGGAAGGAATGTTTTGTTTTTTGCTAGATAGTTTATGTTGGGAGATCGTAGCATAACAGAGTGCTACAATTAAGATGGAAACAGAAAACCTGGAAAGTGACTGAGGTGGAGACTGAGTTACAAACCAATGGAATTTTTTTTTGTACCTGGGATTGAACCCAGAGGCACTTCACCACCACACCCCCAGCCCTTTTTAATATTTTATTAGAGACAGTCTCGCTGAGTTGCTTAGGGCCTCACTAAATTGCTGAGGCTGGCTTTGAACTCACGATCCTCCTGCTTCAGCCTCCTGAGTCGCTGTGATTACAGGCATGAACCCACATGCCTGGCTTGGAATAAATTTTAAGAGCAAGAATGCTTGAGTTTGTGTATATTTTTTTCCCCAAGTAATCGAATGCCTATTAGGTAGAAGAAGGGTAACATTTACTTGAAGTACCTCTAGAGGGCAGAAGTCAGAATTTTAGCTTACTGTTAAGAAAATCTAGCAATTCTTTGAAGATACCTTCCTCTCTGTGGTTGTTAAAGTAGAAGCCCCTTTGCAGAAATATTCAAGAATGGTTTTATATTATCAGGTAGAACTTTGGATTGGAAAATTTAAATGATTCTTTGCAAAGCTCATGTTCTCCCAGTGGACTTTTCAGCTTCTTAGTAAAGTTGCAAGATCTGGGATCAAAGCTGTTCTTTGAATAGTTTAGCAAATAACTACTTAGGAGTAGACTGCACACCTTTGTTAACATATAAGATCTAGGTCAATTCATTCACTTTAGTTTTTAAGTGCTATATATGGGGAAAGAACCCGAACTATAAGATCTTAAATGGAATGTAACAAAGTGTTCAGAACTTGGGAGCAGAAAATAGGAGGGGATATTGAGGTCAAAGGACTATGTGGAGGGTGATGGCTACAGGGGTATTCTGACTTTTTTCTCTTGCTAATATTTCCATATTTCCTGTCATTTGTAGTGCTGAGAGGAAGAAAAACTGAGAGTGAAATGTATGATGTAATGGCAGAAGGCATATTCCATGTATAATCCCTTAATTAGAGTGATCACTTTAGAGAATAAAAAAATGTTTGTGCTTTTCTTTATGTGACACAAAATAGGTGTTTCATTACATCAAATAAATTACACTAAGAATCTTAGTCACAGTATTTTCTTTATCAGGTGCTCTAGGATTCCAAAAGTTCTAGAAAAGAACATCCTAGTATTAGTGACAGACTGAAACACAGCAAACTTCTTATTCGAGGAATGTGAATTGAATCTCAAGTGTGTGTTAACTTTGGTTTTGCCAGCTAAATCTGGGTTCCTTCCCCATATGCTTATACTGATAACTACCTTCATATACTCCCCTATAGGTTGGCTTTCTGTGTGGGCCTTGACCTGTGTGAACTCCATGTCATATGACCAGAGGACATGGGGAAATAATCTTGCCTTCTTACTTTATTCATACGTTTGCTCAAATTTCTTGATACATTCCTATATCTAAATGACTTCAGTTCCTTTATTTTTTTTCTTGTTCCACCTTTTTTTAAATTTTTTTAAGTTGTAGATGAACATAATACCTTTATTTTTATTGGTTTATTTTTATGTGGTGTCAAGGATCAAACCCAGTGCCTCACATGTGCTAGGCAAGCACTCTACCACTGAGCTACGACCCCAGCCCTTCTTGTTCCACATTTTTATTGGTGTCCTTGAACTTTTTAAAAATAAACTTTTTGCTTTAAATAGTTTTACAATTACAGGAAAATTTTTTACAACAATATAGTTTCCATATATACTAACCCATGTTTCCCCCTATTATTGACATCTTACATTAGTATGTTATATTTCTTACCATTAATGAAGCAATATTGGTTCATTATTATTAAGTCTACATTCAGATTTCCTTAGTTCTTAGCTAATATTTTTTATTTCAGCATCCCATCTAGGATACCACATTATATTTAGACATCATATATCATTAGGCTCCTCCTGACTCTGATAGCTTCTCAGACTTTGCTTGTTTCTTATGACCTTGCTAGATTTCAGGAGTACTTATCATGTATGTTGTGGAATTTCTTTCAATTGGAATTTTTCTGGTATTTCTCATGATAAAACTGGGGTTATGGATATTTCGTAAGAGCACCACATAAAGGTAAAGTGACATTTTTATCACATCAAATCAAGCATACATACCATACATGAATTTTTGCTGTTGATGTTGACCTTTTTCACCTAGCTGGTGGTAGTATGTGTCAGTTCCTTTCAATACTGTGCTCTTTTGAAGGAAGTTTTTATGTGCAGCACACACTTAGTTGGAAAATTATGCTCCACCTCCTTGAGGGTAGAATATCTATAAAATTTATTTGAAATTGTTCTATATGGGAGACTTGTCTCCCTGTAGCCATTTATTTATAGTTTGTGTTGTTATAACCGAGTAGTACTTTATTTTCTTGCTCAAGTTTTCCCGTTTTGAATGTTGGGTGCTTTTTCAGGTTGACTCTTAAGCCTGTTGACACATCTTTATAATTTTTTGAGTACTTCCTTAATTTCTAGCACTACAAGATTTTCCAGGATAATATTGTATATCTTGGCCCATTTTGCAATGATTCCTGGTTCCATTTTTCAGGATTTGCATTAGAAGGTAAGATCTGGATGTGCTTGTTGTTACTAGGGTACCATTGATTCTAGGCCCTCTCAACTGACAGCAAGGAAATGTGTTATTCATATATATAATATATTTTATATATTATATATTATATATATTTCCTCTATACATAATCATCTGTATCTTTCTTAAGCTAAACATGAGCTTATATAGATACTTCTAATTCTAATCCATTACCCAAAGGACCATTAATATTCTGTGTATCATTTAAGCCTCCTCCCTTTACTTATCTATAATCTCCTGCTGTATCAGTGAGAAAACTGGGTTCCACATTTATCATTCAGTTACTTATTTGTTGATTCCAGTATACATATATAAAAGTATCAGAATTGTTAATTTTTAACCCTATGGGAAACAATTTTGTCAAATAAAGTTGTGTGCTTATGTACTTTCTTTTGCCTTGAGTCTAACAAACTCCATTTTTCACAAGTTACTTAAGTCTAGCACCTTTCTTCCTACACAATTTAGTGAAGTTTTTCATACATTTTAATATAGCTATATTGTTTTGCCACATTCCACATTCCATCCATAGGATCCCTCAATCTCCTAAAAGATTTTTTTAATTGTTTACATCAAATTCACTTTGTGTCTCAAAATTCTAAGGGTTTTGAAAAATGTATAATGTTGTGTGTGTTAATGTTATAATGTCATATAAAGTAGCATCACTGCCCCCAAAAAATCTCTGGTGCTTCACCTATTCAACACTTTGAACCTCTGGATACCACTGAAGTTTTATCATCACTATGGTTTGGCCTTTTCCAGAAATCATATAATTGGAATCATACAGTTTGTAATACTTTCCAGAGTGTCTTCCATATAGCAATTTGATTTTAGATTCATTCTTTTTGTAGCTCAATATGTTTATTTTTAATCACAGGACAATGTTCTACTTTTGGTAAACCCCAATTTATTTTATCTATTCACTTAATTAAGGGTATTACTTCCAGTTTTGGTGATTCTGAATAAAACTATTATAATCATTCACACATAGGTAGCCACTTTAATTTGATCTGCCATTTTCAAATTCATGCTAACACTCTAGCCTTTATAAAAATGTTTATAAAATGAATATGTATTCATTAAAAAATAATAGTAGGGGGCTGGGGCTGGGGCTGAGCCGTAGCACACTTGCCTAGCATGTGTGAGGCACTGGGTTCGATACTCAGCACCACATATACATTTTAAAAAAACGTCTATCAACAACTAAAAAATTTAAATTTAAATTGAAAAAAATAAGTGTAGACTTAAAAAAACACTTGTAACCAGAGATGGCCACTATTTCAAATTTGGTGGTTTTCTCCACACTTATTTTTAATATATGCATTTAGAAATGTGATATGATACTATAAGTTCAGCAATTTGTCTTTACTTTTAAAACTTAATGTCATAACAATTTTCTCTCTTTCCCCAGATTTTCACTTTTATATTTTAAAAGTGGCATATGTATCTTACAAAGAATTTCAGGAATATAAAAGTTGAAGCCTTTTCCCCACCCACATGCAAGTCTCAGGACAAGGAGAGGATAGGAAGACATGTTAACACTGTAGTTACATGTTATATTTTCAAGTCAATAAGTAGACATTTAATTCATTATTTTTCATAGTTGCATAATATTATAATATATAAAATACTTCAATAAGTGAACATGTTATGATTTGTATGTGAGGGGTCTCCCAAAAGCTCATGGATGAGACAATGTAAGAAAGTTTAGAGGTGAAATGATTGGGTTATGAGGGCCTTAACCTAATCAATGAATTCAACCCTTGATAGAGATTAACACAGTGATAATTGAAGGTAGGGTGTGACTGGAGGAGGACATGCCTTTGGGATATATATATATATATATATATATATATATATATAGATCTATATATATATATATATATATATATATAGATAGATAGATAGATAGATATATAGATATATATATATATATTGTGAGCCGAACATAATCTCTCTCTGCTTCCTGGGATGGTCTTGAGCCACTTCTCTACCACACACTTCTACCATGATGTTCTACCTCACCTGGAGCCCCAAGGAGTGGAGCTGGCTGTTTTATGAACTGAGACCTTTGAAACTGTTAAGCTCCAAAATAAACATTTCCTTCTCTAAATGTTCTTGTTAGGTGTTTTGGTCACAGCCACACACACACACAAAAAAAATTGACTAAAACAATATACTGCCATTTATTAATTATAAAGAAGCTTTAGGTTATTCCCATATTTTCTTTATAAACATTGCTCTGGGCTAGGGATATAGCTCAGTTGGTAGAGCGCTTGCCTCACATGCACAAGACCCTGGGTTCAATACCTAGCATCAGGAAAAAAAAAAAAGACATGGCCCTGGTTACTGCTCTTCATTGACTTTGATCACTTCTTCACTTACATTTTATGTTAAATTCATAGAAGTAGAATTGCTGGGTTAAAAATTTAACACATTTAGAATATAAGTAGATAATGCCCATTTGTTCTCCAGAAAGGTGCTATCCATTGTCCCTCCCCAAAAAGTAGCCTTTCAATTTTTTTCCCAACATTGTCTCAGTTCCCATCTGTGACTTTTATAATGTAAACAAATATCTTTGTTGTTTTACTTTGATGTTTGGATGATGTCTGAGGTTAAATTTTTTTGTATATGTTTGATGACCATTTATGTTTTTTCTTATGAATAAGTTGTTCATAGCATTGGAGCATTAGGTTTTTTTCACATTGATAAAAAAGAAATCTTCATATATTAAGTATATTATGTTTTTTCTCTCTCATCCTATCTCAATACCTTGTTTTCCCCAATTTATCATTTGGCTGTTAACTTTGTATAAAGTTGCTATCTTTGTCCATTTTCTGTTCCCATTACAGAATACCCAAGACTGAGTCATTTATAAAGAATAGTGGTCTGTATAGCTCATGGTTCTGGAGATTGAAGTCCAAAACCAGGCAGCCACATCTGGCAAGGATGTTGTCCTGCAGACAAGTAGGTGCACAAGAGACAAAACACTTTATAATAGTCCTACAGGAGCGAAAACTCATTCACTCCCATGAAAATTAACCCAACCCCCTGATATCAGCATAAATCCCTTTGTATTTAAGACTCAAACACATCTTAAAGGTCCCTTCACCATGGTTACAACGAGAACCGAATTTCAGCATGAATTTTGGAGGAGACACACTATATTGAAACCATAGCAGTTGCCACTCAGTTTTCTGATTTTTATTTTTGTTACTGGGGATTGAACTCAAGGGTGCTTAACCACTGAGTTACATCCCCAGCCCTTTATATTTTTATTTTTTATTTTGAGATAGTTTCTTATTAAATTATATAGGGCCCCTCTAAGTTGCTGGAACTGGCTTCTAAATTTTTAATATACAAATCCCTCAGTCTCTTCCTTTAGCTCATGTTTTTTTTTAAATTATGGTAAAAAACAAAACAATCCTTCCCACTACAAGTGGTAGAAATAGTCTCATACATTTTAATTTAGTACTTTTTTCAGGTTTAAACTTTTATTTCATCTGGATTCACCTTTTGTGTGTGGTTAGAAGTAGGGAATTAATTTTTATTCCAAATGAATAGCCAATTTTCCTAACATCATTTATTGTATAACCTATTCCCCCCCACTGATTTCAAATTCGATATTCATCTTTTATTGAATTTATACATATATATTCTTATGTTGAATATATATATATATTTTTTTTTTCTTCCAGTTGCATGTTATTTTAATCACTGTAGTAGTAACTTTTATATCTGGTAAGGGAAGTCCCATTCAGTGGTAGTTCTTTTGCTAAATATTTGTCTTAATTTATTTTGACCTGCTATAACAGAATACCTGGGACTGGGAAGTTTATAAAGTAAAGATACTTGCTTCTTAGTTTTAGAGACTGGTAAGTCCAATAACAAGGTGCTGGAATTTGATGGGACCCTCTTGCTGCATAATCCTATGGCAAATAGTGAGATGGGAGAGGGGGTAGAGAGAGGAAAAGGACCAAACTCATCCTTTTATGTGGAACTCCTTCCCATGATAACTAAACCACTCTCTTGATAATGGCATTAATCAGTTCATGAGAACAAGGCCCTCATGATCTAATCAGCTGTTTAATTTCTTAACTCTCAATATTGTTGCATTGCTGATTAAGTTTCTAACACATGAAATTTTTAAGAATTATTTATTTATTTTAATTAGGTATATATGACAGCAGAATGCATTTTGATTCATTGTACACAATTGCAACAAAACTTTTCATTTCTGATTGTACATGATATAGAGTCCCACATATGTACTGACATACATGTGACTAGGGTAATAATGTCCATCTAATTCACCATCTTTCCTGCCCCCATACCCCCTCCTACCCCCTCCCCACCCTCCCTTTTGCCCAATCAAAGTTCCTCCATTTTTCCCACGCCCTTCCCCTATTATGGGTCAGCATCCACTTATCAGAGAGAACATTCAGCTTTTGGTTTTGGGGGGATTGGCTTATTTCACTTAGCATAATATTCTTCAACTCCATCCATTTACCTGCAAATGCCATAATTTTATTCTGTTTTAATACTGAGTAGCATTCCATTGTATATATATACCACATTTTTTTGATCCATTCATGTATTGTAGGGCATCTAGGCAATACATGAACTTTTGAGGACACATGCAAACTATGATCTTCTTGGTCATTCTCTTTCATTTTTTTTCTTACAAATGAACTTTAGAACAATAGATACACTTCAAGACCGCCACCAGATTTTGAGTGGTTACATTAAGTGTGTAAATTAATACAGGAAAAAAATGAAAATTTTTGCAGAATTAGTTTTTCTCATCAAGAGATTGTGTTGTATTTCTCTACTTCTCTTTTTTATATCCTTCAGTTAAGTTTTATAAACTATATATTTATTATACTTTTATTGTTATATTTTCTTAAACTTATTTCTAAATATTTTATAGTTGTTATTGATAATCGAAAATTTTTCCTATTACATTCCCTAATTGATTGTTGTTATTTGTTTGTTTTGTTGTTAATTCAATATTTTTTAGTTGTAGATGGACACAATATCTTTATTTAATTAATTTGTTTATGTGGTCCTGAGGATTGAACCCAGTGCTTCACACATATGAGGCAAGCACTCTACTACTGAGCCACAACCCTAGTCCCTGATTATTACTATTATGTTGAAAAATTAATGCTTCTTGATTGAATCTATTCCTTATTTCTTTTCCTTCTCATATTTTCTTAACTGGAATTTTCATAATGTTGACATTAATAATGTAAATAAGAAACATCCTTCTTCCTGATTTTATTAGAAATAAATTTCATATTTCAACTTTAAATATATTTTTACTAATCTTTTTATAAATGCTACTTACCAGTTTAAGAATTTACTTTTTAGAAAAATATCAGAGTTACATTTTTTTCACATGAGAACTAGATGTTGGATTTTATTAAATTCTTTTTTGTCATCTATCATAGTAGTCATGATTTTTTTCTTTTTTGACATAATAATGTGTTGAATTACATTATTAGTATGCTGTTTCTTTCTAGGGCTTTTGGCCTAAACATCACCATACTATATTCTTTTTCAAACATGCTCCTATTTTTTATTTGTTAATAATTTCCTTTAGAATTTTTTTGGTTTAGTTTCTAATCTTCCCAAAAAATCCAGGAGTTTTTTTTTTTTAATCAATTACGTTTATTTATACTTTCAGTTTGATCAGTATGCAGCTGATATGAGGAACTCAGAAATAACATTATGCCAGTACTGGGTCCTCCTTCATCCTTTCCTGGAATTCAGCCAATTAATCTAGGCAGGGGTTTCATAAATAGCTCCATTGAATTAATTGAGGCCAATGGGGTAGTTCTATGATCTGCCATTCTATATGTGATGTTTTTTTTTTTTTTTTTGGTTGCTGTTTTGAGAACAGGTCTTGCCCAGGTTGATCTCAAACTCATGAGTTCAAGTGATCCTTCCACCTCAGCCTCCTGAGTAGCTGCGACTACAGGAATGCACCACCATACCCAGCTTGTATGTGGTATATTAACATTGTTCTTTGTACTTTAAGTTTTTTTCTTAGGCTAGTTTCAGGAAAGAAAAATATCTCTGCTTAGCAAAGTGCTTTTATTTCCAGCCTCTAACTTCACTTCTATCTCAATTTTTCTTAGAGAACATTACTTGGGGCCTAGTAAGAGTGTAAGGGAGACATTTTTAGGCATCAAATAATGTGTTCCTTTGTTCTGGAATCTCATTCTTGCTTTCATTTCTCTTTATTCTCACTTAGGGGGATCAATGGAATGTTTTAGTGTTGTTTCCATTTATTGTCTTCCACTGTTAAATATAATTTTCTTCTCTATATTGGATTCGTTTTTCAGTGGGAACCAAAGGGAGAAAGATTCTCAATTCATCATTTTCTTCCCTATAAAGCCCTTTTCTTATTGAGCAAAGAAGTTGATATCTCAGTTTGACCTTTAGTATGCCTTTTTTTCATCGCTCATCACACTCTTGTTTATGTTTTGTAGTTTGTTACACAGCTGTGATCCCTAGGATCTGTATCTTGTTACTAGGGCCTGGTTGGCATCCTGGTTGGGAAGTAAAGCTATCCCAAGAGATGAAGCTAATGTTATATCAAAATAAGTGAGATTTGATGGGATTAAAGATTCCAAACCTGCAGTTAACTGAAGTCTAACATTCTATAAAGACAATATATCACTTAAATGGATTGGTGAGTTAAAGAAGAATGAAAAAGTGGGTCACCAACACAAGACATCGTCCATCAGACAGAAGCTTTATCTTTAAATCTCTGTTTGTTTTATGGCCGAATAGTATTCTACTATATGGATATATTCCATTTTATTAAAAATTAGTAATTTAATAGGCCTTTGGACTTTTTTACTTTCTAGCAATTACAAATAGTGCTACTATGAACATTTGTGAGCAAGGTTTTATTTGAACAACTATTTTTAATTCTATGTTTAACTTTTTGAAGAACTATCAATTTGTTCCACACTGGGTTCACCCTTTTATATTTCTGCTAGTAATGTAAGAGAGTTCCAAATATTCCACATTCTTTATTAGCATTTGCCAGTTTCATTTCTTTTATGATTATGTCCTTGGTGATTCTGGTGTGCTATCTTGGTATGGTTTTGACTTGCATGGCATTGAGCATTATTTTCATATGCTTACTAGTAATTTTTATTCCTTGGGAGAAATGCTATTCAAGTCCTTTGCCTGTTTTTTAATTAAATTGTATATCATTTTGTTCTTGAGTGGTAAGAGTTATTTATATTTTAACTGAATGAAAGACCCTTATCAGATAAAAATTGTACAAGTTTGATAGGGCTACGGATAACAAATGCCATAGACTGTGTTATTTATAACAATATAAGCTAATTTTCACACAGTACTGGAAGGTAGAAGTCTAAGATGAAGATGTCCAATAAGTTTAGTTTCTTCTGAGAACTCTCTTCTTGACTCACAGATGGCTTCCTCCTTGCTATGTCCTCCTTGTATAGGCGTCCCTGCTGTTTCTTTGTGTATGCCTCAGTCTCTTATACTGATATCAGTCTGATTAGATTAAGACCCACCACAAGGGCTTTATTTTAATATATTCATCTCTTTAAAGATTCTTTGTCCAAATACAGTCACATTCTGAGATACTGGAGGTTAAAACTCTAACATCTAAATTTTACCAGGGGTGGGGGCATAATTCAACCCATAATAATAATTTACAGTTGTAGAGACAATCATTTACAACTGTTGGTTTTCTCTTTATTTATAGTATCCTTTGATGAACAAAATATTTTAATTTTTGTAAAATTCATTTTATCAGTTTTTGAAGCTTGTGGTTTTGATGTCATATCTAAAATTTCATTGCTAAATTCAAACACTTGAAGATTTATCTTTATGTTTTGTTCTAAGAGTTGTATGGTTGTGGCTCTTATATTTGGCACTTTGAATTAATTTTTGTATGTGGTGTGAGGTAAGGGTCCAATCATTAATTGAAGAGAGAATTCTTTCCTGATCCATTGGTTTTGGCATACTTGTCAAATGTCAATTTTTAAAGACATCTATAGAGGGAAGTGTATATTCATACAAATCCCCAGCTTTAAATGAAGGCTAGAATGGTGTATTTTTTTTTAGTTGTAGATGGACACAGTACCTTTATTTATTTTTTTAAGATTTTTTTTAAAAACTTTATTTATTTTTATGTGGTGCTGAGGATCAAACCCAGTGCCTCACACATATTAGGCAAGCGCTCTACCACTGAGCCACAACCCCAGCCCCTAGAATGGTGTATTAGCCATGATCATGTATTTGAGTTTAGTGATTAGCTGTCTCCTTCTGTGAAGCTGTAGAATGTGGAAAGTTAAATGAATTTTGTTTTGAGGTATGACTCTATTAATTAATGCATAATCTCAAACCATGCTTATGTAAAAGTATTGTCGTTTGCCTCTAAAATACATGTTTTCTTAACATTTTTCCTTCTTGGAATGTTCATGTCTGAATTTTTCTCATAAACATGCACATAGTTTCTTTCTATTGTGATAAAGTATACATATCATAAAATTTACCATTATTGCCATTTTAAGTATATAGTTCAGCGGTTGTAAGTACATTCACATTGTTATATACCCAATAACTTTTACCAAACATTTTCATCTTCCCCGACTGAACCTGCATACCCATTTAACAATAATTTCCCATTCTCTCAAACCACTAGGCCCTGGAAAGCACCATTATACATTCTGTTTATATGAATTTAACTATATACCTCATATAAGTAGAATCATACAATATTACTCCTTTATGACTGGCTTATTTCACTTGTGAAATATCTACAAGGTTCATCCCTTTTGTACCATGTGTCAGAATTTCCTTCCATTATAAGTCTGAATAATATTCAATTATATGTATATGGAATATTTTGTTTAGCCATTCATCTGTTGAATGACTCTTCAGTTGCTTCTACCTTTTAATAATGTAAATTACATTGATAAAAACATGGGTGTATAAGCATAATATTGTATGAGTTCCTGTTTTAACTTCTTCTGGATATGAATCAAGAAGTGAAACAGCTAGATTATATGGTAATTCAAAGCTTAATTTTTTGATGGATATACCATAGTATTTTCCACGATAACTGCACTATTGTACACCCCTACCAGCAATGCACATGGGTTCCAATTTCAACAAACACTCACCAATATCTTATTCTGTTAGATAGAATAACTATTCCAATGCATATGAAATAGTATCTAATTATAGTTTTGATTTGTATTTACCTAGTGATTAGTAATGTTGAACATCATTTCATGTACTTAATGGCTATTTGTATAACTGGTGTAGAAAAATATCTTTTGAAATCCTTTGTCCATTTTTCACTTAGATTATTTATTGTTGAGCAGTGGGAGTTCTTTATGTATTATGAATATAAATCTCATTTCAGATTTAATAGTTCCAAATACTGTCTCATATTTCATAGGTTGCCATTTCACTCCATTGATGGTATCCTTAGATGCACAAAAAGATTTTAATATTAATGAATTGTAATTTATCTGTTTTTCTTTAGTTGTCTGAGTTTTAAAATAAACAATCATGGACAACATCACAGTCAAGTAGCTTTTCCCCTGTTTTCTTCTAAGAGTTCTATGGTTTTAATTTTAGATTTAGATCTATCTTTACTTAATTTTTGCACATGATGTAAATCAAGGATCCACCTCCATTTTTTTGCCTGTGAAGACAGTTTTCCCAGAACCATTGTTCAAAAGATCATTCTTTTCCTCATCAAATTATCTTAGAACCCTTGTCAAAAGACATATGACATGTGAGATTTATTTCTCTATTTTATTCTGTTTATCTATATGAGATGTCAAATTTTGTTCTTTGTCAAAATTATTCTGGCTATTGAGGATTACTATAGATTGGATAAGTGTTCCCCCAAAAGCCTATGTTTAGAGGATTGGATACTAGCCTATAATACTATTGGGAGGAGATGGAACCTTTAGGAGGTAGGGTCTTTTGGAAAGAAGTTAGATCATTGTGGGCATGCCCTTAAAGGTGATATTGAGATCCTAAGCCCCTCATGTCATTTTCTTTGCTTTCTGGATACCATGAAGTAAGCAGTTTCCTCTACCAGGCACACTCTGCCATACCACAAAGCCTACGTATCAGACTGAAGAAACTGTAAACCATAGTAAGCCTTTCCTTTTTAAGGTTGATTATCTCGGGGTTTTTATAGTAATAGAAAGCATAATAATACAAGGATAACTTGAGATTCCACATAAATATTATGACAGGTTTTTCTATTTCTGCCAAAAAATATCATTAGGATTTTGATAGGGATTATATTGAATCTATGTATTGCTTTGGATAGTATTGACATTATATTAAACCTCCAATCTATAAACATTTTTATTTATGTCTTTTTAAATTTTTTTCAGTAATATTTGTAGTTTTCAGTGTATAAATTTTGCTTTTGTGCTACATTTGTTAAATTCAATTCCTGGGTATTTTGGTCTTTCTGATACACTTGTTAAAAAAATTGTTTTCTTAGGGGCTGGGAATGTAGCTCAGTTGGTAGAGTGCTTGCCTTGCATGCACAAGGCCCTGGGTTCAATCCCCAGCACCACCATCAAAAAAATTGTATGCTTGTTTTGTTTTTTGATTATTCATTGCTAGTATATAGAAATACAGATAGTTTGAGGGTATTTCTATACACTGAAAATAATGTTTCTGAAAAATACATAAATAAATAAAGCAATCCCATTTATAATACCTAGGAAAATATACCTACAAAATGCATCTAACCAATGAGATGAAAGATATATACAATAAAAACTCTAAAACATTGATGAAAGAAATTCAAGAGGACACAAATATTCTTTATTCATGGATTAGAGGAATTAAAGTTCTTAAAAAATTCATACTACCCAAAGCAATCTATAGAATCAATATAATCCCCATCAAAGTACCAATGACATTCATCACATAATTAGAAAAAATTTATAAAATACACATGGAACCACAAAAGCCCCCAAATAGCCAAAGCCATCTTCAGCCAAAAGAATAAAGCTTGGAGGCATCACATCACCAGATTTCAAAATATACTACAAAGCTATAGTAATCAAAACAGCATTGTAGGGCTGGGGTTGTGGCTCAGTGGTAGAGCACTCTTGTAGCATGGGTGAGGCCTTGAGTTCGATCCTCAGCACCACATAAAAATAAATAAATAAAATAAAGATATTGTGTCCCACTACAACTAAAAAATAAATATGTTAAAAAAACAGCATTGTACTAACAGACACAGACCAATGGAACAGAATAGCAATCACAAAAATAAGTACACATGTTTATTGTCAATTGATTTTCAAAAAGTGTGTCAAGAACACACAATGTGGGACACTTTCTTAAATACAGTTTCTTTAATATTCAGATAAATAAAGTTTGACATTTATTTCACACTATACAAAAAATCAACTCAAAATACAGTAAAGATTTAAATAAAAACCTGAAATGGTGAAACTTCTAGAGGAAAACTGCTATGATATTGTTCTATAAAATTATTTTTTTGGATATGAATCTCAAAATATCTATAGAAGGGGAGAAAATATTTGCAAAGTATATACTTGATAAGTGGTTAATTTCCAGAATATATAAGGAACTCCTACAATTCAATAACAAAAATAACCTGTTGTTTAAAAATGGATAAAGTAAATAGACATTTTTCCAAAGAAGACATGCAAATGAATAATAGGTATATGAAGAAGACACTCAACTTCACTAAGAGCTGGAAACTGAAATCAGCATGAGATATCAACTTACACCTATTAGAATGGCTAGCATCAAAAATATGACCTGCCAGATGCAGTGGCACATATCTATAATCCCAGCTACTCAAGAGGTTGAGGAAGAAGAATCACAAGTTAGAGGCTAGCCTGAGCAACTTAATTGGACTCTGTTTGGAAACAAAAAGAGCTGGAGATGTAGCTTATTGGTAGAATTGAGTCATCTATCCGAAGGAAATAAATATGTCAAAAGGGCATAGTAGCCAAGATGATGTAATCAAACTGCGTCCATCATTGTATGAGTCAATCATGAAAATGTGATACATATACAGAACCCTTAAAAGAGGAAATTAATTATATGTCCAAATACACACTACTGTCATGTATATCTAAAAACAACAAATAATAAATATAATATGGAAGGTTATGCAAATAATCTATTCAAATCAACAGGCTAATATGAAAAGTTTCCTAATGATGTATATTTAATTACAAAATAATCCATGTTGTAACAAATGTTAAGGAAAAGCATTCAAAGAAATGATCATTGATGTAAAGAATATATATATATATATAGACATATTATATATATATATAGACATATTATATATATATATATATAATTCTAAAAAATTAAACTCAAAGAAATAGTAGAATAGTTGTTACTCAGGGCTGGCTAGGTTAAAAAGCTAGGGAAGTATTGACATTTCATTTAAATATGAGGAATAAGTTCAAAAGGTGTTTTGTACAATATGAAAACTACAGCTTGTAACAATGTGTTCTTGAAAATTGCTAAGGGCTCTAGTTGTGGTTCGGCAGTAGACCACTCACTAGCGTGTGTGAGGCACTCAGCACCACATAAAAATAAATAAATAAAGGTATTATCTGTAACTACAACTAAAAAAAATTTTAAAAAAAGAATTGGAGGCTGGGACTATGGTTCAGTGGTAGAGCACTTACCTCACACATACGAGGCACTGGGTTTGATCCTCAGCACCACATAAAATGTAAATGAATAACTAAAGATATTGTATTTATCTGAAGCTAAAACAAATAAAATTAAAAAGAAAATTGCTAAGAATAGATTTTTAAATAGTCCCACCATAAAATGATATGTATGTGAGGAAATGTACATGTTAATTAGCTGTATTTAGGCATTCTATAATGAAATGTTTCAAAACAGTGTTGTATTGGATAGATAAATACAATATTTTGTCAATTAAATTCTTTAAAAACAAAAGGGAAAACTGATTTTTTAGTGTATATTTTGTATTTTGCAACATTGCTGAAATCATTGTAGGATGATGAAATTCTTTAGGATTTTCTTCTTGTAAGGTCATGTCTCCAGTAAGTAGAGAAAAGGTTAGTTTTTTGTTTTCTTTTTATCTTTTTATTTATTTAAGTGCTCTAAAACTGCCAGTACTACTAGAAGAGATTCAGGTGCCCTTATCTTTTTTCTGATGTTAAGGAGGGAAGCATTCACTCTTTTATCATTGATTTGTTGTTTACCTGTGGACTTTTCATATATATCTTTCATCAGGTTGAAAAGTTTTTTTCCATTCCTAGTTAAATGCATAATAAGATGCTAAATTTTGTAAATTGCATGAATTTTTTATTTAACCAATCATTCCATTAGTGTGGTGTGTTATATTTATTTTTATATTTGAATCATCATTCATCACAAGAACAAGTCCTACTTAGCCTTCATGTGTAGTATTTTTAATATTCTGCTACATTGGGTTTGCTAGTATTTGGGGTGGGGGGTAATTTTGCATTAGCATTCATAAGGAATATTGATTTGTAGTTTTCTTTATATCTGATATTCTTATCTGTATTTGAAACCATAGTAATGCTGAACTCATAGAATGAGCTAGGACATGTTTCTTCCTCTTCTAATTTTTGGGATAATTTAAGAAGTATTGGTGTTATTTTTTTCTTTGTAGAATTTACCTGTGAAGCCACTGGGTCTGTGACTTTTCTTTGTTGAAAGTTTTTGATTAATGATTCAACTTCATGTTATAGATCTGTTCACATTTTCTATGTTTTGTTCTGTTAGTTTGGGCAGCTTGTTAGTTTTAAGGAATTTTTCCATATCATCTGCTATCTATTAATATGTTGGTATATAGGTGTTTATAGTATTCCCTTAGAATCTTATTTCTGTAAAGTTGGTAATAATTTCCTAATTTTCATTTCTGATTTTAGTAACTTGAATCTTTTTCTTTTGTCCCCTGGGTGGATACAGCTGAAGGTTTGTCAATTTTTTTATCTTAAAAACAAACAAACAAACAAACAAAAAACCTTTGGTTTATTGATTTTTCTCTACTCTTTTTTCTAAATTCCATTTATCTTCACCCTAATCTTTATTATTTTTTCTTCTAATAAATATGGGTTTAGCCAGCACTTCTTTTTATCTTTAAAGTGTGAAATAGATTTCTTTGGGATCATTTGTTTTAAAGGTAGAGAATTCCAACTATTAATTTTTCTTTTGAGTACTAATTTTGTTGCACACCAGAAGTTTTGGGTATGTTGTTATTTCTTTTGTTTTCGTCTCAGAATATTAATTTCTCTTTTAATATCTTCTTTGCTCCATTGGTTATTTAAAACTGTGTTGTGTAATTTCTCCACTTATGGATTTTTAATTTAATTCCTTTGTGGTCAGATAAGATACTTTGTATAATTTCGGTCTTTTTAAAATTTATGGAAATTGGATTTGTGGCTAAGTAATATGTACCTTGAAGAATGTTCTATGTTCACTTAAAAATGTGTTTTACATTGTTGTTGGTTAGAGTGTTTTGTATATATGTCTATTAGATCTAATTGCTTTAGATGGCATTCAAGTCTTCCATTTACCTTAATTATCTATGTGGTTTTATTTTTCAATTCAAATCAGATATAGAAGTCTCTGTTATTTTGGAACTATGTATTTAATTCTGTCCAGGTTGCTTTATATAATTTAGGATTTTGATATTTGATGCATGTTTTTAATTGTTATATATTCTTGGCAAATTGACCCTTTTATCAACATATAATGTACTTCTTTGTTTCCTGTGACAGTTTTTGACTTAAAGTTTATTTTTGATATTAATACAGCTGCTGTAGCTCTTCTGTACCCTGTATCTCATCATACACAAAAATCAACTCAAAATGGATCAAAGACCTAAATGAAAGACCCAATACTTCCTTTTCTGTTCAATCTTGGATTTAGCACCTGAGTACTTCCTTGTATACATGAGCCTTCTGGAATACATAGCAAATCAAGAATTTCTGTCAGTTCCTCTAAACAGGACAGGATTTCAGCTGGAGTGGGCTTCTCTTTCTTGGGCTTCTTAGCCTTAGTGTTACCCTTTTAAACCATGCCAATGGCATCAGCCTTCTTGGCTCTAAATTTCTTCTCCCTAGTGTCTGATTTCTCAGCATTGTCACCTACTATCCACAAAAAAGAATAAAGTATCTGAAAGGACTCTCAGTTGACCCTGGGCATGCTTGATCCTTGTAGATATTGACTTAATGTCTCCAGTTATGGTTGGCCTGGGACACAGTTTTCTAATACAATACATATATAATATATAATGGACAAATCAGGATAACTAACATTTTTGCTTCCTTATACATTTCATTGAGTTTGGAACCTTTGAACTCTTCTTCTCTAGATAATAGGTTGTTGTAAAATATAGTCACCCCACTGTTCTGTTGAACTCATTTCTCCTATTTAACTGTATTTTGGTATCCATTATCCACCCTCCTCCTATCTCCCCTTACAACTATTCTTTCTAGCCTCTAGTAGTCACTATTCTTTTTTTTTTTTTTTGAGATCAACTTTTTGGCTTCCACATATAATTGAGGGTATCATGGCCATTATTTTTAAATTGAAATGATCTGTGTCCTTTTTTTCCCTCTTCTGAGAATCCCATGATTAATATATTAGTCTGCTTAGTTGTGTCCTACAAGTCTCCTCAGCTCTGTTCATTTATCTTTATTCTTTTTTAAAAATATTTATTCTTAAGTTTTAGGTAGATACAATATCTTTATTTTACATTTATGTAGTGCTGAGGATCAAACCCAGTGCCTCACACATGCTAGATGAGCACTCTACCAGTGAGCCACAACCCTAGTCCATTTAATCTTTATTCTTTAATCTCATTATTCCTTTGTCTTTCTGTTCTTTAGTCTTGGGAATTTCAACAAACTTATCTTTAAGTTAACTAATTTTTTTCTTCTGCCTATTCAAATCAACTGTTGAATCTCTCTACTGAATTTTTCATTTCATTTTCATTTTACTCCACAATTTCTGTTTGGTTTCTTTTCAGAATTTTCCTCTCTTTCTTGATATTCTAATTTTGTTACATATTACTTTCCTGATTTGTTTAGTTCTTTTTTGTGGCATTTTCCATAGCTCTTTAAGTATATTCTAGACAGTTGTCTAGTAAGTGCAATGAGTGGGCTTCCTCAGATATATTATTTATTGATTTATATTATTTCCTTGATTGAGCCATGGTTTCCTATTATTTCCTTTGTGTTATGATGCTTTGACAAAGTCAGTCATTTGATTATTATAATGTGGCTATTTTGGAAATCAGATTCTCATGTTTTGTTGTTGGTTTGTTTTTCACTTGTTTTTTAAATTTTCTTTTTTAATTTTTGAAGGCTATAGTCATCGGTTTTGAGACTTTTCCAAACTATTTTTTTCAAAAATTATTCCTTGCTGTGTGTGCCCATTGAAGTCTCTGTTCCTTTAGGTCATGTTCACTTAATGTTTTGATAAAGATTTCCTTGAATGCCAGGAACTGAAACACATAAAAATAAATGGATGAATGCACACATAGCCATGCACATGCACAGACAAGCACACAAAGGATAGAAAAATCACTTTCCCCACTCTGAAGACTAGATTTGTCCTGGGAAAGTCCTTCATTAACTTTGCCTTCTCTGAGTCTAGGGACAAGGTGAGATGAAAGCAGAAAGCAATCTCCGGACTTTCTCAGTGTACATCCTCCTAAGCATAAATGTGACCTTCTAAATTTTGTATTTTCTGTGATGTATGGCCATTTTGAAGTCTGTGTTTCATTGGCTAAGTTCTTAGTATTTTGACAAAGTTTCCTTAGGTGTGTAAAGTCAAAAAGAAAAAAATTTAGGTAACAAAGAAAAAAATGCCCTCCCAGTCTTTGCATATTAGCTTTGTGTTTACAGTTTAGCCAGTCTATATTATAACCCTGCTTTAGCTTTCACTTCATGCATGTCTGGGCCTAAAGGTCAGGCAGAGGTGAGAATGGGGATTTCTTAGGCTTTTTGTGAACAGGTGTCAATCCATGGGCATATATGTGACTTTCACGATTCTTCAGTATACAGAGGAGCTTTCAAAAACCCTACTTCTGCACACATGTCTTTCCCAGTGTCTTTACCCAGGATCTTTTATCTGCCTATTGTTTCTCATGAGTAAATATCCATAGCCCCAGTCTGTTGCAACCAATCACTTTGCTTTTCAATGTTTTCAGCAGATGCTGCCTAGGAATTTGCCTGAGTCTTTGGAGCACTGTTAAAGATTTCTACCAGACGGACCAAAAAATTCTTTTTTAATTTTGTCCTTTTTAGTTATACATGACAGTAAAATCAATTTTGATATATTTATACAAGCATGGAATATATCTTATTCTAATTAGGATCCCAGTCTGTGGATGTACCTGAGTATCAGATAAGTCAGAAAGATACTAGAATGTCAAAGGAAATGTAAGTAGGAAATAAAAGTAGACTAAGTCCCAGGAGAAGCATTCAGCTTTTTGTAAGGTTAAGATTCGCGTTACTAGCAATCCTTTATTTACCTTTGTCTAGAATTTGCACAAGAGATTAATAGTAGTATAATTCTGTGGGTTTTGGAACTATATTAAGTATAATCTAGAGTCTAGAAATTTAAGAAGTTTGAGTGCGCCCTAGAACTCAAGCTGCTAGGGACTAAAAGACAAGGGGAGATATGACTATGAACTACAAAAAAAAAAAAAGTATAGTACTCTCGTACAATTTGTGGGGGGTGGGAAGTGGTACCAGGGATGGAACTCAGGGATGCTCAACCACTGAGACACATCCTCAGCCCTATTTTTGTATTTTATTTAGAGACAGAGTCTCACTGAGTTGCTTAACATCTCACTTTTTGCTGAGGCTGGCTTCGAACTCATGATCCTCCTGCCTCAGCCTCCTGAGCTGCTGGGATTACAGGTGTGCCTACACCTGGTTTATACACTTTTTTATTATGTGATAAAATGCACATAGTACAAAATTTACAATTTTACCCATAGTAAAATGTAAAGTTTAATAACTTTAAATATATTCACAATGTTGTGCAACCATCTCCACTATGTAGTTCCAGATCTTATTCAAAACCCCAAACCTTGTAGTTGTTAAGTAGTAACTTCCTATTTCTCTGTGCACACAGTACCTGGAAACCAGAACCCCTCTTTCTGTCTCTATGGAATTGCCTATACTGGATATTTCATACAAATGGAATCATACAATATGAGGACTGGTGTGTCTGGCTTTGTCACTCAACATACTGTTTTCAATGTTCATGTTTTAGCATGTATCAGTACTTCATTTCTTTTGTAGGTAGATAATATTCTGTTTTATGAGTATGCCACATTTTGTTTACTCATTTATCCATTGATAGAAATCTGGGGGTTTTTTTCCTCTTTTGACTATTGTGACTAGTGTTGCTATGAATATTCAAGTACAAATAATTATTTGAATCTGTCTTCGATTATTTGGGGTATATACCTAGAAGAGGAATTTCTAGATCATGCGATAATTCTATTTTAGAAACCACCAAAACATTTTCTCTTTAACATTTCCACTAGCAATGTATGCTACATTTTCTCCATATCTTTGTTAGCATTTGTTTTCCATTTTTAAAATTATAGGCATCTAGTTCTGAAGTACTATCATTTATAGTTTTAGCTCTTATACTTCAGCATTTTTAAAAATTTTTTTTGTGTGTGTATGGACATGATACCTTTATTTTAACGTGATGCTGAGGATTGAACCCAGTTCCTCACACATGCTAGGTAAGCACTCTACCATTGAACTACAACCCCGGTCCTATACTTCAGTCTTTTATCAATTTTGGCTGTTTTCTGATTCTAGTATGAAGTAAAGTTCTGACTTCTTTCTTTTGCATAATGGTCCTGTTTCCTAGTACCATTATTAAATCATTCATTCTTTCATATTATTCATTGAGTTACACTTTTTTGGTTACTGGGGATTGAACCCAAGAGCACTTAACCACTGAGCCACATCCCCAGACCATTTTATGTTTTGAGACAGGGTCTTGCTGAGTTGCTTAGGGCCTCACTAAGTTGCTGGGGCTGGCTTTGAACTCATGATCATTCTGTCTCAGCCTCTCGAGCTGCTTGGATTACAGGCATATGCCACAATGCCAAACATAAGTGTGGTTTTCTTGTCTCATGATGCCTTTACCTGGCTTTGGTATCAGAGTAATGTTGGACCCAAAATGAATTAGGAAATTTTTTGGCTTGTTCTGTAAGTAATTTTGCTAAATTGGTTTATTAGTTCCTATAGGTGTGTGTGTTCTTTAGGAATGAATTATGCACACATATCTCTGCAAATAGGGGATAATTTTCACTTGTTTCTTTCCAATTTGAATGTTTTTTTTGTTTGTTTGTTTGTTTTTGTGGTGCTTGGGTTTGAACTGAGGGCCTTGTGCATGCAAGGCAAACACTCTACCAATTGAGCTATATCCCCAGCCCCTCTTTCTTTTTCCTCTGGTTAGACCTTCAATACAATGTTGAGTAAAAGCAGTGAAAGCAGGCATCATTGTTTTGTTACTAATCTCAGAAAAAAAATCTTTTCATTTTTAACCTCTGGATATGATGTTACTTGTAAGGTTTTCGTATATGCCCTTTATTATGTTGAAGGAATTCCTTTCTATTCTTGTTTACCTTATTTATTTATTTTTTGCCAGGGAATGAACACATAAGGGCTTACCTACTGAGCCACATCTCCAGCCTTTTTTATTTTTTATTTAGTGTCAGGGTCTTGCTAAATTTCTTAGGGCCTCACTTAATTTCTTAGACCAGCTTTGAACTTGAGATCCTCCTGTCTCAGCATCCCAAGCCACTGGGATTACAGGCATGCACCATCGTGCCTAGCATATCTTGATTTATTGAGTGTTTTTGTCATGAAATGGTTTTGAATTTTGTGAAATGTTTTTTTTTTCATGAATTGAGACAATAATGACTTTTCCCCTTCATTCCATTATGTTGTATGTCATTGATTTTTTTTTTTTTTTGTATGTTGAGCCACCTTTGTGCTCTGGAATAAATCACTCATTCTTGATGTATAATTCTTTTAATATACTGTTGGAATGGATTTGCTAATACTTTGTTCAGTAATTTTGTATCTACATTCATCAGAGATATAAGTGTAGTTTTGTTTTTTGTCTTTTATATTTTACTTAAAGACAGTGTCTCGCTAAGTTGCTTAGGCCCTTGCTAAATTGTTGAGGCTGGTTTTGAATTTACAATCCTCCTGTCTCAGCCTCCCAAGCTGCTTGGACTCCAGGCATGTGCCACAATGCCAAACATAAGTGTAGTTTTCTTTTCTCATGATGCCTTTACTTGGCTCTGGTATCAGAGTAATGTTGGACTCAAAATGAATTAGGAAATATTTTTATGTTGTTTTATAATAGAGAAGCTGCCTAATGAGTTAAAGAAAAATCTTCCTAACAGAAGTTAAATTCTGTCCCTAAACTTATATTTGTTTCCTTTTTTCTTCCTACAAAAGCCAGTTAGGAAAATGCTTTACTCTCATTTTCCTGAACACTCCCTATTTCAAGACTGTGGTGAAAAGTCACACCTACAGTAATGGTAGCTAAAAGAGCACATACCATGTATTGGCCATGACAAAAATAGGCAGGGATCAACAGGATGTTTTTAATTATTTATGTTTTTCTTTTAAATTCACAAGATCAAGACGATCACTGATCTTTCCAAAAGCAATATTAATGAACAATTTTGGTGTCCATCCAGAAGTCTACAATCTGTATTCCTTCCTTCCCTTGCAAAAATCACATGAAAGGCTCATACGTAGGGTTAATAACAAGATGGTCACTAAGGATGCTTGATCCACCGTCTTCCAAACTGGCTTGTTATTAATAAAGCTTTTTTTCTCCCATCACTCTGTTTCCTTGGCTTTATCTCCCATCATTGTGTTTCATTGGCTTTATCAGGCGGCATCAGAATTAGACGTTTTTTCAGTTTTTATAATTTAAAAAGAATTGGTGTTAATTTTTCTTCAAATGTTTGGTAGAATTAGCCATTGAAGCCATCCGACTCTGGGTTTTTGATTTTTTAAATTTTCTTGTGAAGATTTTGATTCTTTATTACATGCCTTTTCTTTATTTACCTTGACCTTGTAATTATTATTTTAACAAAAGTAAAGCTTACTTTTCACTTGTTATAGTTCTATTTATGTTTTCTATTTCTTAGAAATTTGTCTCATCTAGGTTATCTAATATTAATAATTTCATTCTTCTCTATTTTTTCTTAGTCTAACTAAAATTTAGAATTTTGTTAATCTTTTCAAAGAAACAACATTTTCATTGATTCATTATAATTTTACATTTTAGTGTGATTCACTGTGCTATATTATACATGCAAATAACATAATTCAATTTCATTCCCTAGTACCTCCCCTTTTCCTGTCTTCTTCCTTCCCCCAATCCCCATTCTTTGCTCTACTGAGAGCCAACGTTCTTTATTGATTTTTCTTCATTGAATTTTCACTTTCTATTTTGTTTATCTAATCTTTATTCTAATTTTTCTGGTTCCCTCAGATGTAAAGTTAGGCTATTGATTTGGGAGCTTTCTTTTTCAATGTAGATGTTACAGCTATAAATGTCCCTCTGACCACTGTTAGCTGCATCTAATAAGTTTTGGTGTGTTGTGTTTTACTTTTCATTTACATAAAATTATTTTCTAGTTTCTTTGATTTTTTTTTGGTCCTTTGAGTTTTAAGGAGTGTTGCTTAATTTCCATAAGTTGGTAAATTTTATTGTAGTTTGGGTTTTGCCATAAAATATGGGCCTTGGAGCCAAATGGACTCATGGATTCTCTGCTTTTCACTAACTGGCTCTGTGACCTTGGAGAAGGTCATACTTCAGTTTCATACAGATTTGTACCATAATATTATTGTCCCCAAAGGATTTTTGTTACAAATTAATGATAGTCCATATAAGGCATTTAAACAGTGTTTTAAATAAATAATAAATATTTAATAAATTATCACTATTATTCTTATTACATAAATCTGGAAAAATAGTGAAAGCTGATTGATAAATCCTAGGGATAAATATAGCCATTATTCAGAATATGATTATTTTGAGAACTGCTATGGTTTGAATATGTCCCCAAAAATTCGTGTGTTGAAAAGTTAATTCTAATGAAACAGGTGGTGTCTTTTGAGAAGAATTTAAGTCTTGAACTCATGAACACTCATGAACATATTAATGCTACTATAAACGGGCTTTAGGGAGTGAATTATTCTCTTAGGTTTTTCTTCCATGTGAAGAAAAGGTGTTCCTCTCCTCCAAGGGATGCACCGTTCAAAGCACTTCTGTTGGAAGTAGAGAGGCCTGGCCTTAACCGGCTAATTCTTTGATCTTGGACTTCTCAGCCTGTAGAACTGTGAGCAATAAATTTCTGTTCTTTATAAATCACCCCCCTCTGTAGTATTCTGCTATAGTAGCACAAAACCCACCAATATAGGAAGTATTGGGCAGTTGCTCTCCTTTTAACCTTTGGAATTCTATACCTAACCGTGTTAGGTTTAGGGAAATTATAGCTATAAAATAGTATGGTTACATGATTGAGCTACTAGCCATCTCCATAGAGTATATTTGATTTTATACTCCAGGGTGAGGTAAAGGGTTTAAGCATTTGTGCACAGGGACTCCAAGATGGTGGATTAGTGTGAGGAAACGTTTTTTCTTAGCTCAGATACCCAGAACTCAAAAAAGCGGGAATACCACATCTCCCCAAGGCTTAGAGTGAAAAATCCTGAGATGGGAGGAGCAGTCTGCCATAGATGAACCACAGACTGCATGATTTATTAATCATATATAAAAATAAACCTCTCCACCAGAGTTAATAAATCGTCAGTGATCCAGGAGCCATCTTAGGTCTGCAGAATGGTGGAGACTATGGAAACTGAAACCCAGATCTGTGAGTTTCCAACTAGGTCTATGTGGGCCTGTCTGAGCCTAGCAGTCCTGTGGAAAGTAAAAAACTGGGAGCATTTAACCCCAGAGAACACAGGTTAGAGAGGCTGTAGCGAGCCGGGCTCTCCCCAGCTCCATGAGTCTTGAGGCTTGTGGAGAATGACAGGGTAGTCTACAGCAGGTCAGAAGGTTAGAAGAGGATGTAAGAGTCGTGCACAGTGGTGCACACCTATAATCCCAGTAGCTCAGGAGGCTGAGACAGGAAGATGGCAAATTCAAAGCCAGTCTTTTTTTTTTTTTTTAAAGAGAGAGTGAGAGAGGAGAGAGAGATTTTTAATATTTATTTTTTAGTTCTCAGCAGACACAACATCTTTGTTGGTATGTGGTGCTGAGAATCGAACCCGGGCCGCACGCATGCCAGGCGAGCGCGCTACCGCTTGAGCCACATCCCCAGCCCCTCAAAGCCAGTCTTAACAACTTAAGGAGGCTCTAAGCAACTTAGTGAGATCCTCTCTCTAAATAAAATATGTTTAAAGGACTACACTAAGATTTAATCTCCAGTCAGAATGGCAATTATCAAGAATACAAGCAACAATAAATATTGATGAGGACATGGGGGAAAATGTACACTCATACACTGCTGGTAGGACTGCAAATTGGTGCAGCCATTATGGAAAGCAGTATGGAGATTCCTTAGAAAAGCTGGAATAGAACCACCATTTAACCCAGTTATTCTACTCTTTGGTGTAGTACTTTTAAGTACCCATTTTTAAAATCAGCATATAGTGACACCACCACATCAATGATTATAGCAGCTCAATTCATAATAGCTACATTATTGTGGAACCAACCTAAGTGCCCTTCAATAGATGAATGGATTAAAAAATGTGGTATATACACACAATGGAATATTGCTCAGCTTTAAAGAAGAATGAAATCATGGCATTTGACTGTAAATGGATAGAGCTGGAGAATATCATGCTAAGTGAAATAAGCCAATCCCAAAGAACCAAAGACCAAATGTTTTCTCTGATCTGCAGATATTAATACACACTAAGAGGAGGGGCTAGGGAAGAATAGAGGCACTTTGGATTTCAGCAGAGAGGAGTGAATGGATGGGAGGTGGTATGGGAGTAGGAAGGATAGTATAATGTATCGAGCATTATTACCCTATGTGCATATATGACTACACATCCCATGTGATTCTACATCATGTACAACCAGAAAAATTAGAAGTTATACTCCATTTATGTATGATGTGTCAGAATGCATTCTGCTGTCATGTATAATTAATTAGAACAAATTTTTAAGAAGAATTTTTCTTAAAAAATGAAGAGATATTTTAGAAATAGCTGAGAGAAAAATAGGAAACTGGCAGACTCAATTAGGATTTTATAACAAGCATAATACTTTGGACTAGATTTCCCCCTCTGCAAATAAATCCTATAGAACCTCCTAATCATTACCAGGAGAAGGTTAAGCAGGAAGGCTTAACTAGGAGATAGTATTTGGGCTTCTAGGAGAAGGTCCTCAGAACATGCTTCAGAGGCAGTAGTAATGTCATTGGTGGATTAAGGCTTTTTCCCTGAAAAAAATTGTAAGAAATGACAATTCAAATTATCTGGCCAGGACAGTACCATAGGAACAAATTCACAGTACCAGCAACACCTGGGAGATGCTTTTTCTGGGGGGAAAAAAGTGCTTCAAGGGTCACTGTTTTGTAAAATTCCATTTTCTTGCCTTTTGTTTCTAAATTTAATATTTTAAAAAATTATTCATTGCCAGTTGGATATAGAGAGTGGTCTTAATTTCACTGGAAATTTTTATGTTGATGAAGTCCATGACATGACATAAAGGAGGTTTTGCAGTTTGAAGTCAAAATAACTATCATTTGTTTTCTTTCCTACTATAGTGTCTGGGAGAGGCTTATTAAATTGATATAATCAGAGATCATAATCTTAGAATCTAAGCCAAATCAATTTATCATTATAATTCTTACAAATAAAGTTGGCTACTTTCCTCTGTAGAGCTAAGGTTTTTGCCTGGGAAGACAATTCATGCTGATAGCAAGCTTAGGCAAAAACATAGCATTACATGAACTCTTTTGATACTGTACATAAATCTAACTCAGCAGAGAACACAAGTGTGGCTTGTGTTGTAGACAGTGGTATGGAGTCTGTATAGTACATTTCTTAAAAGCACGTTTGTGGTTATCTAGCAATAGTATTGGGTGATAATTTGATATTAGGATGTTTTTACACTATGGAAGTTTTCTCCCTATAGAGAAATTGAAATAGTATACCAACCAATAGTACATATCCCATGTGATTCTAAATAGTACAACAACAAATTCGGGGTTAAGAGTTTATGTTTTGACTCATTATACCGTGTATCAAAGGCAAAGTGTCCAGTAGGACCCATATATATATATATTTTATATAAGTTATAAGTTAGCTCCCTTTCCTTTTGGGATCTTTTGTGGAAATATGCTTATACTTTCCAACTAACTCCCACACTTCTAACTCACCGTGCTACTAAGATACCCTTGGGAGAAGGATCCTTTAACTTTTAGGAAATTAAATGAAGTAGGGTGATGGGGGGACAGCACTTCAAGAAGGTTGAGACTAGGTTGCATGTTAGAGGGAGACTATTGTGGTACAACTTTTGCTTGTTCCAATAGTACCTTGAGGCTTTAAACAAATCGGAAACCCAAAAATGAGTGTCTGCCTTCAGCCAAGTCCTGTCATATTAAGATTAAATTGGTTACAGGTCACATCTATCCTGATAAATAACCTTCCGTTTTGGAGATTCTCATACCTTGAGGCCAGGAATAGCTCCCATATGTGTTGGTCCAGACTTAGTATTTAAGTACTTAGAGTACACATTCCAGTTCACCATCTTTGATTGTCATCCATTGTAAACTGAACATTTTTTTTATCTCTCCCATCCCTGAACATGCTTAAGATATCTGTTTTAGACTCTATTATAATGAAATGAAAGTTGTGTTTAAGGCCTCACTCTGATACATTCATTATGTGATAGATACAGAAATGAAGGAGGATGAGCTGGAGCAAGAACCCACCCCCTACTCTTATACAGAGCACCAGAGGGAGACAAACATCCATCAGTCACAGTTGTGGGTATGGTGTGGTAGAAAATATCTCGGGAAATTCTGAGATGGAAGAGCTGGGGCTGTAGCTCAGTGGTAGAGCACCCGCCTCCCATGTGTGAGGCACTGGGTTGGATCCTCAGCACCACATAAAAATAAATAAAGATATTATGTCCAACTGCTGCAGTCTGGCTGGGCAAATTAACCGGGAGATGACAAGCAACTTGAAGGTTGAAAGGGAACTGCTTTATTACAGAACAACAGCCGTATATATACCTGATTACACACAGCTTGACTCAATTAGCATCATCTAGATACAGCAGTCAGCCAATAAGGAATCCTCATCATCTTAATGGCTCGGTGGTGTTGCTTCACAAACCACTCCTCCTGGCAAACTGCCAGGCGCCATCTTGACTTGATTTGCATCCCCAACATCCAACTACAACTAAAAAATATTTTAAAAAAAAAATTCTGAGAAGGGAGAAACTGCTACCATTCTGGGAATTAGTTAGCAAAAACAAGACAAAACTAAAGCCTACATTTTTAACAAGTTTAGCTAGTTCTTTCTGTGCAGGTAATGTACCTTTTTAGGAAGATTTGAATAATAGCTATTCATTAATATTGAGCATCACTGACATCACCAAATAAGGCTCTACAGTCTTTTGATAATGTTGTTTATGTCCTATGAATATTGTAGGGGTGATTTATAAGCTACAGATGCTTATTCTTTTCTATATACATACCATAAACTGGAGCTCATTTAAATCATCTGGTTCTATCCCCCTATGGGAAATATTGCTGATAAATTATACTCATTTAATAAATAGCAATTTGTTTAATAAGCATTTCTGGATCAAAACTATGTAAAAAGATAGACTATGTTAAGCATTGTGAGAGTTGAAGAAATACAGAGATGGCACCAACTCTAGAACCTGTCAAATCTCAAATAGGAAAAATTAGTATAAAAATACCCACAATAGAGGTTAGGGGTGTAGCTCAATGGTAAAGCACGAGCCTAGCACATGTGAGGGTCTAGGTTTAGTCCTTGGCACCACATAAAAATAAATAAACAAAACAAAGGTATTGTGTCCATCTAGAACTAAAAAAAAAATTTAATGCCCACAACATCACAAGTCAGAATTTTTAATGTCCTTGTCTATTCAATGGTGTGAGAAATGATTGGCCCTGGCTCCCTAACTGTGGGTGTGCATAGGATCTTTACTAGAAGAAAGTATAGTTTTCTCTAGTGTTTCTCAAACTTTCCTGACTGTAAGATTACCTGGGATGCTTGATAAAACTAGGACTTGACAGGCCCCACCTACACATATCAGAATATCTGGGTAAAGAGAAGAGGAATCTATATTCCTAACAGCCACCTTAAGTAATTTTTATGATGAAACAAATTGGGGGAAAATGTTTGTAAAATAAAGGAAATATTTAGAAAAGCTATTTTCAACCTTAGCTGTACATTAAAATATCTTAAGTAGTGGTACCTGAGATCCATAACCTACAGCCTCCACATCCATCCTGATTTAATTGATCTTGGCACTGGTCTGAGCATCTGAATTTTTAAAGCCCTCCTTACTTATCCTAATATGTAATTACATTGAAAGCCCTTTATTTAGAAACAGAAATGTCTGGGTTTATATTTTGAGTTCTCTACTCAGTAGTTGTATAGCATTAGTCAAATTCCTATATATGTTTTGGTCTTGGTTCCTATATCTGTAAAACATAGTTAATAAGACCTGTTGAAAGGAAATTTCCTTACACCAATTAAATTTAGTAGAGTTTGAGCAAAACAAAACAAAATGATTCACAAATCAGGCAGCTGCAAGAAACAGCAGGTTCTCAGAACTCTCCAACCATGCAATCAGACAGCATTTGTAGGAAAACAGAATTGAGGCATAGAAAAGAGTTTAATTTGCTATAGTCTAGTCAACCAGCCAATTGGTTACAGCTTAGTTAATAGGCTACAGGGCCTCTTGCAACAGCCCAAGCTCAGTCACTGTGATTAAACTCTGTTGGTTTGGTCTTTTGGGCCCAGTGAAGGTGCCAGGTCCAAAGCCATGGCCTCTTACACATTTTATTTAAGTGTCCTATTTTACAGGCTGAAATGAATTGAAGGATTAAATGAGAACAACAAAGTGTAAAAAAAAAAGTGTCTGGAGCATATAATAGGTACCTCATAAATATTGATGTTATCCCATAATATTGACCATGCCAGAAAATAATGTCTGTGTATATTCAAGGTGGAAAACAAATCTGTGATAGTAGAGACATTGGGATTCCTGAAACAGCTGAAATAAGGCCTAATTAAGTGAACTGAAGTGATAATCAATTCCAGTTTGCCCTTCAGTATTGGCACCTGCTTGGTATCTTCCTGCATATCTGCCAGGAGCAGCAGCAGGGAGGCCATCCTGAACAACATTTTATTCCATTGTGATAGGCAATTGTTTTGATTTTCCACTGTCTTGACTCCCTGCTGAGACCTGCAAATGTCTCCTCTGAACTCTTTTCTGGCTTCATCTGCTATTAACCATGGCAGCTGCACCTGGCAGGAGGTACCTTGTAGGGCCTCTTCAGGAATAGGAGCCCTTGGTAGGATTAATTACAGATAGAGTTGTGGAAACTTTCAGAGATTAAAGGTGCATGCAACATAGAAATGCCCAGTGATCTCAGTAGCATACTTATCATTTGGCAAAACTAATAAGTAATTTTAAAATAAATTAGTTAATATGTCATAAGAAAGAAAAAAATATTACAAAAAACTTTTAAATTCCAAAGTTCTTAGTTGTGCTGAAGTAATAGTATTATTAATCTGTCTAATTACTCTAGTTTCTCTAGCCTCTTACTTAACTTTTCAAATAGATCCTTAGGAAATTGATCCAAACTGTTCTGCAGACCTCTTTTTTATTGGGGGAAAAAGAAAGTTAAAAGAAATTGAGACTCAAGGAAATGCCATTTCATACATATATAATTACCTAGTTTTATTATTCAGCAAAACTGATACCTGAAAGTTTGCAAGTAGCCAGTAAATAATAACAAAGCTATAGAAGACTTTCAGTTGTAGTTAATATAGAATTAAAATTATATTTGTTACATATTATTCCAACTTTCAGTTAATAGTCAGCAAATAGTCAATTTAGGATAGAAGTTATATTGAGCTTACTTTGATATCTTATTTTTCATAATTTTTTAAAATCAGGTTTACTCTAACATTTTATACTTAAAATTTTTTGTCAGTACCTCCTTTAGTTGCTTGTGACAATCTATTTAAATACTTTTCAAAATTCCTCAGTAAGGCTAAGCTTAGTTTTCCTACAATCATTGTCCTTTTTGAAACAATTTGATAATATCAGATTTTCTGTACAAATTTCACTATAGGGCTGATTGCTCTTTAAAAAGCTCTTCTTAATTTTCTGTGTATTCAACAAGTTTAAAGTGGCTTATCTAACAAAGCAATGATTAATATGATGGAGTTGAATTTAAAATTTAAATGAACATTAGCTTTAGGTGAGCAACCTTTGAAAATATTCCACTAAATGTTGTAATTAGTGCAGATTCTTGATTAGTAACGCAAAAATTAGATTTCATCACATAACAGCTTTATATGATTAGTTGACTGGTTTTAGTAGCTTGCTTTTCTAAGTGGCATACAATTTTAAGAGTTATTCTTCAGGTCTATTTTTTCTTTTTTAAAAATTTATTTGTTTTAATTAGCTGTACATGACAGCAGAATGCATTTCCACACTTTAATGTATCATACATAGATGGAATATAATTCTCATTTTTCTGAGTGTACGTGCTGTAGAATTACATTGGTCATGCAGTCACACATATACACAATACATCCCTCCCAACCCCACATCCCCTCCCTTCACTTCCCTCTACCTAATCAAAGATAACTATTCTTCTCTAGTGCCCTGCCTCCCTTATTGTGAATCAGCATCTGCATATCAGAGAAAACATTTGGCCTTTGGCTTTTGGGGATTAGCTTATTTTACTTAGCCAACTCCATCCATTTACAGTCAAATTCCACAATTTCATTCTACTTTAAATCTGAGTAACAGTCCATTGACACTACATTTTCTTTATCCATTCATCTATTGAAGGACACCTTGGTTGGTTCTATACTTTAACTATTTCGAATTGAGCTGCTATAAACATTGACATGGCTGCATTACTATAGTATGCTGATTTTAAGTCCTTTGAGTATAAACCAAGAAATGGGATAGCTGGGTCAAATGGTGGTTCCATTCCAAGTTTTCTGAGGAATCTCCAAACTGCTTTCCATAGTGGTTGTGCCAATTTGCAGTTCCACCAGCAATGTATGAGTGTACCTTTCTCCCCACATGCTCACCAACATTTATCATTGCCTGTATTCTTGATGATTGCCATTCTGACTGGAGTGAGATGAAATCTTAGTATATTTTTTATTTGCATTTGATACCTTATGTGTAATCAACATATAGGACTTGGTAATCTAGTTTTGATTTGACGTTTTTTCTTTGCATTGTCTAGTATATTTCTTGTAAATACTCATCTGTCATGTAAGTCCATGTCCAATAGAAGTCGTACCATCTTTTCAGTTCACGTTTCTAGTATAAGACACACATATTCCACCAAGCCAATTATCTGTTATTGGAGTTTGATAGTTTCATTATGGGAGATTTTTTTGTTTTGGAGAGTAAATACAAAACTGTTAAGTTATAAGAAATTGTGTTCAGTTTATTCCAAATTTGGGGGACAATCCCATCCAACTGGTCATTTCTCATATCTGTGAGTGTCAATAGCAATATTTGAATTGAAGTTAATTAAATATTTTGGAGTAATAAGTGCCTGTCAATATTAGTTTCATATTGATATAGGAGAAACTTTACATTCTTTAGTCAAATTAGTTATTTCAGTTCAGTTTTAAGCAATTTCTCCCTGATACTGCCAAATTTCATCTCTCCTATCTATAATATGATCAAGTTTTTTATACCACCTTTTATTCTCTTCACAATAGCATCATGTCCAATGCCTAATGATCCCCATAAGTAGTTGCAATACTATAGTTTAGTACTATAGTTAACGTATCCTATAATTGTTAAATAGCTGGTTATTTTTAAGTTATATGGATGAGGGCTTCTTAGAAATCTTTAGCTATATTTTGTGTCAACAGGATTACATACCAAGCTATCCAATTCTAAATTCTTCCAATTGCCTTCTAATTTTACTCCTACTGCTATATCCCACGTTGGTTTATGTTTTAGTCAACTTTTGTTGCTGTGACCAAAAGACCTGACAAGAACAATGTAGAGGAGGAAAAGTTTATTTTGGCTCATGGCTTCAGAGGTTCAATTTTTGGTTGGTCAATCCCATACCTCTGGACCTGAGGTGAGGCAGAACATGGCAGAGAAAAGCAGCTCAGGATATGGCAACCAGGAAGCAGAGAGAGACAGCTCTGCTGACCAGGGACAAAATATGAACCCCAAAGTCATATGACTGAAGTGGCACCCCCTTTCTCCACAGAAAAGTCTTAACCAGGCTTCTCCAGAATTCTTCACCATGGCTGATTTTAGAAGTGTCAGCAAAAGAGTCTCTGCAAAGAGTCCAATGTTGATAAGCTTCCTATTTTCGTGTTGCCCTGTTTTACTTGGCCACTGGCGGGGAAGAAATCAGCACTCCAGGTGTTGGACACCCCCTTACTAGTTTTTCACAAACATATCCAGTATAGAAGTTTGTAGAAATGTGCAAACAAGGCCGCTGGCCTTGAGCTGGGCTTCACAGAGATGTCTACATTTTTAAGATAAGTTACAAACCGGCTCCATGTTAACAGTTGGCAGGGGGAGGAAAGAAAGGGGAGAAGAATCTCTCCCCTTCTCAGGTGTTGTCCTTGAAGGGTTAACTTGCCCAGAACAGTAAAATAAAAAGTTACTTTTATGTGAACTTCTTCAGACTGTGAACTTCTGAGCCCCTCCCCTTACACATTGAGTATAAAGTTCTGAAACTCCCTGAACTCGGGGTTCAGGGGATTAATTGATTATAGCAAAAGCTGTGCCCTCTGAACCTGGCTGCAGCCAAATGAAACTGTTTCCTGCTGTCTTCGGTGCCTTGCCTCGTTTGTCCCTAGAACACCACCAGTGACCTACTTCTTCCAGCCACATCCTACCTGCTACAGCTACTTCCCAGTTAATCCATCAGTGGATTAATCTACCAGTTAGGTCACACCTCTCATAATCTGTAATTTTACCTCTGAAAATTCTTGCATTGTCTCCCACATGAGCTTTTGATGGGCACATCATATCTAAATCATAACAGGTTGTCATTCTATACTATTTTCATTGAAGTTACATGTTTCTGCAATTTATCCAAGAGGACTAACTTTTCAATATCATAAAATTTTGCATACTAGACCCAGTTCCCATTCTCTCAGAATGATATTTAGTAAGTCTTTCAATTCAATCATAGTCACATTTTGGATTCTCTTTACATTTTTTCTGTGACAATAAAACCCATCTTGTAGAAGTAGAATTGAACTGATGCACATTAGCAGTAGTAATATTAAGAGATAAAAATCAATTTAATTATCATAGGGACTTGAATTATAGGAACTGGAAATCATCAGGTTTTAAACAGGATAGGCTCATTTTTATGGATGTATTTTAGGCCTATTGTAGAAGCCTATACTACTATCCAGGCTGGGATATTTGTTCTTCATCTTTATGTCCATCTACAGTTTCATTAAACTCTACAAATGTAAAAGATATTGCCTACTGGGGTGCTGGGGTTGTGGCTCAGTGGTAGAGTCCTTGCCTAGCACATGCAAGGCTGGGTTCTATCCTCAGCACCACATAAAAAGATAAGTAAATAAAATAAAGATATTGTGTCTAACTACAACTAAAAAATAAATATTTTAAAAAAGACATTGCCTATAGACTTTATATATTTATATATAATCTATTCAGTTCTATTGTTTATGAATTCTTTCCATTATTCCATGGCACAATGGATGATATATTTAATGTTCTATTATTTACTATGTGATGTTGATTACAGTCTGTGGAAAGATTTGGAATTTTTAAATCTTTCTTAAATATAAACCATCTGAAGAGTAATTTACTAAGAAATAAGTTTCTCAAGGGTGCAACCATATTCAAGATAGTTTGCAATTGATTTAAAAATTATATAAATATATATATATATATATATTGGTACCAGGGATTGAACTCAGGGGCACTCAACCCACTAAGCCACATCCCCAGCCCTGTTTTGTATTTTATTTAGAGACAAGGTCTCACTGAGTTGCTTAGTGCCTCACATTGCTAATGCTGGTTTTAATCTTGCAATCCTCCTGCCTCAGGCTCCTGAGCCGCTGGTATTACAGGTGTATGCCACCATGCCTGGTGAGATATCTGTTTTTTAAATGAAGAAGAGTAATATAAGTTCCACATTCAATCTTGTGTGAAATGGTATTAAAACACTAAAATTTTAAGTCAGGATAATTTTTTTTAAAGTAAATTTAAGCACTCTAGTTCTCTAATGTGTTTTTCTATCAAAGAATTTCTTTTATGTTGCTTCCATATTATTGTAAATTGTTGTCTAGAGCCTTTAAGGTCTTCAGTCAGAGTTATATCCTATCCAGTCAAGGTTTCATTCTCACGTATAAAGTTTGTACTTGTTTGATCTGTTTGTATCCTTCATTTTAGCAGCATGAATAATCAGTAATAACTTGGTACAGGCCTTTCCAACACAGTGATATCCAACTTGTGGTTCAAAGAGTTTATGTAGAATTGATCTCCTTATATATTGACACACCTCCTCAGACAGATATTTTCTCAGCATTTGACACACAATGGCCAAATAGTAAAGCCTATGGGAATAACAGAACTTTTTATCATGAATATTTTCCATTGTATCAGAGACTAGAATTAAATCCTAAAGTAATCGATCTTCCAAACATTAATGCAAAAGGCAAAACACTGACTTTATTTTCAATAGAACCAATGGTAAGGCTTAATTTAACTTTAGTCAAAAAAAAATTTAGGGTACAGTTCATTTTTCTACTTATTCAGAACACAGGGATGATATGGAATATGGTAAGTTGTTAGTATTCTAGGGATTTATTCAGAGCTCCTGAATTACCACAGGGGGAAAAACAATTCTTATGTTAGATTCTGGATATTTAAGAATTTCAGAGGTGGAAATGCTAAAATTCAGGAAGGCCCTGATCACCATTTGAACCAATGAGAACACTTCTGGAAATGCAGACATTGTGTACCCTATTATTAAACAATATATCTGATAATAGAAATTATAGAAAACTTATTTACCCATTTGATACAAGGTTTTGGGTACCATTGCCCTCAGTGAGCTTCCTTAATTTATTCACTTCCTATATAGAACATTAATGACAAACAGCATACCTTTTGAATTATTTCTTGAATTATTTTATTTTTATTCTAGTGTGATAAGATTTCAAGTATTTTAGTACATTCTTTTTGTTTGAGTTTTTTGGTTATGTATAAAGATCATTCAAGCAGGCAACAATTGACATATAGAAACAATCCCATTAGTTAATTTCCATATTCTTTTGGCAACCTTCTTAAGCATCTATGATTTCCAAATTTCTAATTCTTAGAAAGTTGCATATATCTGAAACTTTGAGTATGATTGTATGGATATGAGTAAATAAACTTTAATTTTTCCATTCCAAAACTCAATAGCTATTTTCATGGCATGTTCTACAAATTAATTACACTTAAATACTTTATGTTGCTGCCAATATGAGCTCTAGAACAAATTATTAAATTTTCTAAAGATGTTTCAATGACTGACTAGTCAGTAAATAATATCTTATTGGATATTTCAGTTGCTATTGATTTTGGCAACTTCTGTCTTTCTAATTTACCCTATATATGGCAGACTCCAAACACATGTTCACTGTGAATATGTGTACCTAAAGAGTGGTAGAAAAATGAACAGCTCACATATAGCTATGAATTCCACTGTTTCAGTTGATTTTATGTTTCTGAGACTATATAACTCTATAACACTGTGAAACCTGACTATTCATGAAATACCTCCCTTTTTAACCAGTTATAGTTTTTACTTTTTAAATTTATTTTTAACTGAAGCATAAAAATTTTATACATTAGTGGAATACCAAGTTATGTTGTGATATGTGTATACATTGTATAATATTTAAGTCAGTTTAAACACTTATCACCTCAAACATTTGTCATTGCTTTTTGGTTAAAAAAAGTTTAAAATCCTTTCTTCTAGCTTTTTGAAATGTACAGTACAGTTAGACATGTTGATGCACCCCTGTAATCCCAGTGACTCAGGAGGCCAAGGTAGGAGGATTCAAAGCCAGCCTCATCAATTTAGCAAGGCCTTAAGCAACTCAGTGAAACCCCGTCTCTAAATAAAATATAAAGATGGTTTGGGGATGTGACTCAGTGATTAAGTGCCTCTGGGTTCAATCCCTGGTACCATAAAAAAAAATGTATGGTATATCACTGTATTCTATACATCCTACTGAGCAACAGTATACCAGACTTCTTGCTCTTCTCTCAGTGTAACTCAGTAGCCACTGGTTAACATTTTCCCATCACCCCCCAGCCTCTTGTAACCACCATTCTACTCTCAACTTCTGTAAGATGAACTTATTTAGATTCCACATATGAGTGGAATCATATGATCCTTGTCTTTCTGTGCCTGGCTGATCTTTCTTAACATAATGATCTCTACTTGTGTCTATGTTTTTGAAAATGAAAGGATTTAATTTTTTATGGCAGAACAGTGATATTATATACACATATAACCCATTCACCAGTTGATGGACACTTAGGTTGTTCCCATGTTTTGGATATTATGAAGAGTGCTACAGTGAACATGAGATACAGATGTCTCTTCTACCAATTTATTTCTTTTCCTGTGGACATAAACTCAGTAGTGGGATTATTGGATCTACTTTTAATTTTTAAAGAACTCCATTCCATTTTACATAATGGTTCTATTAATTTATATTCCTGTCAACAGTGTGTGGAGAGTTCTTTTCTCTCCATATTCCTTGTCAGCCCTTGTAATCTTTTGTTTGTTTTTAATAATACTCAGTGGGCTGATATCTCATTGTGGTTTTAATTTACATTTGCCTGATGATTAATGAGGTCAAGTATTTTTTAATGTGCCTGTTGGTTATTTGTTATGTATTCTTTTAAGCAATGTCTATATAGATTTATTGCCCATGTTAAGAGGGCTCTTTGGTTTTTTTCTTACTGAAATTTTGGAGTTGCTTTATATATTCTGGATATCAATCTTTTGTCAAAAGTATTCACTGCAAATATTTTTTTTCCTGTTGTATAGACTATCTTTGAACTCTGTTGAGTGTTTGCTTTGCTGTACAGAAGCTTTTTAGTTTTATGTAATCCCATTTGTCTATTATGCTTCCATTTCCCATGCTTTTAGGGTCTTTTCCAAAATAAGAAAAAGAAAAAAAAGAAATTCTATGTCCTGAAGTATTCCTCCTATATGGTTTCATAGTTTCGTAGTTTTAGGTAAATATGCCATGAGGAATTGCAAATAAAAGTAATAATGAGATACCACCACACATGCATTACAATGTCAAGAGTCTGCACCAATGATTTCATAGTTTCAGGTAAATTTTTATTCCATTTTGAGTTAATGTTTGAGTGAAAGAGGGGACCAGTGCTACAGTCCCCTGCATATGGACATCCAATTTTTCTGCATACGGACATCCAGTTTTCAAGCACCACTTATTGTAATGATTCTCTTTTCTCCAATGTGTGTTCTAAAGTTGCATGGGATTTACTTCCAGGCTCTCTTTTCTGTTCCACTGGTCTATGTATCTGTATTTATGCTAGTACCATGCTGTTGTGATTATTACAACTTTTTGGTATGTTTTGAAGTCAGATAATATAATGCCTCCTGCTTTCTTCTTTTTTGTTCAAGATAGTGTTGGTTATTTGAGGGGTTTGTGGTTCTATATAAATTTTAGAATTGATATTTTTAGTCTGTAAAGAATATCATTTGTATTACTATAGTATTTTTACAGGAATTACATTGAATCTGTAAATTGTTTTGGGTAGTATAGACATTTTAACAATATTGATACTTCTAATCTATGAACAAGGCATGTATTTCCACTTTTTCACATTATCTATAACTTCTTTTATTAATGATCTATAATTTTCATTATAGAGATCTTTTACCTTTTTGGCTAAATTTGTCCTAGCTATCTCAATTTTTGTAACTATTAGAAATGGAATTGCTTTTTCATTTCTATTTCATCTAATTTGCTACTGGCACACTACTGAGTTTTTTTGTAAGTTGATTTTGTATCTGGAAACTTTGCTGAATTTATTTATTAGTTCTAATAGCTTTTGGGATTTTCTATATATAAGATCATATATTCAGGGGCTGAGGTTGTGGCTCAGTGGTAGAGCGTTCACCTGGCACATGTGGGGCCCTGAGTTCGATCCTCAGCACCACATTATATTTAAAGTATATTTCATCTGATGTAAGTATGGCTAGTCCAGCTTTCTTTCAGATTTCCCTTGCATAGAATATCTTATTTCATCAGTTCATTTTCAGACTGTATGTGTCCTTCAAGGAGAAATGAATTTTTTTTACCCATTTAGTCACTGTATGATTTTTAATTAGACAATTTAATCCACATAAAAAACAAAACAAGAAAATACACTAATAAGAAAAATCTCCAGTTGCATTAGCCACATTTTGAATTTTTGACACCATATTTTACATCTTTCCATACTGTCTTTCTCTTAACCTATCAATACAATTATTTTTAAATTATTTTTTATTCATCATACTAAAAATATGAATGGTTTATGTACCATGTTCATAATATTAGAGCAGTCTGGATTTGTTTGTATGATTACTCTTACCAGTGACATTTATACCTTCCTGTTTTCTTATTATTCATTAATGTCTCAGTTTGAAGAACTTCATTTAGCATTTTGTATAGAACAAGTCTAGTAGAGATATATTCTCTCATCTTTTGTTTGTCTTGGAATATCTTTATCACTACTTCATTCCTAAAGAATAGCTTTGCTAGGTACAGTATTCTGGGTTCCCAGTTTCTTTTTCCCAATACTGTAAAAATCTCATGCTACTCTCCCCTGGCCTATAAAGTTTCTTCTGAGAAGTATAGGACTATCAGGTGAATTGGGACACCCCTATATGTTACTTGTTTCTTTTGTCTTGCAGATTTGGGACACTTCTCCTTTTTCTTTTACCTTTGAACTTGATTACAAGATGTCCTTGGTTAGACTTGATTAAATGAATTCTAATTGGTGAATTTTGACCTTCCTATACCTTTTGTATCTTTTAGGTTTGGGAGGTATTCTTTTATTATTTCTTTCAATAAGCTTTCTACCCCTTGAGCATTCTCAAGTTATTCTTGAACTCTAATTACCTGAATATTTGATCATTTAATGATGTTCTAAAGTTCCTATAAATTTTCTTTATTCCTCTTCATTTTTTCCCTCATACTGGATTTCTCAAACTGTCTTTGAGTTCATTAATTTTTCTGCTATTTGGTCTTTTCTCTCTCTTTTTTTTTTTTTAAGAGAGAGGGGAGAGTCAGAGAGAGAGAATTTTTTAATATTTATTTTTTAGTTTTCGGCAGACACAACATCTTTGTTTGTATGTGGTGCTGAGGATCATACCCGGGCCACATGCATGCCAGGCGAGCCCCTACCACTTGAGCCATAACCCCAGCCCTTGGTCTTTTCTCTTATTAACACTCTATTGCATTTTTAATTTTCTTGAGTGTGTTTTTCAGGTGAAGAATTTTTGTGTGATTATCTTTGTTTAGTTTCTGTTAGTGTATTGAAAAGTTTTTCTGTACTTTCTTCAGGCTCATTGAGTTTCCACAAAATAGCTGTTTTAAATTCTTTGAGAGTTATCCATACTAATTACAGCCTGGTTAGTTTCTGGCACGTTCATTGTCTTTTTTTTCCATATTTTTATCGGTGCACTATAATTATACAAAATGGGGGCTGGGACTGTGGCTCAGTGGCAGAGTGCTTGTCCAGCATGGGTGAGGCACTGGGTTCAATCTTTAGCATCACATACAAAAATAAGCAAATAAAATAAAAGCATGCTGTCCATTTACAACTACAAAAAAATTTTAAAATAATTGTACAAAATTGTGGGATTCATTGTTGCATATTTGTACATGCACACAATATAAAAATATAATTTGGCAATTGTCATTCCCCAGTATTTTCCTTTTCCTTCCCCTCCTTCCCACTATCCCTTTTCTCTACTCTACTGATCTCCCTTCTATTTTCCTGAGATCCCACTTCCCTTTCTTTTCCTTTTTCTTCTCCAGCTTCCATATATGGGAGAAAACATAGAACCCTTGATTTTCTGAGTTTGGCTTACTTTGTTTAGCATAATCTTCTCAAGTTCCATTCATTTTTCTGCAAATGCCATAATTGCATTTTTCTTTGACTAAATAAAACTCCATAATATATATATTCCACATTTTCTTCTATCCATTCCTCTGTTATTGACACTGAGGCTGTTTCCATAGTTTGGCTATTGTGAATTGTGCTGCTTTAAACATGAGTATGCATGTGTCACTATAGTATGATGACTTTAATTCTTTAGGATAAATAACGAGGAGTGGTAAACCTGGATCATATGGTGATTCCATTCCTAGTCTTTTGTTGTATAGAAATTCACAGTGATCTCCACAGTGGTTGTACTAATATACAATCCCACCAATGATGTAAAAATGTTTGTTCCTTTTTCTCCACATCCTCTCCAGCATTTATTAGTGTGTGTGTGTGTGTGTGTGTGTGTGTGTGTGTGTGTGTGTGTGTGTGTTGGTACCAGGGAATAAACCACTGAGCCACATCCCCATCCCGCTTTTTAAATTTTTTATTTTAAGACAGGGCATCACTAAGTTGCCGAGTCTGACTTTGAACTTGCAATCCTCCTGTCTCAGCCTCCTGAGCTGCTGGGAAAACAGGCATGAGCCACTGTGCCTGGCATATTGTTTATATTCTTCATGGCTGCCTTTCTGACAGGAGTGAAATGAAATCTCAGTGTGCTTTTTTTGTTTTGCATTTCCCTAATTGCAAATCATGTTGAACATTTTTTCATATATTTGTTGGCCAAATGTATTTATTCTTTTGAGAAGTGTCTGTTTAGCTCATTTACTCATTTATTAATTGAGTTGTTTGTGTGTGTGTGTGTTTAGTTCTTTATATATTCTAGATATTAATCCTCTGTCAGAAGAGTAGCTAGCAAAGATTTTATCCCATTCCATAGGTTCTCTCTTTATATTCTTGTTTCTTTTCTGTGCCCAAACTTTTAAATTTGATGCCATCATATTTATTAGGTCTTGCCATTATTTCCTGAGCTTTATGGGTCCTATTGAGAAAGTCGGGGCTGGGGATGTGGCTCAAGAGGCATGCCTGGCATGTGTGCGGCCCGAGTTCGATCCTCAGCACTACATACAAACAAAGATGTTGTGTCTGCCAAAAAAATAAAAAAATAAATATCAAAAATTCTCTCTCTCTCTCTCTCTCTCTCTCTCTCTCTCTCCCTCCCTCCCTCCCTCTCTCTCTCTCTCTCTCTCTCTCTCTCTCTCTCTCTCTCTCTCTCTCTCTGTCATTACCTGTGCCTATATTTTGGAGTACTGACCCTATATTTCCTTCTAGGAATTGCTTAGTTTCTAGTCTAATTCCTAGGTCTTCAATCCATTTTGAGTTTATTTTTGTGCAGGGTAAGAGATAAGGGTATAGTTTCATTCTTCTACATGTGGACAACCAGTTTGCCAGCACCATTTATTAAAAAGGCTGTCTTTTGGGGATGGGGATATAGCTCAGTTGATAGAGTGCTTTCTTCACATGCATAAGTTCCTGGGTTCAATCCCCAGAACCACATACACACAAAAATGCTGTCTTTTTTTCCAATGTATGTTTTTGACACCTTTGTCAAAGATCAGATGACTTTCTGTGTGGATTTGTCTCTATGTCTTCTTTTTTTTAATTTTTGAAAATATTCTTAGTTGCAGATGGACAATCTTTTATCTGGTGCTGAGGAACAAACCCAGTACCTCACATGTGTGAGGCAAGTGCTGTATCATTGAGCTACAACCCCAGCCCTGTCTCTGTGTCTTCTATATAAAACATAACTGGTTCCATATTTTGGATATTGTGAAAGTCTAACACCTTATTTTATGTGAGATCGTAGTTTCCTGAAAAGTCTTAATGCTTGTTGGCATGTGATATTATCTAGATATAGAAGGAAAAGGTTTTTTTTTTTTTAAGTCTTCTTAATCTGGCTTTATTTATGCCTGTGTTTCCAGAAATTCTAAGCAGTCTGCTCAATTTCTCTCAGCCTGTGATCACTTTGACCATTTCAGCACTAGATGGCATCCTGGACCAGATTTGCCTGGATTCTGCTGTTGGTATATTGTCACTGTTTCAGTATTAGAGTGCAATCCATATCCAGGTTTGTCCCAAATACACTGATATTACGTTGTGTAAAAAGTACTCAGGAGAGTTTCTAGAAAGAGTAGTCAGTCTCCATAAGCCTCCTGGGACCAGGTTAGGTCCAGATTTCTCAGCCATAGTTATCAGCCTTTAGGCAGACATTGCAGTCCAGCTCTGAATAGAATCATCCAAAGCTCCTATGTCACATCTGAAGCCACCAGGCTGTATCATACCCTGTGTAGACAATCCAACAACACTGGGTTAGAAAAAAGGCCCACACTGCAATGGATTGTTTATTGCTAAGGTGGACTCATGGTGCAAGGCCACTGCAAGCAGCCTTGGGTGATGCTAGCTGGAATAGAAGTCTTCTTCTGACACTGGAGCTAGTCTAGAGGCTCTGTCTATGGGCAGGCATAAGGATGGAGACTATTAGGACCTGCTCAGTATTATGTTTTACCAGCTCAGAACTAAGTTCCAGGGCAGAGGCTTGTGCTTACTACTCTGCCCTACCCACAGCGAAAGGGATATTGTGCCATGCCATGCTTCCTGTGATTTGGGTAGCATTGGTAGGCAATCTCTTGGCCACTTAAGCTGATTCTAAGGTGGTTTACACTGGGTCTTACAGCCATAATTACCTGCATAGTCTCAGGGGTGCACCAGGGCCCACACGTAGCTGGTGGTTATATAGGCTATAACATGCATTTATGCATTGGCTTCATGGTAGTTGTGCTGCCCTAATTGGATGACAGGTAGAGGAGACAGTTTCTTGGCTACTGAGGCTCATACTAAGATGTATTACACCTGAGTCTGAGCTGCAGTGGCCTGCACTGTCTTAGAAGTAAGGCAGTATGCCTCAGGCTCACTCAAAGCTTGAAATGATGCAGGCTGAAACTTGAGTCTATCTCAGAAGCACATGTCTCCCTCTGATTCTGGGGCCAGTCTAGAGGCTCCATCTATGAGCTCTGACGTGAATACAACTTTGGTTTCCAAGGTAAATCATGTGCTAGCTTTTGTACCCTGCTACCTAAGGTTGGAGATAATATCTAATGGAGATTGTGGTCTTATATAGTTCCAGCAGTTCAGTTTATGAATATTGTCCCAGAGGCAGAGGTGGTTTTATAGTGGTAGACCTGGTACTGGGCTTCAGGTCTAAGAAATTCCCTTTCCAAGAAGGAGGCTTCTTTCTTCATAGTCTATATTTGGAATTCGGGACGGTTGACAAGGCAACTCTTTTCTTCATGCCTTCTTCAATGTATCTCTTTATTTTCTTATGCTAAAGGCAGTCACTGTTTTCTCTCATTTGATTTTCTTGGTTTCTGTGTATGCAGTTTGATGCACTAATAACTGTTCAACTTTGTGTGTATGGGGAGATAATCACTGGAAGTTCTTAGCCACCATCTTTCTCTACTCCCAGGAATAACTACTTCTCTATTTCCCTGTGTCTCATATATGATCCACCAATTAGCAACATTTTTTTCCAACATTGGGAAAAGAAACTGCAGGTAATTAGATTAACGTCAACCAATGTCTATGACTGAGAAACATATTTACCTATTTGATGAAAATCTGGCAATAAAGCAAATGGGTTCAAAAGTTATACCACCTACTATAACATTACATAATTACTCTGAATGTAAGGCTATTACACAAAAATGTTTAGATTGCATAGTACATAGGTTAAAATTAATAGAGTTAAGTACCACATGTGTCAGAAGAAAACCAAACTTACTTATTTTTCTCAGCTCTTCAATAAATCTATAAATAGATCATCTTGCCTTGTCAGATTTTCTTTCCTTTTTCACAAGCAATAAGGGAAATTAGAAGGCATATTTCCCTTTTTTTATTATTCTCGATTTCTCAAGAGGAAAGTTGTTTTACACATGGCTATGGTTTTGCATATATACATGTGTTTTTGCTTTGTGGTAAGATATGACCATGGGATCAGTCTGTTTTATTAAATCCATATCATTTGTTTTAGAACCCATGAATATGGAACTGTTTTCTATAATTCAGAGTGCTTTTTCAGCACAACACTATCATTCTCTCTTGTCACCCTTTTGTTTCAGAAGGCACATATTTAACAACTCCAAAAGCTAACCGTTCAGGAGGCCTGAAAATTCTTCATCTGGAGAACAAAACACGTTAGCCCTTACTTTGTATGGCAGTAGAAAGGCATGGGGAGAGTATGGGGGATTGAACTCAGGGGCACTTGACCACTGGGCCACATCCCCAGCCCTATTTTATATTTTATTTAGAGACAGGGTCTCACTGAGTTGCTTAGCACTTCACCCATTGCTGAGGCTAACATTGAACTCATGATCCTCCTGCCTCAGCTTCCCGAGTCACTGGGATTATTGGTGTGCACCACCGCGCCCTGTGAGAAAGGCATTTTCATCAAAAAAGGATACTTATTTCCTTGGGAAGCTCAGAGGAGAAAGGGCAGGTAGAGATGTAACTTAATATTTTTTGTGTTAGGATAAGAAGTAAAATGTTCTTTGAAATTGCAAATGTACTACTCTAGTATCCACAAAAAAAAAAGGACAGGGAAATATTAAGAGAAGGAAAAGAATGACATGTCAGAGTCCCATTCCTATCTTCTAAATTCCCTCATTATGTCAAAAAAAATTTTTTTTGGTGGTACTGGGGATTGAACCCAGGGCCTTGTGCATTAGAGGCAAGCACTCTACCAACTGAACATCCCCAGCCTTTATTATGTCAGTTTTGATTATTGGTTTGTACTGCATGCCAGTGAATTCCTGTCTCAAATCATGGAGGTTGGAAATTCCCTGATGAAGGTGGCAAAATGTCACCATTAGACTGCATCCCTCTCATCTTCCTAAACTATTATTTTCTTTCTCTAATACATTTTACAAAGATGATATATTGGTTTTCTATTATGAGTTCCTTCTTATTTTTTGGTGGTCCAAATAAGGGTTTGTTTTCTTATCCAGGAAGTTAACTTTGAAGTTCTGTATTTCTTTTTGTCTTCTTTGGGGTTTTTTCAAAAAAACTGGGTTAATGTTGAATAAAACTGAGAAACTTTGTGTTTTTACCATCCAATCATATATTGCCTTATTTGTGCTTCAATTCCAGGGGAAAACATATCACCACAAATTATAGAGAGCCAGTGGTCTACTCCTCATGAATTTAGAATGTACATCAGTGAACAATGGATGATGATAATATTCTTCACATTGAGATGAAAAATGTTAGTTTGTATGGCACTTTAGTTTCACTTCCTGTTTGCTATTTAGTGGTTACTTCCTTGTTTCCAAGTCACCATAACAGCTACTAACCAGATTCATTAATACCTTTATACTATCCTTATCCATACTATCTCTTATCCAAATTCTTTATATTACCTTGTGTTAATTGCCTATTGCTGCTGTAACAACCAACTAACACAACCTGTGACTTTTTTTTTTGCTAAACTATCTTTTATTTTTTAAAATATTTATTTAGTTGTAATGGGCATATTTTTATTATTTATTTCTGTGTGGGGCTAGGGAACAAACCCAGCCCCTCACAAGTAAGAGGCAAGCGCTCTACCACTGAGCTAGAATCCTAGCACTAAACTTTCTTTTATTTTGTCAAATATAGTCATTGTTCAAGAAAAAAAATATGTTAACATGTAATGGGCTTATTCTTTTTTTTTTAATTTAATTTAATTTTTTTATTAGTTGTTCAAAACATTACAAAGCTCTTGACATATCATATTTCATACATTTGATTCAAGTGGGTTATGAACTCCCATTTTTACCCCAAATACAGATTGCAGAATCACATTGGTTACACATCCACATTTTACATATTGCCATACTAGTGACTGTTGTATCCTGCTATCTTTCCTATCCTCTACTATCCCCCTCCCCTCCCCTCCCCTCCCATTTTCTCTCTCTATCCCATCTACTGTAATTCATTTCTCTCCCTTGTTTTTCCCCCTTTCCCCTCACATCCTCTTATATGTAATTTTGTATAACAATGAGGGTCTCCTTCCATTTCCATGCAATTTCCCTTCTCTCTCCCTTTCCCTCCCACCTCTCATCCCTGTTTAATGTTAATCTTTTCCTCATGCTCTTCTTCCCTGCTCTGTTCTTAGTTGTTCTCCTTATATCAAAGAAGACATTTGGCATTTGTTTTTTAGGGATTGGTTAGCTTCACTTGGCATAATCGGCTCTAATGCCATCCATTTCCCTGCAAATGCCATGATTTTGTCATTTTTTAGTGCTGAGTAATACTCCATTGTGTATAAATGCCACATTTTTTAATCCATTCATCTATTGAAGGGCATCTAAGTTGGTTCCACAATCTAGCTATTGTGAATTGTGCTGCTATGAACATCAATGTAGCAGTATCCATATAGTATGCTCTTTTAAGGTCTTCAGGAAATAGTCCGAGAAGGGCAAAAGCTGGGTCAAATGGTGGTTCCATTCCTAGCTTTCCCAGGAATCTCCATACTGCTTTCAAAATTGGCCGCACCAATTTGCAGTCCCACCAGCAATGTACAAGTGTACCCTTTTCCCCACATCCTCGCCAGTACTTGTCGTTATTTGACTTCATAATGGCTGCCAATCTTACTGGAGTGAGATGGTATCTTAGGGTGGTTTTGATTTGCATTTCTCTGACTGCTAGAGATGGTGAGCATTTTTTCATGTAATTGTTGATTGATTGTATGTCCTCCTCTGAGAAGTGTCTGTTCAGGTCCTTGGCCCATTTGTTGATTGGGTTATTTGTTTTCTTATTGCTTCATTTTTTGAGTTCTTTGTATACTCTGGATATTAGGGCTCTATCTGCAGTGTGAGGAGTAAAGATTTGTTCCCAGGATGAAGGCTCCCTATTTACCTCTCTTATTGTTTCTCTTGCTGAGAAAAAAACTTTTTAGTTTGAGTGAGTCCCATTTGTTGATTCTTGTTTTTAACTCTTGTGCTATGGGTGTCCTATTAGGGAATTTGGAGCCTGAACCCACAATATGTAGATCAGAGCCAACTTTTTCTTCTATCAGATGCAGTTTCTGATTTGATATCAAGCTCCTTGATCCATTTTGAGTTAACTTTTGTGCATGGTGAGAGAAAGGGATTCAATTTCATTTTGTTGCATATGGATTTCCAGTTTTCCCAGCACCATTTGTTGAAGATGCTATCCTTCCTCCATTGCATGCTTTTAGCCCCTTTATCGAATATAAGATAGTTGTAGTTTTGTGGATTGGTTTCTGTGTCCTCTATTCTGTACCATTGGTCCACCTGCCTGTTTTGGTACCAGTACCATGCTGTTTTTGTTACTATTGCTCTGTAGTACAGTTTGAAATCTGGTATCGCTATACCTCCTGATTCACACTTCCTGCTTAGAATTGCTTTTGCTATTCTGGGTCTTTTATTTTTCCATATGAATTTCATGATTGCTTTATCTATTTCTACAAGAAATGCCATTGGGATTTTGATTGGCATTGCATTGAACCTATAGAGAACTTTTGGTAATATCGCCATTTTGATGATGTTAGTTCTGCCTATCCATGAACAGGGTATATTTTTCCATCTTCTAAGATCTTCTTCTATTTCTCTCTTTAGGGTTCTGTAGTTTTCATTGTATAAATCTTTCACCTCTTTTGTTAGGTTGATTCCCAAGTATTTTATTTTTTTTTTTGAGGATATTGTGAATGAGGTGGTTTTCCTCATTTCCAGTTCAGAAGATTTGTCACTGATATACAGGAATGCCTTTGATTTATGCATACAACCTGTGACTTAATGCAAAATTATTATCACATGGTTCTGAAGGTCAGAAATAACAGACGGGTCTTACCAAGCCAAAGTTAGGGTGTTGGCATGGCAGCATTAATTCTGGAGGCCCTTGAAGAGAATCTGTTTCTTTGCCTTTTCTACCTTCTAAAGACCACCTTTAGTTCTTAGCATGTGGCTCCTTCCTCCAAGTCAAAGCCATCACCATAGCATCTTCAAATATCTTAACTCTTCTACATTCTTCTACTAATGAGAACTTTTTATTTTCACTGGGCCACCCAGATAATCTAGGATTATTTCACAACAGCAAGGTCCCCAGTTGAATAGCAACCTTAATTTCCCCTTTGCTATGTAAGGTAACCTATTCATTGTTCCTTAGGATTAGGAGTGAGCATCCTTGAGGGGCCATTTTTCCTACTATGAGCTTAGTTCCTATGTCTTAATAATATCTGTTTCCTAACACTGCTTTAAATGATTGGTTTAGGAAAAAGAGGAATCATAACTTGTATATTCCATATTATGACTTTCCGATAAGTCTAGCAACTCTCCCCTTTCTAAAGGAAAGTCATCCCTTGATCCTATAGCCTCTGGAAACCTTCATTCCATGAGGTCATTGCTCTTCTCCTAGGTTCCAGATTGAGGAAAAAAAGAATAAAGGGAAACAGAGAAAGCAGCAATATATAAAGGTTAAGAACCTTGAAAAATCATTTTCAGTTACTTTTTTATTCTAATTTTTAACTCATTCTTTATGGCTATGAAGTTGCATCTTTTATTTCCTGATTAATTTTCATTGACATACATTTCGGTTAAGGATTGTCTAAAAATCTGTTTAAGTACGCTAATTTAACTACCTCAAAAAAGCCTTCCTGTGAGCATTGCAAACCAGGGCTTTTATAAGTTTACCCATTCTAAATATGACAAAGTTAAATAATCCTTTTAACACCTGCTGATAACATTCTAAGCTTCCCATATTTTCCATCACTAAAGCTAATGGAAAATAAGATAAGGTCTTAGAACCAAAATAACCCAATGGTTAAATGATAACTCAAAATTTGCAGTGAAGGTTTGGAATTTACCTTAATAACCCAATCACACCAATCCCAAATAGTCAAAGGGAGACTTTAACAAATAAGTTGCCTTATGTAAGACAAGGTGGCCACAAAAAAGGTAGCCACAATTTCAACAATACATTTGCCCTGTGGAAGGTCTTATTTGATAAATCGAATCCTTATTGCCAAGTTGTTAGAGGAAAAATAAAGACCCCCAAAATATGCCCAGTTCATAAATTTGAAATTAGCTATTGTTATTTGCTATTTACTATTAATATTTAATATTAAGCCAAACAAATATATATAATGAGGTAGACAGGTAGCCAACAAGTGACTATAAAGTCACTCATGTCAATAGTTACATTGAATTTATTCTGACATCCCATTTTTCATAATAATTAATTGCCAGAATTACTCTGTTTTTGTCAGCTTTTTAGCTGCTATGACCAAAAGATCAGACAAGAAAAATTTTAGAGGAGGAAAAGTTTATTATAAGTCTCAGAGTTTCAGAGGTCTCAATTCATAGAAAGCTAGCTCCATTCCTCAGGGTTCAAGCTGAAGTAGAATATCATGACAGAAGGGGATGGTGGAGGAAAACAGCTCAAGACATCATACCAGGAAGGAGAGAGAGAGATGCCTCTCCTCAGGTACAAAATATTACACCCCTAAGGCACTCCCCTGATGCCCACCTCTACCAGCCATACCTTCCCTGACTTCAGTTACTACCCACTTCATTCCTATCAGGGGATAAATTCACGGATTGGGTTAAGGCTCTCATAAACCAATCATTTCACCTTTAAGCCTTTTTGCATTGTCTCACACATGAGCTTTTTTGGGAAAACCTAATATCTAAACCATAACACACTGATGTTCTATTCTTTTGTTTTTTTTTTCAGAGTAGAAATTAGAAGTTTATTAAAGGACAGCAGAAAAGACTTCTCCTGGAGGAAGAAGGGGACCCAAGAGGTGGAATCCTATTCTATTCTTTTGTAATTCCTTATAAAGTCTCCTCTAATATTTTGTTCTTCATAATTCTTTATCAGCACCTTCCACAGTTGTTTTGGGCAGTCTATCTGGCACATATAATCAGTCACATCCTTCAACAACTCAGTAAGGCTAGATTCAGTTCAGTTTGCTCATACATTTCAGGAAGAAATGAAGTAAAAGTGCAGAGTGTGTTGCTAATATGGGAATTCTAGATCAGAGACCAAGTAGGTTCTTTTGAAATATCAGGAGAGTGTGCAAAATCCTTGATAGTGTATAGGGTAAATAGAGAGTCCTACAACTAGAATACTAAATGTTAGAACAACTTTATCAATATGGGAATGAAATGGTTTCCACAAAATAGATATTGAGAGGTTTTGGAGAAAAATATCTTTATTTTGTGTATCTTTGTATCTATGACATCCAACAATAACAACAACAACAAAAATACCTTCATTCCTTGAAGGCACAGTATTAACCTTTTGAAAATTCTGAATCACTTTAGAGTAACGTATTGTATCATCAACATTTTTGTGGGAATAAATTTTCCAATTATTTTTCCCTTAAATATTATAGGTAATTGGGATCTTCAAAGTAAGGAGGAATGCTATATACTAGAGACAAAGGAAAGAAAAAAGGACATGAGTGTAATGAAGGCACACTGAGCATATCATTCTAATAGTTGAAAAGTTTGCTAATTTGGAGACTTCTTGATTCATCTCATTAGGCTAATCTAAAATTATCAGCAAATTTAATGTAGCTATAATTTACATGTATATCAAATTCTAGATTTAAAATCACTTATTTACGAACTTTGAAGACATTGACAGTGAAGGTAGCAAATGTTGCTTACACATCTGATGATATTTTGATGACTATAAATTAAATACACGAAGCAAATATACATTTACCCATCAGGTTTTTATAGTCAAAGTTCTTTCATTTGGGGGCTAGAATTGTGTCTTAGTGGTAGAGCACTTGCCTAGCACGTGTGGGGCGCTAGGTTCAATCCTCAGCGCCACATAAAAATATAATAAAGGTACTGTGCCCAACTATAACTAAAACAAAATATTTTTTTAAAGTTTTTTTGTTTGAATACTGTTGAACTGATTGGATTTTTCTGTTAAATTTCTTGCCTAAACTACAGTTTTAAAGAAATAATGTTTTCTGATTTATATTTCTTTAAATTAGTGTAATAAAAGCAGCTATGAAACAATCTAGGTGAAATAGTCATTCCAGATTTTGAAGACTCTTCTTTATTTATTCCAGCTTTATTTAGTTATGATCAACAAATAAACACCATATGAATTTAAGGTATACAACTTGATGTTTTGATATACATATATATTGTGAAGTTATTTTGACACTCAAGCCAACATTTCTATTATGTCACACGTTACCATTTGACCCATGGTGAAAAAAAATTGATATCTGATTACTTTCTTTTTTAAAAAATATTTATGTTTTAGTTTTCATTGGACAGAACATCTTTATTTTATTTTTGTGTGGTGCTGAGGATTGAACCCAGTGCCCCGTGCATGCCAGGTGAGCGCACTACTATTTGAGCCACATCCCCAGCCCTGATTACTCTCAATAAATTTCAATTATACTGCTTTATTATTAACTGTTGTCAACATACTATATCTTAGGTGTCCAAATATTATGATATTACAAATCTTAAAACTGAAAGTCTTTATCCTCAGAATGATATTTCCCCCTCCCCAGGCAAACAAAAAAGAAAAATTATTTTGAAGATTCCATATACAAGTGAAACAATGCAATGTTCATTTTTCTGTGTCTGGCTTATTTTACTAAGCACAGTGTATTCCAAGTTCATCCATGTTGTTGCAAATAACAATATTTCATGCATTTATACTGCTGAATCATATTCCATTATATACACATATATATGTCTCATAATTTATTTATCCATGAATCTATGATGGAACACTTTGTTTTCATATCTTGACCTATCTCATAAAGACTGTACCAATTTACATTCCCACCAACAGTGTATAATTGTTCTCTTTTCTTCAAATCTTCACCAGCACTTGTTTTCTTTTGACATTTTGAAAAAGGCCATCCTAAAAGATGTGATGTGATATATCATTATGGTTTGATATTTATTTTATTTCCTTGATAGTTACTGATGTTGAATATATCTTCATATACTATTTGACCATTCATGTCTTCTTTCAACAAAATGTCTATTCAGTATGTTGGTTTGGTTTGGTTTGGGATTGAATTAGTACAATTAAGTTGAATGTATTTCTTATATAGTTTGGATATTAACCCATTACCAGATGTGTAGGCTGCATATTGTCTCCCATTCCTTAAGTTGTCTCTTTACTGTTTATTGTTTTCTTTTCTATGCAAAAAGTTTTAGTTTGATTTATTCTCATTTCCCTACATTTTCATTTGTTGAATTTGCTTTTGAGTCATATCCAAAATAACCTTGCCAAAAAAATGTCATAAGGAATGCTCCCTATATTTACATACAGTAGTTTTATATTTTCATATCTTAAATGTTTAAGTCTTTAATCTATTTTGAGTTGATTGCTGTATATGATGTGAGATTAGAATCTAATTTCCTTCTTCTGTTTGTGGATACGCAGTTTTCTCATCACTGTTTATTAAATGGACTTGTCTTTTCCCCATTTTATGTTACTAGACTCTTTTTTAATATTTATTTTTTATTTATAGGTGGACACAATGTCTTTATTTTATTTTCATGTGGTGCTGAGAATCGAACCCAGGGCCTCATGCATGGTAGGCAAGCGAACTACCCTCTGAGCCACAACCCCAGCCCATGTTACTAGACTCTTTTTAAATTTTTTTTTCCAGTTTTCGGTGGACACAACATCTTTATTTTACTTTTATGTGATATGAGGATCAAACCCAGTGCCCCCCGCATGCCAGGCATGCACGCTACTGCTTGAACCACATCCCCAGCCCCTTACTAGACTCTTTATTGAAAAATAATTGACCACAAAATGCAGGGATTTATTTGGACTCTCTATTCTGTTCTATTAGCCTATGGGTCAGTTTTAATACTAGTCTTTCATTTTGATTGCTGTGATTTGAAGTAAATTTTCAACTTAGGTAGTAGGATGTCTCTGGATTTGTTCTTTTTGTTTAAGATTATTTCAGTTGTTTGGAGTCTTTCATGGATTTATATACATTTTAGGACTACTTTTTCTATTTCTTTGAAAAATATCACTGAAATTTTGATAGGTACTACATTGAGTCTATACCTTATTTGGGGTAGTAGAGACTTTTTAACAATATTAATTCTTCCAATTCAAGAAAGGGCATATTTCCATATATTTCTGTATTCTTCAGTTTCTTCCATTGATGTTTTATAGTTGTCTTTTTTTTCTTTAATTTTTGGTACCAGGGATTGAACTCAGGGGCACTAATCCACATCCACAGCCCTATTTTGTATTTTTTTATTTAGAGACCGGCTCACTGACTTGCTTAGTGCATCAATGTTGCTGAGGCTGGCTTTGATCTTGTGGTCCTCCTGTCTCAGCCTCCCAAGCTGCTGGGATTACAGGCATGAGCCACTGTGCCTGGCTATAGCTTTTGTCATTTTATAGATATTTCACTTTCTTGGTTAAACTTGTTCCTCAGTATCTTTCTTTCTTTCTTTTTTAATCTTTGGTAGCTATTTCGAGTTGTATTGTTTTCTTGAATTTTTTCCAATTAACTCATTATTAGGGTATAAATGCTATTGATTTTTGTATGTTGATTTTTTTGTGCAAATATTTTACTGAATTTGTTTATCAGTTCTAACAGTTTTGGTTTGGGGTACCATCTTCAGGATTTTTTCTAGGTTGAGAGTCTTCTTCAAACATTGACAATTTAAGCTCTTACTTTCCAATCTGGGTATCTTTTATTTCTTTCCTTTGTCTAATTGCTCTGGCTAGACCTTCCAGTACTATGTTGAACAGAAAAGGTATGAGTTGGAATCCTTGTCTTATTCTTGATTTTGGAGAAAAAGCTATCACCTTACCATCACTGAGTTTAGGTTAGATATGAATTTGTCTTGTATGACCTTTCTTGTGTTGTAGTACATTCATTTGATATCTAACTTGTTCAGAAGTTTTATCATGAAAGGATGTTAAATTTTGTCAAATGCTTTTTTGGCATCTTATAATAATAATATGAATAAAGTTATTCATTATTTTAATGTGTTATGTCACACTTATTGATTTACATATTGTATTAGTCCATCTTCTATTGATGTAGCAAAATACCAGATGCTGGATACTTATAAAGAGAAGAGGTTTTGGGCTGGGGTTGTGGCTCAGCAGCAGAACACTCGCCTAGCAAATGCAAGGCCCTGGGTTCAATCCTCAGTACCACATATAAATAAATAAATAAATAAATAAATAATGTTCAACTACATCTAAAAAAAATATTTTAAAAAAAGAGAAGAGGTTTATTTAGCAAAAAGTTTCGGAAACTGAAAGTCCAAGATTGAGCAGTCTCATTGGTTTGGCCTTTGGTAAGGGACCAATTGTGGATGACATCATTGCAGAAACGTGTGAGAGGAAGACATCACATGGCAAGAGAGAAAAATAGAGAATGGTAGGAGCAAGTCTTGTTCATTTTATAATAAGTCATTCTCATGAGAACTAACTCTGTGATACCAGCATTAATCTCTTCTGAGGGTGGTCCTCCAGTGATGTAACTATGTCCAATTAGGCCCCACCTCTTAAAGTTTCCACCACCTCTCATATCACCATACTAGGAACAAAGCTTATAATACATGAAACTTTGAAGGTACCCCCAAATCAAATCATAGTACATATATTGAATCATCTTTACATCACTGAAATAATCCCAATTGATTATACTAAATAATTCTTTTAATTTGATGCTGAATTCAGTTTGTTAGTGTTTTCTTGAAGATTTGCACTACTATGTTCATCAGAATATTGGTCTGTAGTTTTTTTGTGGTATCTTTGTCTGACTATTTTAAGTTTGGAAGTGTTTCTTCTCCTTCAAGTTTTTGAAACATTTGAAGAAGGAATAGTTTTATTTGTTCTTTAATTGGTTGGTAAAATTCAGCAGTGAAGCCAGGCATGGTGGCACATGCCTGTGATCCCAGTGACTCCGGAGGCTGAGGCGGATGATCACAAGTTCAAAGCCAGCCTCAGCAATTTAGCAAGGCCCTATGCAACTTAGACCAAACCTCAAAGTTTGAAAAAAAATTAAAAAGGCTGGTATTATGGTTATATTGGATGTTCTCAAAAAGCTCATTTGTGAGACAATGCAAGGTTTGGAGGAGAAATGATTGGGTCATAGCCTTAACCTAGTCAGTGAATTAATCCCTAATGAGATTAAATGAGAAGTAACTGGAAGTGGGTGAGGTGTGCCTGGAGGAAGTGGTTCATTGGAAGCATGGCTATGGGGTATATGTTTTATATCTGGAGAGTGGAGTGTCTCTCTCTGCTTTCTGATCAACAATGTGAGCTGCTTCCCTGTGCTGCTCTCTTCCGCCATGATGTCCTGCCTCATCTCAAGCCCCGAAGAATGAAGCTGGCTGTCAATGGATTGAGACCTCTGAAACCATGAGCCCTTAAGTAAACTTTTCCTCCTTTACAGTTGTTCTGGTCAGGTCCTTTAGTCATAGCAGTGAAAAAGCTGACTAAAACAGCTGAGGATGTACATCAGTGGATATGTGCCCTGGGTTAAATTCCCAGGACTACCTGAAAAAAATTCAGCAGTGAAGCCATCTGATCCTAAAGTATTCTTTCATGGGGGATTTTTTTATTACTAGTTCAACCTTATTCATTATTAATATATTGGTTTTGACCATTATTATCCAAATAAATATATACTTATATACATATAAGTACATATATAAAAATATACATGAATATATTTAAATGTGTAGGGATTTATATATATAGTTTATTTATTTATTTATTTTTATGTGGTGCTGAGGATTGAACCCAGGGCCTCACACATGCAAGGTAAGCACTGTACCACTGAGCTACAACCCCAGCCCTATAGTCAATTTTTTTGAGATGGATGTTTACATTGTTGTTTACATATATTTTATGAATATGTAACTGAATATATATGAAAATTTGTGGGTAGGATTTTGTTTAGCCTTAGGGTACATACATTTAGATGTTTATAAACATAAAGGAATAAATATGTAAAAAATATATATGGTTATTCAAAGTAATAATTACAATTTTTGTATAGAAGACTGATGGTTATGGGTAGGGTTAGGTTTAGTTCTGAGGGGACTAGGTTGACGGTGAGAGTTATCATTGGAATACATATATCAATATATATGTATGTAAATATGAATATATAATTAAAATTATATGTGAGAGTTTATAAATATATACTTTTATCTCTGACTATTTTAAAGTTATGTGGTATTTTTATATCATGTGTTAAATCTGGGGTTTGCCTATGGAGTTGAATATATATAATATAATAAATACACAATAACAATATAATCTATGTAATACAATATATTATATATAATACATATATAATATCTAGGAATTTTTATGTGAATTTAAAAATTTATACCCCAAAATATATAGGTACATTTATGTAAAGTGATCTGGTCAATATGTGTAGAGGTTTCTGTTGAGCCACAGTTGTACGGACAGGATTATATTGTGAAAAGGGTTAAGGTTAGAGTTAGTGTTTGCACATTTATATCCATATATATAAATACAATAAAGATATATGTAAAATATTTATGTGTATCTGAATTTGCAAATAATTAGTTTGTTTTGAGATGATGTTTACAATTTGATTTAGCTATAGGTTATAAACATGTAACTGAATATGTATGAAAATTTATGTGTAGTATTTTGGTTACTGATACATATATAGGAATATATGTGTAAACATATACATGGATATTAATGTAATGATTATAATTTCTGTATAAAAGGCTCATGGATATGAGTAGTGTTAGGTTGAGTTCTGAGTTATGGACTAGGTTTATGGAGAGGGTTACTTTTGGAATATATATCAATATATATGTATATAAATCTTAAATGTTGAATTCAAATAATATATGTAAATATAAAAATAAATAAATGGAAAGAGCAAACTGACAAAAAAAATCCAAAAAACTGCACCAGAAAACTTTTAGACCTCATAAACAAATTGAGCAAAGTAACAGGATACAAGATCAATATGCAAAAATCAATCTTTCCTATATGCCAATCAATCATGAAACTGTTAAAGAAATCAGGAAAACAATTCCATTCAAAGTGGCCTCAAAAATATAAAGTATGCAAGAATAAATCTAATGAAGGAGATACCAGACCTCTGTAATGAAAATTATGCAACACTTAACAAAGAAATTGAAGGTCTTGGAAGATAGAAAAACCTCCTAAGTTCTTGAATAAGGCAGAAACAATATTGTCAAAATAGCTATATTATCAAACACAGTCTACACATTCAATGAGATACTCATAAAAATACCAATGACATTCTTCACAGAACTAGAAAAAAACAGTATTTAATTTCATATGGAATAATGAAAGACCCATAATAAACAAAGGAACACTAAACAATAAGAGCGATGTTGAAGACATCACAATACGTGTTTTCAAATTATACAACAAAGCTATATTAACAAAAGCAGCATAATGTTTGCATAAAAACAGATATAAAAGCCAATTGAATAGAAAACACAGAAATCCACATAGATACTATCATTTGACCCTTGACACAAGTAACAAAAACATGTTGCAGAAAAGATACCATTTTTTAAAAATGGTGCTACATAAATTATTTATTCATATGTGAAAGAATGAAACTAGATAACTATCTCTCATCCTGCACAAAAATCATTTCAAAGTTGATGAAAGGCCTAGGAATTGGAAACACTGTCATTAGCAGAAGATAACATAGGGTCAAAACTCCAGCATGTTAGTACAAAGTTTGTATCACCCTGACACCAAACCAGTATAATACAGCAAAAAAGAAAATTATCAACCAATATCTTTGATAAGCAGATGCAAAACTGCTGAAAAAAATACTTTGCAAACTGAATTCAACAACATAATTAATAGGCCATATACCATAATCAAGTTGGTCTCATTCCTATGATTCAAGAATGGTTCAACACACACAAACCAGTAATTATCATATACCACATAAATTGAATCAGTGTTAAAAATCACTTGGTCATTTCAAGAGATGTAGAAAAAGCCTCAACAAAATTCAACATCTTGATAAAAGCCATGGAAAAACTATATGAAGGAAATTGGTTCAACATAATAAAAGATATATATGAAAAACTCACAGCCAGCCTCATCCTAAATGGAGAAAAACTAAAATCAGGAATGAAAAGGATATTCATTATCATCAATGCTTTTCAATATACTGTTTACAATTTTAGCCAGAACAATTAGGCAAAAGGAAAAATAAAAGGGGATTCATATAGGCAAGAAAGAAGCCAATAATTGGGCTTCCAGCCATACCCTACCCTCCTATTTGCAGATGATATGATCCACTATTTAGAACTCCCTAAAGACTTCCCCAGAAGAATCTGATCCAATTATGTTATATGAATGGATGGATGTGCCACAATGAAACTTACCAGTCTGTCTAATACTCATCAATAAAAATAAAATAAATAAAGCAAAATTATTGTTGAAAAAGTCAAGTAGTAAAGGAACAATGTTTTCTGTGATGTTTTCTATAAATGTTCCTGGGAAATGAACTACTGGCACTTGAATATTCAGGTGTTGGGTTAAATAAAGTTAGTCTTGCAGGTGGCTGCCAATCAATCAGCAGGCAGATAAAAGAATGACAATTCTCTATGCTTGAAGCTTTGTAGAAGCTATACCTCTGTTCTACACCCTCTAGTTGCTGCCAGTCTAGTGAGTTTTTATTGTGTTGCTGTGGTTTTTAAGGATACCACAGTGCTGAGGAGAAATGGAGAAAGAGAGAAAGGGAAGGAGGGAGGGTGGGAGAGAGAGGGAGAAACAGTAACAGGAAACGGTAAAGAAAGAAGAAAGAAGAAAGAAGAAAGAAGGAGAAGGAGAAGGAGAAGAAGGAAGAAGAAGGAGAAGGAGAAGAAGAAGGAAGAAGAAGGAAGAAGAAAAGAAGAAGAAGAAGAAGAAGGAAGAAGAAGAAGGAAGAAGAAGAAGAAGAAGAAGAAGAAGAAGAAGAAGAAGAAGAAGAAGAAGAAGAAGAAGAAGAAGAAGAAGAAGAAGAAGAAGAAGGAAGAAGAAGAAGAAGAAGAAGAAGAAGAAGAAGAAGCTTACTGTTCTGAGTTAACTATTATACTTGAAAAAAATGCCTCTCCCACTTGGTTGGTGACTAGACTATTTAATTTCTAGTTTTGAAAATGTTGAATCTGGTCAATTTTTCATCATTGCTTTTATGGAAGGAAAGGATTTTCAGGGACCCTTATTCTCTCATTTTTACTGTTGTTAACTTTGCCTTTATTTCTGAAATAGTTTCACTGGATTATAAGATTCATTATTAGGAGTTTGGGTATTTTTATATTTCTGCTCATTGACTATATCATCTCACTTCCTTCTGGCTTTCAGGGTTTCTGAGAAGTCTGCTGTTAATCTTATTGGGGTTTCCTCTCATATGATGAATCATGCTCTCTTACTGTTTTCAAGATGATATTAGTCTTTCAAAATTTAACTAGATGTCTGGGTATGAATATCTGTGTTTATCCAAATTTGAGTTTGTCAAGTTTCTTGTACGTGCAGATAATACTTTTCCTCAAATTTGAGGAGTTTTCAGTCATTTCTTCTAATATATTTTCAGCTCTTTCTTCTCTCCTGGTACTCCTAGATGTGTATGCTGGTATGTTTAACAGTATCTTAAATTCCTCTGAGGTCTATTTTAGTCAGGTTTTTTCCCAGCTATGAACAAACGACTTGACAAGAACAACATAGAGGAGGAAAAGTTTATTTTGGGGCTCGTAGTTTCAGAGGTCTCAGTCCATGGACAGCTGGCTCCATTTCGTGGGGCTGCAAGTGAGCTGAACATTAAGGTGGAAGAGTATGGCAGAGAGAAGAGGCTCAAGGCATCACACCAGAAATCAGAGAAAGAGATTAACAGCTAACAAAATGTATAACCCTAATGCCTGCCCCCAATGACCACCTCTTCCAGCCAATACCCTACCTGCTTTCAGGTATCACTCACTTTTAATCCCTATCAGGGGATGTATTCACTGATTGGGTTAAGTTTCTCATAACCCAATCATTTCACCTAGAAGTCTTCTTGCATGTTTCACACATGAGCTTTTAGGGAACACCTAATACCTAAGCAATAACAATGTCCCTGCACATATATTTTTCATTTGTTTTAATCTTTTAGCCTATCTAGAGTCACCCTTGTCTTTGATAAGTCACTTAATGATCAAAGATTTTGCTGCCTTACTATGTTTTATTTTTCATTTACCATGATGTGTATAATATCACAGTTCACAGAATTTCTTTTATTTTTCCCTCCATGGTATCTGGAGGTTTAGAGCATACAGGTTCTTTCTTGATTGTTTCTGAGAGGGTAAAGCCTAGGTATGCATACAATCTTGTAAACTTTCAGGGATGGTTGTGATTTTATTTTTAATTTTGGCTACCTAGAAGTCATCTCTGGATGGTATAGATTATTTCTCATTCGGTGTTTGGTCAAAGGTTGTGCTTAGGTCCCTTGTGCCCATGATGCTTCTGCTTTATGTTGGTGGATCTGTATACAGTTTGGAGAGTAATATCATACCATACCTGTGTCTTGTTCTTATTGTTCTTGAGTGAGTGCAGGCTAGCATATGCATAAAGTATCCCAATACTCAGAGTTGACTGTGGTCCCAGGAGCATTTTTGGCTCTTTCCCTGTTATTCTGTATATTAAGTGTATGGCTATCCCATTTTTCTTACATAATGGAATTACCAGCATCTTCTTTTTTGCTTTTCACCAAGATCTCCATTGTTTTCAAAAACACACTTAGGGGGGCTGGGGATGTGGCTCAAGCGGTAGCGCCCTCCCTGGCATGCCTAAGGCCTCGGTTCGATCCTCAGCACCACATACAAACAAAGATGTTGTATTCGCCGAAAACTAAAAAATAAATATTAAAATTCTCTCTCTCTCTCTCTTTTAAAAAAAAACAAACACTTAGGCATGACGTTCTCCATTCTTGTTTTCAATTTGAATTATGTGTCTTTGTTGTTGTTTTCCCTATGGTCTGCCTTTCTCCCTCAGGGTAACTCCTGTACTCCTGCTTTGGTATTTGAAGTGGGAACGTGCTTTTCCAAGAATGACAACTCTGCTATACAAGTAGGCATTAGGCAAAGGAAAGAAAAGTGGCAGCCCCTATTCCTCTCAATTTGTTCCTCCTAGCATGGAACTTTTGATTTACAAGTAAGGTACATGGGTAGGAGTAATTGCAGTCCTAGGTAGGATTCTCTACATTTCTGACCTGCATTTGAAGTCTCAATGTATGCATGGTGGCCAGGCAGCTAAAGTGATACCTAGTTCTCTCATTCTCACTTGCTTAGAGCTTGCGGGGTAGGAAACAGCTGAGAGAGAGAAAACACAGTCAAGCTGCTTCTCCCAGTGTGAGATTGTATCCTCAACCAGAAACTGTGTGGGGAGTCTGGAGTGAGTCTCTCTCCTAGGCTACACTTACCTGGAATTAAGCACCCTAGGATAGAGCCCTAATAACATAGATCTGGGTGGGGAGGTGATAATAAGGGAAATGGTTATAGTTCAAACGCCAGAGGATTTCACTGGTCTTACTGATATTTAGTAGATTTTCTTAAATGAATGTTTCTCCCTTTCCATTATGCTCATAGGAAAATTTCAGATATGTAATGATTGTTGTATTACTTTCAAAACCAATTTCACTAATTAAATTATTATTTTGCTAGGCAGAGGTCCACTGAGTATATTAGTCCACTATGCTAGAACTCTATAGTTTTTCAAATTTCTTTCTCCATGACCCACAGTAAGAAATAGTTTTTGCGTCACCATTCAGTACACAAACTTACTTACACAAATATAATGACAAAACACTTTCACAAAATGATGCCATTACTAACTGAGGTGCACTCTAGTATCTTCTATTCCATTCAGATTCCCTTTTATGACTTACCAAATTTTTTTCATGACTCATACAGTTAAAACTTGAAAGACTTGTTTTTTTAAAAAAAAAAAAACAAGGATGAGAGGTGGGAAGGAAAGGGAGAGAGAAGGGAAATTGCATGGAAATGGAAGGAGACCCTCAGGGTTATACAAAATTACATACAAGAGGAAGTGAAGGGAAAGGGAAAAATAATACAAGGGGGAGGAATAATTACAGTAGAGGGGGTAGAGAGAGAAGAGGGAAGGGGAGGGGAGGGGAGGGGGGATAGTAGAGGATAGGAAAGGCAGCAGAATACAACAGACACTAGGATGGCAATATGTAAATCAATGGAGGTGTAACTGATGTGATTCTGCAAGCTGTATACGGGGTAAAATGGGAGTTCATAACCCACTTGAATCAAAGTGTGAAATATGATATATCAAGAACTATGTAATGTTTTGAACAACCAACAATAAAAAAAAATTTTTAAAAAACCCATGCACATGTAAAAAAAAAAAACTTGAAAGACAAGGAGGCTTCACTAGATATATAAGAGTCAGGTGTTTTAGTCAGCTTTTTCACAGTTGTGACTAAAATATCTGACCAGAACAATTTTAAGGGAGGAAAAGTTTATTGAGGGCTCATTGTTTCAGAGGTCTCAATCCATAGACAGCAGACTTCAATCCTCGGGACTCAAGATGAGACTTAACATCATGGTGGTGGAGGGAAGCACCTCACAATCATGTGATCAGGAAGCAGAGAGAGAGAGATCTCCACTTGCCAGATACACATATATATCCCAAAGCCGTGCCCCTAATTCCCACCTCCTCCAACCACACCCTACAACTTCAGTTACCACTCCTTATCAAGGGATTAGTTCACTGATTGGGTTAAGACTGACGATTCAATCATTTCTCCTCTGAACCTTCTTTCATTGACTCACACATGAGCTTTTGAGGGATACCTCACATCCAAACCATAATAGCAGGTTGAAAGGCATTCCACACATCAGGAAGAGCATGTGCTCAAGCACAGCGGTATGAGAGTACATGAATTTTCTGAGAAACAGGTATCAAAAACAGGTCCTAGTCTCTTTATCCAACATTCTAATTACAAATTTCTCACAACACTAGCCTCATACAATTCTCTGTGGAGAAAAGATTTTATGATCAAATATGTTTTGGAGAATGCCTTGTACTTGTGAAAATTGACAATGCACTTTTATATATTATATAGTCTTAGAAATCCTTCAATAAATTCAGTTTTTCCCTAACTTATGGAATTCTTTTTTTATCTGCTAAACATGTTATTATCCTTAAATTATACAAACAATCATGTGTAGTAGTGAAAGTGAACATTTATATTTTATTCTACATAGGTCTGAATTTTTGACAGTTTTAAAATGAAGACAAACTTATTTCTAAGATATGGCTCTTAGAAATGTAGTCTCTGCTGGAACTAAAACTTAGATCTTTGTGGAATGATAACTGAAACTATCAGAACAAATGAAATCAAGGAGGAAAAGAGGAACTAGAGTCCTGAGGAGAAACAATAATAAAAACATAGTGCTATAAAATAAGCCAAGAGTTGGCATTCATAAACCTAGAGGGAAACCAACAGAGAAAGACGTTGTGGAAGAGATGAGAAGAAGAGGATTGAAAAGAGTGAAGGGAAAAAAATTTAAAAAGAAAAGAGTGAAGGATCAAAAATGTCGAATCATTCAGAAAGTTCATAAAGGATAATTGAAAAGAGGTCATGAATGAGTTTTCTTTTATATATAATTTATTTTTATATTACTTGTTCATATTTATGGGATTCAGTGTGTTATTTCCACATATACATACAGCATGCACTGATTAAATCTAATCTCCTTTTATCCTCCCCAATACACCCTTCCCAACTTTATTAATCACTATTCTACATTCAAGTCAAATTCTTTTATTTTTTTCACCTTCAGTATGAGAGAATATGTAATACCTAGTTTTGCTGTGTCTGACTTATTTCACTTAACATATTGTACTACATTTCCATCCACTTTACCTCATATAACAGGATTTTCTTCTGGTGGCTGAATAATATTCCATTATGTATGTATGTGTGTGTGTGTGTGTATATATATATATATATAATATATATATAATATATATATATATATATCTCACATTTTCTTTCTCTCTTCCCTTCCCACCCCATTTTATCCCCACCTCTCTCTTTCTTACCCTCCCTCCTTGTTTTTCACCTTTTTATTGTTGAAGATTGAAGCCAGAGCCTCACAAATGCTAGACAAGTACTGTACCACTGAGCTGTACCCCCAGCCTGTATTCCACATTTTCTTTATTCATTCATATGTTGATGAGTATTCACACTGATTCTATATCATAGCTATTGTGAACAGTGATACAACATAAGCATGCATATATTGCTTTAGCATGTTGATTTTATTTTCTTTGGAGATTTTATATATATATATATATATATATATATATATATATATATATATATATATATATATATATATATCTCCATCCAAAAGTGGTATAGCTGGATCATTCTCAACAGTTGTGTATAAGAATTCCTTTTTCTACACATATTTGTCAGCATTTATTATTTTTTTTCATAATAGCTATTCCAACTGGGGTGAGTTTTGATTTGCATTTCCCTGATAGCTAATGATATTGATCATTTTTCATACATTTGTTAGTATGCATGTCCAATGGGTAGATGACAGCTTGCAATGAATCAAAAATAAATGCAAATGGAGATATCTAAAATGGATAACTATTTAAAGAAATTTAGAGATGAAAATTAAAAGGGAGACAGGGGCTGGGGTTGTGGCTCAGTGGTAGAGCACTTGCCTTGCACATGTGAGACACTGGGTTCCATCCTTGGCACCATATACAAATAAATAAATAAAGGTATTGTGTCCATCTATAACTAACTAACTAACTAAATAAAAGGAAACGAGAAAGTAATTTTAAGATGAGAAAAATCTTTAGTTTGTTCTGAGACAATGAGAAGTCTGTGAAAAATTAGAACAATCAGGTGAGAGAGAGAGGTCTCACAGAGTAATTAAAGGGATTAAGAGACTTATACTGAGATAGAGAGGGATAATTATTTCTTTTTCTGAGACTTACAGGATGCAGAATGTATGAAAATGAGTTGGGAATAGATAGTAGGGGTTGAGAAGTTATGGAAATTGAGTTCTGGCAGAATATAATTTTATAATCATGGACAAAAAATTATGTACATTATTTAGAGTAGTGAAAATGTAAACAACTTAAACATCCAGTTCTTATTGTTATGGTTTGGATATATGGTGTCTCCCCAAAAAAGCTTCTGTGTGAGACAATGCAAGAGTGTTCTGAGGTAAAATGATTACTTTATGAGTGTTGAAATTAATACACTGATAGGGTTAAACCAGGTAGTAACATTTGGCAGGTAGAGTGTGGCTGGAGGAGGTGGGTCACCGGGGTACATGCCTTTAGGGTTTATATTTTGTCCCAGATTAACAGGGCTCTCTCTCTGTTTCCTGATTGCCATATCCTGATTTGCTTTCCTCCTCTACATCCTTCCCCCATGATGTTCTGCTTCATCTTAGGCTCAGATCAATGGAGTCCGCTGTCTATGGACTGAGACTTCTGAAACCATGAGCACCAAATAAAGATTTCCTCCTCTAACTTGTTCTTGTGAGGTCCTTGGTCTCACCACACAAGAGCTGACTAACACACTTGGGAATTATGATATATCCATATAATGATATATGATACTACCATAAAGAATTATAAAATACTTAAAAAGCAAGCATTAGTGATGCCATTAAAAATTCTTAATGTATGGGGCTGGGGTTGTGGCTCAGTGGTAGAGTGCTTGCCTAGCACATGCAAGGCCCTGGGTTCCATCCTCAGCACCACATAAAAATAAATAAATTAAATAAACGTATTGCATCCAACTACAACTAAAAGAAATTTTTAAAAAATTTAAAAATTCCTAACATAAAGTAAGTATGTACTTTATCACTATGATATAAAAATAACATATACCCTTTATTCTCACTTTCAGAATGGAAATTAATGCTTATTTCTGTGTAACAGATGTATGAGTGATTTGAATTGACTTCCTTCTTGTATATTTTTTCCCATGATTCATACAATCCTCATATGTTACTTATAAAATCAGGGAAAAAATTATGCCTAAAACCCAAAGGCAGCTCATTTTTACCAGATTATCTTAGTTCTTTCCAGTGTAATTCATTTTTAAGTAATCTATCTTTTCTTTGGACATTAAGAACTGTATTTGTCTAGGTCACTACTGGATCTTCAGTAAGATTACAGCTAGATTCCTATGTTCATGCTGCTTCTCTAAAGAAATGAACAGATGTTTCTAAAGTCAATGTTTTTAAAGATTCAAAAGATAAGCTGTCTGCCATCATTTTTTCTTTGTAGTCTTATCCAGGTCAAATTCTAATAGGATTGTAGGGAAGAAAAAATGGTAGTTGCCACATACTGCTTTTAAAGACAGGGTTCCATACAGTTCTTGGTCTTACTTATTGTTAAGAGGAAGCAGACTGTGTAACCCTTAATGCCTGAATTATTTGTGCATGCATGCATGTGTGTGTGGGGGTGGGTGTGTGTGTGTGTGTGTGTGTGTGTGTGTGTGTGTGTGTGTATAATAAGTACATGACCAACTTGCAGGTCCAAACCTGTTTCTATTGCACAGGTTTCCCCTTGCTTCTTACCTTGCCTCCCCTTGCTTTCTTGCCTTTTAAAATTTAGAATGCTATAGTAGATATAACCTTAGAGTTTATTTAGTTCCTTCACTTCACAATAAAATTGATGTATATTAGGAAATATAAATTGTCTAAATTAACCCAGATTGTTAGTAACTGATTCTGATTTTCAGATTTCCAGGGAGTTCTTTTTATATTCCATGCAATAGTATTTTCATTTGTATCTCTTTCTTACTGGCATATGCCTACCTTAAATAACTAGATTAATCTTCCTAAAAATTGCTAATGTTCCTAAAATATTGCTAATTAACCCATGATGCTAGAACGATAAAACCCACATTCAGCTTTCCTTTGAAGAATTGTCATAATCTAGCCTTACGCACACCCCTCTCTCTTTCTCTTCCTTTTATTTATTCATTCAGCAAACATTTATTAAACCAATTACTGTATGGAAGATATTCTGTCTAACTACTTACTGAAGATCCGGTAGTGACTAAGACAAAGGCAGTTCTTAATGAAAAGACAGATTACTTAAAATGAATTACAGTAAAACTTTTTAGAGACAGAAAAGGTGGCAGATTAAAGGAAGGTACACTTCCCAACAGTTCCTTATTTCAAAACTTAAAAAGTAAGCCAGGCACAGTGTCACATGCCTGTGTAATCCCAGCAGCTCGGGAGGCTGAGTCAGGAGAATCACAAGTTCAAAGCCAGCCTCAACAATGGTGAGGCGCTAAACAACTCGATGAGACCCAGTCTCTAAATAAAATACAAAATAGGGCTGGGGATGTTGCTCAGTGGTCGAGTGCCCCTGAGTTCAAACCACAGTACCAAAAAAAAAAAAAAAGAACAATTAAAAAGTAAAAAGACTACTCCTCAGCAAAGTGGGTAAGTAAGGGAATTCACTGAAATTCAACACTGGGCAGTAAAACAAACCATAGACACATAGTCAAAAACTTCAAACATAACATAAGAAATAATACATTAGAGATGCACCAACTTGGCTGGTGGCAGGTGCAATCTTGGTTTAAGCACTGATAGTACACAGTTGGCAGTGGGGAGCACAGGCAGAGAGAGATAAAGGTATGGCAAAAAAAAATTGGCTTAGGGGAACCCATGAAATAGGGAGGCTGATCTTAATGGACCCAGAGATAGTAGGGGAGGTTGTTGGATAAAAAGCAACCAAAATTTCTCAGTCCACAGGTGAACAGTATGGTAAGAACCAGGAATGCCAGTGTGCAGTCATTTATAAGTGACTATGTGGCAGGAAGCAGAGGCAGAAGATTGGGAACTCATAAAGCAAGTTGCCACCCTGACCCAGCAGTTGCCTATTGGGGGCAACAGAATATTCCTTGACCAGCATGACCAACCATTTCAGGAAGAATTGTGCCTCAGGTGATCCAGGCTCAGAATATCAAAGATTGTATGGCCTCCTATCGCGGGGTGGCCAGCACCTTGCCAAGGAATTCTTGCCTGCTCGGAGGGATAAGCCTCTTAAGAAATTAAAGTCTATAATAATTAGTGAAGAATAAAAGACAAAGTTGGAAAGATAGTTTCAAAAAGGTGGAGCCCCTGATAGGTCCACACAGGAGCTGGAGCTAGACCATTAGAAAATGGCTCCTATGGTTTATTTAAGGGGGGACACCAAAGGCAGGGATAAGGTTTCAGGGGTGGAGTCTTGCTTCATGGTGTCTTGAAATCAGCAGGTTGATTGGCATCTTGGCAGGTCACACCCATCTCAGAGGGGCTGTGCGACAGCAGGTCATGCCATCTCAGGTGCTGTGTGAGACCTTTGACAGGACGGAATAGGGCTCACAATGTGTCTGGGAAGTCAGCCAGAGGAAATGTCCATAGGAAGTTCCCAGACAGTAGAAGATCCTATTCACTAGACTGCAATGTGCAATATAGTACACATACAGCCCACAGACAGCTCTCAACAGCCTCCCATATAATCTGTTGAAAAGATGACAATAACCAGCAACAAAGAAGCAATGACATTCTTCACAGAACTAGTAAAAACAGTCTTAAAATTCATTTGGAAGAATAAAATGCCCAGAATAGCCAAAGCAAACCTGAGCAAGAAGAATTGGAGGCTTTATAATGCCTAATCTCATACTTCAGAGCCATGGTAATAAAAATAGCATGGTATTGGCATAAAAACAAATACATCCGGGCATGGCCCACACCTATAATTCCAGCTGTTTGGAAGGCTGAAGCAGGAGAATTGAAATTCAAATCCAGCCTCAGCAATTCAGCAAGGCCTTCAGCAACTTAGCAAAACCCTATTTCAAAATAAAAAAGTAAAAAGTGCTGGAGGTGTGGCTCAGTGGTTAAGTGCCCCTGTGCTCAATCCCATTTACTACTACTACTACTACTACTAATAATAATAATAATAATAAGCAAGTTGACTAGAATAGAGGACACACAAATTCTTGCACTTATAGTCATCTGATTCTTGCACGGTGCTAAAAGCATACTGTAAATAAGACTGCTTTATCCACAAATGGTGCTGGAAAAACTGTATATTCACATGAAGAAGATTGAAATAGGATCCATATCTTACACCCTCTACAAAAATCAAATGGACATGGATCAAAGATCTTGGTGTAAACTAAACTTTGAAATTAAAAAAAAAAAAAACAGGGATGGGGATGTGGCTCAAGCGGTAGCGCGCTCGCCTGGCATGCGTGTGGCCCAGTTCGATCCTCAGCACCACATACAAACAAAGATGTTGTGTCCGCCGAAAACTAAAAAATAAATATTAAAAAAAGAGAAAGAAATAGGGATCCATTTCCGTAAAGAAAAGACTCCCTTAAAAAAAAAAAAAGAAATTACCAAAAAAAAATCATAGGGGAAACACTTCAAGATACAGGCCCAAGCAATGATTTTCTAAATATGACTCCAATAGCCCAGGAAACAAAAGCAAGAATTGACAAATAGAATCACATTAAATTAAAATATTTCTTCGCCACAAAGGAAACAGTCAACAGAGTGAAAGGACAACCTACAGAATGGGAGAAAATATTTGCCACTTACTAACAGAGTATTACTGACCAGGATATATAAGGAATTCAAAAAACTCGACACCAAAAATATGAATAAGCCATTCAATAAATAGGCAAATGAATAGAGATTTCTCAAAAGAAGTATAAATGGTCAATAATTGTATGAAAAAATGTTCAACATTTTCATCCATCAGGGAAATGCAAATCAGAATTATACTGTGTTTCTATCATACTTCATTCAGAATGGCAATCATCAAGAATACAAATAACAAAGCTGATGAAGCCAAATGTGGCAGCACATGTCTGTAATCCCAGCAATTTAGGAGGTTGAGGCAGGAGGATTCCAAGTTAAAAGCTAGCCTCAGTAATTTAGCAAGGTCCTAAGCAATTTAGAGAGACCCTGTCTCAGAATAAAAATAAAAAGGTTGGGGATGGGGCTGGGGTTGTAGCTCTTCAGTAGAGTGCTCGCCTAACACATGTGAGGCACTGGGTTGGATCCTCAGCACCATATAAAAAGAAATAAATAAAATAAAGGTAATGTGTCCATCTACAACTAAAAATATTTTTTAAAAAAGAAAATATGGTATATATACACAATGGAGTTTTATTCAACCATTAAGAAAAACAAAATTATGTTATTTGCATGAAAATGGATAGAACTGGAGGGCATCAGACTGAAAGATGAATATCATATGTTTTCACTCATATGTAGAAGCTAGTGGTGAGGGGAAATAACCTCATAAAATTAGAAAGGAGACTAATAAGGTGGGGAAAGGGGGGCAGGGAAAGTAAAGAGGGGTAGATAAGAGGAGGTCTTGATGAGAGAAATTGATAAAATTACATTACATCTATGTGTCAATATGCCATAAATCCATCATTCCATAAAATTAACATGCAGCAATAAAGAATGAACAAATGACCTAAATAGACATTTCTCAAAAAGATATACAAAAATGCAACGAATACATGAAAAAACTGCTTAACATCACTAGGAAATACAAATTAAATAACATCCCACCCCAGTTAGATTGGCTATTTTCAAAAAGACAAATAATAATAAACTGTTGCATGGACGTGGAAAAAGGGGAATTCTCTTACATTGTTAGTGGAAATGTAAATGGTGCTATTATGCAAAACAATATAGAGATTCTTCATAAAACTAGAATTAGAACTCCCACATGAACCAGCAGTCCTGCTGCTGTGACTATAAACAAAGGAATTGAAATTAGTTCATCAAAGAGACATGCCCTCACATATTTATTACAGCATAATTCACAATAGTCAAGATCATCTTAGATGTCCACTAACTGATGAATGAATAAAGAAAAGAGTTATATATACATGATAGAATTTTATTTGGCTTTTAAAAAGAATGAATTTGTGTCTTTTACAGCAACATGAGTGGAACTGAAACCATTATATATATATTTTTTATTTTAATGTTTATTTTTTAGTTTTCAGCAGACACAACATCTTTGTTTGTACATGGTGCTAAGGATCGAACCCGAGCCGCATGCATGCCAAGCTACCACTTGAGCCACATCCCCAGCCCTGAAACCATTATATTAAGTGAAATAAGTCAGGCACAGAAAGACAAATACTGCATGATCTCATTTATATGCAGAAGCTAAAAATAGATCTCAGGAAGGTGAGAATAGAATAGTGGTCATCAGAGCCAGGGAAGGGTGTGGGGAAAGGAAATGAAGAAAGGCTGGTTAATGGATACAGGGGTGCAGTTTGATAAGGAGAAATAACTTCTAATGTTCTGTAACATATTAGGGTAATTATGGCTAACAAAATTTGATTGAACATTTTAAAATAGCTAGTAGAGATAATTTTCAGTGTTTCCAATACAGAGGAATAATAAATGTCTGAGATGATTTATTTGCCATTTATGCTGATCTGATCACTAAACCTTGTATAGATGTACTGAAATGTCACACTGTACCCCATAAATATGTATAGCTGTTATGCATCAACTAAAACTAAATTTTAAAAAGAGGAAAAAGCTAAAAGAATGATTAGAAGAAAATGAAAAGGGGGAAGGGAGAAAAAAGAAAATTTTGCCACAAAAAGGAGAAAAATTAGGAATAAGAAAAAAAGCAAGAAATAAATAAATCCAATTTAAGAATTTAAGTTGAAGCCTCTACTAAATGTCACTAAGAGAAGCCCTCTCTGACTGTCCTAAATGAAATAATACCCCTTGTCACTTTCTACCTCATTTTCCTGCCTTGGCCTTCTCCAGGGCACATATTTAGTTGATACAATTAATTTTGGGCTTAGAATGGAACTACCATTTGACCCAGCTATCCCACTCCTCAGTTTATATACAAAGGACTTAAAATCAGCATACTACAGTATGTAGCCACATCCATATTTATAGCAGCTCAACTCACAATAGCTAAACTATGGAACCAACTTAGGTGCCCTTCAACAGATGAATGGATAAAGAAAATGTGGTACATACGTACAATAAAATATTAGCCTTAAAGAAGAATGAAATTATGGAATTTTCAGGTAAATGGATGGAGCTGGAGAATATCATGCCAATCCCCAAAAACCAAAGGCTAAATATTATCTCTGATAAGTGAATGCTGGTCCATAATTGGGGGGGGTAGGGAATAATGAAGGAAATTTGGATTGTGCAAAATTGAGTGAAGGGAGAGAGGGGTTGGTGGGGACTGGAAGTACAGTAGAATGAGACAGACATTATTACCCCATATACATGTAGGGTTACACTACTAGTGTGACTTAGCACCATGTATAGCCAGAGAAATGAGAAGTTATGCTCCATTTGTGTATAATGTATCAAAATGTATTCTACTGTCATGCATAACTAATTAGAACAAAAAAAGATCAAGTTTGGGAAAGAAAGTGTAGCTTTCTCTTTTAATCAGGAGAGAAACAAGAAAGGATGTATGTGGAAAAGAAGGAAGAGCAGCATTTACTGATTACATGTTTTACATGAGGCTCAATCCTAGTTATTTTCACTGAACATCAATATCATTTATCATTGAAAAAGTATTATGTGAGAGGCTGGGGATGTGGCTCAAGCGGTAGCATGCTTGCCTGGCATGCTTGCGACCCGGGTTCAATCCTCAGCACCACATAAAAACAAAGATGTTGTGTCCACCGAAAATAAAAAAAAAGTAAATAATATATTAAAAAAAGAAAAAGTAATATGTGATATGTGTTACTATGATCACTACTTTTAGCTGTATTATTTATTTTGCAGTGCTGGGGATTGAACCCAGGGCCTTGTGCATGTGAGGCAAACACTCTACCAACTGAGTTATATTCCCAGCCCCATGGTCAGTATTTTTAAATCAAAGACCAATAACGTTCAACCTGTCAGAAATGATTACAAGCAGCAAATGGTAGAAACAGAATAAAAATCCAATTACATCTGACTCCAAAATCCATGACATTTCTAATACACATACTACATCTCATATATAGATAAATTTGTAAGAGAAGGTTTGTATGAGTTCAGTTCTCACCAAGAAAATTTTCTGTGTGAATCCTCTGTGGTCTTCAGCTAAGAGTGACAAAGCAAGATGATGTGAGGGCTTAGATTTTAAGGGTCTACTAGGAACAAGTAAACTTTGTTGAGCTGTCTCAAAGGCTGTGAATGAAGACTGAGAGGAATTATCAAGGAAAGATGTATTCTGCACAGTCACAGAAGGTCTTACAACAAGGAATCAATGTTCTAGTTCCTGTGTTGACTTGAAACAATCAAGAAACTGCCTAACCTCCCAAGAGTCAGGCTAGGCACATTCCCAAGCAGTTTCTGAACCACAGTTTTGTTGCACTGCTTTCAGCATTTCAGTCTCTCTTGTTCCAAATGGCCTGCATATTTAATTAAGTAGGTAGGTGGTTATGTCATATTAAAGTGGAAAAGTAGCAAGGAAGCAGCACAGGGCACCAGAAAATACATCTCAGCAAAGGAAATACAGTGATTGAGAGGTACATTTTGAACAAACATAGACCCCAGTTAATATTCTTTAGCTCCCTTTCTAGGCTGTTTGGTAATAAAGACAACTATAGGCCAAGTATTTAGCAATTATTATCTCTAATTCTCCTGACAAGTCTGCAAGTAGGAAATATAATACCAAAGAAGGTATAAAAACTTTTAAAGGTGAAATGATCTATCCCAGGCTACACAGTTGTTAGTGAAGTCAGTCATATAATCTGGTTTATCTGGATCAGAAGCCAATATATTAACCACTATACTATGCTGCATTACCACATGGACTGATTTTCCATGCCCACAGTCAATTTCCCTTTTTTCATTCTTAAATCAGAGACATGTTTTTCAGTATATGAGACCCAATGCATTAGTGAATCATGAAGTCAATATTTTAAAAATAAATAATATTTTATTATAATAAAATATATAGATAGTACATATAGTAAATGTTGATGAGTATGTGGGGATGATAGGATCCATCACTTAGAAGGCCCTAAAAGTTGCACCTAAATTCAACAAAGTAGCAAAAGACAAAACCAACATATGCAATTTAATAGTTTTTCTATATTCCAATAATGAATCAGCTGAAAAAGAAACCAAGAAAACAGTTCTATTCCCCATAACTTTAAAAAATAAAATATTTAGGAATAAATTTACCAAAGTGGTTAAAAACCTCTACAAGAATATTACAGAACACTATAAGATGGAAAGACCTCCCATGTTCTTGGATACACAAAATTAATATTATCAAAATGGCCATACTACCAAAAGGGATCTAAAGATTCAAAGCACTTCTCATCAAAATATCAAAGATATTGTTCTCAGAACTGGAAAAATTCCTAAATTCATATGGAAAAAGAAAAGAGAATAACCAAGGCAACTCTGACAAACAGAGCAAAGCTAGATGCATCAAAATACCCAATTCCCAATTATACTACAGAGCCATAGTAACAAAAGAAAAATGATACTGGCATAAAGACAGACATGTAGACCATTGAAATAATAATAGAAGAGAGAGACAAATCCACACAGCCATACTCATCTGATTCTTGACAAAGATGCCAAAAACATACACTGGATAAAACACAATCTTTTTAACAAATGGTTCTGGGAAAATTGCTTATCTATATGCTTCATCCTTTCTGAAACAAAGGAAATAAAATATAGCAAGTAAGACTTATTTACACATTGATAGTGGTCACTTCTTCAATGGAACCATTCCTTCACCCACCCTAATTCCTGCTCCTAAAAATATTTGTCCTAAATTTTGATTTCACAGGTTTTCTTCATGTTCATTTTTATACTTTAATATACATACATTTTTATACTTTAATATACATACCTAACTAAAAGCTATATATAGTAAATTTTGCATTTTTACTATTTTAATTTGCATAAAAGTGATCATTGTATATAATTTGGCAACTTCCTTTTTCACTTAACACATGTTTTGAGAGCAGTCTATGTTCAATCACATTGATCTACTTCATTTCTTTTAACTGCTATATGGTATTCTGTTGTATAAATATGTACATTTTATGTATTACCCCAGTTTAATGAATATTTGGGTTTTAAATTTTTCCACTCTTACAAAAATGCTGCATTAAGCATTCCATATACATCTTGGATAGTATTTGGGCCAAACTATGAAAATTTTGCCTATTTAGTAGTAATTCAATGTTATTTTAATTTCCCTTATCACTAGTGAGGTTGAATATCTTTTTATATGTTTATTGGATAATACATTTCCTCTTTTGTGATTTGTTTATTCATAACTTTGCTCACTTATTCTCATGATTATTTATCTTTTTTTCCTTCTCAACTTGTAAGTGCTTTTATGAGGTTAGTCACACTAAAAGGAAAAAGACCACAGTTAAGATTGATTATGTGCTTTGGGGCTGTTTCTATATGAGCTTTGGGTTACTGGTGTAGTAAATAGGTCAGTCTAAATACCTAGACCAGGACTATACTATTAGTGAGTCAGTTATACAGAGAAGGTGAAAACCCTCTTAAAAAAAGAAAAACACTTAAAAGCCTGGTTGCAGTTCATTGCAATGCATGAATTGTCCTACTAAGTACATTTTCAGTGTCTGATTATCCAGGAATACAACTCGTATTTTTTTCTGGAAATTGACCTTTTCCTGCATTTAAAGAGTTAGGCATTAGGTAACCATGTTTCTACTGTGTGACTCAACCCATGATTTTTTTTACCTTTATTTTATTTATTTTTAGGTGGTGCTGAAGATCGGACCCAGTGCCTCACATGTGCTAGGTGAGTGCTCTACCACCGAGCCACAACCCCAGCCCCTCAACTTATGATTTTGATTATGGCTGACTGGACTAGGATTTAAATCTGACCAAAGTTGAGCCTCTAAGATTCTTTCTCATGAGAATTTATAATTAAGAGTGATGAGTCGGGGATCCCTGCAAGCAACATGACTAAAAAGAAGCGGGAGAATCTGGGCGTCACTCTCAAGGTGAGGGGAGAAGTGAGGATTGGGGTACATCGTTAGTTGCCTTCTCCTGGCTGCAGGGGAATGGGTCTGTCTGGTGGCAAGGTCAGAGTGGGCCAAAGGGAGGAAGCGAGGGCAGCACAGGTTTGGGTGAAGGATGAGAGGGCCCAGATGCAGTCTGGAGGTGAGGGGACCCAGAGATAAGGGGGCACGCCACAGGCACTTTAGGAAGGCCCTAGGACGGAGACAGGGGCCCCCAGAAGGGAAGAGACCTGGAAGTGAAGGGACCCCAGAGTAGGTGGGGCACAGAAACGAGGGGACTTAAAGGGGAAGGAACGGGATTAAGGAGGACCCGAGGAAGACATGTAAGTGAAGAGGAATCCAAAGGGACACTTGACGCCACAGGCAGGAGGACCTGTAGTTAAGGGGAACCCCCAAGGGCTAGGCCCCAAACAAGAGCTATCAGTGTATTATTAGTGGCTTAAATATCGCCTGAGGTGGGAGAACTTTCCGCCAAAGTACCAAAGCCTGGAGCTTGGAGAGTTATTTGGGAGTTTGTCAAGCGAATTCTAGAAGTGGTGACATTATCCAAATTCTTCAAAATGGATTGACCGCATGTGGGAAGAAAGCCAGCTAATGCCTTGAGCACCTATTGTGTGCTGCTTTCGCCCGCACTGCATGCCTCTGAGAGCCATGCAGATGAAGTTTCAGGTGGAACCCGGATGTAGAGGTGATGGAGCCAAGAATCAAGCAGAGTGATCTTTGAGAAAGTGCAACCGGTGTTTCCCCTATTCCAGTTCCCTTGGTGCAACCTCCCAGAGGTTGTGAGAGAGGTACAGGGTAATCGGCTTCTTTGGGCTTAATACCTAGTTCAGTGATTCTCAAATCTTAACAATGCATACAGTCATCTGTAGAGCCTGTTAAAAAGGGTGAGTTAAAGTCTTTCTTCCAGGCTGGGGATGTGGCTCAAGCGGTAGCGCATTCGCCTGGCATGCATGCGGCCCGGGTTAGATCCTCACCACCACATACAAACAAAGATGTTGTGTCCTCCGCCAAAAACTAAAAAATAAATATTAAAATTCTCTTTCTCTTTAAAAAAAAAGAAAAAAGAAGTCTTTCTTCCATCTCTTAGTAATTCAGTAGGACATTAATGTACACTTTGACAATGACTCTGCACTTTTAACAAGCCATATACATATATACGTATCATATATACATATATACATCCACACTGATACAGGTGGTTTTAGTAACATACCTTGAGAAATACCAGCCTCTTAGTAGAAGAAAGTTGTTGGAAATGTGAATCTCTTTCTGAAAGAGAGTAGAGTATGAATGGCAAAGTGAGATGGCATCTAGCAGGAGGGATGACACAGCCTGTATTAGAACACAGTAGGCTGCTGTAACAGGTTTCACCTGAAAGTTCATCTGTACACTCTCACAGGCATGTAGTGATTCATGGAGAATGCAAGAGAAATCCCAAAACTTAGTGGCTTCAGGAACAAGAAAGTTTGTCATTTTCTCTAACAGGCTGGAGCAGGGGTCAGCAGACCTGGTCTGGAAAGTATCAGACAGAAAATATTTAGGCTTTGCAGACTATATGGTCTCTGGGGTCACTACAGTTGATCCTTATTATTCACAGATTGCATATTTGCATATTTGCCTGCTGACTAAATATATTCATAGCCGCCAAATCAATACTCTTTTGCATCATTCACAAGCAAATAAAAAGGAAAAAAAGAGAATTTATAATTAAGATGAAGAGATAACCAAATAAAGTTTCTTTATGTAACTCAAACAAAAACTTATGGTGCATATTCTGTCCAAAGTGTGCATAGAAAATCAAGGAAAGGTGGTTTCCTATAAGAAAGTAGGGTGAAGAATACACCTGACAAAAGCAGTTGAGAGCTAAACATAATGAACCCTAATCTTCTGATTCTTGTCCCCTCCTGAGACACCACTGAAATCCAATCCTTGAGTTTCATACTTCCACAAATAGTTTTAAGCAACATTCCCTTTTTGTAGAGATTTGCCTGAGATGGTTTGAGATACTTGCAAATATACAGTCTTCAGTTAAACATTTTAATCTTAAGGTTCTAGGGTAGCTAATTTTTAGAATACCTGGTACTGAAGCCAGAATTTAAAAAGGCAGTCAGTATAGATAGGTAAATTGGGTCAGAACAGATCAAGGAGGTCAATTTGAGGCCGGGGAAGTTGGAGACTGCCCCTGTAGAATTGAAACGCTAATGCCTTCAGAGCCCTTCCTCCACTCTTATCAAGATAACCTGCCCCTGCTCCAACCTGTTGCTGTCCCAGGGATTGTCCCTCCCTACAGGGAGTTATTAAAATTGTTAATTAATGCATCCCCTTTCTGCCTGGATGGATCACGCCTGCCCCATTAGCCCCTCCAGCCCATCTGCTTCTCACCTTTTTACCATCCCACCCGAGCATCTCCTAGGGCTAGTACACAGAAAAGAGAGAGATAAGGGGGGAGACAGCAGAAAAAGGAAGCCTAGGACATATTAAAAAAGGCAAAACGCTCTCACTTTTTGTGATACCAGGATACCAGTTATAGCCCCCTTTTCCCTCCTGGAAGAAAAGTCTGTATTGCCCTTTTAAAATAAACCCTGATTTATTTGCTTGCCTCCATGTGCTTCTCTAATATTATACTTGAACATGTGAGGAAGCAAAACAACTGGCAGTATCAGTACTGACATTTCCAAAGCAACTTGATCCCATATCCTTAAGGAAAATGAGCACTTAAAGATATACAAGTGTTGAGGGCTGGGGATGTGACTTAGTGATAGAGCACTTGCCTAGTATGTGTGAGGCACTGGGTTCAATTCTCAGCACTACATCTAAATAAATAAAGATCCATCAACACATCAACAACTAATAAAATATTTTTAAAAAGATATACATGTGTTATTCCACACTATTGCAGCATATTTGGGGAACGCAAGTGTACATCCACTCTATTTCGGCCATGTCAAATTTTGGTTTAAATTTCAGTATTTTACTTCAGTCAAGTGAAATATACTGAGAGTAAAACACATTACTGTGTTTTTAAAATCAATGTGTCTCTCTCTCTCTCTCTCTCTCTCTCTCTCTCTCTCTCTCTCTCTCTCTCTCTCTCTGAGTGCCTATTTTGGTACACTGAATTGATATTTTCCGCTTCAAAGGATGTCTGCCAAAAACGTGTAACAAAAGACAATGCATGCAGCAGGGAAGTGGAAATAAAGAGGAAGCATCTGAGCAGATGAGTCAAGGACAGAAATCCTGTTTGTATAAAGGTTTCTATGCAGGAAAGTAGATTCTTGTACTGCCAAGAAGTTTCTGAAAACAAAATATAGAATGGGACTTCTTGTTCTTTTCAGTACACCAAGGAACACAGGAGATTTCTTACATATCCTTATATTTAGCCATTAATAAAGCATCAATAAAAATTCATTTTTGAACTGAGCCTTGAATGAAAGATGCACAGAAGTTAGAGGCTGGAATGAATCAGCTAACATCTCAAGTCATATATCCTCATTCTGATATAACAGATTTATTCTCTTTTAGGAGATTTTTAAAAGTTGATATAAACAGAAAACAAAATTTTAGCCTCATTTAATCTCCGGGAGAAAGAACAAATGGTAAATCTTCTTCAACATGTATTACCATTGTTTGAAATTGAACTTCAAGTTAGGAAAAGAGAAAAGAATGACAACTTCCTCATAAGCTTTTCTTTTTCTTCCACACTTTCCATTGTAGCACCCTAACTAATTCTCATGATTAAATAGAGATTTGCCACTCAAGCTACTATTGAAGCCAGATTTAAAGATAGGTAGTTAGTGTAGTTAGGTAAATTGGGTCTAAGCAAGTAAGATAAAGAAAATGGAGGTACCTGAGGAAATTGAAATGTTAATGTCCCCAAGGCCTGGGAACCCATCCTAAGGAACTGTTAATGAAGCAGCTCTCAGCAAACAGGAAAGTGCTAAACCGCCCCAGGCTCTTCCAGCCCAGATAACTCCACTTATCTCCCACCTTTAGGCCTTCCCACCTGCATTGCATCACTGCAAAAACAAAGACTTGAGTGTGGGAAAACTGAAAGAAGACCTTAGCTGTAAAAAAGGGAAGACCTCCCCCTTCCAAGGATTCTGCCTTTTGGGTCCCCTTCTTCCTCTGGGGAGAAGTCTTTTCTGCTGTCCTTTAATAAAGCTTCTACTTTCCACTCTACACTTGCCTCAGAGTGCTTATCTGGTGTTATACTTCAGCATTCGTGGAAGTAAGGACTCATCATCGGTAAACATCGGTAACACTATTAACACTTGTCTAAGGCTGTAGTTGGGTCTTTTCTTCTAACCAAATATAGTGCTAGGCTCAGTAAAAGATGTCCTATGTATACTTTAAGAGTCATTTCATGTTTGATCTTTTCCACAAACTCTTCCTGATATTCTAAGTCTGAATTGGAATCTCACCTCATTATTCCCTAAAATAACTGTAGTAACACTATATGACTGCAAATTGCTACTTCAGAGTTAAGACTATGCCACAGATGTCTTTGTATGCACATCACCCACTCTCAAAATGGCTTTGTTGTGTCTGGGAGTAGGACTACAAGTCTCAACAGGAATCCTGGCCATCTCCTTCACCTACTTAACTGTAATTGGATATAGGTTGAATTGCACTCTTCATTCTCAGAGGCCCTATTCTTGTTCTGGGGAGTGGCAGGGTGGGATACATCAGTCTATCTTCTAGCCCCTCAGTGCTTAGGAGAGGTGGCACAGGTAGTCTCCACTTCTTATCTCTTCTAGCACTCACCCACCCCCACGCCCATCAACCACACTCCTTATCCCAGAGATAAAACTTCAAATTACAAATACAACCAGACTTTATTCTTCTTTGTTCTGAAGACTAATTGACTGGTCACTCTGTGTTTCTCCCTAGACTGAGTTCCAATTTCTCTCCAATATCCAGATTGACTCACAGTATGGGCACCCATTGAAACAGTGAAAAATAGAGACTAAGGAGCTGTTTGGTCTTGGATATTCAAAACTCAAATATACCAAGAACAGAGGAAAGGGAGATGAGAGAGAGAGGAGGAAGGGAGCACACAAAATATGAAAAACAATAGTAACTGCAGGAATTCCTAGTCTGTTGGTTTGGGTAGTCCAAATAGACTCCCTTCAAGATGTCAGTACTTCCCTGCACCAACCATCTTTTCTGGAAAGTGTCATGTCTCTATCCAACTGGAGAGCTCCAGGATTGTCTCCAATGTAGGAGACATTTCTGAACTTTCTGAACTCATTGTATGCTCATATTGTAAATATGTTGATCAACATCTGTTTTTCTTAAACAGGTGGGAGAATGTCTTTTGGCTCTTTGAAAAAGAACTTTTCTTCCCATACTTGTCACAGCATGCCTAACACTGACAGTATCTCTTGCCTTTGCTAATTCTCTTTCAATTCTAGAAACTAGTATTTTGGTTTTCACCTGGTTACTAGCATATTGAGTTGCCTCTTGGCTTTTTTCTACCATCTTCAACCTCAGTTTGATGCTATAGAACTGTTTTTAAAAATTTACTCTCAGGGAACTTCTGACACTGTGGATTTCTATGATCACCATTTTGATTTAAAAAAAATCTTTTTGTTCTATTGTCAGAAAACCTGCCATGAGGTCCTGATAAATCCACAGAAGCAGAATATTTGCATAAGATGAAATTGTTACTGGGAAAAACCCTAAATAAACCCTGTAGTTTCACTTATTCTTAGTCAATTTAAAGATCACTAATTTTGGAGGTCACACAGCTGCATAATATATTATTGATTTCCCATTAGCTTTACTGTAGATAGCACTTATGACATGTGAATTATGATGATAAAGCTTGCACAGATAACTTGAAGGCCACTTTTGCTGAAAACGCTAATTGTAGATGTCTGATGGGTGATTAGAATTGGACTAAAAGGCTTGGCATATCTGTTTTTATATTATGTCTACCCGCTTTTTGCTGCCTTAACTTTTGGGTCAGATTCTACTCAGCTTGTCATGTACACATGTTGATTGCCCATGGGAATTTGTATGTGTTTGTTTTACACCCCAACTTTGTGCTTTCCCAGAAGCTGTATCAGCCGAAAAGCCTAAACTTCTTTAGCCCTATCAGAAGGCCTATATTAAGCCATAAGGCCAGGACATTTGTGCTAGATGATAGAACCAAAGTAAAAGTAACGCAGCATTTCCTAAGACAAATTGACCATGACCACCGAGTCTCATGCAAGAAGAAATCTTTTGGAACCATGTCCTAGCTAGTGGAAAATTACTGAACTTTAGCTCACCACAGCAAATCAATAAAAGCTTGCTTTTCCCTATGTTCAGTGAGCAGCCTGTTCTCCTTTTGATCAGCACTGTGTCCCTTCAGCTTCGACCCCAATTAAATCCTTGCCTGTGTGTGTTCACAATATCTGGCTCAGTCTCATTTCTATCATTCCCATGCCAAAAGATCCTATCTCCAGTAACAGACATAAAGAATTTTATATCCAACATCAGCAAAATATACATCCTTCTATTGCATAAAGAATATTATCCTAGATAAATGACATGTTAAGCCTCTAAGAAAGTCTTAAAACTTTTTTAAAAATTGGAAGACCTTAATAAAAATCCTTATACCTCAAGAAACTAGGAACAGAACAAACAACTAAATACATTAGGAAAAATGGAAATGATAAAGTTTAGATAACATAAATGAAATAGAAACTAGAAAAATGACAGAAACAATTAACAAAACCAAGGCTAGGTTATTATAAAGATAAAACAAATTGTTGAAGCATTAGCTTAAATACGAAAAGGAAAGAAAGAAAGAAGATTCAAATGAAATTATGCATGAAAAAGGAAACATTACAACTGATACTGAAGAAATATAAATAATCATAAAGTAATACCATGAGCAAATATATATCAAAAAATTAGATAACCTAGAAGAAATGTATAACTTCCTAGAAACAAGCAACCTACTAAGATTGAATTATGGTATGGTATATCTAAAGAAAAACAAAGCATGGGACCAGATAGCTTCACTGGTGAGAAAAAACAAACATTTAAAGAAGAATTAACAACAATGCTGCTCAAATTCTCCCAAAGACTTGAAAAAGGATTTATCTTTGGGTAGCAAGAATGGCTCAATATATACAAAACAATAAATGTGGTGTATTACATTAACAGAATGAAGGATAAAATCACATAGCTATTTTATCAGATGCAGAGAAAGCATTTGACAAAATTTATCATTTGCTTGTGATAAAAATGCTTAATACATTAAGTACCGAAGGAACTTACCTCAATATAATAAAGACTATATGTGAAAGTCCACAGCTTATATAATGGTAAAAATCTTATTTAATGGTAAAAATCTGTAAGCTTTAACTCTAAGATCAGGAGCAAGACACATATACTCACTTTTGCCATATCTATTCAACTTGATACTAGAAGTCCTAACTAGAGATATTTAACAAGAAAAAAGAAAAAAAATAGAAATAGAAATCATAAATAAATTGACTCTTTTGCAGATAGCATGATTTTATACACAGAAAACACTAAAGACCACACCAAAACTGTTAAAATTGAAAAAAAATTCAGTAAACATGCAATAATGCAATATCAACATACATGAATCACTGTGTCTCTATATAGTAACAACATACTATGCAAAAAAGAAATTAAGAAAACAAACCCATTTACAATGATTTCAAAAAGAATAAAATACTTGGAATAATACTTAAATAAGCAGGTAAATCATCTTCACACTAAAGACTATAAAAATTTGCTGAAATTAAGGAAATAAATGCAAAGATATGTTCACAGGTTAGAAGAATTAGTGTTTTAATTGATTGCTTAAATGTTGATATTATCTTAAAAATCTACAGACTTAATTCAATCCCTATTGAAATTCTAGTGGTAATTCTGATAAAAAATGAAATAAATAATCCTAAAACTCATGAAAGCATAAAAGACCTAGAACAGCCAAAACAATCTGAAGCAAGAATAAAAAAGCTTGAGGAAACACACTCAATGATTTCAAACTAAATTACACAGTTATCACACTCAAAACTGTATGTTACTGTCATACAACCAGACATATAGACCAATGTAATAGAATAGAAAGCCCATAAATAAACCCAGCCATATATGACAAAGTGATCTTCAAGAAAGGTTCCAAGAATGCTGAATAGAGAACAGGCATTATCTTCCATAAATAGTTTTGGGAAAACTGGATATTGATATGCAGCAGAATGAAATGAGGCCCTATTTCACAAGATACACAAAATTTAACTCAAAATGGAGAAAATACTTAAATGTAAGAACTGAAACTGTAAAACTGCTTAACTAAAACAGCCCATTGGATCGGGCAATGATTTGGATATGAGCACAAAACAAAAGCAAAAGTAGACGACAACTGGGACTATATTAAACTAAAAAGATTCTGCAAAATCCAAGGAAGGAATCAACATGGTGAAAAGGCAATGTGCTGAATGGGAGACAATATTTTCAAAAAGTATATCTGATAAGGGGTTAACATACAGAATAAGAAAATAAGAGGATTTTGAGATGGTTGAATATAGGTGTCCAGCACTCACCTCCTCAAAAAGAACCAAAACAGCTATTGAACAGCTGCATTTAGATTGAGCAGCTGAGGGAGTGATGGAAGCCTTATGGGACATAGAGACCTGGAGTGACAGCATAGAGAGAAGAACAAAGTTCCCAGAAACCACAAAGTGAGCTCACCGACCGGGGGTGGGGGGACTCCCCATTCTGGAGTAAAGGGTAAGATAGAAAATTCCAAAGGAATCCATTGCTGTGGATGCCAGCAATTGTAGCTTAAAAAAAAAGTTCCATAGTTCTTATAAACTCGGAGTCCAGTTAGGATTGCTGCCCGGAGTCCACATGGCAACTTTGCTTCAAAGAAGGAACTCACAATATCTGCTACTACATAGTGCCATCTTGTGAATGAAGCCACAATTAGAGTCCATACTATTCTAGGGGCAAAAAGCTACTACATATCCCCATCCTTGGGAACCCATAAATGTTCCACCACATCTACACAAAAGGCTGCAAACTCACCAATTCAACTAGACCCAGTTGTGCAATTGTGACCCTAACATGCAAGTCCACACAGTTTCCTTCACTACAGGGGACAGGTAGTCTGAGCATGGCAGGGGGTGCTTCCCATCAGACCTTAGGAACCAAAGTGTCCCTGGAACATAAAACTAATCACCCAGAAACCCACCACCACTTTCTACTACCTCTGGTGCTTATGAATGCAGAGACTGAAGATGCATTTCCTATGGTTCATGTCCCCTAGTGCCTCTACTGTCACTGCCATCAGCACATACCATCACAGAGCCTGAAGATGTATCTGCCACAGTCCATGCCCCAGAAACAACCCCACCACCAGAAGTGCTCACTCAAGTGGGGTCTGGGATATTGTACCCCACACTCCAAGCCCGTGGCACTGCCTGTGCCACTACTGGATGACTCTACTGACAGCACTGCTCACTTCCATGAGTCCAGGGAATATGTCCCCCAAACTCCATGCTCTAAGCACCACCCAACAGCATTTCTGGATATCCATTCCAATAGAAGAGCTTGCTTCATTGAGGCCTGAAGACATATCTACCGTGGTTCATTCTCTCAGGGGTACCATTTCCATTGCCAGAGGTTCTTACTGCCAGCAGTAACCACTTCTGTGTCATCTAGTCTCCCACAATCTATGTTCCTTACTGCAGTAACTTAGCAGTTTTTATCCCTGACTCTGCCAGCTTCTGAGACTGGGTATGTCTGGCAGCTCATACCCACTGCAAAGTTGAACTACTATCTCCAAAAATACCTGTGGTCAAAATCATTGAGACACTTACAGATTCTGCTGACATTAATTATGATTAAAAATTCACAGAGATTATACCTCTGTGCCCAAGCAAAACCAAAGCCAAAGCTCCCTATGCAGCTGACTCCCTATGACAGGAAAAATTCTATCCTTATGAAAACTACTCCATAAAAGTAGAAAGGGTGACAGTTTTACCAGATAACAGAATAGGGACACAAGAAGTATGAAAAAGAAAGCATGAGACCACCAAAGGAAAATTAATAACTGCCTTAGAACAAACCCTAAAGGAAAAGATATTGATGAAATATCTGATAAATAATTCAAAAAGATCCTAAGGAAACTCAAGGAGATTTAGAGAATACAGACAAGACAACACAAAAAAGAGAAAAAAAATTCACAATATGAATCAGAAATTCAGTAGGGAGATAGAGATCAGGAAAAAGAACTAAATAGAAACCTTGGAACTGAAGAAATTAATAAATCAAATACAAAGAAACATTAGAATTCTGGTGCAGTGACACATTCCTATAATTTCAATGACACATTTGCTATAGCAGAGATATCACATGTTTGAGGCCAGCCTGAGCAATTTAGCAAGACCCTGTCTCAAAAAAAAAAAAGAAAGAAAAAAGAAGAAGAAGAAGAAGAAGAAGAAGAAGAAGAAGAAGAAGAAGAAGAAGAAAAAGAAAGGAAGGAAGGAAGGAAGGAAGGAAGGAAGGAAGGAAGGAAGAAAAAAAAGGCTGCTGATACTGAAAGACCCTAGCCCAGTTAACCCAGTTACCTAAGGCCAAGATATGAAACCAAGATACCAGGCACCAGGCATGCTTTCCAGACAACCGGTTGAAGAACAGAGCACCCACATCCTGGGGCATGAATGAATAAACAGGAACAGATAAGCAGGAACAGAAAGAATAGAATGCAGACCTGTGGTTTTTGGAATGCAGACCTGTACCCCCTAGGTGGCCTATATGCTAGATTTAAACAAACCAATAAGAAACCTGTTGCTTCCCGCGCACGAGAAACCTGTCCTAAACCCTATAAAAATCTCTGTATCCCCAAGCCCGGTGTGCCAGTTCACCAAAGCTCCGGCTGAGGTTCTGCTGGGCACCCACAGGCGCCTGTGTCCCAATAAACAAACCTCTTGCTTTTGCAGCCAGTGTTTCGTGTGATTCTCCTTGGACAGGGATACCGGGGGTCTTTCATTGGACGGGGGTCTTTAACAATACAGCTCTGTGGAAAAGTGCCCCTGAATTCAATCTCCAGTACAAAAAATAAAAAATAACAGTAGAGAGCCTCAACAACACACTAGATCAAGCAGAAGAATTTCTGAATTTAAAGACAGGACACCCAGTAGTTCAGGAGGCTGAGGCAGGAAGATCGAGGTGCTAAACAACTCAGTGAGACCCTGTCTCTAAATAAAATACAAAATAGGGCTGGGGATGGGACTCAGTGGTCGAGGGCCCCTGGGTTCAATACCAGGTACCAAAAACAAACAAACAAACAAACAGGACACTGGAAATAAATAGAATGGTTATTATCAGAAGGATTAAAAAATGCTGGCAATAATACTGAGAAAAGGAAACTTGTATATGCTGTTGGTGGGAATATAAATTAGAACATTTCTTACAAAAAATAGTTGGGATGTTCCTCAAATGATCCAGTAATCCCACTACTGGACATATATCCAAAGGAAAGCAAATCATTATGCTAGATCCCTACATGCTGATGTTTATTGCAGCACTACTCACAATAGCAAAGATATGAAATCAATTCAGATATCCTTGACAGATTAATGGATTAAAAATGTGCAATATAGCGCTGGGGCTGTAGCTCAGTGGCAGAGCTCTTGCCTAGCATGTGTGAAGCACTGGGTTTGATCCTCAGCATCACATAAAAATAAACATAAAATAAAGGCATTCTGTTCATCTACAAATACAAAAAAAACTTTTTAAAATGTGCTAAACATACACAATGGAACATTTTTCAGCCATGAAAGTAGTATCCATCAGAAAATGAAAAACAATGTATTATAAATATTTTTTAGCCTTTAAAACAGAAAATACTGGGGCTGGGGTATAGGTTAGTGGTTATAGTACTTGTCTAGTATATGTGAGGCCCTGGGTTTGATCCCTAGCACACAAAAAAATAAATCCTGTCATTTTTGATAACATGGATGAATCTGGAAGATACCGTCAAACACCAAAGGATACTTGTATAATGAATCTAAAATAGTAAAATTCACAGAAGTAGAGGTTGAAATGGAGTTGCCAGTGACTGGCTAGAGCAAAAAAAAAAAAATGGAGAAGTATTAGTCAAAGGGTGCAAGTTTTGGTAATACAAGATGAATAAATCCTAGAGATCTGTACAGCATAGTGCCTATAGTTAATAGTACTGTAGATAGGTAGCTAGTGTAGTTAGGTAATCGGGTCTAATATTGAATAAGATAAGGAAAATGAAGGCCATTATCAAGAATGGAGTCCAGAAAACCAGAGCAGCACTTGGGGAAATTGAAATGTTAATGTTCCCAAGGCCCCAGAACCCATCCTAAGGAACTGTTAATGAAACAGCTCCCAGCAAGCAAGGAGGTGCTAATCAAACCACTCCAGGCCCTTCCTGCCCAGATTACACTTTCAGCCCACCTATCTCCCACCTTTTGGCCTTCCCACCTGCATTCTATCACTGCAGGATAAAGGGAAATAAAAGACAAGAATGTGGGAAAGCTGAAAGAAGACCTTAGCTATAAAAAGGGAAGACTTCCCCCTTCCACGGATTCTGCCTGCCTTCCTCCAGGGAGAAGTCTTTTCTGCTGTCCTTTAATAAAGCTTCTACTTTCCACTCTACATTTGCCTCGGCATGCTTCTCTGGTGTTATACTTCAGCATTCCGAAGCAAGGACTTGTTGCTGGTAAACAGTGGTAACAGATTGGAGGTTCCCCACCGAGATCTACACTGAGGTAAGCGCCTCTCCATGCACTCCACTTCTGTCTGATGTGCATCTTTCTCTATCTTTCTTTCTGGAGGGTGATGTGGGCACCCAATGGTTATTTAAATGCAACTAGTGAGGTTTCCTGGACTAGGCAGCTCTCAATCAACTGTTCGATACAGAGCAGACATGTTGGGTTCTGCCAAAGCCACTTCCCACTTTTCTATCTGGGCACGGAGAGCAATTGGCGTGAGTTCACTGTTATACCTAGACTAGTTCTCTCATTAGATCAGAAGCCAGCTTGTCACAAGTTATGAAAGATTCATTTCTGTTTTCTGTAAAAATATTAGGATGTCTGTATGGCCTGGCCATTAGTTGATGTTATAAAGCTGATTGGAATGCCTGCCTGTGCCCTGAACTCACCCATGTCCATTTTTCCCTGACCAGATAACTACCCTTTCCTAAACCTTAATGACGCCTCATAAATTCTGGCCTTCCCTGGCTGGATAACGACCCTGAGTCTCTAAGATCTCCATAAATTCTGATGCTGAGGCCAGCAAAAATGTAAACTTGTGTTATGCTCCTCAGAGTGTTGTTATCTGTAACCCCCATTTGTGTAAGTTTTTGGGCTATAAAACTGGGCCACAAAGAAGCCTCACTGCTGTCCTTGGCTCCCACAATTTTGATGGGCAAGGCAGCCCGGCTAGTCGAAATAATAAGCTTGCTTTAATTTGATTTTAATTGGAGTCAGTGGTCTTTTCTTGCGTCGTGGTCTAACACACAGTGTCCCTAATCCTGATCTGCCTTGGATGTGTGGAGGTGAAGGAAAGAGTTTGGGACAATTGTAAAATTCTGGTCTGGGCTACACTCAGATGTATTCCTAAAGTTCCTCTTGAATCCCTTCCCGACAGCCCTAAGGGGTATTTGGGTGATCGATAGATGAATGGCACTGAGGGAAAGCCCCAATTTCATTTGCCTCCGTATGGGCTACACAACACTCCCAACCTTGCCTTCATTCCCTCCTGGATGCTCCCCTTCCTTTGCTGATCAGAAACACTAGCAATTCAGGTTGTAGGACTGAGAAAGACATGGGATAATTAGTAAAAAGGTGCCCAGGTTCCCCTCATGCACATAAGTAACTTTCACTAGTCTGTTTTAAAATTTCCCAATTACCATTCCGATGTTTAAAACTGTGCTGTGTTCTCTTTAAGCTATTAGAGGGGGGCTGGGGATGTGGCTCAAGTGGTAGCGCGCTCGCCTGGCATGCGTGTGGCCCGGGTTCGATCCTCAGCACCACATACCAACAAGGATGTTGTGTCCGCCGAGAACTAAAAAATAAATATTAGGAGGGGAGGGGAGGGGAGGGGAGGGGGGATAGTAGAGAATAGGACAGACAGCAGAATACATCAGACACTAGAAAGGCAATATGTCAATCAATGGAAGGGAAACTGATGTGAAACAGCAATCTGTATACGGGGTAAAGTTGGGAGTTCATAACCCACTTGAATCAAACTGTGAAAGATGATGTATTAAGAACTGTGTAATGTTTTGAACGACCAACAATAAAAAAATAAATAAATATTAAAAATTCTCTCTCTCTCTCTCTCTCTCTCTCTCTCTCTCTCTCTCTCTCCTCTATCACTCTCTCTTTAAAAAAAAAAAAAAAGCTATTAGAGGGAAGCATTTGTAGAATCAATCCTTCCAATAGTCCCTCCCATATCAACCAGTAGATATCCCTCACCCTCAGGAGATTTCTTTAGTCTACGGGGCAAAAAGGCACACAAGAAGAGTGAGTGATTCTCTTTTGCTGTGGGTTTTATAGTGGCAGGGAGGAAAGCAGTAATGCCCTTAATTCTGAATCCTCCCAGGGTTTCTGGCACAGAGCAAACTGAGACCCTAGCACTTTGCCAAAGGGGATCAGAAACAATCTTGACAAAGCAAAGTGAGAGACAGGTTTTCTGCACCATAAGGAAGCTCAAGCTTGGGGAGATGTCCCTAATAAGAACAGTTTTCTCCCACATGGGTGCCTGAATCCTGTTTTTTTTTTTTTTCTCTTCTCACTCAGATGAGAGCTTCTCTCTCCAGTATGCTAGCTACACCACTTCCCTGCATATTGAAAAATTGGGATGTTTGCCCACGGATGATCAAGAAAAAGTGCCTCAATACAAACTCCCTGATGGAGAATCCTGGCCACCAGAGGGAAATATCGATTTTAATACAATTTTACAGCTTGTTAAGTTTTGCAAAAGGGAAGGGAAATAGTGTGAGGTGTGAGGTGCCATACATCCAGGTTTTCTTTGCCCTAAGTGAAAACCCCAAATTATGCCAACAATGTAAAGTAGACTTAGGTATGATCTCTGCCATGAAGAGACAAAATCTTAAGAAATCACCAACTGAGGAGAAAGAATCAGGAGGACCCACAAAGTCTCCATCTCCTGCTTATGTGCAGAAGCAGCCCTCCTGTCCCCCATATCCTGGCCTCTCTCTGCATCTGCCCCAACAGACAGATCAAATATATTACCCCTCCAGAAGATGCCAGGAGGAGAATTTAGACCAATCAAAGTACATACCCCCTTCTCCCTTCAAGAGCAAGACAGATAAAAACAGCCTTAGGGAGATTTTCCGAGGACCCAGATAAATATATTGAGGTATTTCACCTGGAAAGATATTGTGCTATTGCTCAACCAGACTTTGACTTCCAGTGAGAAGAAAGCAGCCCTAAGAGCAGCTGAACAGTTTGGGGATGACCTACACCTTGCTCATGCCCCAGCATCACAAGACTAGGAGCAAACCCAATTATCCATCTGGAGCACAGGCAGTTCCCAGAAACGATCCTGACTGGGACCCAAATGATGAGCAGGATGCTTGAAAAATTAGACATTTCCAAATATTGGTCCTTGAGGCCCTCAAGAGAATCAAGCAAAAGCCCATTAATTATTTTAAGGTTTCAGAAATTATCCAGGGTCCCCAGAAAAGCCCTGCTATTTTCATGGAGAAACTCAGGAAGGCGATGAGAAAACACAACATCATCGTGGATCCTGAATCCACAGAGCACCACCTACCTTTATTTTTTTATTTTTATTTTTTAAAGGCAGAGAGGGAAGTTTATTTGGGAAGTTCAGGTACATTCAAGGGAGGATGAGGGCAATCTCAAGAGGGTCGCCTTTGGATAAAACAAGGAATGGGCTCTCAAGGGAGAAGGCGGGCCACCTCCAGGGAGAGAGGGCATCCTGTGGTGTGCGTGTTCATATTTGCAGAGGCCAGTGCCAGGGGCTGAACTGAGGTGGAGGCAGGGTGGGGCTGCACAATTTTATACTGGTTTCCCAGAGTTATACCTGCCCTCAGGTTCGGGGTGGGGGGGCAAGGGCTGGTCACTCAGGAGCTATAATTGCTCCTGGGTGCTTCCTGCATTTCAATGACTTTGGGGTGTTTCCTTTAAGATGCAGCAGCTCTCTGGGTATCCCAAATCCCTATCTCATTCGGGCTCAAAAATCAGTTACACACACTGTAATCCAGCAATGCAGGAGGCTCTGGGGTTCAAGTTGCAGGCCAAGCTCAGCAATTTGGCAAGGCCCTAAGCAATTTAGAGAGACCCTGTCTCAAAATAAAAAATAGGAAGGGCTGAGGATGCGGCTCAGTGATAAAGCACCCCTGGTTCAGGGCCCTGTAGCAAAAGAAAAAGAAAAAAAGGGTTAGTTGCTTCCTTCTGGCAACATTTCTGCCAACTTCATTCTTACCTGTTTTGCTCCAGCAGATTCCAGCCAGAGGACCTCCCTCCATCCACTGGCATCTGGAAATTGGGCCACGAGAAAGGATTTGAAGGAATTCCTCCCCCACCAGTTATTCCAAATGGTCTCTGACTCTCTGTGTTGCCAAGGGCCAGTCCTTGTCCCATGGCAATCCAGTAACAGGACAGTTTGGAGAAAAAGGGAAAAGAAGGTTTATTGCTTTGGGAGCAAAAGAGAAACACAGGGGACTCCTGTCCCAGAGGCTGGGATTCTGCCCATGAGCATGAACAGGGGGCTTTTTAAGAGGTGACTCAAAGGCTCCATTCCAGGGGCTCCCTGTTGGAGCTGGAATTCACCTGTTAATGTGTGAGAGAGAGGCATTTCTGAGACCTTTCCCCAAAGTCTGCATTACTTGGTTCCTGTTGAGCACCACCTAAAGGACAAACTTATCACTCAGTCAGCCCCAGGAAGTTACAAAAATTGGCATTCCCTGATCAATCTTTAGATGACATCCTCTGACTTGCTGCTTCCGTTTTTTATAATAGAGATCAAGAGGAAAAGGAGAAAGAGCCCAGAGACAGAAAAAGGACTGAAGCACTGGTATTAGCTCTTTGAGGAGTAAGCTCCCAGGGTGAAAAAGGAGGAAAATGAAATGCTGCTCAATCCACAAAAAGGACTTGTTTCCATTGCGGAGAGGAAGGACATTTCTGGGATTGCCCAATAGCCACCCCAAAAGCCCTGCCCTAAAATGTGATGGTAATCACTGGAAGAGTGACTGTCCTCAGGGGCATAGATCCTTGAAGCCAGACTCCTCCACACAGGCCTGGGCTCAATTATGGCTCCCATAACTCCTGTCACATGATCCCCACCCCCACCCCCGTGGTACTACACTTCTTACCCTGGACCTCTATAAGGATGCAAGGAGTGTCTGGATAGCCTATTACCAGAAAGTTTACTCCCCCACTGAGTTGTGAGTGGGACCAGATGATGTTTTCTCATGCATTTCTGATTGTCCCAGAATGTCCTACCCCTTTATTGGGAAGAGACTTACTTTCAAAACTTCAGACATCCATTACAATGAATTTGGGACCGCAAAAAGAGTAGTGACAGATCCTTCTGTCTTTCCACATCAGAGACAATATCCCCTATGCCCAGAGGCAATTTTACAGCTTGATAAATTATATAGGGCTTATTGAAGATCATTCAGAACCTCAAACAAAAACTTTTAGTGCCTTGCAAGAGCCCATGTAACACCCATTTTAGGAATTCAGAAACCCAATGGGGAATGGAGACTAGTTCAGGACCTGAGAAGCAGTTCTTCCTCTCCACCCTATAGTTCCTAATCAGTACATACACTCTGTTATCTGTTTGCCTTTGAGGAACTGGATCTCAATTAACTTGGACAGTATTGCCCCAAGGATTCAGAGATAGCCCTCATCTGTTTGGCCAAACCCTAGCTAAGGATTTAACAGAATTCAGAGATAAAACTTCTCTGACTGTCCTGCAATATGTAGATGGCATACTTTTATGCGCCTCCATTCAAAAGGAATTTCAAGCCACTAAAGAACTTTTAAACTTCTTAGCTGATAAGGGTTATAAAGTCTCAAAGAAAAAAAGCTCAATTATGCTGAAAACAAGTTCAATATTTAGGATTACAGCTGTCTCAAGGAACCCACAAACTAGGACCAGAAAGAATAACCCCTATACGACAATATCCTCTACCTCAAACCATAAGGCAACTCAGAGGCTTCCTAGGGATAACTGGATACTGTAGGCTTTGGATCCCTGGATATGGCAAATTAGCTAAGCCTCTTTATAGCCTCCTCAGAGAGCTCAGAGAGACACTACACCCAGGAACAACTTCCTTGGCATTGGAAGAGGCCTTACTCAAGGCCCTGCCCTCAGCTTACCTACTGAACAAAAATTCAACCTATTTGTCACTGAGAGAGGAGGAATAGTCCTGGGAATGGGACCTGCTCAACAGCCAATAGCTTATCTCAGTAAGGAGCTTGATCTAGTGTCTCACTGAGGATGGCCTCACTGTTTGAAAGTAGTAGCAGCAGTAGCCTGAGGCAATTAAATTAGCAGAGTCCATGAAGCAATTAAAATCACCCTAGGAAGAGATCTTACTTGTCCATACCTCCCATGATCTCTCTGGGATTTTAAATACAAGAGAAGAACTATGGCTCTCAGACAATTACCTTCTAAAATATCAAATCTTACTTTTAGATGGACCTGTAACTCAAAATAAAGACCTGCTCTAATTTAAACCCAGCCACCTTCCTCCCAGAGAAATTAGAGGGAAGTCCTGAATGTGACTGCCAACAAGTTCTAGCTATAAATTACTCAGCCCAGCTATAAATTACTCAGCATGAATAACCTTCAAAACCTTCCCCTGTCCAATCCAGACCTCACCATGTTCACAGATAGGAGTTGCTTTATGGAACTGTATATGCTGTGGTGACTTTACATGATACCATAGAGGCACAATCTTTGCTCCCAGGCACAAGCTCACAACTAGCTGAATATATAGACCTAAGGAGAGCACTTAAAATAGGGAAACAACGGAGAATTAATATTTACACTGACTCTAAATACGCCTACCTAATCCTGCATGCACATGAAGCAATTTGGAAGGAAAGGATTTCAAACAACTGGGGGAACATCCATAAAGAAGTATGAACAAATCTTAAAACTTCTAGAAGCTGTTCATTTACCCAAAGAGGTTGCAGTAATTCACTATCAAGGACATCAAAAAGGGATAGATGAAATAGCAGAAGGAAACAGACTAACAGATCCATAAGCCAAAGAGGCTGCTAAGGGAAGTTTACAGATGACAACCTTAGCCCCTTTGATATGGACAGGCCCTCCCCCAGAGATAAGACCTCAATACACCCAGGAGGAAACAAACAAGGCTCTATCTAAAGGAGGTATTCTTTTACCCTCTGGGTGGATTCAAATGCAAATGGAAGATGACAAACCTTATTTACCTGCTTATTCCCAGTGGAAGATTTGAAGGGTTAGGGTTATATTTCAAAGACCATCCACCAAATAGTCAAAGCCTGTGAAACATGCCAAAGAAATAATCTGCTTGATTCTGCCAAGAAGCCTCCAAGATTACAAAGGATGGAACAGTTCAAGTCAAGGCATTATTACAGGAAATAATCCCACAATTTGGGTTGCCTCACAGTCTGAACAATTTCTTAGCTCCTGGTTCTCTGGTACCTCCTGGTGGAAAACATTGTTGTCATCATACTCGTTGGCATATTCCTATGCTGTGGCATTTATTAATCTAATTTAAGTACTAATAACTGCTTGTTTCTCTTATAGACCACCCATCACTCAAATGGCCCTCCAGCCTCAATCGTACTTCTATCATGGACCATTCGATAGACCAAATTTTTAAAAAAGGGAACTCCAAAACTGCTTGCTCCACACTGCTACCCATCTCCCACCTTTTGGTCTATCCACCTGCATTCTATCACTGCAGGATAAAGGGAAACAAAGGACAGAAATGTGGGAAGTCCTTAGCTATAAAAAAGGGATGCCTTTCCATGGATTCCACCTTTCCATCTTGTCGGGTCCCCTTCTTCCTGCAGGGAGAAGTCTTCTCTGCTGTCCTTTAATAAAGCCTTCCACTTTCCACTCTACACTTGCCTCAGTGTGCTTCTCTGTTATACTTCAGCATTCATGGAAGCAAAGACTCCTTACCAACTCCTTACCAGTAAACAGCGGTAACAAAAGGACAGATAATTATGTTTTTATCACACATAATAAAATGGTATAGATTAATGTGAGTTTCACAGATTTTTTCTTATTTCCAAAGTTGAGGCACAGATTTTTGTATGTCAATCATATTTGTCAATAATATAGCTCAGTGGTAGAGTGTCCCTGGGTTCAATACCCAGTACCACCAAAAAAAGTTACATTTATTGATAACCCAAAATATGTAGGATATTATATGGGGCCTTATGTACATTTTATCAATTAAATCTTCAAACAATTCTATGAGGTGATTAAGATTTCAATTCTGTAAACAAGGTACTGAGGATCAGAAAGTTAAGTGATTTGCCTAAGATTACAGCACTACTATTTGTCAAAGCCTAATTTTATTTCTGAATTTTGAAAAATAGAAACTTTCTTATAAAACCTAAAAAAAATAGAAAATTCCTTGCAAAACCCAGTTATTACTCAATAGACTCCAGAAATAATTTAACATGTCCTATAAAGCTGGTCAGAGTAGATTATGGACAGGATAATTTTTTTAATAGTAAAAGGGGACAAGATTAATCATTACCATGCTTGAAAAAAAATCCAGCAGAAAGCATGGGTTGCTATCCAGAGCTTAAAAACTGAGAGAATGAAATACATCATTGTTTTCACCAATAGTTACTCAGAGTTACAGGTAAACCAAAATTAATTCCTATTCTGTGTGTTTTCCCTTTCCCCACAGACCTTCCAAGTCTCTAATGACCCCTATTCCATCCTGTTCTTCCATGAGATTAACAATTAGTTTCCAAAAATGAATAAGAATATGTGGTGTTTATCTTCCTGTGTCTGGCTTATTTCACTAATGACTATGATCTAAACCCATCCATATAACAAGATTTCATTCTTCTTGTGGTTGAATAATATTCCATTGTATATATATGCCAAATTTCCTTGAAAATAAACATTGCTGCACATTTATAATCAGCTAAGGTCATGAAAGAAAATTATAGAACAATTTTTAACTGTCACTTTTCTTATTCACTCCTTTAAAATGTCTAAATTCTGTTAATTTTTGTCAACATGGGAGGAATTGGAGATCACCATGATAAGTGCTGTAAGCCAGTCACAAAAAGCCAAATATTGGAATATCTGACTCACCTGTGAAATCAAAATACCTTGATCATTTTGAAATCAAGTAGATAGTGATTGCCAGAGGTTGCAGAGAGAGTAAGGGGTGAGTAGGGCAGGGAAAGGGTAAACAGTGGTGCTGAGGGCCATTACCAAGTAGGAATGACGCATCGAAATTTCCTTGCCAAGCATACCCCATGCTGCTTAGAGGACATTCGATGGGACATTGCATGCATGCTTTAATAAGGTGACCTTGCTCAAGGACCAAGGCAGATCCGGGTTTAGAGCTGATCAAGTTTGAGGAAGTAACCGGCTCCTTGAGTTTAAGGCGTTGCCAGTTTAAGATAATGGGTTTTAGGGAAGTTGGAAGTTGAAGATTATTGCTGGGATTAGGGTGTTCCTGCTGCTTGTTCCCGTTGAGTTCTCGTGAGATTAAAATGGGATTTGGAGATAGCCTCGTGGAGTAGGTGAATTGTGCAGGCAGACGGCAGAACGTGTTTGCCCCTGGACCTGTGTGGAGGCGGTGTGAGAGCTGGAATAAAGAATTGCTGTTTGAACCTACAAAGCTGTGAGTGCCTCGTGATTCTGGTGCCAAGCCGAGACATTGGCCTTTGGCACAGTGGATACTAAATTGAAGTTAGATGGAAGAACAAGTTCTTGTGTGCTATTGCACACTAGGGTGAACACAGAAAATGATGAAGGAATATTAGAGAAGATAGGTGTATTTAACCTGATATAAACATTACACAGTGTGTATGTGTGTGTGTGTGTGTGTGTGTGTGTGTGTGTGTGTATAAACATCACATGGTACCCTGTTAATGTGTAGATTTGGTATTTGTCTTTGTGTGTGTGGTGCTGAGGATTGAACCCAGGGCCTTTTGCATGCAAGGCTGGAACTCTACCACTGAGCTGTGTCCAACCCTAATGTGTAGATTTGGGATGTTATGCATCAAAGAAAACTTATTTCAATCTAAAATGACAAAAAAAAAAAAAGAAAAAAAATGAGGGAATGAAACTATGTTGTGCTTGGCTGATGCAGTGTCTAATGTTTTTTTTAAAAAAAGGACTTTCAATTCTTATTTTAAGATTCCACATAAAAATTCATATTTCTGATTTTAAGAAATTAGAAGAGTTGGCAACACTAGATCTTATTCCCATCTGACAATCAGATTATCTCTTTCTCCCTGTGCTTTATATTCTCCATTTTTTCTTGTTTAGATTACTTGTCTATAGCCTGAGTCTTCACCCTTACAAATAAATCTCAGGTCTACCAGTTGTTGTTTTTTTTTTTTTTTTTTTTTTTTTGCTTTAGAAACAAACAATTTGGAAACAATTAACTTAAATAAATTTCTCATATCTGTAGAAAGGGATTATTTCATCTCCCTGAAAATCTGAGGATTAAATTAGATTAGATATGCAACATACTTAAGAGGATGCCTGAAGGGCTGGGGATGTGGCTCAAGCGGTAGCGCGCTCGCCTGGCATGCGTGCAGCCCGAGTTCGATCCTCAGCACCACATACAAACAAAGATGTGTATGCCGAAAACTAAAAAATAAATATTAAAAATCTCTCTCTCTTTTTTTTTTTTTAAAAAAAGGCTCAAGGTGATTTCTCCTGCTCAGGAAATATCATTTCCCTGTCCTATGTTCCTCCACAGACTTGAGAAACAATTTAGCTGTTTCAGGTGTGAAAATCAAAATCACAATCTTAACTGTCAGTAGCTGTGCAATGAGGCAAGTTATGTCATATCTCCGAAATTCTGACCCTTCATATGTAAAATAATGATAATATCAAGTTCTTAGGAGATAATGCAAATAAAACCCTCAGTCAGAAGGAGCAGCTAATGTTAAAATGTAATTTGGTCTCCCTAATTAGTCTTTCCTGAAGAAAGACTAACATCATGATTTTCCACACTGAAAACATAATAAAACCATTTATTTTTTTTTCAAAACAGCAGTCTTGCTATGTTACTTAATCTGGGCTCAAACTCAAGATAGCTCTGAGATTACACTGCATCTGGCTCATTTGAGAAATTTAAAAAATATTTTCAATGATCATGTTGTACTTCAGACAAATTAAATCAGAATTTCTTGTCATGGGGCCCAGAAATGGGACTCCTGGATGAATCTAATGTACATCTACAATTAAGAACTACTGGCATAGGTTGTAGACATAAAATCTGGTGAACAAAATGTATATTTTCAACTTCTGTCTTGAAGGAAGCAATCATCACCACAGAAGGAGATGGCAATGTGAGATAATTGAGGTTGCCTCATTCCCAAACCACTAGAAGAATTTAGGAGTGCAGCAGGCTGAGCTGCTGTGGTTACAGGCTTGTGCCACTATGCTCAGTTATGGTGAGGCTTTTTTGGGGGGAGGGGGTATTGGGGATTGAACCCAGGGGCAGTTAACCACTGAACCAAATCCCCAGCCCAGATGAGGCTGTTTTAACCACCCCAGTGCCACTGATCTCAACCAACTCTGACAAACATCCCAGATGAACATACAATCTAAATTCCAAACTGTGCTTTTATGCAAAATCAACTTCAAACTAGTCTTACACAATTATAGAATCTTAAAACAATGTATTTGCTATACGAACATATCTCCAAGACAAATCTATTTTCCCTCCAGAAACAAGTGTCATTCCTAAGTGCTTCTGATGTAGAAATCCTGTGGTTACTATTGATTAAGTATCTTTTCAGTTTCCAACAAAATTTTATTTTTTCATTGATGTCATTTTGAACCAGAAAACCAATATTTTCTTAACAATTCACAAAAGTCAATGTATAAAAACAAATAGAGACAGAACAATATGGGATGATTGAAAGCATGGGCTCTGAAATGAAGACTTCTTGGACTTGAGTCACTAACCATGCCCTTCTTAACTTTGTAATCACAACAAAATTTGCTAAAACTCAGTCTCATTATCTGGTAAAATGGAGATCTACAACATAGATTTGAAGTGAAGTAATATCTAAGTGCCTGGAACATAATATATTAGATAACAAGCAAAGTTGAGATGTAAGAGATGAGCCATGTGCAAGCTTATTTACTTGAGGTTTGTTGTACACCAACCTTTCATGCATGTGATTATATTTCTTTAAGAAAATAACCAATTATTACTTGTTACAGGTATTTAGGATCACTTGCAAATAATCAAAATCATAAATATTAAATCCATGAAGGGCAAACCTCTGCTATATTTGCTCCCTCCTCTTTCTGAGTGTTTCTGAGTTACTTGTACTTTAACACCCTTCGCATGTATTTGTCACTTATAAAAACCACTTTTTCTTCAAACTGTATCTAGCTTTGTTAAAGATACTTTTCACAAACAATCAAAATATGAACAATCATTAATATTATGCAACAATTTTAATATCCCTTCTTCAATGGACTATGAAAATCAGAAAACTACTAGACAACCCAATGAAGCCTTCATTTGATACTCCAACTAGTAAAAAAATTAGAGTAAGGGCTGACATATCACCTTTAGCATGTTGACAAGTTTCGGTGAGCTAACCCTGATTATTGGGAAATTAAATGAAGATGGCAGAATTATAAATCTGGAGATCCACATCTAGGAAAGGAATTACTGCTCTTTTGAGAGATACCACCTCAATGATGTGACTGATGTCAAATTGCCTGACATTTTGGTAACTGATTTGGAGGTCAGGACCTAACTGATCTCTGATTTCAAGGGAATTAAGTCTATACTGAAGGCAGGGAAGGACAGAAAAACATAGAAATAAATTTTAGTTTTTCCTTACCACAAAGTCTTTGTGCCAATGTAGCTGTGTTAGTATTTCATCACTGTGACAAAATACCTGACAAGAACAAACTAGAGAAGAAAGATCTTTTTTGAATTACAGTTTCAGAGGATATAGACCATGGTCAGCTGACTGCATTACTCTGGGCCTAAAGTGAGGCACAATATCACAGCAGAAAGATGTGGCAAAGGGGCTGGGGATGTGGCTCAAGCGGTAGCATGCTCGCCTGGCATGCACGGGGCTCTGGGTTTGATCCTCAGCACCACATACAAGTAAAATAAAGATGTTGTGTCCACCGAAAACTGAAATATATATATATTTCTCTCTCTCTAAGAAGAAAAGAAAAAAAAAGAAAGATGTGGCAAAGAAAAGCTGAAAGTGGTTCAGCTCACTGCAGCCAGAACAGCGGGGGTTGGGGAGGGGTGCAGAGAGAAGATAAACTCTTACAGGGCATGTGCCCAGTGACCTACTTCCTTCAACTCAGTCCCATCTCCCAGTTGTCCATCCGGATATCAATTATCCATTAATTCACTCATGAATTTTGATCCCTAATTATCCCCAAATCCCCTAAAAATATGAGAAATATGTGTATGGGTAGAGGAGTTGGATTAGGGATCATGCTTCCAACACATGAGTTTAGGGGGAACATTCCAGATTCAAACCATAACAGTAGCTATGTGTGTCAACATCCGGGAATTCCTTCCTTCTGGGAACTGAAGTCTATCAAAACTAGAAGAAAAGCTGGTGGCTGGTGCATGCTTGTAATCCCAGCTACTATGGAGAATGAGGCAGGAGAATCACAAATTCAAGGCCAGACTGGACAACTTAGTGAGACTCTGTCTCAAAATGCAAAATAAAATGGAATGGAGGAGCTGGGGATTTAGCTCAGTTGGTAGAGTGCTTGTGTCATGTGGATAAGGCCCTGGGTTCAATCCCCAGCACCACAAAAAAAAATAATAATAATAGATATACAGGATCCCCAAATATTTTTTTTAATGAAATGAAGTGGAGGAGGCCCAGGTAGCTAGCTGAGATGCTGCGGCTGTTCGGTGGGGAGTCTAGGCCCAGGAGCTGCCCAAAGCTCAGAACCGGAGAAATGCCAAAACAAATGGAAAGACATGGGGTTCCAGAGCAGTTGTCACTGACATGGTAGCTTCTGCCACCACTGCTTCAACTACCACCATCTCCACAGCCTCCACCCCAGTATGGGGCCTTAAAAGGCCCCAGGCCTAGGCACAGCCTACAGAGTCCTAAGTGGTGCCCTGAGTAAAATGAGCGCCCTCTCCACAGTAGTTTACAAATTAAAATGGAGGAAATTTCATCAGCTAACCTGGATACTAACAAGCTAGAGGTCATTGCTCAGGAGATATATGTAGATCTGATAGAGGCTTCTTTTTTGGTATTCTGCTTTCAGGTGCACTGGTCAGTCAAGTGTGGCTACTTCTACCTGAAGTTGAAAGAGATTAGTAGCATGAAGGGTTTGGGCTCTCAACAGCGGAAGAGCATGCCACCTCCTGCTTTGCTCCCTTCCTGGAGAATCTGGGAATGGACCTGATCAGCAGCTGCAACCTGAGAGAGTCTGAGAGTGACCAGGACAATAATATAGACTGGTCTAGTGGCTTGGAGGAGTAAGTAAAAAAAAAATCATACAAAAGTCTCAGTTCCCTTTGAAGGTCCTAGCATTTTAAACTCTAAAGTGTAGAATTTGGAAATTTAGATCCTTGGGTCCCTGGGATCAACACTGAATCCCTGGGCAGAAGAAGGTGCAAACCTGGGCACCATGCAATGTGTGTTGATCCCCAAACACATCTGGATGTACACAAGATCCCTGTATTGCCCTCAGTTGCAGGTGAGCAATTGTTGGCCCAGAATATAAAATCCTTTTGTTCCTCAAGACTGTCTTATCTGCTTGATGTCAAGGGTTTCCTGGATACCTCACACATTATTGATGGTCAGGCCATAATCAGTGGGACTGCTCATCTGATGTCTGACCCTCTGATTTGGGCTTCTCTGATGCAAATGAAATGAGATATAGATACTAACATTATCAGAATGGACAACCAAGAAAAAGAATCCCAGTTGAATTTGGTAAGGAAGCTCTGTGGCCTTGGCTATGTAATGCCAGATTCGTGGGACCCCAATAGACCTCCAGGAGCTGAATCCGATGCAATCACACAAGAATCTTTATTGCAAGCTTGAGCCTGGACTCAAAACCGTTCCTGATGCAGTGGTCCCAGGAGGTGAGCCCCTGTCCTTTGTTCAGTGAGATTTTATAGGTTTTGGGGCGATACTCTATGTGTCACTCACACAGCAAATCATTCCATACCATGGGAAAATCAAACAACAACTCTTAACATTGATTAGCACATTCACTGGCAGGAACAAGTTGGGTAGGGGTGATTGGTTAGAACTGATTGGTTTAAGCCATGAGGGGTGTACGTGCTAAACTACATGGTTTCCTAACATGTTATCAACCACCAAGACTACTTGGCGGGGGGGGGGGGGGGGGTGTCATCTGGCATCCCAGGTAGTATCCCTGTCTCATGCTGATTGGTGGTTGTTAGGGGGTTGCTATGGGTCCTCACCTAGCCTGAGTCAGGGACACCTGGCTCCTTAGATCTCTCCTGTTATTTTCAGACAAACAACTCAGCAGGGTGAGCCTAGGAGTGCTCTGTGGTTTTTTCCAAGGACAAGGGTCACGCCCCCTCCCTTTGGACAGGCCTTGAAGTAGAAGCTGTTTTCAAAAATGGAGTCACATCAGTTTCTCAACTACAAAAAGAGAAATTCAAAACCACCTGTTTTCTAGTCATTTGCAATGATTTCAATGGACTTGGGATAAGGCCCAAACGTTGGCTGAGCCCTCTTTCTTCCCCCACCCAGTGACATAGGCCTGATGAAGAACAACTTGGTTGTCCAGGCAGGCTGAGAATTCAGATGTGAGCCTGTGGGGAGGTAGTAGGTATCTCTGCAACTGTGCACCATCTCTCAAAAATAGACGAATTGCACTAAGGACATAAGTTTGGTTAGGCAGTCCTTTCCTACTCTTCCTGGTTATATAGAAAGTCCATGGTTCTGACTTGGTTAATATGACAGATAACTACTTGCCACCTACTCCAGGTTTGGAACTGAACTTGAAGAGCTTCATAGCCGTGCAAGAGGCCATTTGAAAACCGAGATTAAAAAGAACTTTTTCCAGCTGCCTCAAAAATGTGAATGGGTTACTGCTAAGAACCAAGGGGCAGGATTGGGTAATCTCTCATCTGAGTATGTGCAAAATCTTGTTGAATGCTTCTGTTCCTTTTCAGTTGGGCAATCAGCTCTGCTATGGTGAACATCCAATCACCACCTTATCTGCCCCTCACAAGGAAGCAGTCCTTTCCACTTTGTCCCCTTTGGACCTTCTTGAGAGCAAAAGCTTTTCTTCTGTTGTTTAAAGACAGGAAAGGACCTCCAGAACCCCCTGTCTTTAGGGAATTGATAGAGGAGGATGGGAAGTAAGAGTTGCATATCAAAACTGCCTTCTACTTCACTCCCAGAGTGAGGGTTTATAAAGTGTAGGAGGGTGGGTGTCCTGAATTGAGCACAGTGGTGCTGCTTTGTTTACAATATTTGCTTACCTCATTCTGTGCCCCATTAACAGAGCCCAGCCTTATCTGTCTGGCTTGGGTCCATGTTCCTGTCCACTGCTCTACTGCCTATCAGGTGCAGCTCATGACTCCAGGTTCTGCTTGCCGTACCAGCTTCCACATTGACCAGTTTTAGTTCATCTCTCTTTATGCTCCTGCTTCTGATGTATGCCAATTTTGCTTTTTCTTGACCTCTTTTAAGTTTATATTATATATTGTTGCTTTTGCTTTCTTCTGTTTTTGTGGAAGACTCAGAAGAGAAATTTTCTCAAAACTCCCTCTGTTTTGATTGAAGTCAGAAGAGAGCTTAATTTTTTGTATTTACAAGGCAATGCCATGCCTAAGCATTTTCTCTATAGGAATGCCTTGCTAGCATGCCCTCCTGCTTTGTCTTCATGACTTATATCTTCCCACCTTCACTAGGATACTGCCTCTTAGGACCTAAGCAGAACAGTGAAGGCTGACTAACATACACAAGGATAGAGTTGGTCCTGATTAACTTTCTCTAAACCTCACTGTGTATGTATCTTCCTTATCCCAGAAGAAACTGACCTTATGGATTGATTTGAGTTACATACTCTAGAGAGTTAAGGAAAACATAGTGATTGGACCTTGGGAGTCTTGACTTCTCCTCCCAGGTTGCCCTGATAGGGAGTGGGACCTATTTGCATCAAATCTTCTATCCAAGAATGGTTAATGTTCAAAAAATCATATGGCAGGAATAAAGAAATTTGGAGTTATCTTTGCCCTTGACTTTTTGTAAATATCTCCTCCTAAGCAAATACACAGGGCTGGGCATGGCAGCTCATGCCTGTAATTCCAGTGGCTCCAGAGGCTGAGACAGGAGGATTGCAAGTTCAAAACCAGCCTCAGCAAAAAGTGAGGCACTTGTATATAGGTGACTGTATGACCAATGTGATTCTGCAATCTGTACAATTAGAAAAATGAGAAATTATACCCCAATGATACAAATGTATGAATTGCCAAGATCATTGTAATGTCATGTGTAGATAATAAAAAAATTAAAAATAAAAAAATTTTTAAATAAATAAAAAATGTTTTAAAAAGCTTTTTTCTAAAAAAAACAAACAAACAAACAAACAAAAAACACTGAGGCACTAAGCAACCCAGTGAGACCCTCTAAATAAAATAAAATAAAATAGGGCTGGGGATTAGGCTCAGGGGTCGAGTGCCCCTAAGATCAATCCCCAGCACCCTCCCCCACCAAAAAAAAGGAAAGAAAATATAGCAGGAAAGGAGATCTAAGTGAGACTCTGGCCTACCTTCAAACAGTGTTTTGGAAACAAGATGAATACAGGGGAAAAGGCAGTGATCTACTCACTCTTCCTTCAGAGAGAGAACTCAGATTCTGAATTTACTATTTCCTTTCTAGCCTTTTCTGGTTATAGGAGGAAGATGTGGGAAGTAGTTTTGAGTAATGATTTGTTCACATTTACTTCCTTTTTCCCCCTTTGTCCCCACTACCACCATAGGGACAATAGCTTCCTGCCCTGGATAAGTATAAAGTGAGCTCAGTCCAGCAGGGGCCCTGAGGAGATTTATTGTATTGATCACCTTGTAATCCTATTATTTATCAAGTATGTATGGAGTGTGGGGGAAGGGGTTCTTTAAAATTTCTGTGGTTTGTGGCTTTCTCTTCCTTACATTAGTTCCCACCACTTCATGCCCAGGGGCCACTGCCTGGCATTATTGCATGTTGGGATCATTGGGGAGGGTAGTGAGAAACTCACCACTGTCCTCTGTGTTGGAGATTCTTATTTTTTGCAAAAGTAATCCATCCCCTACAGATAGCTGATTAACTCTGTGTGTTCCCCTTACCCTTATGGTAATTTGTGTAAATAAACTGCATCTCCCAGGAATAGTAAACAAAATTTTTAAAAATGAAAAAAATATATGGAATGAGGCTCTGTCTCAATGGTAGTGCACACCTGGGTTCAATTGCCAGTACAAAAAATAAACTAGAAATCACAAGTGTTTTCCTCCACATCAATCCAGCTTTGGAGACATTTTATTACTTACATACATTCCTTCCACTAAAAACGAACAAACAAAAAAACAGCAATGAAGTGGTCCATATGCTAACCACATAGCTTAAAAATAAAACGAAATTCTATATTTTTAAAATTTTTTGATAAAAAATATTATTTCAAACCATAGAGTCACTGGAAGTTCACAATTATTTAAAAAAAATGCACACACTTTACTTGACATCTCCAGCACCTTCAGCTTTTGGTGCCTGATCTGTTTTGGCATCTCCATTTTCTGTAGGGTATTCCTATCTTTGCCAACATCAGCTTTTTAATTTTTTTCCTTTGAGTAACTTCTTTACCCTTGCAAGGATTATTTTAGGTTCAAGTTCTGGCAATAGAGGAGCAGGTTTAGCAGACAACCTTGCAGATCCTGTCTGCAATTTATTCTTCACCTTGATTTTATCTTCCTTTAGCATCTCCTATAGCCCTCTTCCTCTTAACACAGTAGCCATTGAAAGAATCCTCCACTCAAGACAATTCACCCGGGAGAATTCCAATTTTATTGCAAAAGGCTGTGTGCTTATATAGATCTAAGGAGAGATGGCAGGGCTTAGATAAATGGCAGGCCACCCGTTTATTGGCAAATTCTCCCAGATATCAGTTCCAGAGCCCAGGAATTAGTTTTTTTTTTTTTAATATTTGTTTTTTAGTTTTCGGCGGATACAACATCTTTGTTTGTATGTGGTGCTGAAGATCAAACCCGGGCCACACGCATGCCAGGTGAGCGTGCTACCGCTTGAGCCACATCCCCAGCCCCAGGAATTAGTTCTTATTGGGGTTAAGGTTCCCCGCCAGCAAGATTTGAAATTGGCACCTGCGGGAGAGTTCACACCCGCGAGAACTTTTCGCGCCAGTAAAAAAAAGAAAGGAGAAAGTAGGAAGAGAAGGTCCTTAGGCGCCATGTTGGGGTTTTTCTCTGGGTGCGGCTGCCATTATACTTTTCCCAACAGCCATGGCAATGGCGCATGTGTACTATATGTAGGGATATAGCCACACATAGGCCTGGATTGGTTCAGAGGTCATTCTTTATGATTCTTCACACTGCTCCAAAAAGCCACTGTTAATCATTTTACAAGTGAATAGTGTACAGCCTTATAAGAAAAAAAGAATAGTTTTGTCAAGGTGGAGGAAATGTTAAATACTAGATAGCCTCTTAGGGAAATTACCATATTTTCTTGGAAGAAATAATTTAATAAACTGCTTAAGGTTGAAGACCTGAAGATGTGACTTAACTACAAAGGGAGATATGAAATGACTATGAGGAAGGCATAAGGAAAGGCACTGGTTTTGCTTCCAAAATGTGAGAAATGACTGTGTGGTGAAAGGGTAAAGTTTCTAAGCTGGAAGGCTTGAATTAAAATGTAAAAGATTAGGTATTATTGAGTTCCACTGTTACGCCCAGATTCCTGAGATAATTAAGACAACACCCTACTGGCCATTTAGCCTAGGGCCCTGTGCAGTTTGTCACAGGGCCCGAACCAATCAGTTTGAATGTGTACCCCGCTTAGGAATGACCAATCACCCCTGCCCGAGCTGTTCCCACCAATGAATTTGCCAATCACATCTCAGAGTTGTTGTTCAGTTTCCCCGCGCCTCATGATGATTTGTTCTGATGTATGCAAAGCCCACCGCCCTCTCCAAAAAGTGTACTTAAGCTCTGCTTGACCTTTGCTCTGGGCTCTGGGCTGCTCTCCCTTCTTGAGTGAGCACAGAGTCCCAGCGCGCTGGAATGGATCCCCAATAAATCCCCTTTTGCCAATTGCATGGAGTAAGTCTCTTGTGTGGTCTCTCCCTCCGATGATCCGCCGGACCCCCCTTACAGTGGGTGGGGGAAACAGTAAAACCAGTGAGATAAACAAGACTGGACATCACATGATGCAATTTCTCCTTGTGACCTACAAATCCTATGTTGTATAGAAAAAATGCATCAAAGGCTTGGAATGAGTGGATTTCTGTTGGAACTGAAAAAAATCAGTTTTCATGGATTGACGTTGGACAAAAAGAGGAATGTACAGTAATAGATCACATAAACAAGCAGGGGTTTCTATCTTCATATCAGATAAAGTGGACTTTAAGCAGCACACAATGGAGTTTCCACATACATCAAAGGAACCCTTCTCAAAGCCCTTCTGAGGTGGCCAGGAGGATGCAATCTTTTACTGCTGTTTACCATTGAAAAGACTTCTTTACAGAGGAAGAAGGGGACCTGAAAGGTGGAATCCGTGGAAGGGGGAAGTCTTCCCTTTTTATAGCTAAAGTCTTCTCTTAGTTTTCCCACATTCATGTCTTTTGTTTCCCTTTGTCTTGCAGTGATAGAATGCAGGTGGGAATGAAGCCAGATTTAAAGTTAGGTAGTCAGTGTAGTTAGGTAAATCGGGTCTAATACCGAGTGAAATCTAAAATGGAGGCCATGCTGGGAATGACTCAGGGAAAACTCAGGACAATTCATGGAATGTTAGTGAAGTCCCGAAAAGGCCCTAGGCCAAAGTCCACCTCAAAGAAGTGTTAATGAACAGCCCCCAACAGATTTGGAGATGGCCCATCCCAGAGAAGTGATAAGCCCATCCCAAAAGTCCTTTCTGCCCTTTTGGCCCACCGGTGTCCCACCCCTCGGGCCTTCCAACCTACATTCCATCACCAAAACTATAAAAAGGGGAAACAACTGCACTTCCACGGATTCCACCTTCTGGGTCCCCTTCTTCCTCCAGGAGAAGTCTTTTCTGCTGTCCTTTAATAAATTTCTAATCTCTACTCTGACCTTGCCTCGGCGTGCTTCTTTGGTGTTATTCTTCAACATCGGGGAGCAAGAACTCGTCACTGGTCAACAGCGGTAACAGGAAGACCCGAAATGTGGGAGATAGGTGGGCTGAAGGGCCTTGGGGTGGCTTTTGATTAGCACTTCCCTGTTTGCTGGAAGCTGTTTCATTTTTTTTTTTTAAGAGAGAGGGAGAGAGAGAGAGAGAGAATTTTAATATTTATTTTTTAGTTATCAGCGGACACAACCTCTTGTTTGTATGTGGTGCTGAGGATCGAACCCAGGCTGCACGCATGCCAGGCGAGCACGCTACCACTTGAGCCACATGCCCAGCCCGAGGTGTTTCATTAACAGTTCCTTAGAGTGGGTTCAGGGGCCTTGGGCACATTAAGATTTCAATTTCCCCAAGTGCTGCTCTGGTTTCTGGACTCCATTCTCTATGATGGCCTCCATTTTATTTATCTTGCTAGATATTAGACTCGATTTACCTACCTATCTTTAAATCTGGCTTCAAATACAGAGATAACATATCACTCACATAGTAAATATGTGTATGGTACTTAGCATAGTGCACAAGACCCAACAATATGCTGTCTCCAAGAAATTCACCTCATAGACAAAGACATCGTTTGCTTTTAGGTGACTTTGACTTACAGATTAAATAAGAAAAAAAAACTTTTAACATCAAGTATATAATTGATGGATATTCAACCATTTGTTTAATGGCACCCAGGCCAGAAGTGCTGCTGGGGTTCTTATGGACTGAATTTTAGTCATCCACTCACATAAAAAATAAATTCTATAAAAAGAAAAAATGTATTTTGAGAAACTGATGTGACTCCATTTTTGAAAACTGCTTCTACCTAAAGGCCTGTCCAGAGGGAGGGAGTGTGACCCTTGTCCTTGTAAAAACACACAGAGCACTCTTAGGCACATACCCACCCTGCTGAGTTGTTTGTCTGCAAATAATAGGAGAGATCTGTGGCGCCTGGTGTCTTTGGCTCAGTTATGCTAAGTGAGGACCCAAGCAAACACCAATCAGCATGAGACAGGAAAAATACCTGGGATGCCAGATGACCCCCCAGTAGTCTCAGTGATTGATAACATGTGGGGAAACCATGTAGTTCAGCACATACACCCCTCATGGCTTAAACCAATCAGTTCAAAGGAATCTCCTTCTTGTACTAACCAATCACCCCTACCCAACTTGTTCCTGCCAGTCAAACAACAGTTAAGAGTTGTTGTTTGACTTTCCCACGGTGTGGAATGATTTGCTGTGTGATGCTGTGACACAGAGAGTATCCTACAAAAACCTATAAAATCTCACTGAACAAAGGACCGGGACTCACTCCTTGGGACTGCTGCTTTTAAAATGGTTGTGAGTCCAGGCTTGAGCTTGCAATAAAGACTCTTGTGTGATTGCATCAGATTCAGCTCCTGGAGGTCTATTGGGGTCCCAAAAATCTGGTATTACATATTTAATCACAGTTTGGCCCAAACTAGGAAGATAGCTAAACTATTAAAGCCAGAATTAGACAGGCAGTCAGTATAGATAGGTAAATTGACTCAGGTTGGATGAAGGAGGCCAATTTTGAGTGAGTCAGGGAAGTTGGAGTCAGTCTCCAGAGGGATTGAAATGTTAATTCCTTCAGAGCCCTTCCTCCACCCTTTTCAAGAACCTGCCCCAGCTCCAAATTTTCCTAGGAATTGCTCCTCCCTACAAGGAGCTATTAATTAACTTGTTAATTAATGTGTCCTGGGCTGCTCCATTCTGCCCTTCTCTCTTCAGCCCACCTGTTTCCCACCTTTTGGCTATGCCACCAAGTATCTCCAGGGCCTAGTCACAGAGGCAGGAAGGAGAGAGATAAGGGGAGGAGAACATAGGAAGCCTAAGAACTATAAAAAGGACAGAATGCCTTGTTTCTTGGGATTCCAGGGTAGCAGCTATGGCCCCCTTCTTCCTCCAGGGAGAGGTCTATGTTACCCCCTATTAAATAAATCCTGCCTTATGTGCTTGTGTTGGCATGCTTCTCTAATGTTCATACTTCAACATGTGATGAAGCAGGACTCATCACTGATAACCGGCAGTATCACTGTCTCCACCTTCCCTACAGAAACCAAAGCTAGGAAATATACATATGTAGACTTAGCTGGGTTGTAGTAGCTAAAGAATATGTTATAATTCTATTTTTTTTTTCAAACCATGAAGTCCTCTGCTTAGGCTTTTTTTCCCCCCCAGTTCCTTGTTTTCCCTTCTCAGCATGAGAAAACTTTAGTTGCAGAAAAGCAATTTTTCAGGAAATTTGTAAGGTTGTGGCTTTAAATTTAAGTGGGGCTGTCTACAATAATTAATGTTATGTGTCATCTAGCTCACTGTTTATTATTGGATCAATGGGTAGATTACATTGAGGACCACTTTCTTTTTCCCAAAAGTACCATTATAAATTATGGAAGTTGGCAAAGTCCAAAATATTTAACATCTCTGCCTAGAGACAGATTTTAGTGTTAGGTACTCATGCATAGAAACTATAACTTCCCAGCCTTGTTTTTAATTTTAATAGGATCAACTCCATTTTATGGAACCCCCCTACTCTGAACAATTTCCTCTGTACACATTACTGAATATTTATCAAATGGTTTAGTCTCATGTTGCAGGAACTTTGTCTCTTTATTTGATCTGTTTCCCTTCCAGAGGGGAAGTGATAGCCATGAGTCAGCATCAAAAAGTTAGGCAGCAGTTAGACATGAGCAGTGGGTCAGGAGTTTAAGAAAATATTTAGTACAGAACAAATTAGTTTAATCAACAGACCTGTCTCAGTGGTGCCTCAAATTCTTATAAAATAGTGTTTCAGGACCCTTGCCTGATCTCAGCCCTATAAACTATTTCTCTTACAGTAGAAGAAAAATAAATAAATTTAGGGGAAGACAAAGATTGCTAACACATCCTAAATAAGATCCTGCAAAAACAACACAGACCAGAGATTCCCAGATAGAAAAATAGGGTGATTAAGACTGGAATCCACCACCCATAAATTCTGTAAAGCTATTCAATGGAACCCCTCAGGCAAGGCAAGATGACAAAGAGTTGCCCTTAGGTTGTTACTATTAGCCAAGAGGTGATACTTTTGTACCTTTAACAATCTCCGTCCTACCCCAACAAAAGCTGGGACACAAAAAAGTGACTTCTCACTCCCCTCTATGAAAGAATCTACTCTTTCCCTTGAGAGTGCTACCCCCTGCGGCAAAAGACCAGAAGTCAATGTAAATATGCCATTTGGTTGAATCAAGAGAATGGGGAACAGTTTGGGTCTGGGAAGTTGGAGACTGCCCCCTGAGGAACTGAAATGTTAATACCTTTAGAGCCCTTCCTCCACCTGCCCCTGCTCTTGTTGCTAAGGTAACCAGTCCCAGGAATTGTAAAAGTTGTTAATTAATGTCTCCTGGGCTGATTCCTGCCAGGATCACACCATTTGGCCCTTTCCTCTGCCCATCTGCTTCTCACCGTTTCTCCATCCCACCTGGGTCTTCTCCTAGGTCTAGTCAGGTACTTAGGAAGGAGACAGATAAGGGGGAAGAAGGTGGAAAAACAAAGAAAGTATAGAATGTATAAAAAGGGCAGGACGACCTCACTTCTTGGAATACCAGGATACCAGTTATGGCCTGTTACTACTTTTTAAATAAACCTTGCTTTATATGTCTACCTCAGCATGCTTTTCTTTTCTTTCTTTTTTTTTTTAAAGAGAGAGTGAGAGAGAGGGGGAACAGAGAGAGAAAGAGAGAATTTTAACATTTATTTATTTTTTCTTAGTTCTCGGCGGACACAACATCTTTGTTGGTATGTGGTGCTGCTGAGGATCGAACCCGGGCCGCACGCATGCTAGGCGAGCGCGCTACCGCTTGAGCCACATCCCCAGACCTCAGCATGCTTTTCTAATGTTCAAACTTCAGTGTGTGAGAAAGCAGAACTAATCATTAATAACCAGCAGTATTACCCCACGCCTCTTCTTTGTCTTATAATAAACTTTGCTATACTTTTTTTAGTCTTGCATGAAATCCTCTCATGCAGAGACATAAGACCCTAGAACATGATGGCAATCTCTGATAAGATCTTATCTCATGTATGATCTGATCTGTTATTAAAAAGACCCATTTTAAAACCAAATTTAAGCAACAAAAAGTTTAGAAACAGTAGTCATTAAGCTAAGCCTACCCAGAATCCCAGTGTTAAGAATTTTTGACAGGTAAGAAAAATGCAAAACACAAATAAAAGTGATAAAAATATAGTAGATTTCAATTAAGAAGCATAATCTATAGTCTTATGGATAGGGAACAGACAGACAAGAGTGGTGGGAACATACAGTTAAGGGGATAATACTATAAACTAAGCCTACAATACTGATATTTATGTGTTTTCTTTTTTTTTTTTTAAACTTTTTTTTTTTAAGAGAGAGTGAGAGAGGGGGACAGAGAGAGAGAGAATTTTAACACAACATCTTTGTTGGTATGTGGTGCTGCTGAGGATCGAACCCAGGCCGCACGCATGCTAGACGAGCGTGCTACCGCTTGAGCCACATTCCAGCCCGTGTTTTCTTAAAAAAAAAAAAAAGACTGACCTGCCGCTTGGCCTGTTAAGTCAATAAGATATGTTACATTCTTTCAAAAACAACTTATCTGCAGGAATATTGCAGTCCCAAAAGGCTCTATTGAAAAGGAGAACACAAGTCACCTCTTCAAAAAAAGGGGGTACTTTTGTGACTTTACACAGACCAGATACCAAAATTCAGGGAGATGTGATTATTAGGAGCAAAGCCCCTTAGCCATGAACTCTGAAAGAACAAATCCCAACTAGAATTTGGTCAGTATGGGCCAAAATGACCCAGAGTTGCCTTCGATCTTTACCCTGCATTGTGGGAACTTGGAAATCTAATGCAATCTTGCTGTCAGTTAAAAGTCAAGAGGTGGACTGCTGAGAGCCATAGCTAAGTAAGAATGACGCATGGCAATTTCCTTGTCAGCCTACCCCATGTTGCTTAGAGGGAGGACTCTTCATTGTGGAAATGGGCTTGCCTTGGACCCAGGTCATTTGCAGGGACATTGCATGAATGTTTGAGTATGGTGACCCTGCTCAAGGACCAGGGTGGACCCGGGTTTAGGGAGGATCCTGCTGGATCAGGGTGGGTCCAGGTTTAGGGTGTATCCTGCTGGGAATAGGGAGTATCCTGCTGCCTCAGGCGCCCATTTCTTGAGTTCCCATTGAGTTCTCGTGGGATTCAGAGAGTATTTTGGGATGCAGAGCCCAGTGGAAGTGTGGATTTTCCCCAGAACGTGCGTGTAGAGTGCCGGTGACAGTTGGGGAATAAAGACTTGCTGTTTGAATCTACAAGGCTCTGAGTGGCTCGTGATTTTGTGCCCAGCCACACTGCAGTGAAACTTCTCTGAGACTCCTAATAAAATAGGCTAAGAGTGTGTTATCCTCCTCTCTGAGAGGACCCACTCTGTTTCTGTGAGTGTCCCTTTTTTTCTTTTTCCATATGTTCTTATAAACTCATGCATGCTACTCTTGAGTGACACGTCTAAAATCTTTCCTGCTTGATTATAAGAACCAGTGACCTAGGACCATCATGGCTTCCCTTGGGCCCCTTAGCTCTTTTGGGAGCCCTTTCTCAGTAACACTATAACTTTTATTTAATCAAAGAAAACAAACTTGTCTGTACCAGTAGTTCTGTCAAAGGTTGGCATCAAACTGAAAGGATAAAAGAAATTGAAGTTAAAATGTAAAGGACTGGGTATTGTAAAGTTTCTAAGCTGCAAAGCCTGAGTTAAAATGTAAAGGACCAGGTTAAGTCTCTATGCTACACTCAAAGCCTGAAATTCCTGTAGCTGTTAGGACAATTCCCGGGACTGCCCATTAAATAATCCCCCCTGACCACTTAGTTGTTTAACAACTTGGACCCTGTGCAGCTAGGCACGTAGGCACCTCAGGGCCCAAACCAATCAGTTTGAATGTATCCCCCTCCTTAGGAATGACCTATCACTCCAGCCCGACCTGTTCCTGCCAATGAATGTACTAATCATGTTTGTGAGTGGTTGTTTGATTTTCCCGCGCCTCATGATGATTTGTTCTGATGTATGCAAAGCCCCTGCCCTCCCCAAAAAGTGTACTTAAGCACAGCTCAACCCCTGCTTGGGGCTGTTGGCTGCTCTCCCTTCTTGAGTGAGCCTGGAGCCCCAGCACACTGGATCCTCAATAAACCCCCTTTCACTATTGTTTGAGTCGGTCTCTTAGTGGTCTCTTCGCTGGACCCTTACAAAACAGATCCTTTTACCGAAGATAATTACAATTTGGGAAGAAAGCATCTCATTTTCAGAATTACATTTTACAATGCCTTTAGAATTTTAATGTATACACCATGAGAATTGTAAAAACCTTGAATACAGACTACAAGAATTAATGTTTATTTACCAGTAATAATGCACACATATATACATTTCAAATGTATTTTATAAACTAAGTCACAATATAAACAGTATAACTAAGATAACTTCTTTAAAACAGCCATTCTTATACATATCTCACATTAAAATCTCTAATTTCAAATTTATCTCAAGATGGGAGTATGAATAAAGCAAGGTTGTTCCTTATTAAATCCAGGGACGTGGCTCATGTAAACTAAAGTGATTACAAACACTACATAAGTTATTATTATTACATAGAGTATTTGATAACTTAGCAAAATCATTGCATTTGCAGCATGTTTGTAATCCAAAGCTTGTCTCTGAAGTATAACATTAAAAGGGGTAACATAGACTTCTCCTGGGAGGGAGAGGGGGGCCATAGCTGGTATCCTAGAATCCCAAGAAGTGTGGGTGTTTTGACTTTTTGTATGTCCTAGGCTTCCTTGTTCTCCTGCTCTCTTCCTCTTATCTTTCTCCTTTCTGCATACATGACTAGGCCTAGAAGATGCTCAGTGGGATGGCCAAAAGATGAAAAGCAGATGGACAGGAGAATGACTGGATGGAGCAGCCTGGGACATGTTAATTAACAACTTTATAACTTCCTGTAGGGAAGGGCAATTCCTGGGACAGGTTACCTTCGCAACAGGTTGGAGCAGGGGCAGGTTCTTGATAAGAGTGGAGGAAGGCCTTGAAGGGGTTAACATTTCAGTCCCTCAGGGGTCAGACTCCTATTTCCCAGACTTAACTCTTGGCCTCCTAGATCCAACCTGAGTCAATTTACCTATCTAAACTGACTGCCTGTCTAATTCCAGCTTCAGTTTTGACAAAAAGGAAAAGGTTTATTGTTTTGCTAGCAAAGGAGAAACACAAGGGACTCCTATCTGGAGGCTGTGATTCTGCCCATAAGCAGAAACAGGGGGCTTTTGAAGAGGTGATTCAAAGGCTACATTGCACCTGTGTTCTCGGTTGGAGTTGTAATTCAATTGTTAATTTGAGAGAGAGTAATTTCTGAGATTGTTGTAGGGACAAACGAGGCAAGGCACCTAAGATAGCAGGAAACTGTTTTATTTGGCTTCAGCCAGGTTCAGAGGGTACAGCTTTTGCTGTAATCAATCAATCCCCTGAACCCCGAGTTCAGGGAGTTTCAGAGTTTTATACCCAGCGTGAAAGGGGAGGGGCTCAGAAGTTCACAGTCTGCAGAAGTTCACATAAAAGCAGCTTTTTCTTTCACTGTTCTGGGCAAGTTAACTCTTCAAGGACAACACCTGAGAAGGGGAGCGCTTCTTCTCCCCTTTCTTTCCTCCCCCTGCCAGCTGTTACCATGGAGCCCATTTGTAACTTATCTTAAAAATGTAGACATCTCTGTGAAGCCCTGCTCAAGGCCAGAGGCCTTGTTTGCACATTTCTTCAAAGTACTATACCAGATACTTTTGTGAAAAACTAGTAAGGGGGTGTCCAGCACCTGGAGTGCTGGTATCTTCTTGGTCAGTGGCCAAGTAAAACAGGGTGACACGAAAATAGGAAGTTTATCTACATTGGACTCTTTTGCAGAGACTCATTTGCTGACAGTCCCAAAATCAGCCATGGCGAAGAGTGCTTTTCTGTGGAGAAAGGGGGTGCCCACTTCAAGATCTTCTCATACCATCCCCAAAGTCTGGATTACTTTGTTCCAATGGTGGGTTTGTACTCAAGGACAGATAAATCTGCCTAAAATGGGGAAGATAATCCTGTTTCCCCAAGATTAGGAAGGGGGAGAAATTAGGGAGGCACAGGGTCAAAGGAAGAGAAAGAAACATGTTCATTTTTAAAATCAATTACAAAGCCTGGTGCTGAGGTGCATGCCTGTAATCCCAGTGGCTCTGGAGCCTGAGATAAGAGCATTGTGAGTTCAAAGCTAGCCTCAGTAACTTTAATGAGGCCCTAAACAACTCAGCAAGACCCAGTCTCTAAAAATACAAATGGGCTGGGATGTGGCTCAGTGGTTAAGGACCCCTGGGTTCATCCCTGATAACATAAATAAATGAATAATTAAGTTGCAGTGGCAGAGCAACAAGGGCTGTATTCAAACCATAAAGTGGAACTGTAATGCCAGATTCGTGGGACCCCCAATAGACCTCCAGGAGCTGAATCCGATGCAATCACACAAGAGTCTTTATGCAAGTTCGAGGTTGGACTCACAACCATTCCCAATGCAGTTGTCCCAGGGAGTGAATCCCAGTCCCGTCCTTTGTTCAGTGAGATTTTATAGGTTTTTTGGGGATACTCTATGCGTCACAGCATCACACAGCAAATCATTCCATACCGCGGGAAAATCAAACAACTTTTAACACTGATTATGTTGTAGGGACAAAGAAGGCAAAACACCAAAGATAGCAGGAAACAGTTTTATTTGGCTTCAGCCAGGTTCAGAGGGTACAGCCTTTGCTGTAATCAATCAATCCCCTGAACCCCGAGTTCAGGGAGTTTCAGAGTTTTATACCCAGTGTGTAAGGACAGGGGCTCAGAAGTTAACAGTCTGCAGAAGTTCACATAAAAGCAGCTTTTGCTTTCACTGTTCTGTGCAAGTTAACCCTTCAAGGACAACACCTGAGAAGGGGAGAGCCTCTTCTCCCCTTTCTTTTTTCCCCCTGCCAGCTGTTACCATAGAGCCCAATTGGTAACTTCTCTTATCTTAGAAATGTAGACATCTCTGTGAAGCCCAGCTCAAGGCCAGAGACCTTGTTTGCACATTTCTTTAAAGTACTATACTGGATACATGTTTGCAAAAAAACTAGTAAGGGAGTGTCCAGCACCTGGAGTGCTGGTACCTTCTTGGCCAGTGGCCAAGTAAACAGAGTGACATGAAAATAGGAAGATTATCTACAATGGACTCTTTTGCTGACTGTCCTAAAATCAGCCATGGTGAAGAGGGCTTTTCTGTGGAGAAAGGGGATGCCACTTCAATCCCCCCCTTTAATGATGCTCCCCCATAATTTAGTCCTTTAAATTTAAGAGTATCATTACCATTGCCTTGGCTTAAAGCCTATACAATGTCAAAACCTTAGTTTTTGTCATCTTTTCAACAGCAGCTTCTACAGTGGACCCAATAGTTTTAATGCACAGTGGAGCCAAACATGGGAGCAATAAACAAGTTAGCAGCAGAATACCCATTAACACCAGTTAAGCTTTAAAATCTACCAAGAGTTGAAAACCATCTTCCAAAAGCATGTTTGGTACCCAAACTTTAATGCCCTTCTAGGTATGAAGGAGTATATGTGCTAGTTCTCTTGTGTTGTTGGTTGTATTCTTAACTGCTTGTCTATTGTCATCCATTTGGATGTAACAATCTGAGCTGTTGAACTCTCCATATACTTCTTTTTCCTCAGCCAGTAGGTAATCTAATGACAAGCGGTTTTGATAGTTAGCCACTCGCATTTGGTCTGTTGTGTGGCTAGGAGGTCAAAGGCTGTGGCAGTCTGATTATTAATAATTTCTAGTACAGCTTGTAAGTGAATAATTCTGTTTAACATGTAAATAGGAGTTCTAGAGCTCCAACTGCCATTTTGTGCCCAGATATCTGGAGCATAAGTGGCAATAATCCTCTGGGCTGGCCAGTTACCTTCACCCCAAAATTGGTCACTTCCTAAATCAAGTTTCTTTCCAATGGACCTCTTTTTCCTTTCCAAACACTCATCCATTTATAGCATTCCTCTGGTGGGACAGGTCCTAAATATATGTTTTACCACCTCTTATAGTGGCTTGGCACATGGTTCACATGATCTCCATGGTTGGAATAGGAGTAGGGCAGAATCCCTTAAGGTTATCAAAGGAAACCAAACTAAATAGACTACCATTTTGGTTAGTATAGGTTAAACAGCATGAATTAACAAAGCCAAACTAATAACACCAAACAAATCCTAGAAAACTTATATAAGCAAGATAAAAAAATATATAAGTGAAATTTTGTTACCCAGAGTCCAGTTACTAGGAGTTACTGTTATCAAACCAGTAGCAAAAACCAAACAGAGAATTGTATACATATCTAGAAGTAAGGGGTGGCAATGTGTTATAGTATAAGAACTATCTTAGGGATTGAAAGAGTTCATTAGTCCTGGTGGGAAGTTTATCTTTCACGGGGCATTGATCAGCCAGTCCCTCCAGTGTGGCTGAAACAGGGCCATAGTCTCCTCAAGCTTTGGCCATGTGTAGACCAGTCAGCTTCCGGAGTGACTGGAGCAGGGCTGTTGTCCTTCTGGTCCTCAAGCTTCTCCGGTGCTCCTTTTTCTTCAGGATGGTCAACTTCAAGGGCGTAGCAGCATCTGGAGAGCACTCCCAGTCTTCAGCTGCAGGCGTGAGTCTGGTGTAATGAATCCAGGGACCTATCTCTGCAAACTTGACTGCAGTTGGGGTGGATAAAATAACAGTGAAAGGGCCCTTCCAAAGAAGTTCAAGGGTTGAATATTTCATTCTTTGACCCAGACTCAATCTCCAGGCTTGAAGGAGTGTGCACCTGTGGTCAAACTTACTGGCAATCTTTCTCTAACCCATTGTTTGAGAACCTGTAAAGTTTTCCCTAAGGCCTGAAGCTGTCATCTCAGGGTTAATTCTCCTATCTCTGTTAAGTCTCCCTGTAGTCCTCTAGTAAGGTAGGGGTGGGGGGGGGCTCCCATATATTATCTCAAAAGAAAAGAATCCAGTCCTCCTAGTGGGAGTGGATCTAATCCTCAACAGTGTAATAGGGAGAAATTCATCACAATGTAACTGAGTCTCCTGACACAGCTTACCCAATTGAGCCTTAACGTCCTGTTCATCCTTTGAACTTTACCAGAACTCTGCAGCCTATAGGCAATACGTAACTTTCATCTGAGTTTATACTCTTGGTCAGTAATCATATCACTTCTGCCCAAACGCTGGCCCATTGTCTGAGCCAATAGTTATTGGGACACCAAATCTGGGAATAATTTCCCAGAGAAGCATCCTAGTATTTCCCTAGCCTTTTCAGTGTGGGTGGGAAAGGCTTCCACCTAGTCAGAGTGGGAACACACAAAACCCAAAAGTTATTTATAGCCCCGTGAGCATGGTAGTTCAGTGAAGTTTACTTCCAAGTCTTCAAAAGGTGCTCCTCCTATAGTTTGGATTCCTGGTGGAAGCTTTGGCCCCTGACAAAAATTATTGTGAGCACAAACCTCACATTGTTTGCAGATCATCCAGATGATTCTTGTGAGCCAGGGGACATAGAAATGTCTACTCAGAACTGTCTCAAGTGTTATATGTCCAACATATTTTCCTGCGGAATTATCTGATAAAGGCTGGGGCTAGAATCTCCAGGATGGCTATGCTGGCCATCAGAAAATCTCCACCATCCACTTGGGAGAAAATTTTCTTTTTCAGTTTTAAATCACTTACTTTCATGTTGAGAGTATGTTGGCTCCCATTCTATTAGATGGTCGGCCAGGCAGACGGGCAGCATTTAAACCTGGGACTGGATTTTCTTCCCGTTTCTTGCAGACAGCTAACCTGGCCTCTGTGTCAGCTCTCTGGTCGCCCTGTGAAACCACAGTATTTCCCTTTCGATGATCTTGGCAATATATAATCACAATCTTCCTGGGACCCCACAGTGCATCCAAAAGTTTAAGAATTTCTTGTCCATCCATCATGTCCCCTGCTTTTTTTTCTCCTGAGTTAATTAGCCTACATAAGTCCTATTAACATGAAGGGTAGCGAACGCATATTTTGAGTCTATGTAAATATCCACATAGACTCCTGATGTCAACTGAGGTGCTTGAGTCAAAGCAATAAATTTTACTTTTTGTGTTGAAGTTCCCTGAGGCAGAGGTTCTGCCTCGACATTGGAGTCCAGAGTGACCATTGCATATCCAGTAAAACATATCTCATCTTTTATAAAACTGCTTCCATCTGTGAAGCAGTTTTATAAAAGATGAGATATATTTTGCATATGGTTAGTATGCATCAGTGTCCTTGAGAGGTTGGTCTGTTGGGTCTGGTCTGCTGGACCAGAACGACCTCAACACATTTGTGATCAGGTTTTCCAGGTCCAATGGGCAGCAAAGTTGCTGGGTTTAGAGTTCTGAGGACCTCAACGTGGATACGTGGGTTTTCACATAACATGCCCTGATGTTTGACTTCTTTCATTAGTCAACCAATAGTGTCCTTTATATTTTAACAATGTCAAAATTGAATGAGGAATTCTGACAACCAGTTCTTGTCCCATGGCCAGTTTATCAGCTTCCAACACCAGAAGAGCTGTGGCTGCAAGGACCCGTAAACAAGGTGGCCAGCCCTGGGCTACAGAGTCCAGCTATTTGGACAAATAGGCCACTGGACGGTACCATGTCCCCAGCATCTGAGTCAAAATCCTATAGCCACGCCAGACTGATCATGGAAATACAGAAAGAAAGGCTTGTGAGGTCACAATGAGGACACAATCAGGGAGCCCTAATCCAGGTGCACTGGTGAGTGCTTGTTTAAAGTCCTCAAAGGCCTTTTGCTTAGTTGACCCCCATATTAGAGGATCCCATTCTCCCCACTTTGTGGCTTCATAGAGTGGTTTTTGTCATAACAGAAAGTTGGGGATCATATATGGCTGAACCCAGTAGCCCCCAAGAGTTCTCTAGTCTGATGGCAGGTAAAAGGGACTGGAATTGAGCAGATCTCCTGTTTCTTTTGAGGCCCAGTGGTTGTTCTGTTCTGTTGCTGGGTCATGGTAACCAAAGTATCTGACCTTTTTCTTGATAGATAAGGGTTTTTAAGTCAATTATATGTCTTTTAGGGAAAGGAGGCGTACATAGAGCCTCTGGCGCTTTAAGATGCAGGAATTATTTTGTTATCTCCCAGTGCAGGATCTTGGCTGTTAGGATTCTCCAACTCTAAAATCTAATGTAAATCTTAGCAGATTCTGATGACCTGGGACATCATTTGTGTAAAAGGCACCTATGCAAATCTCACTGTGGGCTGTCTGTCAAGGTTGGAGGGCAGTGGTGTGGTCCTGTGCAGGTCCTGGTGTGGCAGTCACATTGTGTCCACCTAGGTGTTGCTCTTTGTCTGAGTGGCTTTCTCCTCCTGCTAGGTGGGAGCCTGTCCTAATTATATATAGTGGCTGCCCCGCCTGTGTTTTTGTTCAATATGCCTGGGGGCATGGGGCTTTGTGGCCCTTCCTGCTGGTGGCTCACAGCATGTGGCTTAGCCCCAGGGTGGCATGTCCTTTTGGAGTGAGCACCCTATGGTCCACTACTGGCTGTTAACATGAACATATTCCTGGTTCATTTGGGGCTTGCAGCAGCTGAGCCCTCCTGAGGCGCTGGGTCTCCTGCATCAGATGCAGTTGTGTGTGTCTGTGGGACCCCTGCCATATTCGTCAATCATTGACTTCTGAGCAAGTGGGAAGAAACTGAAAGGAGGGGCTGGGGCCAAAGGCTTGAGGGAAAACATTCACTCCTTCTCTGTTCAAGTCTTAGCATTTGAGCATGGCAGTAGGTACTTATCTGCCGGGGCCATTAGAGGCTTCCCCTTTTTTTTTAGCCAGGCTTTTTTTCCTTATAAACATTTGTACCATTGGCTTTGCGCTAGTGAGACTCCCCTTTGAGTTACCTCTGGGTTTGTGGTGAGGGCACCTGTAAGGAGATCCATCCTCCTCTTTATCTTTCTGGTCTACCTGTCTTTGAGTCTCTAGATCTCGATTGATGAAAACTGTGGTGGCCACCTTAATCAGCTCACTGGCACACTCCTCAGTAAAGTCCTCTAGGATTGTAATTTTTGGCAAATGGCTCTCTAAGCCTGTCCCACAAAGGCTGCATTGATCACCTGTTGCTTGCGTCTGTGCATTTCTTTACTGACAAACTTGCACTGCGGCAGCAATGTTTGTATGGTGCCCCTCCTCTCCCGGAAACCTCTGGGCAAGGAGAGGGGCGGTAGCCGCGGTGGCTTGGACATTCAGCTCTGAGTCAGTTGGGCACATCTCTTTTGATCATTGCTGCCAGTTTCATAGGGCAGAGGGGCCTTAGGCAGATGTGGGGCCCAGAGAAATGTTCAGGGCTATCGAGGGTGCGAGTGGGAGATGCTAAAGTAGCGGGAGGTTTATCTCAGCTGTTTGTCTGCAGATGCACTTGGCTTAGGCTAGGGCTCAGGGCTGGCTCTGATTCCTTTTAACTCTTGGGCACAATGTGGTTTTTTTTTTTTTTTTTTAAAGAAAGAGTGAGAGAGAGTGAGAAAGAAGGAGAGAGAGAGAGAATTTTAATATTTATTTATTTTTAGTATTTGGCGGACACAACATCTTTGTCTGTATGTGGTGCTGAGGATCGAATCCGGGCCGCACGCATGCCAGGCGAGTGAGCTACCGCTTGAGCCACATCCCCAGCCCACAGACAATGTGTTTTACTTTCTCTTTCTCTCTCTCTCTTTTTTTAAAAAATTCTTTTAGACTTTTTATGAGGGCTTCTTGACATTTCTTTATCTTTAGACCTTCTTTTTTGTTGGGCCCCATCCTAGGTCTGGATAATGGGCTGCATCAGATCAGTCATGGCCCAGGGTTTCTCCGGGTAGGAGGGAGTATGGTTTTTCCAGCTTATGAGCTCAATGGTGGTGAAAGGCTGGCACACAAAACTGCCTTGTCTCCCTCAGGTGTTTCCCTCTGGTCAACATGGGCAGGTCCTTTAGTCCCTTGCAGGGGCATCTGGAGTGCTCTCATCTGAGTTGTGGCTCTGGTCTTGGGACAAATCTCCCACCTTTATCTTTGGAGGTGAAAGAGTCTTTGGTTCCAGGAAGCCTTTGGCTCTGAGGACATCGCAGAGGAAGGAGTAGCCAGTATTGGGGGGCCTTCATTTGTTGCCTCTGAGGACAAGGGAGCTGAGGGGACAGTCTGTTGTCCCAGTGGTCTTGGAAAAGTTGGGTAGAGTGACACAAAAGGTCCTGGGTCCTCTTCTGGCTCACGGGGAAAACTGTTTCCTTTCCTGTCTTTTCTGTTTAGCTGCTTTCCACTGGGTCGTAGAGACCACTATGCTCCTGGCTAACATCAGACTGGACTGTCCATCTAGACAGGCTCTCAACCAAGGGGGCTGTTTCTGTACTATCCCTTGCCAGCAATCAATATAAGAGAATTGGTTCAGGGGTTCCAACAACAATCAAAAGGACCTCAGCAGTGACTCTCTCATCTAAAGATCCGTCTGGTGGCCATCCCACATCTTGGGTGGGCCACTCTAAGTCACAGAATGTGCAACCTTTGTGGAGTAAGTTTCACCTCCACAGTTACCAGGAAAACCTTCCTAAAGGTTTCTAACACACATTTCAGAAGGCTCAGTTTCCTTAGTGTGCCTCCCATATTCCACCCTGCATTGGTGTCACACACTTAGAACAAAATACATTTAGGACAAGACTCACTTCACCCATCTCTGACTGTTCCCCTCGCAGGGACTTAGGGCCCCCTTAGCCTTGTGGGTCTGTATCAACCCCCGACCTGGAGCTTTCACCTAGACGTTGGTTGGTGAAATTCCACCATAGACTGTATGAGGTGCCACAGAACCGCGGATCAGGACTCTGCACTCGCTTCAGCCCCCGGGTTGGGTCAGAACCCTTCTCTTTGTTCATCTCATTCACACACTTTTACACACTTTGAAACAGACATGGCCAGGACAGAATTTCTATACCACCCAAATTCCAACAATTCCAAACCAAAGAGAAAAGGGAGTCACGGTTTCCCCTCTGCTCGCTGACCCCGAACAGAGACTACTCCGGCAACTCCCCGGGTCCGGGTCCATTTGAGCTCCAACCACTTTGGAGGTACTCCGGACCCAACAGAGGGTGATCAAGCCTCTCTTCCACCCGCTTAGGCCTCGAAGGGGAAGTCAGGTGGGCTGCAAAACCAAAAGGACCCGGGTCCTACCTGTTCAGATGGGCAGTGTCCAAAACCCTAATTCTGGTTCCTGCTGCCTGTAGGTTCCATTGTGCTCTGGGGTGGCAGCCTCAGGGCGCTGGGTGAGTGGATCCTCCTTCAGGCCAAGAGTGGCCTGGGCACATCAAGGGGACCGCTGTCCCCCATCACCCCAGGGAAGCCTGTCCCCTGAGACAAGAGAGGCAGAATAGCCTTCCTTACCTCCTCGGTCCCTTCATAGTCACCAAAAATGTTGTAGGGACAAAGGAGGCAAAGCACCAAAGAGCAGAAAACAGTTTTATTTGGCTTCAGCCAGGTTCAGAGGGTACAGCCTTTGCTGTAATCAATCAATCCCCTGAACCCCGAGTTCAGGGAGTTTCAGAGTTTTATACCCAGTGTGTAAGGACAGGGGCTCAGAAGTTAACAGTCTGCAGAAGTTCACATAAAAGCAGCTTTTGCTTTCACTGTTCTGTGCAAGTTAACCCTTCAAGGACAACACCTGAGAAGGGGAGAGCCTCTTCTCCCCTTTCTTTTTTCCCCCTGCCAGCTGTTACCATGGAGCCCAATTGGTAACTTCTCTTATCTTAGAAATGTAGGCATCTCTGTGAAGCCCCAGCTCAAGGCCAGAGGCCTTGTTTGCACATTTCTTCAAAGTACTATACTAGATACATGTTTGCAAAAAACTAGTAAGGGGGTGTCCAGCATCTGGAGTGCTGGTATCTCCTTGGCCAGTGGCCAAGTAAACAGGGTGACATGAAAATAGGAAGTTTATCTACAATGGACTCTTTTGCTGACAGTCCTAAAATCAGCAATGGTGAAGAAGGCTTTTCTGTGGAGAAAGGGGGTACCACTTCAATTAGCACATTCACTGTTGGGAACAAGTTGGGTAGGGGTGATTGGTTAGTACAAGAGGGGGATTCATTTGAACTGATTGGTTTAAGCCATGAGGGGTGTACGTGCTAAACAACATGTTATCAACCACCAAAACTACTGGGGGGTCATCTGGCATCCCAGGTATTTTCCCTGTCTCATGCTGATTGGTGGTTGCTAGGGGGTTGCTATAGGTCTTCACCTAGCCTAATTGAGTCAGGGACACCTGGTGCCGCAGATATCTCCTGTTATTTTCAGACAAACAATTCAGCAGGGTGGTTATCTGCCTAGAAAGGCTCTGTGGGTTTTTCCAAGGACAGGGATTATGCCCCCTTCCTTAGGACAGGCCTTGAGGTAGAATCTGCTGTTATTTATTTTAAAAAATGGAATCACATCAGTTTCTCAGAACCCTGTTACATGTTGAGAAAATAAACATTATATTGGGATAACCAGATTTTTAAAAGTTAATGAAATTCACATCAATAAAACAGCATAACATTGTAAAAAGTAGTTAATTTAACTAGAATTGTAAACCAAACAGAGAATTTGGAACAAATAAAGTTTTAAATAAGCCTTATATAAAAACTTAATTTTCTTAAGCAATCAAAAATCTAAAAACAGAAAAAAACATAAAATCTTTGTTCTTTAAGGCAGTTCTTTGTAAACATTGTCGAAGCAGATCACTATTTTAAGGAATCCTTTAAATTTTTCTAAAATTTAAACATTATTTAAGCAAATCAGAAGTATAGAATATTTTTAATATTCTTTTACCTCAATTTCTTTTCCCGAAAATTTTCAAATGTGCTCACTTGTAACAAAATAGTTATTCTCTAACCTCTAGTGCTATCTAATGGCATACAAGAAGTTCTCAAGTTCACATTTCTTTTGGGGGAAAAAATAGTCCTTTAAATCCAATACTCATTACCCATTATGCCTCATTATTAATAGGAGATACATACATAAAATCTTCTTTAAAAAGTTTTTCAGAAAACAAAACTCATTATTATGCTATATCTTAAGTAACTAAAAGTGAAAACATGTAAAATAATACAAATCCTAAAAAATATAAATGATGAAATATTAGAATGAGAAAGCTACATTTATAGCAAAAAATCATAATCACTTTTTCTAGTGAGAACAGCTCCACATTTAACTGATGCAAAATAGACTATTAACATCAGATAGAGCAGAACATCCATTTAACAGCTCTGAGAGGCAATAAAGCATGTGCTGATATTGTAATTACCTGAGTTGTTTTATAAGAAATATGATATGACAATAACACTTAATTATAACTTTAGAATATCAAAAGAACTGATATATGTTTACATAAAATATTTTGGAATCAAATAAAACCAGGCTTTCCAATCTTTTTTTCACTGAAGGGTAATTAACATTCATTTTATTTTTAGCAATCATAAATTTAAAGCCTATAAAAACATGGACCTTTTCTAACACAGGAATGGTGGAGAAAACAAACAAATAAACTTAAAACAAATCTCAAAAGCCAATGTCTACAGGCGTGGTGGCACACACCTGTAACCCCAGTGGCAGAGCACTTGCTTAGCAGGAATGAGGCACTGGGTTCTATTCTTATTATAAATAAAATAAAGGCATCTGGAATACAATAGTTACTAATAGGGCATTATGTAAGATTGTGGATGTGTAACCGACGTGATTCTGCAATCTGCATTTGGGGTAAAAATTGGGAGTTCATAACCCACTTGAATCTAATGTATGAAATATGATATGTCAAGAGCTTTGTAATGTTGTGAACAACCAATAAAAAAAATTTTTTAAAAAGGCATCTGTCCATCTACAACTACAAAAAAAATAAAATTAAAAAATAAATTTTTTATTAGTTATTGATGGACCTTTACTTATTTATTTGTTTATTATATGTGGTGCTAAGAATTGAACCCAGTGCCTCACACATGCTAGGAAATCACTCTACCACTGAGCCACAACTCCAGCCCCACACATTTTCTTAATCCATTCATCTTTTGATGAGTATCTGGGCTAGATCCATCCATAATTTGGCTATTAACAATAATTTTAATTTTAATTTTAATTATCTGTGTCTACATTTATAGTCTCATTTGTAAGTTTCTGAATACTTGAAAAATTAAGATATATATTCACATATTCATACTCCAGACAAATCATGAATTCATATATGGGTATAAGTATTACACACTTATCAAAAATATGTTGGGGGTATGAAATGTCCAAGATTTTTACCTTTGAATCTTACAAGGTTTGCCAGTAAAAACAAAGTGACTTAAAAGCTACAGTTTTAAGTATTCAATATATATAAGTAGGAAAACAGAAGCAGCTTATGTACTACAAATAATCAGGTAAGGGTTTTTGATTTTTTTTTTATAATCTGTTGACTACAGTCCACATAAAAGTCCTGTTTATATTCATCAACAGGCCAGGTTATCATTGCTATTTGGATCAGCATTCATTAATGAACCTTTATAGGAAAACATTGGTTGTTTTTCTAAAAACTGACAAAACATTTATAAAAATTTGTCTGATTTATATTTATCTGAATTGCTCATAGTAATGGTTATTTTCAGATCACCCATGGAAGTATACTTAACATTTTACTTTTGTGGGGAAGGAGTACTGGGGATTGAACTCAGGGGCATTCAACAATTAAGCCACATCTCCAGCCCTATTTTGTATTTTATTTAGAGACAGGGTCTCACCAAGTTGGTTAGCATCTTGCTCATTGTTGAGGCTGGCTTTGAACTTGCAATCCTCCTGCATTAGCCTTTGGAGCTGCTGGGATTACAGGGATGTGCCACTGTGCCTGGCAACATTTTAGACATTGCTGAAAGCTCAGTTCTTTTCCCTGCTGCCAATCCAATAATAAGGATTTGGTTTTGAGAAAAAGAAAAGGTCTATTGCTTTGCTAGGAAAGGAAAAACACAGGAGACTTCTGTCCCAAAGGTTGTGATTCTGTACATCAGTAGGCTTTTAAAGAGGTGATTCAAAGGCCACATTCCACGTGTTCTCTGTTGGAGTTGTAATTCACTTGTTAATGTGGAAGATAGTTATTTCTGAGTTCTTCTGGTGCCATCCCCAAAGTCTGGATTAATTTATTCTTATGGATGGTGTGTGCTCAAGGACAGATAACTCTGCCTAGGGTGAGAAATAGTGATAATCCTATTTTCCCCAAGATTAGGGAAGGGAGAGATTAGGGAGGTGCTGGGAGGAGAAGAAGAGAGAGAAAATGTCCATTTTAAAAGTAAGTTGCAGTGACAAAGCAGCAAAGGCTATATTCAAAGCATAAAGTGAACCACAGTTACATTTCCCCACTTTTTGTAGGGCTGACAAAGTGTACTATTTTATGTTATATTAAAAAATTTGTTTTTCTTTTTAAATGTCCATGTAGGACTGTGCTCAGGCTATACTCTCCTGCCAGGTGTTTAATATCAAGTTGGTCAAAACTAATGACAAATCTAATGAACAGGGGGCAAGCATTAACAGAAGACCTATGACAAGGAGAGGGATCAGGCAAAGAAGTGCCCACTGGAGAAGGGGGTTATTTAGCTGTCATTCTTCAGTAGAGCAGAGCTGTTGTTTCCGATGTTCAAGGTCCTGCTGGAGTTGTTTTATCTTGTCCTTTACCATACCAGATTAATTGACATGAAAATAGCATTCCTCCTGTAGGTATAGACAGAGTCCACACTGTTTTAGGCAAGATCAAGGCCCTAGGGCTGGGGTTGTGGCTCAGTGGTAGAGTACTCACCTAACACATGTGAGGGCCTGGATTCGATCCTCAGCACCCCACAAAAATAAATAGAAATAAAGGTATTGCATCCAACTACAACTAAAAAATAAACATTAAAGAAAAGATCAAGGCCCCTTCGATTCTGGAGAACCACGGCAGCTACAAAATCAAGTCGGTATTGTATGGTTAGTATGGTTTGAGCAAGTTGCTGTAAATCTCTTAGAAATTGGAATGGTAATTCCTAGTAATGGTACCCCTGGGAGGTGAGTGCAGAATAAGGGAGGAGTGCAAAAAATGAAAAAAGGAAGGATTATGCTCACAGTTCTGCAGTGTCCTCATGGTCCTCAGAGACTGAAGGAAGATTGGGGGTTCTGTCCTCGGAGAAATGCAGCTTGAGAGGCCCTCTGAATGTCACTGTATAAAAAGGTGGAGAAAACCATTTTAAATGGGAGTCATGAAACAAAAATGGTGTGCCCTCAAGGTGGGCCACTGAGGAAATGGTAAGAATGATCCAATAGGGTCCAGTCCATTTTGCAGACAGTTGAGAGGACATGGGGGGCGGTGTTAAAAATTTCCAAGTCGTCAGGAGACAGAGTGGGAGAAGGGGAAGAGGCAGAACTAGGCTTTGCTTGAACACCATTACCATATTGCCAAAGAAGGTTCCTAATGTATGCAAGAAGAGGCCAGAAAAAATGATGAGCAAGGGGTAGTAAAGAATCAGAGGGTGGTGAGTTGAGCAGGGAGATAAGCTGTCCATATAGAACTCAAAAGGGGAAATGTTGAGTGACTAGTTTGGAGGACTCATAACATAAGAAGAGCCTTGGGAAGGAGTTTAGTCCAATTTAAATGTAATTAATGGGATAGTGTAGTGAGAATGTTCTTCAAGGTCTGGTTGGTACTTTCCACCTTGCCAGAGGACTGGGGATGGTAGGGGATATGAAAATGCCAGGAGATGTTGAGTGCTACAGATCATGAAACATGGGAAGTAAATTCAGGATTATTATCAGACTGAAGTGAGGAAGGGAGGCTGAATCCGGGAAGAATGTATTCAACGAGGATGTTGGCACCATGGGGGCACATTTATTGGTGGTAGGAAAAGCCTCGACTATATCCTGAGAAGGTGTCAACAAGTACCAAGAGAAAATTGTACCACTTGACTGGAGGCATATGGGTGAAATCCAGCTGCCAATCAGAGCAAGGTAGATGTCCTCTTGCCTGGTGTAAAGGGAAGGCAGGTGGGTGGAGACTGGAGGTGGGATTTATTTTTTGGCAGATTTCACAGGAGGCAGAGAGGGTAGAGAGAAATTGTAGGTTCTCTGGAGAGAGTTTAAGGTGGGACTTGAGAAATTGTTTTAAAGATGTGGTGTTAGGGTGAAAGAGGTTGTGAAGGAAGGTAAGCATCTGTTGAGTGTCAGGTGGGGAAGAGTCCATCGGGGGATTAGCAAGCAGAGGACTGCAGGTGGAGTAGGTTGTTGGAGGGTGGTGGCCCTCACCTCAGAGTCTGCCTTATTGTTGCCAAGTGTCACAAAGGAGGTGTCTGATGGGATTTACATTGTGAGATTCCAATGGCAGTGGGAAGCTTTGAGGCCTGAAGGAGTTTCAGGGTCCAGATAATATATTGTAATAAAGCCTTGGTCGGGCAGTCTAAAAATGTTGAAGGGTTCTCATTCTTATCTTGGAAGATTTCCTGGAGCCTTTCATAATTGATAGTCTTATGGGCTGCCCTTCTAAGTCTTTCCATGAGTCAAGCAATGAATTGGTTTCTGCTAGTTACTACTCTAGGTAAATTATAATCCCAATTGGGGTCTTGATCAGGGACTGCTTCAGTGTCAATCGGATGGGCAGAGGAGGTCTGATGTACCTTATCAGCATAATTTCTAGCTTTCTCCCAAACTTGCCTGTGCTCCTCAGGCAAGAGGGTGTTATATAAGACTATATGGACATTGTGGAATGTCAAATTATATGATTGAGTCAGATATTGAAACTCTTTGATCTATGTGGTGAGACTTGAAGTATAGGACCCAAGCCTCTTTCCTTTCTTTCTTTCTTTCTTTCTTTTTTTTTTTTTTAGGTGTAGATGGACACCTAAAAAAAATCTTTATTTTTATGTGGTGATAAGGATCGAACCTGGGCCCCCGCCTATGCTAGGTGAGTGCTCTACTGCTGAGCCACAATCCCAGCCCCTCAAGCCTCTTTTCTCTGTGAAAGATCTGACAAAGAGAAAGGAACATGAACCCGGATTACACCATATACCTCAGCCACCTCATGTAGAGGACACAGAGATATGGGTTGGGCAGGGGCAGCCCATGAACATGTGGCAGAAGACAGGGGCCGAGGGGACAGTTGCTGTGGAGGCTTCATTAGAAAAAATTGTGGTATGGCGGGGGCTTGTAGGCTTATCTGCTGGGTCAAAGGAGGAAGAGTCCTGGGGAGGATCTTATGTCTCTTTGGAAGTAGGCATAGCAGCAGTGAGAGCTAAGAGGACTTGTGCAGGAGAGTATGCATTGCAGAGAGAGGAACAATGGTGGACCTGATACCAGGTTGGGTTTAAGGCCTGAACATATGATATCTCTTTCAATTTTCCTAAATGCTCACAATAGTTGATAAGATCCCTGATATTGGGATCAATAGTACTGTTAAGTAGCCATTTTGAGTCATTATCCAAAGGATATTGAGGCCAGATCTGATTGAAAAAGTGGATAGGTTTTAGAGGGTTTAGGTCTGAGGTGAGAGAGAGAGACCCTAGGTTATCCAGGAGGCAGCCTAGGGAATTATGGAGGGGGGAGGAGAATGGATAAGGAGCCATTCATGGTGAGACATAGGAGGTAAATTTAGAGGTGAGGCATGCCCCCATCTCTAGTATCACCTAGTCTAGAGGAAAGTTACACTCAGGGGGTCATCACCACAGCTGGGCAAGTGTCAGGGATGGAGCCTGTAGAGACACTTGGGCGCCCAGACAGGACTACATAGTAGAGGCAGAAGCCTGTAGAAGGGGCAAAAACCCATAGAGATTAACCCAAGGCCAAGAGGTAGTCTCACCAGGAGCAACTCCCAATCATCCTTGGTGTTTTTTTTTTCTCAAAACCAAACACCCAAATAAAAGACTACCTGTAGACTTGGTTGACAGTAGGAACCAGCCATAAGCTGTGAAAGATGTGGCTGGGGGTGCCCCCAATCACATGGTAACCCCTGGAGTGCCAGATGATCAAGGGTCACGTCCCAGGACCTGTAGGTTGTTTAGGTCAATAAGAGGCAGGCATCTTACCTGAAATGTCCGGTGGTGGGTGCAGAGAGGGCATTCAGCAGAATGGAGGGCCTGGTCCCATGATGAAATCTGGATCTGGGCCCAGGGATGCTCAGTGACCCTCGAAGAGGGGAGCAGGCACATCAGGGAACTGATCCCAGGTTTTGGCATCAAAATGAAGGGAAAGTGAGGAATGACAGATGGGTAAGTGAAATGAAAGATGGAGACCAGGCAGAGATACACACCAGAGTTTATTCATTGGAGCTGACAAATAAGGCCACCTCTCTCTAGGAGAGAGATGCAAAACAGGCTTAAGTTCTGGGACTTTTATGGGGGAGGCTCAGGAATCAGAGGCCGAGAGTCCTAATGCAGGCAGTTAAGGGTTGAGTTGGTATGAGGGAGTGGTGAGCCTTTCTCAGAAACACCCTTGGGTGGGAAAGCAAAACTTTTCCTTAAAATGACTGTCACTTAAAATGGCCATTCAGATGCTAAGCAAGGACCTTGTAACACTAGGATCTATTACTAAAACTTTCCTGGAAAATTGTCAGAGGTTTTCAAACAATTTCCTGATCTTCTGGAACAATAGCCATATGCGATTCATTTAACTCATTGCCTAGAGAATTATATGCTAAAGATAGGTAAAATTCAAAGGATGTTTACAGAATTGAAATGACCCTCTACACCCATTGGTAATTTTATCCATAAATTAGTACAATGATGGTTTGCACTCATTTATAGGTTAAAGGATAAGATAGTGATCTCCTGAGGGCCTTCACAGCTCTTGGATCTGAGTTTCTAGCATTCTGTTTCAGTGGTTTTCTCCTCTATTTTTAGTTCCAGTGTTTTTTGACTCCAGGAAGTGCCACTTCAACATACAATAATAGGGTCTGACCTTTATCCTTCCTTAGGTCTCTGGAGCCAAACCAAACTATTTTAAGCATACAAAGAAAGGGAAGATGATAACAACAACAACAAAAATTTAAACTGACATACAAAAAGCACAAGAAAAAAATTTAAAAACTAGATAAAATTAGATTTCATCAAAATTAATATATTTTGTGCATCAAAGACTACTATCAAGAAAGCAAAAAGAGGGGCTGAGGCTGTGGCTCAGAGGTAGAGCACTCACCTAGCACGTGCGAGGGACTGGGTTCAATCCTCAGCACCAATAAAAATAAATAAAATAAAGATATTGTAAGAGAGAGAGAGAGAGAGAGAGAGAGAGAGAGAGAGAGAGAGAGAAAGCAAAAAAGAGCCTGGTGATGGCACACACCTGTAATTCCAGCAGCTCGGAGGCTGAGGCAGGAGGATTGTGAAATTAAAGCCAACCTCAGCAATTTAGTGAGGCCTTAAGTAACTCAGGGAGACCCTGTCTCTAAATAAAATATTAAAAAGAACTGGTGATGTGGCTGAATGGTTAAGCACCCCCTTGGTTCAATCCCTGGTACAAAAAGAAAGGAAAGAAAAGAAAAAGAAGCTGGGGTGGTGGCATAACACTGTAATCCTAGTGACTCAGGAGACTGAAACAGGAGGATTGCAAACTCGAGGCCAGTCTCAGCAATTTAGTGAGATCCTAAGCATCTTAGTGAGACCCTGTCTCAAAAAAAAAAAGACCTGGGGCTATGTCTCAGTTGTTATGCACACTGGGCTCAATCCCCAGTACCAGAAAAAAAGAAATTGAAAAAGTAAGAAAAAATAACATGCTAATGGGAGAAAATGTTTGCTAATCACATGTCTGATAAGAGCTTAATGTCCGGCACATATAAAGGACACCTATAACTTAAAAGCAACAAGAAAACAACTCAACTAAAAAATGGGCAAGGGGTGAATAGAAATTTCTCTAAAGAAATTTCTTTATGCTTCATCATATGTCCCCTGTCGTGATGTTCTACCTCACCATGGGTTCAAACTGACAAAATAAAGTGACCATGGGCTGAAACCTCTGAGCCATTTCAAAACTTAAATAAATCTTTCTTCCTTTAAGATGGTTCTCACAAGTATTTTGTCAAAGGGACAGAAAGCTAACACAGATATAGAGAGTGGTGATGGATACACACCATTGTGAAAGTATTTGCCATTGAATTATATGCTTATGAATGGTTAATACAATAAATATTATGCTAGGAATATTTTAGTATAATTAAAAAATCAGGCTATGCTAAGTGATGATGGTTTCTTCCTTTCTTGACTGTTGCCTTGATCTGGGGAACAGGAAAGTACAAACTTGAACCATTTTATGGCCTGCTGTGTGTCAGGCACAAAAATGTTGCTGAGATATAAATGTTTCCCAAAATTTTGATTATCCAGTTATAATAAATACAACTACTGAATTTAAAAAGAGAGAGTCAGGATAGAAAGAGCAATATAGTGGAGATCGTACAGCAGCAAGAATATAAACAAACAAAATGTGGGTCTATAGTCCATAGGATAATATAAAACAACTTTAAGAAATTATGTACTAAATATTTGGAGAGCAGGAAGATCACATACAAAAGTGAGATTTTAGGAAGACTATTCTTAGTGCAGTCTGAAGGGAGATTTAAAGGGTGAGGGGTAGGAGAGAAGCAGGAGACAGTAAAAGAGAGAGAGAGAGAGAGAGAGAGAGAGAGAGAGAGAGAGAGAGAGAGAGAGAGAGAGAGAGAGAGAGAGGTTACAGTGCTGTAATAACAATCCACACCAAAATCTCTGAAATAGAAATATTGGCAATGATCATGGAAAGAAAGAAATAAAAAGAGGCTTTCCACAAATAGAATCAGCAAAAATTGCTGATTTGTTAGCTGCAGATGGCAAGGGAAGAGGAAGAAATCAAAAAGAACTTCAGGAGATTTATGTCAATAACTGGTATAGTAAATTGAAAGTAAAAAAAAAAGTAAAAAATCCTCACTTGGGGGTAGGAGAGAGGATTGTAGTACAAAGATTTAAGTTTGGATTTGAATATGTTGAGTTTGAGGTATTGGTAGATCAAGGAGATATTCTATAAACAATTCAAAATGTAGGACTATAGATGTAGAAAAGGGTATGGCAGAAAATTTCTATTGGTGGAGTCCTACAATTATTAAGGATCCTTGTCTCAACATTGGAAAGATTAAAAAGAAATGAACTATCAAGCCATGAAAAGACATGGAAGAACAATAAGTGCATATTAGTAAAGAAAGCAACCTGAAAAAAATTTATGCTGTATGAGCTCAACTCTGACATTCATGAAAAGCAAAAACATGGAGATGTTGATGTTTAAAAGATTGGTGGTTTCCAAAGGCTTAAGGGATGATGGATGGCACGGTGGAATTTTTTTTTAAGAGAGAGAGAGAGAGAGAGAGAGAGAGAGAAAGAAAGAAAGAAAGAAAGAAAGAAGAGATAGAGAGAATTTTTAATATTTATTTTTCAGTTTTCAGTGGACATAACATCTTTATTTTATTTTTATGTGGTGCTGAGGATCGAACCCAGCACCCAGCACATGCCAGGTGAGCACGTAACCGCTTGAGCCACATCCCCAGCCCCAAACCTGGGGGAATTTTTAGGGCAGTGAAACTATTCTGTATGACACTACAGTGTGGATGCATGTCACTAAACATTTGACAATCCATAAAAGTACATTAACCCTAATGTAGACAATGGACTTCAAATGATAATGATGAGTCAACGCTGGTACAAACCATTCTGGTGTAGGACATTGATGGTGGAAGAAGCTATGTGTGTGGAGGGAAGGGATGCATGGGAATTGTACTTTCCATTGAGTTTTTCTGTGAACCTGAAAATTAATCCCACTCCCAAAAGGCTATATTTATAGATCAGGAAGGTCATAATAGATTGTTTTATACCTAACCAATTAGATTTTTTATTTGTTCTTTTTATTTATACATAACATTAGGATTCATTTTGCATTAAAAAATCATGGGATATAATTTCCTCTCACTCAGTTCCTGGTCCCTCCCCTTTCCTTCTCCTTCTCCCTCCCCACACCTTCCCTTCCCTCTACTCTACTTGAATTCTCTTTAATTACTCTCAGCAACTGGTAATCTAATATATTCTTAACATTTCATTTTTTAAAAATATTTTTTTAGTTGTCAATGGACCTTTATTTTATTTATTTATCTTTATGTGGTACTGAGAATCAAACCCAGGGCCTCACACATGCTAGGCAAGTACTCCACCACTGAGCCACAACCCCAGCCCAACATTTCTAATAATATAATTTACACCACCTTACAGATAGTCCATTCCATTTTTTAAACAGTTCCAATTATTGGAATACGAATGTGTGTGAAGAAAATTAGTTGTATCTGTAAAAATATAAATGTATTTTCCAAGGAAGAGTAGTCTGTCATTTCATTATTCTATGCTTTGTCATTCTTCCTACAATTTTGAATAGGGTTTGCAATATAATGGAAAGTTAGGATAGAACTGGGTGAGCTCAAAATCTAGATTCTAGATCCAACTTTACTACTATCTTCCTTAACTCTCTCCTTCCTGGGAATCATTTTTCCCCCAGTGAATTAAGGAACTTGGGTGAGATCCTCTCTAAGTTCACTTCCAACTATAATTGTGGTTTTTCTTACAAATTCTTACATTTTTCCCAAGATAGTACTATTCCATCTTTATTACCAGAGGGTGATTGTATAAGAGATTTTGAGTATTTGGCAGTGGGGCTTAAATTTATCACAATGTTCTGAGATTCCTTCACACCAAGATTTGACTCTGATATGGTACATATTGCCTCCTACCCAGTCCAAGTTTCCTTCCAAATAAGAGATTTTCAGAGTTACAAAAAATTGTACTGTGAATGGATAATTATGAATGTAATGCACTCCACTATGGTCATGTATGTAAGAAATAAATAAAAAAATAAAAAAAGAAATTACTGGTAAGCCCTAAATAATCCAGTCCATGAGTCAAAACTCAACCAGAGGGACACAGAGTTAAGCCATACTATAAATCTCATACTCAGTTACAGACTGAAACAAACTTTGAACTATGTTTATATCTGGGCTTCAACTCCCTTCCTTTCAGTGTCCACCCAATATATTCAAGTATAATATGAAAAATGTGTATTCTGAGGTTGGAAGGGCTTGAGATTGAATCCTAATTATATGAATGTAACAGGGGTTCACTTGATGCTTTGACTATATCCCTCGTGGCTTTGAAACTTACATGTTTTTTTTTTCTTTTCCCCAATCTTCTTTTCCCTAAACTTCTCTCTGATCTTCTCCTTCCTGATCTCATTTTCTCTGAGTCACCCCTTTATTTATTTTTCTTAAATATTTATTTTTTAGTTTTAGGTGGACACAATATCTTTATTTTATTTTTATGTGGTGCTGAGAATCAAACCCAGTACCTCACTGCATGCTAGGCAAGCACGCTACCACTTGAGCCACATCCCCAGCCCTAAATTTGCTCTTTAAAAACCCCCTGTTCCTGCTTATGGGCAGAATCATAGACAGCCTTTGGGACAGGAGTTCCCAGTGTTTTTCCTTTACTAGCAAACCAATAAACCTTTTTCCTTTTTCTCAAAACTGTGTCCTTGTTATTAGGTTGGTATCAGGGACAAGGACTGAGCTTTTGGCAACATGAATACTAACTGTATGATTATTTTATTTAACCTCTCAGGATGTTCATTTCCTTACCCATAAAAATAAAATAATACCTACCACAAAACTTTATTATAGAGATTAAGTTGAGTAATCTCTTAAAATCATTTAGCAGTGTCTAAAATACAATACAAATTCAAAATATGTCCTCGCTCCCTATTTTCCTTCCTTCCTTCCTTTCTTCATGTTTCAAATCCATCCTCAGGCTGAACTTTAGAAACCCATCCTCAGGCTGAACTTTAGAAACTATGATGGAAGAATCTTATCCATCCAAGAAAGTCTTTGACCCATTTTTACTAAACCTGCCTTCCTATCTCTTAGTGAGAAACTGATGTGATTCCATTTTTAAAAATAAATGAATAGCAGCAGCTTCTACCTCAAGGCCTGTCCTAAGGAAGGGGGCGTGACCCTTGTCCTTGGAAAAACCCACAGAGCACTCCTAAGCACATAGCCACCCTGCTGAGTTGTTTGACTGTAAATAACAGGAGAGGTCTGTGGCACCAGGTTCCCTGACTCAGTTAGGCTAGGTGAGGACCCATAACAACCCCCCTAGCAATCTCCAAGGGAAAATACCTGGAATGCCAGATGACCCCCAAGTAGTTTATGGTGGTTGATAACATGTTGGGAAACCATGTAGTTTAGCATGTACACCCCTCGTGGCCTAAACCAATCAGTTCAAATGAATCCCCCTCTTGTACTAACCAATCACCCCTACCCAACTTGTTCCCGCCATTGAATGTGCTAATCAATGTTAAGAGTTGTTGTTTAATTTTCCCAAGGTATGGAATGATTTCCTGCGGTATGGATGATAGACCCAAACTGATCTTTTCTTAAAATTGGGAGCCATCTTGCCACAAAGCCATGAAAAGATAATTTCGGCTTTACTATAAATTACTGCAAATTCTGAACCTGCTTGGAATGCCTGCCTGTGCCTCGAACTCACCCATGCCTGGCTCTCTGACCAGATAGCAGCCCTCTCTGAAACTTTAGTGACACCTCACAAATCTTGGCCTTCTCTGGCCAGATGATGACCCTCTCTGAGGCTCTAATGATCCTCATAAATTCTGATGTTGGGGCCAGCAAAAAAATGTAAACTACCATTCGTGTGATGCTCGTCAGAGTTCTGTTATCTGTAACCCCCTTTTGTGTAACTTTCTGGGCTATAAAGCTGGGCTGCAGGAAAACTGCGGCTCCTGTCTTGTTCCCGTGGTTTTTCGGGGGAGAGGCAGCCCAGCAGGTCGAAATAATAAGCTTGCTTTAATTTGATTTTAATTGGAGTCAGTGGTCTTTTCTTGCATCCTGGTCTAACAAAGGAATGTTTGATTTTCCCGAAGTATGGAATGATCTCACTGAACAAAGGACCGGGACTCACTTCCTGGGACCACTGCATTGGGAATGGTTGTGAGTCCAGGCTCAAGCTTGCAATAAAGACTCTTGGGTGATTGCATTGGATTCAGCTCCTGGAGGTCTATTGGGTTCCCACGAATCTGGCATTACATTGGAAAGGCAAGTTGGGCAGATATTTGACAATGCTGTGAACCAGCCTAGGTATTCTTTTCATTCTCACATATGTCACTTCCATAATCACTTTGTACCCTATAAAATGAGTTGCAGAAACAATCTTGCCTACCTATTGCATTCACAGGACTCTCACAATTCCAGGATTGCACATCCAGAATTGTGTGTTGATTAAGAATTAGCCTCTGGGAATCAGACTATGTATAGAGTAGGAAATAATAGGGCCCTCTAAGAGATGTTATGAGATTCACACACAGTGGTCAGATCAGAGCTATACACAGTCAGTTTAAAGATATAGTAACTTCTAAGTCACAGCAATCCCTGACTCCAAGTTCTGATTCTAGGCTAACCAAGCAATCTTGGTATTATAATCTTTTTGGGTTTTTTCAGGGAAAATATTTGCAAATTTTATTACAGAAAAGTTCTAATTTTCTTAAAATTTAAAAACTACTGCAAAAAGTAATATATAAACAACCATTATAATCTTGTTTTACATATATATATATGACTAAATGACACAATGCACTCTTTGTTGAATACAATCCTATGGTCTGACAAGTTATATATTATTATAAATTAATAATTTAATGTACAGAGGTTTTCACAGGTAGAATAATGGGTAAAATCAGCCCCTTGTGAGCTTGTCTACTGTGAATAAACATGTTTCTTAGCTAACTAGGCTCAGGGCCAGATCTTAACTGTAAGGAATTCACCAAGGTAACTTAGCAGCCTGCCAGATTTTCTTAGTGACACCCTAACTTTGCCACATGCCTTCTTTTTTAATATTTATTTTTTAGCTTTAGGTGTGCCAAAGGCCAATGTCTCGGCTTGGCACCAGAATCACGAGCCACCACACACCTTTGTAGGTTCAAACAGCAATTCTTTATTCCAGCTCTCACACAGCCTCCACACAGGTCCAGGGGCAAACGCGTTCTGCCGTCTGCCCGCACACTTCACCTACTCCACGAGGCTCTCTCCAAATCCCATTTTAATCTCACGAGAACTCAACGGGAACAAGCAGCAGGAACACCCTAATCCCAGCAATAATCTTCAACTTCCAACTTCCCTGAAACCCATTATCTTAAACTGGCAACGCCTTAAACTCAAGGAGCCGGTTACTTCCTCAAACCTGATCAGCTCTAAACCTGGATCTGCCTTGGTCTTTGAGCAAGGTCACTTTATTAAAGCATGCATGCAATGTCCCATCGAATGTCCTCTAAGCAGCATGGGGTACGCTTGGCAAGGAAATTTCGATGCGTCATTCCTACTTGGTAATGGCCCTCAGCATAGGTGGACACAATATATTTATGTGATGCTGAGGATAAAACCCAGTGCCTCATGCTTGTCAAGTGCTTTAACTCTGATCCTCAGCCCCAGCCCCCACATGCCTTCTTTTAAAATCTCAACAACTGAAAACTAATCTGAGCCACAAATTAATTTAACTATTCTTTAAAAATAGAAGTATATAAGCCATAGTGAGATCAGATTTAAGATTCTCCACATAATTGTTACATACAAATTTGTATTTGGTTCTCACCTTGTCCCTAAAGTTTCTAGTAGTTTTTATTTTTGGGTTGTGTTTTACTGTTAGAGAAATTCCACACTCTATGTTTGATTAGTGCATGGTTTGTGTACCTTCTATCTTAATTTATTTTCAGCACAGAGAAAGGTATTCAAACCATATTGATCCCTACATCAGTTTAGATCCAGAATCAGGTATTACTAAGCATAGGATATCATCAGTGTGTACCATGTATTTAATGTTTTGCCTTTCTTACCACATAACCCCCAGTCCTGATGCATAACTCTCATTCATTAGGAAGGTGATCAATTATTCATTTATGAAACAAATATACTTTGATCACCTATCATGTGCCAGGCATTAGAGGTAAAATGATATGCAAGATGTGGGGCCTATAGTCTGTGGGAGAGAGAAACTTTAATCATATTTCAAAAACAGGTCATTACTAACTGGTTCATCTTATTAACAAAAAGTACTAGAAGTTTTAGGAGTGGATCAGGAGGTACTGGTCTGCTCTAGGGGGTGGGTTGTTAGGTACTTGATGGATTTTTTTTTTTAAACAGTAGATAAATGATTAATTACATGATTAATTATAGCTCCCTTAGATTCAGGTTCTACAAAAGAACCTGAATTAAGAGACTGCTACTTATCTCTCGATAACTTTACTGTTCTTAAAATATACACATTGCCAGGCTTAGTGACTCACACCTATAATTCCAGCAGTTCAGGAGGCTGAGACAGGAGGATTTCAAATTCAAGGTCAGCCTCAGCAAATTAACAAGGCTCTAAGCAACTTAGCAAGGCCCAGTCTCATAATAAAAAAATAAAATGGGCTGGGAATGTTACTCAGTGGTTAAGTGTACCTGGGTTCAATCTCCCTTACCAAAAAAAAAAGTTTTTCTCAAACTAACTGGTGTAACAGTACCAATTTCTCAGCATAAGTTTTAGGAATTAAACAACACAAGTTGGGCTGGGGATGTGGCTCAAGCGGTATCGCGCTCGCCTGGCATGCGTGCGGCCCGGGTTGCACCACATACAAAGATGTTGTGTCCGCCGAAAACTAAAAAATAAATACTAAAAAATTCTCTCCCTCTCTCTAAAAAAAATTAACACAAATAAATACCCAAGATTATGTCTGCCATGTATAAATTGGTATTAACTAAAAATTAGATATTAGGTCAAATTAATGGTTGTAAAGTCAATTTTCTCCTTGAAATACTAACAACTTCTTCAATAGCCAAGTTCTCTTCCATTGAGGGAAATTAAAATTAGGGGTTTTCACAAGTTCCTCATTAAGCTGATTCTGTACATTGTCTAAAATTCCTCACCTCTGCCCTCTTAGAGCACTAATCTGTTTGACTTCAAAACAATTAGTTCTTAAACCATGCTTGTGGTTTGAACCATAGAACCTTATGATTCCCAGATAAATATAAGACATTGGATATTAGCTGAGTGGCCTGTTCATTACTTTTATTTGTTTAATATAACAGAAATCCCAGTAAGAATTTTTTCTTTTTAAATTTTCATTAGCCAAAGTTTGAACTCCACTACCTTAAAAAATAAGTTATAGAAAATTTATGTTAAAAAGATAATTGCTACTTTGGTGAAGTAACACATAATAATGTCACCTGGGTTTTTGGTGTTTTTTTCCTTCAAACTAATGCAAATTCCTAAAACTACTTTGAAGATATAGAACCAATGATAATATTTTTTTAAAAATTGATATATAAAATAAGTTTCATAAGCTAACATTGATGATATTGCAAGTTTTCCCCACATGGATGATTTAACACATTTAACACTTTTTCCACTTCAATTGACTTTCTTCTGAGTCTCAGACCTTTGCCATGTTTAGGGCCAACCAGCACTTGAATGCCTTTCCTCCATTTCCATAATCTTATATTTTAGAAGCCTGCTTCCTGTTTTTAAAAATGAAAATGATAGGGCTGGGAATGTGGCTCTGCAGTGAAGCACTCCTGGATTCAATCCCTGGTACCAGAAAAAAAAACAACAATAAAGTTAACTATGGAAACAATGGCTAATAATTCCTGTTCACATAAGAGCTGACATGACTGCTTAAGCCAGGTACAAGCTGAGGAAAAGAAGGTGATCTGTGTGGAAGGAGAAATATGGAACTAATAGATTCTGGATATGATGAAAGAAGAGCTATGTAGCTTCTGAAAGACAAGAGGGAACAGTTCTTAACACCTCCCCAGGCCTTTGAAACTCAATTGGACTTAATTTCCTGTTATTGGTCTCTATAAAGCAAACAGATCTTTAAAATGCCCACCCAATCACACCCCTGATGCATGCATGCACTTTTAAATGGGTTTTAGTTCCTTGCAATCCAAGAAACCTGACTAGAAAATCATTCGAAAGGTAACAAGCACAAATAGAGGCTGATGTTGGGACAAAAAAAGCAAAGAATAAAGGAAGAGAAGGATATTTGATCACTGGGGTGTTATAAAGCTATTCAAAATAGTGACAAAGATCTTCTAAAGTGGGCCCTCAAAGTTTCTTTTTCTTGACTTGTCTCATCATCTCCAGTAAGCCAATCATTTGTCTCAATTCCCTGATGTTTTTGTATGAGGGTGTTTACTTTCAACCTGTATAATAAAAAGTTATCAGTAGAGGCTTCAGAAGATGAATTTTTATTTATTGGTTTTTTTTAGTTCTCTTTTTTCCTCTTCATCTTCTACCTTCTCTCATTCCCACTCCCAAATAAAAACATACATATTCACTTCAGCTAGTCAAGAAAAAAACAAGTTAACAGCTGACATATACATCCAACTATTTGACCAGTGAAAACCAAATTAACACACACACACACACATATATATATATATTTACATAAAACAATTCTTTTCTTACCCTTCCCTTATCTACATACTTTTCTTACCCTTCCCATATCTACAATGCTAATGAATAAGACAGGTATTTGGGGGCAGTGTTTTAAAATGGCATATCTGCTTATATCTGTGTAATAGCCATGGTACTCATCCTATTTTTCTCAGGTAAAATGAATTTCAGTGCCAAGCCTTTTATTCTTGAAAATAATCACTTAAGAAATTGTTTTCTTCACCCACATTTTTTTTTTAACCCAGGTCCTTACACATGCTAGGTAAGCACTGAGCTACATCCTCAGGCCTTTTTAGACAGGGCCTTGATAAGTTGTCCAGGATGTTCTCAAAACTGTAATCCTCCTGCCTTAGTCTCCTGAGTAGCTGAAATTATAGGCATGTGCTACCACACCTGGTTCTTTTCACCCACATTCTGTTAAGAGCAATTGATAGTTTGAGAATTGGTTGATCTTTCTATGAACCTTTTGGAGGACCCTTGTCAACTTCTTCCACTGAGCCTGGTAAAATAATAGCAACTGTGTGTGTGTGTGTGTGTGTTTACTTTTTAAAAAGCATATTCCTGGGCTGGTGATGTAGCTCAGTGGTAAAAGCCTTGCCTAGCATGGATGCAAGATCTGAATTCGATCCCACTACTGCAAAAAGAAAAAATAGCATATTAATAATTACTATAGCAATCTCTAGCTCAGAATGGAAAAAACAGGGCTTTACCTAGGTGAATACATATAATAAGTCATGTAAGCATATCTATACTTTAGTGGAGTGCTAAGAAAGTTTGGAAACCATGGCTCAGCATTTCTCAACTAACTAAATTTTGTGGCTCTATCTGTATTCACCCAACAAATTCATTTCAACTATCTATAGCGATGTGAATAGACATGCCTATTCACATTTAATACTTTCCCTCAGAAGGTATCCAAATATATAACCCAAGGCAGGTTGGAAGCCAGATAAAATGGCATGATGTGTAAGAAGAAAATGCCAAATAAGGTTCAACTGGTTACAGTGACGGGAGTGACATTGTCCATGATTAGACAGAGGACTCAAGGCCTAAGAGTAATGTGTCTATTTCTAAAGGAGATAGTTGACACTGGAACAGAGAGAGGAAAGAGAGTTGACTTTTTGGTTTGTATTTTCCAGGTGATTTTTTTTTTTTTTTTTTTTTTTTTTTTTTTTTTTTTAGTGTCACTCACGGTAGAAAACATATTCAGTGTAAGAGGTCCAGATCTTGTCATCTGTTTGGTCATGTGTGACAGTGCAGGTGCCAGTGGAGTTGCATGCTACCATGTGGAAGCCAGCATCAGCTAGTCTGTCAAAGGCTTGTTCCAGAAAAGTGAATTTGAGATAGTATCGAGAAGTGTATCTCTCAGGAGGACGGTCAGGGTCTCTGCTTTCATTCAGAGTATCTCCAAACACTTCTTTGGCCAAGGAGATCTTACCACACACCATGATTCGGGCCACACGGCGGAATTTGGCATCTGTTTGGCTGTCCCGACCCAGAGTATAAGTGCCTCGATAGCCAATAGTGATGAAGCCTGCCTTCTTGAGATGAGAACCAGTACCTGTTGTCAGAGCTAGAGGGTTATCAGGGCCACTAATATGGACAATACTACTTGAAGAGGGATTAAACATGGTGTCAATGCTGGGAGATAGCTCTTCTAGGTCATTTTGGCATAGGTCATTGCCAACTGAGTTGAGCTTATTCATTTTAGGAGCCAACATCTTGACCAGTTCTGGCAACCTGAAGTATTCTGCTTCTCTCTGGAGCCGACCATGCTCTGGAAAGTGGTCAGGAAGCACTACTTGCCGGTCCCTCATGTAGTCTAGCACATAACGAAAGAGAAAACCGTCTCGATCTATGAAAAACCTCCCTTTGTTGTCCTGGGTCAGGGAACAAAGATTCTTTTCACTGAACATTTCCCAGAGCAGGGAACCAGGAATGCTAATCAAAGTAGGATAGCGAGTGATGTACACTTGACCACCGACATTGAGTTCAATAATCTGAGGGAAATGACTGAAATCCTCACTTGGTTTGGTACAACTGGATTTTTCTGGCATGGCCATATTGACCTGCAAAAGAAAACAAATTGGTTTTAAGTAAGGATTTACAGGATGTCCCTATTCTGTTTATAAGCAAAAATTTTTCCACACATACACATTGTACATATCAAGAAACTCAAGCAAAAGCATGACCTTTTACTAATTAACTAAGCTTGAGGATGACAACATAGAAAAAATAGTGCATGATTTAGCTTTGCAATGATTCCTAATGTCCTTCTAAATGCACATGTTTCAGACGATAATAATTCCTCATTTCATGATGGCAGGTTATCACAGTTCATGCAAGGCCCCCTCTCAATGATGCTCATTTAATTCTTTTACTTTATTCTCTTACTCTATTTCCATTTCTGTCACTGCCCCCAACACAGGCAACCATTCTGATAAGTTTAGTATATATCTTTTTGTTTGTATGCATTCTTGCAAAATGGATTTTATGGTTTTAGATATATATATATTATTGTATTATATATTCTGTTCTTTTTTTTCATTATCAGCACCATATTACTCAGATCCCTTTTTGTTTCTATGATTGTATCTAATCCCCTGTTTCTAATTGTGGCACCTGCTTCTAATGTGCACCTACCACATTTTACCATTCACTCTCCCAGTGATTGAAAACCCAGATTACTTTCAACTTCCTGATGTAATGTACATCCTTGTACACGTTCTCTGTGATTTCCAAATCCTGACCTCTTTCCTAAACTTCAGTTCTATATTAGCAACATTTTCTGACTGCCCTGGCAGCACCTTGAATTCAGCATGTTCAAAATCACTCATGTACATCAAAGTGTTTTTTAAAAAGTAAGTTATTATTAATTATTTCTCTTCATGTTTCCAGCCCAAACAGGTCAAATTTTCTGACTTTTCCTCCCATCAGTAGTACCACAATTTTTTCAGTAGTCTGAATTTGAAATTCAGAAACCTCAGACACGCTATTGATTTATTCATTCTTCTCATCCATATTTCTCACTAACCTAGAAATTATTTCTTTATGATATCTCTTGCATACAGTTTATTATTGCTACTTCCTATTCTTATTCTTCACTCATATAAGAATCTACAGTTTGGTCTGTCCATCTCTGGTTGCTACCCAGTCATATTTATTCTCTCCTGCTAACACACAGCCAAACCAAGATACTTAAAATTTTGCTATCAGATTAGTTGTTATCATGTCATATCTGTTTAACAATCTCTGGTGGTTCCATTTTGCCTATACATCAAATTCAAACCCCTTACCTTGGAATTTAAAGCTATCTACAAGAATTCCTAATACTATATAGGACTTACTATGCGCTAGGTATTGTTCTTAGCTGATGAGTTTATCCCTGATTTAAAAAAAAAAAAAAAACCTTGTCCAACATATGTCTAATAAGTAGTTTTGCTGATGTCCAAATTCAAGCAATAGCACACCTGTGTCCATGTTATTAACTACTATGCTATACTGCTCCCTTTTGATCATTATCTGCTAAGACTTTTTTACACATAGAAAATAAAAAGATAAAGGTCATTGATCATTGTCAATGATGTTTGCTTTAAATTTGGGGGGGGGTTGTGAGTTTTTCATTTTGTCTTTTGTCTTTATTCACATCTCCCCCACCCTTGTAAAACCTTATTCCTTCTCCTTGACATCCACCTGTACTTCAAAGACCAATTCAAGTCCCAAATAAGGTCAACCTCCTCCTATTTCTTTATTAAACTTGAAAATCTTGGATTTAAAAAAAAACTCATATGGCTTTCTACTCCTTAACATAACAGTAATAGTAGTAATATATGAGCTGTACTAAAAATAACTAACATTTACGAAGCACTTACTATATACCAGTTCTCTTCTGATCCCTTTTCATGTGATCACTCAATTAATTATTTGTAACAATGCAATGAGGTCAGTTCCACAAACTCATCCACTTTTTCATGTTCACATGCCCCAAACTTATGATTCCTTCTGCTTGAAATGTCTTGTTTTACTCTAACCACCCCAAGCTCCTGGTCCCTCCTTGTGAAATAATATAATATAGTGGCTTTGGGCAGTTCTGAATTGAATCCCAGGTCTGCTACTTACTAGCTGAGTAATTTTGTGTGTGTGTGGGGGGGGTGGGGATTGAACCCAGGGCCTTGTGCATGTGAGGCAAGCATGTGAGGCAAGCATGTGAGGCAAGCACTCATATATCCCCAGCCCCTAGCTGAGTAATTTTAGGTGAACTATTTTTTTTCTCTGAGCCTCAATTTCCTTTCCAGAAAACGGATACAATAAAATACCCTAATTAATAAGATGAGAAAATTATATTTAAGGCAAATAAAGTACTTAACACACCACTTGGCATATCATAAATGCTTAACAGATGGTAGGTTACATTAGTTTCCTTAGCTTGTCTCAGGAAAAGCAATAAAAGATTGCTTTTCATTGAATTGATTATGGCAAAAGAAGTCTCTTAGTGATCCACTGAAATCCTGCTAAAATGAAATATCCTAACTTTTCATCCCATTCTTTTATATTCATTATCACTGCAGTTTATAAGTATCTCTATTGGAGAATTTATCAGCCCATAATAGAACTAGAACTATTTATTTATTTATCTGTTTGGGCCTAAGGCAACAAAGTAATCTCTTTTAAAAGATTTATTTTTTAGTTGTAGGTGGACACAATATCTTTTATTTTATTTTTATGTGGTGCTGAGGATGGAACCCAGTGCCTCATGCATGCTAGGCAAGTGCTCTACCACTGATCTATAGCCCCAGCCCACAAAGTGATCTTTTTTTTTTAAGATGTTGGTAATCCTAGAGACCTTAATTGTCAGAAGCAACTGGGCACATTTTTTAAAATTTATTTTTAAGTTTTAGGTGGACATAATATCTTTATTTTACATTTATGTGGTGCTGAGGATTGAACCCAGTGCCTCATGCATGCTAGGCGAGCACTCTACCACGAAGCCACAACCCCAGCCCCACAAAGTAATCTTAATTTAAACTTCCACATCCCCAGCACTGAGTCTGGTGATTAGCAAGCCTGTGGTAAATAATTAATGAATGATGAGTAAATCACCAACAAACAAATGTAACACTAAATCACACTAAAATGTGACATTATTTTCACAATCCCACAGTAGATGAGTAGAATTCCACTTAGAAGCTGGTGTGGTGGTGCATGCCTATAATCCCAGCAGCTCAGGAGGCTGAGGCAGGAGGATCACAAGTTCAAAGTCAGCCTTAGCAACTTAGCGAGGCACTTAGCAACTCAGTGAGACCCTGTCTCTAAAAAAATATTAAAAAAGGGCTGGGGATGTGGCTCAGTAGTTAAGTACCCCTGGGTTCAATCCTCAGTATCAAAAAAAAAAAAAAGGAAATCCATTTATAGAAATTCATTTTGAATACACATTTAAGAACAAGAAGTGTACATATATTAGATTTTGCAGGTTTCTGAATATAAAAGAGGTCTTATTTATTTCTTCCAAAAACAATGACAAAAGTCCCAAATGCTTTTCCCCATTGTACAATAAAACAGATCATTTTATAGCACAAATAAGCATTTGAAAAACAGTTGTGAAAATTTATTATTTGCTTTTCTTTCTTGTTGCTTTGAAGAGACTTCTGCCCAGGTCAACTAGTAGTTTGAAATCCTATAAGTGAGAGTCACATTCAATTTGAGGAGTCAAGCTGGGTATTAGATTTTGCCTCTTACATTAAGTACAGAATTTTTAGCTGAATTCTAACGACCCAGCCTTTGTTTCTGGAGGAAGAAGTCAGAAGAAGAAAAGTTAAGCCTAGAGCTGTATGGGACTTTTAACTGCTTCCTCTCTTTGGTACAATCACAAATATGTTTTTAAACACAAATATAATTTTTCTTTGAGAAATTTTACACTGAAAGCTAGAATCTGAGAAGAATTTTTTTTTTAAGAAATAAAAATGGAGGTGGTTCCCTCACTAACGAAAAAAGTCTAATTCGAAAGAGCCCCTGGAATATTATCATAACATGAAGTCAAGAAGGGTATACTTCCCAAATAGAAAGATTATTATTTGTTTGCATGTATTTGCAATTTGCATATAAAAATCTTTTAATATTCTTCCTTTTCCTTTCTTAGTATTTTCTGTTCAACTGGTTTTGCTCCCAAGGAAGCAAAAAGCAATTCATTCAAATCTAACCATCCATCAGTTTTTGAAATGCTTGCTTGGCAAATGCTTTTTAAGGAATCTTGAAATGTCTCATTTATTGTCTTGTGTATAAATCAGAGGTTGATAAGGATTTGTGGTTATTTGCCTCAGCAAATCAAAGAAATAAAAGTCTCTGTAAAGGAGGAAGTAAATGAGACAATGTGTAAAGTAATGATTTAAACCAGATGGAAAAAAAAAAAAGTCCTTAAACCCAGCTGTATACTGCAAGCCCAGAAGAACTTAGCTTTACACTTCAATGTTTCAAAGGCACTGAGGAAAGTAGCAAGTTCATCCTTCCCTTTCTACAAATAATCTTCTTAATTGTAGTACTTATAACCAAGATCCACTGTTTCTAAAGGAAAAAAAAATGTCAAATATATGAAAACAAACTATAGTATTATCTCTTCTTAAGATGCCTGATTTCTTCCTGAAAATGTAAAGAGTTTTCTAAGGAAATCAGACAATTTATAGATGACCAACTTCCAATTTTATTAAATCTGAAATCCTTCTGTCCTAATCTCTTCCCCCTCTCTCCCTTTTTTCTCCTCTCCCTCCTCTTCCTTCTTAGCCCTCCGTTCCTCTCTCTCTCCCCTCTCTGACCAGTTTGTCTGAAATATACACTCACTTATAAAATGAATCCACCAATTTTAAATGTGGTTCCCACCTTTTCTGATGCTCCAATTAAGAGATACACAAAATCAGAGAAGATAACAGCTGAACTGGAAGTGTAAACAAAAGGAGAAAACAACTTAAAGAAATAAGAAATAGTTTTTCTTCTACTTGCAGGAAAAAATCTTCAGTAGCATTCCCTTCCTTTTCCAATTAGTTTATACTTATGGCTTTTAGCCCGCTCATAAAAATGAAATGCCAGTACCCAGGTGCTTAAAAACAAACAAAAATTTTACTTTTCAATTAACCAAATGATAAAAGGCAATCTGAGTTTTCAGAATTGCCCTGCAGAAAGAGCCTCCCCTATTTTTGGATCTGTAGCCTGCTTTCCAATCAGCAGGTTTAACATGCAGTCCTCTCTCTGTACAGAGAAAGGACAAACAGAAACATGCGCATCCTCAGCTCAAATGCAGAAGCTCCTGAATTCCAGAAGCAGTTTACTGGAAAGGAAAAACAAGGAGATCAATGGAGTAGTTACCTTGAATCTCTAGTATCTGCGATATTCTTAATCAGTCTCAGTCCCTGTGTGTCTTGCTGCCTTGCCAGCTCAGCTCTGCTTGTGAAATGACTTCCTGCTCGCCTTCCTTTCTCTGGCTGTGCGCTTTGGCGCTTGAGCAGAGTTTTCCCTTTTAATACTAGCAAGGCTGTAGACCCTCCTCCCCTTCTGTGACAAACTCGGTTCCCTCCGCTGCCCGCCTCCCAGATAGAAAACAGCAAGCTCTTCATTCTGCAGTTTGAGGAGAAAGCAAAGGAAAGAGAATAAGATAACCATGGTGGTGATGTTAAAGGAGTCGAATTTGGAGGTAAAAGAGAATTTTTGCTCATCATTTTCTTGGTTCCAGCAAAACAAATAAACATTTAGCACATGCAAATTACCTGAATGTTTTTTTTTTTTTACTAAAGCGTTGGCTGGATTCTAAAATTGAATGTAAAGGTATGATTAACAATTTTATTGTGACAATAACTCAAATAGTCTCTATTGTTCAAATAAATAATTTACTAAGTGTCCTGTGTGCAAGATAATATTAAATGCTGAGGATAAAGAAATAAATTAAACACATTTTTCATTCTTAAGACTTACTCTTTAGTCCAGGAGAACAAACGAATACAAAATGTTAAGTGTCATGGAAATAACTAAGCATACAGTGTTGAAAGGACACAAAGGAAAGACCCCCTAGGCCATCAGGGACTCCTGAAGGGTTGCTGGAGGATGTGACTAAACAATTTTACCAAATAAATAAGAATTAGTAGAAGAAAAGCAGGAAGTGTATTCCAGGCAGAAAGAACAGATCAATGAAGATGGTTGAGGGGGGAAAAAAAAAAACATGTTATCTACAAGGAACTGTATTAAATTTTTTAAATGCTGGAGTCAAGAAAGGCAGGTTATTTAATTCCCAAAACCTAAATTAATTTTCTTCAGATTGTCTACATAGTCCAAGTAAAGAATGAACCTATTATCCTGTATGAAAATCTGTAAAATAAATTATTTCATTTCAGAAGCAATTTCTCTTTTTATCTTCTAATTTAGTCTTTGAAATAAAATGTGACTTTTTCAGCCAGATGTAGTAGCATACACTTTTTAAATCTCAGCTACTCAGAAGGCTGAGGAAGGGGGATCCCAAATTCAAGGCCAGCTTCAGCAATTTAGACAGACCTGGTCTCAAAATAAAAGATAAAAAGGGCCTGAAATGTAACTCAGTGGTAGAGCTCCCCTAGTTTCAATCCCCAGTACTGCAAAAACAAATAAATAATAAAATGAGGATTTTTCAAAAAGGAAGTGGAATGCTGTGATAGCCACGTCTCTCTGAACTTGAAACTTCTGTCAGTCAAATAGATTTCTGAGAGATAGTGTTAGCAATATTATGATTTTAAGAAACAAAATTACATCATTTGCAGGAACGTGAATAGAACTAGAGAACAACAAGCTAAGTGAAACAATCCAGATTATGTTACCTGCATATATAAATATATCTCAACAAATTCCACTATTATGTATAATTATAAGGCACCAATTTTAAAAAGAAGTAACAAATCATCAAAATTGCAGGGAACAAAATTATGCAAAAATCAATTGTATTTCTACACACTGAATAATTTAAAAATGAGCAAAATAATTCTATTTAAAATAGCATCAAAAAGGGAAAACCTGCTATCGGTTCTCCTCACTGTGAGAGTTCTGTTCTTGTTTTATTTTTCAATGAATTCTACTCTTTTTTAAAAAATATATTTTTATTTGTGGATGGACACAATATCTTTATTTTATTTATTTTTATGGGGTGCTGAGGATTGAACCCAGTGCCTCATGTGTGCAAGGCAAGTGCGCTACCACTGAGCCACAACCCCAGCACCTAAATTCTACTCTTACCACTCATAAAAAAAACAGCAAAAAAAATCCCTTAGAAATTAACTTAAACAAGCTGTATTCTTGAAAACTACAAAATGTTGCTGAAACAAATTAAAGACACAAATAGAAAGATATCCTATGCTCATGTCTTTAAAAACCTAATATCATTAAGCTGTCAATAATATCAAAAGTGATCTACAGATTCAATGGAATCCTATTAAAATCCCAGGGGCAGTTTTTGTAGAAATAGATTAATCCATTGTATAATTCATATGGGACTCCAAATAACCAAAACAATCTTGAAAAAGAACAAAATTAGACATCTCTACTTCCTGATTTCAAAGCTTATTACAAGGCTAAGTAATCAAAACAGTGTGATACTGGCATTAAGATAGATATACAGACCAATAGATTAGAAAATCCAGACATAAACTCTTGCATAAACAGGCTCCGTGTTGCAAGCCTGTAATCCCAGTGGCTAGGAGGTGAGGCCCTAAGCAACTCAGAGAGATCCTGTCAATATTTGTGCACCTATGTTCACTGCAGCATTATAGCATTATTCATAATAGCCAAAGGTGGAAGCAACACAGTATTTTCAAATGGATGAAGAAATAATCAAAATGTGATTATATATTTAGTTTTTTCTTTAGTATATTGTTCTCCCTTTTATTTATTTATTTTTTTCATTATGCTGACTTTTTCCTTGATATCTTTTCTTTTTTTTAAAGAGAGAGTGAGAGAGGAGAGAGAGAGAGAGAATTCTTTAATATTTATTTTTTAGTTCTCGGCAGACACAACATCCCCGTTGGTGTGGGGTGCTGAGGATCGAACCCGGGCCGCACGCATGCCAGGCGAGCGCGCTACCGCTTGAGCCACATCCCCAGCCCTTGATATCTTTTTTTGTGTATATGAGGTGCTGGGGATTGAACCCAGGGCCTTGTGCATGCAAGGCAAGCACTCTACCAACTGAGCTATATCCCCACCCTGATACCTTTTTTAAAAAAAATTAGAGCTTTTCAGTTATACATACAAGTTGGGTTCATCCCAACAAGCACACACCTGCATGGAATTTGATCTTATTTCATGATCCCTCCATTTTCTGTCCCTCTTTCTCCTCTTCCATTCTTCTTCCTGTACTCTACTAGACTTCCTTTCACTCATCTATTTATTTATATTTGATTAGTTCTTTTTACTTATGCACAAAGGTGAAATTCCCTGTGATATATTTATATATGCACATAACATGATTTTAAAAAGAAATAATTCTGCATTGCCTCCCCTTACCCATCCCTCCATTCTGTCTCTCCATTTCCTTCTTCTGTATTATATTTAGTTTTGAAAAGGAAGGAAATTCTGAGATATGATACAAATAATGAATGAATCTTGAGGATATTATGCTAACTGAAATAGTCCAGACATGAAAAGACAAATACCATTATGATTCTACTAATATGGATTACCTACAAAAGTCAACTTTCTTTGTGTGGCATAGGGGACTGAACCCATCACCTTGCAATATACTAGGCAAGCACTCAACCACTGAAACAAATCCCTAGCACAGCAGTCAAACTTTTTGACTGCTCAGTAGAATGTTGGTTGCTCAGGCCTGGGAAGAAGGGATGGAGACAAGAATGAGGAGTATGCACTTAATGGGCATAAAGTTTCCGTTTTACAAGATTAAAAGTTCAGAGACTAGGGTTGTAGCTCATGCATACAGTGCCTGCTTACTATTCATGAGGCCCTGTATTCAAATCCAAGCACTAAAAGAAGTTCTGGACATGGATGCACAACTGTGTAGATACTAGTGAAATGTACACTTGAAAACAGTTAAGATGGTAAATTTTATAATGTGTATTCCACCACAGTAAAATAAAACAAAAAGGAATGAAGTGCTGATACATCATGATATCTGGATCTTCATAACATCATGAGCCTTGTATATATTATATTAGACCATATATTGTGTGATTCTATTTATATGAAAAATTCAGAGTGGACAAATCAATAGAGAAAGCAAGCCTATTAGTATTGCCAGGGCCTGGGTCTCTTGGGGTATTGTGAGTGGTTGATTACATAGTAATTTTTTTGGCAATCACCTTTTTTTTCTTTATTGGTGGTGACGAGGATTCTCTAGGATTAAATAGTGGTGATGGATACACAAACTGGTAAATATACTTTAAAATGCTCAGTTGTTCAGGATGTGAGGGAAAGGGAACCTTTGTACAGTGCTGGTGGTAATATAAATTAGTACAGCCCCTATGGCAATCAGTACAGAGGTTACTCAAAAAACTTAAAAATGGCAGGGTAGTGCATTGCCTGTGATCCCAGAAGCTTGAGAGCCTGAGGCAGGAGGATTGGGAGTTCACAGTCAGCCTCCACAATTTAGCAAGTCTCTAAGCAACTTAGTGAGACCCTGTCTCAAAATAAAATATAAAAAGGGCTGGTGTGTGCTTGTTGGGATGAACCCAACTTTATGTATAACTGAAAAGCTCTAATTTAAAACAAGGTATCAGGGTGGGGATATAGCTCAGTTGGTAGAGTGCTTGCCTTGCATGCACAGCTCAGAGGCAGAGTGCTTGCCTTGTATGTGTGAAGCACTGGGTTTAATTCTCAGCACAGCATAAAAAATAAACAAATAAAATAAAGGCATGCTGTCTATCTATAAATAAATAAATGGACTGGGGATGTGAGCTGGGGTTGTGGCTCAGTGGTAGAGCTCTTGCCTCACGTGTGTGAGGCACTGAATTTGATCATCAGCACCGAATAAAAATAAATAAATAAAGGTATTGTGCCCATCCACAACTAAAAAATATTTTTTAAAAAGGGCTGGGGATGTGGCTCAGTGGTTAAGTGCCCCTGGGTTCAATTCTTGATATCAATACACACACATACACAAATACACAAAACAACAAAAACCCCACCTAAAAAATGGCTGGTGGTACATGCCTGTAATCCCAGTGACTGGGCAGGAGAACCTCAAGTTTGAGGCCAGACTCAGCAACTTTGTGAGACTCACTAAACACCTTATGAGACTCTGTATCAAAATAAAAGATACTGGGGATCTGGGGATATTAGCTCAGTTGGTAGAGTGCTTGCCTCACATGCACAATGCCCTGAGTTCAATCCCCAGCACCACACAAAAAAAGGGGCGGGGGCTGGGGATTGAGCTCAGTACTAAAGTGACCCTTTGTTCAATTTCCAGTACCAGAGACAAAACAACAACCACAAACCAACTATAAATGGAACTATCACGTGATACTGTTATACCATCCTGAGCATCTACCCAAAAGAATTAGAGACAGCATGCTTTGGAGATACATGCACTCCCACATTTACAATAGTACAATTCATAATAGCCAAGTTATGGAACAAGGGTAGGTGTTCATCAGCAGATATGAATAAGGAAAATGTGGTGTATATACACAACGGAGTTTTACTCAGCCATAAAGAAGGATAAAATTATGTCATTTTCAGGAAAATTTGGATGGAATTATGTTCAGTGAAATAAGTCATTCAGAAAGATAAGTGCCATGTTTTCTTTCATATGTGGAAGCTAGACAGAAAAAAAGGGGAAAATGGGAGCCCATGAAATTAGATCCTCAATAGGGTAAATAAGGAGGTCGGGGGAGGGATGGGCAAGGGGAGGTATTGGAGAGTTAAATTGATCAAATGATGTTTCATGTATGAATTGAATATGTCACAATGAAACCCACTATTCTGTATAATCAATATGCAACAGTTAAAAATTTTAAAAAGAAAATATTCAAAGAAATGAAAAATTAATAAAATACTCAGTTGTGTACTATAATAAAGATGAAATTTATGGTACATAAATTGATTTTCAGTAAAAAAAAAAACCTGGAAATAACCTAAATGTCCACAGATGTCCATGGAAAATTAAATTTAAAAATATGATAAATTCACACAATGGGATCATATATAGCCATTAAAGAAATATTGAGAAGTGAGGAAAAAATGCCAAGCTATTTCATTAAGTTAAAAACAACATTTGTTATGATTTGAGAAATAAAAAGCAATACATATACAGGTAGATGAAGTTCGCATTAATGTGTATGTGCATGCACACATATACCCCTCATACTTTTATTTTTAAAAAGCAATCATAATGATCAGCTTTAGAGATTTATTTTTTCCTAAACTTATATCTTTTATTTATTTATTTTCTTGAATGTTTTTACAGGTTATCCAGGCAGAGAAACATGGGCCTTTTGTTATCTTTTTTGTATATCTTTGTATTCTCAAATATTCCTAGTGAAATTTGGTTTAATAAAATAAAACAAAAATTGTATACAGTCTTCCTCCAAAGCATTCTTATTTTTCATTTTAGAAAAATTTTACAGGAACTTGATGATTCTTGTCCTTAAATTTGTACTTAAAATCAATGAACAGAAACAGAAATCTTTTATATATAAGAGAAAACTCCATTCACTTGAAATAAAAAGCTAATTTTCAAAATAAATCATAGTGAATTAGCCAATTTCTCATTTTAAAAAATATTAAATGAAAACAGGTGACTATTACCCAGAAGTGAGTTTAGTTTTGCTCTTTGTTGTCATCCTTTGAGCACCATAAATTATGAAAGGAATTTGGGTCCATACCATTTCTCACATCTGGCATGACATTTCTTCAATCTAACAGTGCCTCTTCTGGTCCCATGATTCACATTCATTTGTTCACTGATGTTGGAAGAAAGCTTAACTTGGAGAAGATGATGGGAAAATATTCATTTTGAAATGTGGAAGGAAAAGGCTTTAGTTCACCTTTCTTTTTTTAATATTTATTTTTTTAGTTGTAGTTGGACACAATACCTTTATTCCATTAATTTCTTTATATGTGGTACTAAGGATCGAACCCAGGGCCCCGCACATGCTAGGTGAGCGCTCTACTTCTAAGCCACAATCCCAGCCCTCAACTTTCTTTTTTAAAAAAAATTTTTTTGGTTGCAGATGGAGGCAATATCTTTCTCTCTCCCTCCCTCCCTCCCTCCCTCTTTCTTTCTCTCTCTTTCTTTCTTTCTTTCGTGCTGCCCCAGCCCTTTAGTACACCTTTCTAATATAACAGAAAGAAACAAGTTAAAAAATAGTTGTGAGTGGGGGCTGGAGTTATGGCTCAGCGGTAGAATGCTCGCCTAGCACATGTGAGGCCCTGGGTTTGATCCTCATCATCACATAAAAATAAATAAAATAAAGGTATTGTGTCCAACTGCATCTAAAAAATAAAAAAAAAAAGTTGTGAGTATGATGATTATTACCAGAAGCTGGGTGGGATGAAGACTTGAGTTTAATAAGTATGAAAAAGTTCTGGGGATTGGTCATACAATCATATGAATGTACATAACATTACTAACCTGTATATTCAGAAATGGTTAAAATACTAAAATTTTTGCTAAGAACATTTTACCACAATAAAAATAATTACATAAATCTAGTTGCAGTGTAAATAGTCCAGGTTAGTGGCAACAGATTTGAGACCATTTTTACCTCAAGTCAAATGTTTATCATAAATCAGACACAGTGGATTTGATATAAACTTTAATTCCTGTCACTTCCCACAGCGAGCACATGTCTCTTAATTTACTAAAACCATAGCTGTAGAACAACTTAATTTCAACTTTTAATATCATTGGTTTTGCATATTTAGAGATCGATGCAAAAATATTGTGAAAATGTTCTTCAAAAAACAAAGACTACATAATTTCATTTTTACAAATACAACTAAGTGGAGAGCATCAAATTTCCTGAGATAAGAATTAGAAAAGGAACAGATGTGGAGGATTAGAGATAGACTAATTATTCCCAAGGTGGGGCTTGTCCTTCCAGAAGAAATTTGCTAACTTCTGAAGATACTTTTGGTCATCACAACTGGGAGGTGTAGGGAAAGAAACTAGCATATGGTATGGGTAGAGCCTTGGTTTAGGATACTGCTAACCATCTTACAATGCACTGGACAGGTCACCATTAGAAAGAATGATCTATTCTCAAATGTCAATAGCACCAAGATTGAGAATTCCTGAATTTGAGTTCTTTTCTCTAACTTTGGCCACTCTTACTAAACCTTTGCTACAGCCTTCTCTTCTTCTGTCTGTCATTAGCTATTCAAGATTCTGTTTTTCAAATAAATGAAAAGAAGAGGGATGGAAAGTTTCATCAAAATAGAAGACCAGTGGAGTAGAGGAAGGGGTTTGAGGTTGGGGGGTGAGGGATGGGATAAGGGAAGAACAGTGGAATGAATCTGACCTAATTTTCCTGTGTACATATATGAATACACCACAGTGAATTTCCCCATTGTGTATATTCACAAGGCACTACTTTAAAAACAACATAAATAGCAGAAAGATCAGTAGAGTGGAGGAAAGGGAACAGGTGGGGGGAAGAGGAGAAGGAAAGGGGAAGTACTAAGGACTGAATTAGAGCAAATTATATTCTATGCTTTGATAATTATATCAAAATGAATCCTAATGTTATGTATAACTAAAAAGTGTCAATAAAATTTTTGGAAAAAAAGGATTCTGTTTTAGCCCATTTCTCTTTTCTCTTAGGGATATCATCCATAACCATGACTTCAACTACCACCTCTACATTGCTGACTCCCATAACATTATGTGTTGTACCAACTATTCTTCTAGCAATCACTATCTCAGTATTCCTTCACATCTTTTCATTAGGCTACTGCTATACCTGATTTTCGTGTCTTTATTAGTAGCATCTGATACAAAACAATAGGGTTAATTATTTCCCAAACATTTACTGAGTACCTAATTTGTGTAAAGGGCTGTGGTGGGTACTCGGATGATGGTAGCAATGATGGAAATGGGAGGTAGTTATGATAGTGAGTGATTTTAATGTATAGTCCCTAATTATGGCAACAGATTTGCAAGAAGAGAATATTATGCTCTGGAAACCAAAACTTGAAGAATTTAATTAATTACTTAAAGACCACAGAGCTTGTAAATGGCACAATTTCATTTCCAGTTCTCTTTTGATATTGAGTATTGAAATCTGTCATTTAAAAACATCAAAGGTGGTGCTGGAAAAGTATGGTCTAAAAAAGTGGACTCGGAACTGGGCTATTTGAATGATGAGGTCTAAGTCCAGAAGCCTTTTCTTTTAAGACACACTGTACCTTCTTGTAGTTAAGACTTATCATATATATGGCGCACCACCTATAGTAAGACAGTCATTATTTTCCAGGCTTTAAGAAAGAAAAAATATTGCCAATTAAAGTATGGAATGCTATCAATTGTCAAGTCTCAAGAGAGTTCCTAGATATTGAAACGTGGAAAACAATATAGTAAGCCTTCAAAGATTACACATTTGTTAAAATATAAAGAAAAAGCGATTTGGGATTCTGTGATATGGTGACTTCATTTTATATACCCATTTTCCATGATCAATGTGCTGTTTTGCACTCTAGTCAACCAGTCAACATGTATGTACACTGCTTTTTAAATGGTTGTAATTTTTTGGCTCTGTGATGTGCATCCGCAGCTGGACTGTAAAGCTTTAAAGTAAATCTGCGTGAAGCTCCCACACACAGACATCGATAAACCATGCAGAATTTTCCACTTAGAGGCAAATTTGAGCTTCTCGCATAGATTGTATAGTTACATCTGGAGGCGCTAGGGTAAAACATTATATTAAAAAATACGCAGTTTTTTAAGTCTCTTCCTGGTAGAAACGTTAAAGTGGGGTGGGGTACGTAGCGGGGTGGAGGTGCGGAGGCGGAGAAGGGATATACGTCTCAGGATACAGGAAATACGGTAAGAGGAAAAACCGGGAGGAAGCCAGCTGGTTCCTGAAGGGGATCCGCCGCCATCTCAGGTCTCTCAGCTTTGCCTGGGCCCATCGGAGAAAACTGTCGCTCGGGTCCTATAACACTTATGGGGGACCAACCTTGTGCCTCCGGGAGATCCACACTCCCACCCGGGAACACGCGGGAAGCCAAGCCTCCCAAAAAGCGCTGCCTTCTTGCTCCGCGGTGGGATTATCCGGAAGGAACTCCCAACGGCGGTAGTACCGATCTTCCCTCCGCACCTCCTCCCGCATCTGCCGGCCTGAAGTCGCACCCTCTTCCTCCGGAGAAGTAGTGAGATATACATTTCCCACCCGAAACCAGGTCAGAGTCTTTCGTTTTCATCTGGGTCACCCAGGCTCTCCGAAGCTTAATTACGTATTTCCACGTTCTTTCCGCAATTTCCAAATAGAAGAAAGAACATGCAGGCACTCAAAAGCCCTTTCACAAGATATGTTTGTATGAAGTGATGGATATTTGATGGCATTTAGTAGATATTTTTAATATTTTATTTATTTATTTAAGTTTTAGATGGACACAACATGTTTAACTTTATTTATTTATTTTTAATGTGGTGCTGAGGATCGAACCCACGGCCTCATGCTTGCGAGGGAAGCGCTCTACCATTGAACTACAACCCCAGTCCTATTTTTAATATTTTAGATGTGATAATTGTAATGTTTTAAAGAAATAGACTTGAATATTTTGATTTGCTTGAAAGTAATTCAGTGGGGTTAAGGTGTGGGGGCGGAGGATGAACAAAATTTTCGTGAGTTGATAAATTAAGCAGGATGATGTCTATGTGGGGATTTGTTATACTGCTGTCTCTGTTTATGTATGCTTTTTCAAAATTTTCCGTTTAAAAAGAACCTAGTTCAAAATAAAATAACAAGACTGTATTGAAGGCCTAATGCCTATGCCCAGCACTGTGCTAAAAAGAGGGGATTGTAAGGTGAGCCTTCAGAAGTATGTCTTTCTGTGTGTAAGGTAAGAGAGTTTAATAAGGAAAAAAAAGTCACAGTATGATGTACAAACCCAAGTGCCATAATGTTTGCTTGTTCGAGATATTCAGGAAGTATGGAGGATGGGTCAAGTCAATCTTTCTGGTAGTAATAGTGAGCCATCAAAGAGGAAGGGTGAGCTTTGGGTGGGCCTTAAAGGGTGAGTGACATCTGCCATGTGAAGGGAGATAGAATGCGTTTTAGGCCTAGGGTTTCCAGAACAAAAGCCTCAAGGTATGCTTGTTCTGGGAACAGCTTGGCTGTAATTGTGACTCTAAGAAGGACTAGCAGGTGAAGACAGAGTGCCCTAGGGCCTTGAACATGCTAAGGAAATAAGTATGTTTATTCCATAAACAGTGGAAACCACAGAATATTTTCAAGAAAGTGTTATGATTTGTATTTTAGGAATTTAGTTCTTACTTTCAGAAAAGCAGTCTCCTATTTAAATGAGTTTTGTAGAATAAAAAATATAAAACCAATTTTGACCCAAGTCTCAGAGGTCCTTATAATCCAAAGGAGAGAGGCATCATTCCTCATCTATACAGTAAACCTTTGTGGAACATTTGCATTGCATAGGTATTGTGCTGGGAATTTATTTATTTATTATTTATTTTATAGTTGGACACAATACCTTTATTTCACTCATTTATTTTTTTACGTGGTGCTGAGGATCGAACCCAGGGTCTCCTCGTGTGCAACAAACACTGTACCGCTGAGCCACAACCCCAGCCCTGTGCTGGGAATTTTAAGAGGATGGATGACCAAGGCATAATGGCTGGTGCATAGCTGGAGTGAAACAAGATAAATTTGAGTAAATAAGTCAATGAATAAGGGGATAACTGACAACCATGGAGGCTCTAGACATGAGGTGTGGTTGTAGAGCATAGAAAAGAATGAGCTCTGTTTCACTTTTGACATCATATGATGTCATTCCATAGAGTTTTACTTCCTTCATTTTCACCTCAGTCCAGAGGGGTAATGAGGTACCATAGAATAGGCTATAGGGAGAGCAGTGCTCAGCTAGAAAACAAAGGAAGATGTGTAGACAAGAAGTTCAGGAGCTACATAATTTCTCCTTAGTGATTCAAATTATTGAAAATTATAATAATAGTATTTGCTGAAGTTTTTAATGGGCCATAAATAAGGGCTTTGCATATTTTAATTTGTTTAATCACAAGAACTCCACTAAGGAGATTTGTATAGGTCAAAGGAAGTTTGTAACTTGCCAGAAGTTATATAGCACTAAGTAGCTGAGCTGGGATTTGAACTCGGAATGTTTGGTTAGTCTGTGCCCTAAACTGCTGTGCAATATATGCCTTCTGATACTCAGCAGAGAAACTGTTTTGTAGGAATATATCATTGAAATGTGGCCACAATGAAACTTAAGAATCGAGGAGGCTACAGAAAAAAAGAGGTGGACAGTAATTGAAGTGATTTCACCTTAATTTTACTATTTTTCAGTCTTTGAAGGATTGCAGTATGACTCCATTTCCTTGGTGCATTCGTAAAATAGTTCACCCAATGAAGACAATGAAGATTATTTACACTGCTACCCTGCTTTTTCTGATGTTCTGCACCTGGCAGTTGTGATTTTTAAGGTAATCTCTTTACTAAAAATTTATTAAGTAAAGGAGGAAAAAGAGTTGATTTTGACACATTAAAAATAACTACCCACCTGGGTGTGGCACATACTTGTAATCTCAGTGGTTTGGAAGGCTGAGGCAGGAGGATTGAAAATTCAAAGTAAGTCTCAGCAACTCAGCAAGGCCCTAAGCAACTTAGTGAGACCCTATCTCTAAATAAAATATAAAAAGGGGCTGGGGATGTGGTTCAGTGGTTAGGTGCCCCTGGGTTCAATCCCCAGTACTAAAAAACGAAAACCAGCCAAGTGAAAACCAAAAAGCTGGCTCCAATGATAAAATTTAAACCATTTCTACATTATATGAAGCGATATACACCTAATAATAATAATGTAGTCTGCAAGGTTTTTTTTCTTTTAGTTTTACTCCTAATTATAAGTTTCTGTTGTTGCTGCAAAATGAATATTTTAACCATATTTTAAAATTTGTTATAAATGGGAACATGATTGATATTTTCATATATTGATTTTATATGCTGAAGCTTTTCTGAGTTGTATTTATACTAATTATTTATAGAGTTTTAGATTGTCTTTTAACTATAATGTGAATAATGGCAGTTTCTTCCATTCCATTTTTTTTAGCTTGATTTACTATGCTAGCCAGGATCTTTAATACAAGGAAAAATAAAAGCAGTGTAGAGTTTTGTTGCCTTGGTCTTGAGAATTTTATGAAAGTTTCACCCTTTTCAGTAGATTTTCTTTTTTGTGTTAAGAAAGTTTCTATTCCTAGCTTACTAAGAGTTTTAATTATGAATGGTTATGGAGTTTTTAGCCATGTGCTTTGTCTGTATCTACTTCCATAATTATGTTTTTTCCTCCATCAATATGATCATGTAATATTGTGATAAATTACAATAATCAATTTTCTCATGTATTTCCTGCTTTTGGTTAAAACAATACTCACCATTGAGTATTTTGTTTTCTATTTTAATAATTTTTGCTTTTTATATTTCTCTTCTAGTTTCTTTTTATTTGTTCTTTCTTTAATTTAAAAAGTTTGACCTATAGCTCATTAATTTTCTCTTAATTTCTAAAATAAGAAGTTAGGACTTTAAATTTTCGTCTACCACTTTAGAAGAATTTCATGTTAACTATGTGTAGTATTTTTAATCATTCAATATTTGTTACCTTCTACGTTCTCTAATGATTTCTTCTTTGACCTATAAGGTATTTTTTAAAAATTTCTAAACATAGGCTCCTTTTAATAAATTTTATTAATGATTTAAAGAAATCATTAAACTCAATTTTTTCTGCTTTAAAATGTTTTTTTAATGTTGATTACAATAACAAAGTATATACTGGCTGCTTATCCAATAGAATTTGTCAGTATATAACTTTTATTTTCATTAAGTACATAGAAAAAGCATGAGCATGATATTTACTAATGGCATTATTGCTGATTTTGATGCTTGTGTTTTAAACTTTTTATTTTGATTTAATTCCACACTTTAAAAACTATGAGAGGGCTGAGAATGTAGCTCAGTGGTAGAGTGCTTGTGTAACATGTGTGAGGCTCTAAATTCAATCCCTAGCCCAGCAAAAAAAAAATAAATAAAGCCTCTGAGAATATTACAGACGGTGGGTATGGTGGCACATACTTAGAATCCCATCAACTGGGAAGGCTAAGGCAGGACGGTTTCAAGTTTAAAACTGGTCTTATCAGTTTAGTGAGACTCTCAGCAAACTTAGTGAGATGAGACCCTGTCTTAAAACAAAAAAAAAATAAGGAGGACTGGGGATATAGCTCAGTGGTAAAGAGCCCCTGGGTTCAAGAGAATATTCCAAAGAACTCCCATAGATACCCTTTACCCAGGTTCACCAATTAACATTTTGCCACATTTGCTTTATCATTATTTTTCTCTCCCTCATTCCCTCTCCCATTTTCATAGTAAGTTGCAGATATCCTTCCCCTTTACCTGTTAGTACTTCATTATGTGTTTTCTCAGAATGATGACTTTCTTATATGTAACCTTGGTACATGTGTCAAAAACAAGAAATTTTACATTGTTCCAGTATTATTATCTATGTCATACTTTAATTTTACAATTATTCAAAAAATGTCTTTTATAACTATTTTCTTTTCTTGGTAGAAGTTGCAATCTAGATGACAATATCGTATTTAGTTTTTATCTTTCCAGTTCTTAATCTGGAATAGTCCTTCAATTTTTTTTTTCTTTCATGATACTGGCAATTTTTAAAATACAGGACAATCATTTGGTAGAATGTTCTTCAATTTAAGTTTGTTACATATTATTATATCTGGCTTCTTATCCCAATATAATTTGTTAATATATAACTTTTATTTTCCTTAAGTACATAGAAAAAGCATGGGTATGGTATTTATTGACGGCATTATTGCTGATTTTGATTCTTATGTTTTAAACTTTTTGATTGAATTTAACAGTTTAAAAACTTGTGAGAGATCTGAGGATGTAGATCAGTGGTAGATGAATAATATAGACATAATATTTAATATGTAATCTATTTAATATAGTAATATTAATAATATGATAATAATCATTGTTGGAAGGATACTACAGAAGTAATATTGTGTTGTTCTCAGGCCATCATATTGGTGGCATATGATGCTGGTGTGACCCCTTAGGAGTAATATTAACTTTGATTATTTAAGGTGTTGGGTGTTTTCCAGATTAATCCACTCTAAAGTTGCCATTTTTCTTTTTGTAGTTAGTAATTTTGCTGGGAATACTTTGAGACTGTGTGAATATCCTGTTCCTCATCAAACTATTTTCCACTAGCTTTTGCATCCATTGCTAATTCTTGACTGAATTAGTTATTACCAAGATGACTACAAAAATGATAATTTTCAAACTCCATCTTTTTTACTACATTACTAGTTTAAATACTACTTCAAGGAAAAGCTTTTTTCTCCATGTATTTATTCATTTCTTTGAGCACAGATATTTAGTTTATTTCTCAAATAGGATGTTGCTATCATTATTTACTTTAATGCTCAATTGCCCAAATTAAGTCATTGACTGCCCATTCAAATTGTTTCCTCTGTCCTTTTGACATGTCCTATCATTTCATAGATATTTTAACTTACTTTAACATTTCTTTTCTTCCTTACTTTCAGGCTCATCTTGTATTTTCTACTCCATTGACCATTTCTCTATGGGACTCTGGTACTAAGAGATGGTATTTAGAAACTGAGGCATGGGTATATGGATCTTTTTATCTTAACATTTTGTTATTGTTTCTCATTTTAATTTCACTGAGTACAAACATTATTTAGTATTTGTTGAAATGTTTGCCTTATGTCCTTGAGAACATGATCAGTTGTTTCATGTGTACCTGAAAATATTTTGTATATTCTGTTATATGTAGGGTTATATAAATATTCATTAAACTTGTTAATTGTGTTGTTTAAATCTATATCTCTACTAATTTTTTGTGCTAAATCTATCAGTTATCAAGAGAGGTAGATTTAAAATCTCCCACTGTGATTGTGAATTTGTCAACTTCTTGTAGTTCTGTCAATTTTTGTTTTGTGGAATTAAGGCTTTGTTGTTATGTGCATACAAGTCTAGAATAGACAAATATTTATTTTTAAGTGATGCTTTTATCTTCTTGCATTTAAAATCCAGTTTGTTTGCTACTAATATACTTTCACCAGCTTTCCTTTGATTGGTTGCTTCTTTTTCAGTTCTCTTACTTACTTACTTTTTTATCTTTCTTGTATTTTTCAGAAAATGTTCTGCCAAAAATGTCAATGCATTGCTTTGTTTCTAAATTTACTAGTAAGATTTATAATTATCATTAAGGTTAAGTTTATGTATCCAAATAATACTTTTCTTCACTAATTTTTTACTTTATAAAATTTCAACCCAATGGAAAAGTGGAAAGATATCATCAATGTAGATTCATCAGTTACTTGCTTTTTGCTGTATGGGTTTTCTCTTTCTGATTATACACACACACTTTTTTGCTGAACCCTTTGGAAGTAACTTGCAGTTATCATGACACTTATCCCTAAATACTTCATCATGTCTCTTATAAAAACATGCATTTCTGTTATTGCACCTGAAGAAATTTAACACTGATACAATGCTACTGTCTAATACATTGTCCACGCCAAATTTTCTTAGTAATATTTTTATAGCTTTTCATTTGTTCTGATCTAGTCAAGGATCATACATTTTGTTTAGTTATTGTGATTGTTGAGTCTTTTTAAATCTAGAATAGCATTCTTCAATGTTTTGCTTTTAATTTTTCATGATATTGGCATTTCTGATGAGTCCAGGCAGTTGTCCTATATATGTCCACAATATGAACTTGTCTGATTGATTTATTATCACAACATCAATTTAAACATTTCTTTTTTTTTTTTTGATTCTGGGGATTGAACCCAGGGGTGCTTAACCACTAAGCCACATCCCCAGTCCTTTTTAATATTTTATTTAGAGACAGGGTTTCACTGAGTTGTTTAGGGCCTCACTGAATTTCTGAGGCTGGCTTTGAACTCGTGATTTTCTAATCTACTTACACTATTTTTTTTTTCCTGTGGTGCTGGGGATTGAACCCAGGACCTTGTGCAGGCAAGGTAAGCACTCTATTGACTGAGCTATATCTCCAGCCCATAGGTTGATAATTTTTAAGAGGCAAGTATGATCAAGTTCCTTTCCTAGTAATTTTGCTTCTTTGACCTGCTGGCATATCATTTTAATTCCTCCCATATTTTCTTGTATGTATTCTGTATTAGTTTTCTATTGCTATTATATCACGTTTATCACAAATTTTGGAGCTCAAAACAGTACATTTATTATCTTATAATAGGTGAGAAGTCTGGTGTAAGTTTAATCAGAATGAAGTCAAGGTGTTGACCAGTTGTGTTCCTTTCTGGAAGCTCTAGGGGAGAATCTGTATCCTGCCTATTCAGTTGTTGGCAGATCCCAGTTCCTTGCAACTATAGATCCGGATGCTGTTTCTTTGCTGGTTGTCAGCTGAGGGCTGTTCCTGTCTTCTAGAGGCCACCTGCATTCCTTGGTTTATGGACCCTTTTCACCATCTTCAAAGCCAACTATAACAGGTTGAGTCCCTCTCACGCTTAGACTTTCTCCATTTTCTTCTTTCATCATCTGTCTCTGACTCAGGTAGGAAAAGGTCATTTGTACTCATGGAATTAGATCACACCACCTATATAATCTAGAATAATCTCTAAAAAAATCCTTAACCTAATCACATCAACAAAGTTGCTTTTCCCTCTTAAAACAACATAGTCATAGTTTCTGGGAATTATGATGTGGACATCTTTGGGTAGCCAGTATTCTGTCTACCATGGATTCCATTATAGCAGCTAGCCATAACCTAACACCCAGTGTTTGAGCCATCCATTCTTTCATTCAATCAACAAAAAATATGAAAGAACATCTATTAAATTGAGTATCTCTTAAATTTCAGGCATTGCTATAGGTTCCAAGGTTCCAAAAATAATGTATTTAATTCTCCCAAGAAGTCCATAAATGGTTCGCTTAAGTTCTGCAGATAGAGATTAGCATAACAATAAGAGTGTGTACAGGGCCATACCACCTAGATTAGAAGTATCCAGGATAGCCTCTTGTGTAGATCAGTTTCTCAGCAGAGTCTAAGAAAGGGGTCTAAGTATTAAATAAGGATAAGTAATGGTAAAGGGGCAAAAAGAACTTTAAGTAGTGAGAATATAATGACCAAATATATAGAGCTCAAGGTAGCCTGTTCTTTTGGTGGGGGAGGGTTGGTAGAGGTGATGGTAGTTAAATCTACTAGTCATGTAGTTTCCTGCAATGTATTGACTTCTGGGCTTTGGTTAGGTGAGTTTGAAATCCATAGAGTAGGCTCTCAGGAAGGGCCCAGGCTGAACTCAGGTGAAGGCTGAAACTGAAGTTCACAAATGGAATTTCTTCTTTTTCAGGGAAGTCTTTAACTCTGTTCTTAAAGCTTACCAACTGATTGAATCAGATCCACCTCGGTTATCTAGGAGAATCTCATTTGAGTCAACTGATATAGATGTTAATCACATCTACAAAATACCTTCACAGCAACACCTAGATCAGTTTGATTGAATAACTGAGAACTCTAGCCAAGCCAGATTGACATGCCAAAACCTGGAATGATTCTCAGGTTTCTGGCATCAGTATCAATTGAAATCACTATCTGAAATACAGAATAGAATAGAAGGAGCAGGTTTTCAATATGGTCGGTAAGATAGCTAGGTTGAAATTCCTGGCAGGCAGGTAAAAGGTCACAAGAAAGGTAAAAGATCAAGAGTTTTGATCATATAAATAGGCTAAGAAGCAGTCAGTATAAAGATGAAAGTTAAAACCAGAAGTGTAAATTAGATACTATAAAAGAAGATATATGCATATAGAACAAAATTATGAGTTATGGAGAAAATTCTGGTGACCACCACCATTTAAAAATTATATAGAAGGTGGGCTTAGTGGTACACGCCTGTAATCCCAGTGGCTTAGAAGGCAGAGGCAAGAGGATCACAAGTTTGAGGCCAGCCTCAGCAACTTAGGGATACCATGTCTGTAAATAAAAAAAAAAATGTGACTCAGTCATTAAGTGCCCCTTGGTCAGTCCCTGGTACCCCCCAAAAATTATATAGAAAAAGATGAATAGATAAAGGAGAAGTAGGATAATGGGAGAACCTGGGAAAGTTTGCTGCCTGAATTAAAAAAAAATGAATAACAGTGTTGTAAATGGTAGATAATCAGTATTAAAGAATATTCATTAATTTGTAAGTTAAATTCATTGGTGAATTAAGCATGAATAATTTCAGTGCTGTTGTGAGAACAGAAGCCAAATTGCAGTGGGTTGAAGAATTATTAGGAGGTGCCAAATTGAGGCTAGGTGGTGTAGATCACTCTTCGGAGAATATTTAGGGGAAAAGGAAAAATAAAAATTGGATGAGATTTAAAAAGTGAATTGGGGCTGTGGTTCTGGCTCAGAAGTAGAGCACTTGCCTAGCCTGTGTGAGGCACTGGGTTCGATCCTTGGCACCACATAAAAATGAATAAATAAAGTTATAAAAAAAGTCTTGTATCTATTTAAAAATTTTTTTAAAAATATGAATTATAACTAAAATAATTAAGAGAATATAAAAATAATGGTAGAAACTTGCTCAGGTTTTTTTGCTGAAAGTAATAAGAGGAAGAGAGTGATGATACAAGAGAAAACTATTCATAACTGAGAAAGAAGAAATAGGCCTGGTTGTTAGAGGGAGATGCAGTTACAAGAGAAGAACTTAATTTCTTCTTTGGATGAGATTAGAGTAATTGTTCTTAACGAATGAAGGTGGTATAATCCTGAGAGGATGGTTTGAAAGTTTGTGAAAGGTGTTCAAGATCATCATAATGATTGGAAGGCTTTCTGGCATATTGTGGGTAGGATCAGATTGCTAAACGGCCTGCAATATGCAAGAGAGCCTGTACAAAGATTTTTCAACATCCCATAAAACCTTTGAATATCCTATTTGATGTTCACGTAGGTGAAAATCCTATTTATATTAAATTAGGCCTTGAATTGAATGTCATCTTATCTACAAACATTTTTAATATACACTGACTTTTCCAGGAGTGCAACTATAATGTAAACCAAAATAAGATCTTACTTTGTTTTGTTCAGTATCTTACCAAGAATGTTGATCATTTTGAAAATCTACCCAAAATGCTGCTCTTGGATATTTAAGACATTAATAACAATACATCTACATCAGTCAGCATTTGTAGCTGCCACATTTTACAGACATTGAATTTATATATTGAAATACATTTTATCTCATTATAAATTATGTCTTTTTCATTTTATAAATATAGATTTTTAAATTATTTTTTGAGTTTTACTTTAATACAGTAAAATAGGCATTAAAATATTTGAAAAAGGGAGTGAGATAGGATTGGAAAACATTGGCCCAGACAAAAGAATGAATGAAAATTCTGGTAAGTTTTAAGTAGAAATGCAGAGATTTATGAGAATGGCTTATATATCAGGCTTTGTGTTAGAGGTTGCTGTAACTAATTCTCAAACCCACCAAATACATTTCAGTCCTAATCGCAATCAACCCTTTTGTAACATTAAAAATTCTCTTCTCTTTTCTATAACGTCTTTCTCTTCTAAGCTCTCTCTTTACATATTTGGCCATTGTTTCTCAATTTTCTTTCCTAAATAATTCTTCTCTGCTTGGATTCTTGGATTTGTAGATCCTGAATCTCCCTGTTTTAATACTTACTTCTGCTTGGCAGTAGCACCCACTGTCTTGAGTTAAATTAAATGTATATATGCAGATAATCCCCAAATTTGTATCTCTAACACAAGACTTTACACCAAGCTTCAGACTCATGTAAATTGCAAACTCTGTACATGCTTCCTCAGCACCTCAATGGAACATGGACAACAAACAGTGAACTCTTCACCATACCAGCAGGACTATACACCTCTTCCTTATTCATGATACTAGGACACATATCATGTTTCTGCTCTTACTGCCACCATTTAATCTGTCATCAGGTTATAATGAATATTCCCTCAAACTTTCTCATAAATTTGTCATTTCTATTCCATTTCCCAAATACTGGATTAGACCCTCACCATTTCTTCCTAAATGTGAATAATAATTTGTTAATTGCTTTCCTGCCTATACTACTGCCTATTGACTCTTGGTGCCACCTCTAGAATGAATTCTTTAAAATAAATAAATATCTAACCCTATAATTTTCCTACTTAAAATACTTTGAAGATTTCCTGTTTTCTTTTTTTAAATATATTTTTTTAATTTTTTAGTTATAGTCAGACACAATACCTTTATTTTATTTATTTATTTTTATGTGGTGCTGAGGATCGAACCCAGGGCCTCACATGTGCTAGGCAAGTGCTCTACTGCTGAGCCACAACCCCAGCCTGAAGATTTCCTGTTTTCTATGAAAAAGTCTTAGTATACTTGAAAAAATTCTTCATGGCACAGCTCAAATTCCATCCCAAATGTATGTAAGCTTTTTAATATGAGTGCCTCTGAGGATATATTGAAGTTACTCTTATTTCATGCTCATTTATTCATAGAGATACCAGTGCCTCACATCTTTACCCACAAGTATACCAAATGCACATAATTATTTAGTCCTCCTTATCTATTATACTTTCAGGAAATTATACCTTGATATCATCCTCTGATTCTAGAATAGCTTCCTCTTTGGTACTTCTGTGCATATTATTTGTACCTGTTTCCACAGAGAAAATAACAAAATGGTGGATGCAAATAATAATAATACCCTAATTCCAACTTGCTAATTGTGGATGTGAAAGAGAAGTAGAATGCTCATAGAACATTGTAGGTTTGTTTCTTCATTTCTGCTTTTTTTTCTTTTTAGTACTGGGGATTGAACTCAGGGATACTCGACCACTGAGTCACATCCCCAGCCCTATTTTGTATTTTATTTAGAGACAAGTTTTCACTGAGTTGCTTAGTGCCTCACCATTGCTAAGGCTGGGTTTGAACTCATGATCCTCCTGTCTCAGCCTCCCATTGGGATTATAGGCGTAAGCCACCACACCTGGCCATTTTTGAATTTTTACCACAGTGGTTGTACATGGGAATGTGTATATCTTTTTTCATAATTGGAAGTGTGCACATAATAGCAGGATCATGGTTCACAATTTCCCTTTCTTATGGGTAGGTCCTACAGGCACACTCTGGGGGGCATCCCATCAACAAGAGCTTTGTGGGTGGTGTGTTCTTTCTCTGAGAAGGAGGCTGCTTGTGTTGCCCTGCAACTCCAAGTGTTGGTTACCACCCTATGAAGGATTCCTGCACTAGATCCTTGAAAACAGCCCAAGTGGAGTGAGGATATATATTCTCCTAGTCCTCCTTCTCTTCCTCGCATACACTCTCCTTTTTGCTTTGCCTCTCACTTCCTACTGTTAGCCAGTTCATGGCTCCTGTTCTGTTGAAGAAAGCAAGTATCCTTTCTCTGCTTGTTTCTTTTGGGAAAATGCACCATGCTAGCTAGCATGATGGGGACACTCCACCCTTTCTTGAAATAAAGCAGAGTTAAGAGTCACCAGTAGAGACTACTTTTTTCCTACAAAAAAATTCATCCATGTTACTTGCAAATGTAGAAAGTCCCTGGACATACTACCAGCAAAAGACCTGAAGGCTTTCAAATTCCTGCCAGGTGTGCCCTGTATCCTTTTCTTGTCTTCCAATCCTGTGCACACAACAGTTTGGAATTGTGTGTACCTGCATACTGTCTCTGCCATTTCCTCATGAACTCTTTGTCATTTCCACATGAACGCTCCCAGACACCCACAGATACACCTGTACGTACATGGGTTTCCCCTCCCACAAACTAAACCATCCCTACTGGCACACCTAAAGACACACTGGGGCATGGCCTGGAACACCCCTTCCCCCTGCTTATATATCTAGACACACACTCCCATCACCCATTTGGTGTCTGAGAAAAGGTCAGGCAACCATTCTCTAGTTGAACCCTGGCTACCATGTGGCAACTCTTGGTCTCTTCTTACAAATGAAAAAAAAGAAAGTTATCAACTAGGCCTAAAGAACGGGTGGAAAAGGTAAAAAGTTAAACAGCACTCGCCCCCCCCCCCCTTCCAGTAAGGACCTTAAGGAGTCCTCTGCTGAGGCCCTGTTGCTTTGATGTGACCATCTCCAGCTCAGGTCAGCCTGCCCAGTCAGACTGGATTCAGTTGTTAGTTTCCTCATCCTAAGGAAGTTCCTCCCTCACAACCTGTGGCTTCAGGTTGCAGTGGCCTTTCCTGCCTGCATTGGCCTAGGCAGCTCAAGTTGCCTTCAGACCTTATCAAGGAATCCAGAACAGTAGGGAAACCTTGAGCCAGGCAGCACTGTGACCAGAACTCGGCACCGTGGGAGCCGGCCTAGCATTTGAATCCTGGAGTGGAGTCACAGTGAGCCCCAGGATGTGTTAATTCTCTTTTCCTTCTTGCAAGCACAGGATTTAAGGAAGATGGAAAAGTGGGCGTGGGCGGGGCCGGGGTGGGGGGGGGGTGGGGAAAGCTGCTGGAACCGGGATTCCTGCAGTGTCTCCAGCATCTGGTTTGTGGTGAGTTGGTTTTGGTTCTGAATTTGGGGAGTGGGTGGGAGAGCTTGGTGGCCAGTTTTTTCTTTCTCCTTCCCCGGGGCTTTAGACTAGGGGCTTTAGACTACTTTTTTTTTTTTGAGATAGAAAGGGCGGGGGGAGCATAATATTTGAAATTTGTGGAGCCATACTGCCATCAAGCGGAACGTGTTTCTGGAAAGGGAGCTACCAGGAACCCTAAAGCTAGATGGACACCAGCAACACGCAGGAGACCAAGAGCTGACCCACCTCCACCGAGGGCGAACTTGCTCTGTGCTCATTCCCAGGAGTAAGGGCGCCCTGGCTCCTCTGCCAAGGAACACACAGGAAGAAAAGGCTGGCAGTGGAAGGCCCGCCATGGCTGCTACAGGCAGTGGTCAGGGACAGCTTAGCGTAAACCACGGGGTCTCCAAAACCTCCAGGTTGCTATGTACCCAGCAAGGAAAGGCGCTTCCTGAAGTCAGTGCAGGCGCACCTGCAACTCCTCAGACGCCAGAGCCCACCGCCAGACTCAAGCTCGCTCAGCAGCCAGCAGCCTCTCCTGGACCTGCCCTAAAATGGCGCTGCAGGAAGCTCCGCCCCCTGGGCTGGTTGGTGCAGCGCTGCTGCCTGCAGGGTCCCAGGGCCCCTGGACCTGCTGCTTTTCCTGGCTACAGCCCTGAGGGCAGGCAGGCTTTCCCCTGTTTTGGACCCCTGGTGGGGAGACCCTTGCTTGGCCAGAGTATGCTTGCTCCCGTCCTGGCTCTAAATGCCCTATCCACACCATTCGGGTGCCAGGCTGTTGGCATAAGGCAAGTGTCCTTTGTGCCTGGGCTTTTCAGAAACTATTTCCCAGAAATGGTACTGTATTAACACAACTAAGTCTCACCTTTCCATACCTCACCTTACCTTCATCTTTGTAACCTGAAGAACACCAAATATGGGACTAAGGTCACTTTCAGCCAGGCTTTCGGCCTGTCACTCTAGGCTATTCTGGGAGTAAACCAGCCTTTCCTCTTTGTTAACTTTGGATTCACCACTAGCTTGGTATGTAGTCTTGGTGGAGTTTCTGTACATGGCCAAACACCTCTTCCATTGGCCTGATCTGTCCTACCTGCATGCACCAAACCCCCTCCACTGGTTCTGCAGGATGTGGAGGTAAGAGAAAATAGACCTACACATTCCCCTAGGAAGCTGCATGTCCCTCCTGTACAGGCACCAGAGTATCTTGTTTGTGTTGCATTTCCCTTCTGGGTAGGAAACTCATTTTGGTCCAGGGACCGTGAGCCTTAAGCCAAGGCTGTCAGGTGCAAGAAGGGCTGCCAAGAATGAATACACCATGCCAGGGAACCTGATGGGACAAGAAGGTCAGAAGGGGCACTCTCCCTGTGCCTCAGTTCACCTTCCTCATAGGACCCCAGGCACTCCTTTGTACTCCTGGGGAGGTTGGACTCCTGGGATGGGTGGCACTTCATGGAAGGCTACCGGTATGCTCAGTACAATGCATTCTTTAACTGGCTGAGATAAAAGCATCCCTGGACACAGGCATGGGTAGCCATGCTGGCCTGCTTCAATTCCACACCAGGAGCAGATACTTAGATTTGTGCTCAGTGGTTCTAGATCTACTCCGATTTATCTTTGGGGTAAGATGTAGGTGGTGGAAGAGGTAGGGTGGTAGGCTAGATACAAGAAGCCCTGTGTCTTTAGAAGTGGTGGTGTTCTAGAGGCCTGTGAGTTATCCCCATTACACAGACCTCTCCTCTTTGAACCTGAGATGTAGGGCCTGCTGATTATTCACCCTGTAAATTAAATGAAAAGAGAAGGTGGTAGATAATAGAGTAGGGATGGGAGTGGGTGGGTGTGTTTATGCAACTATGCCTGTATGCCTCTGTGTGTGTGTGTGTGTGTGTGTGTGTGTGTGTGTGTGTGTGTGTGTGTAGAGGAAGTCAGACCACTAGTTCAAAGATTTTCATATAGATAGGCCACCTCAAGTAGTAGGACATGTATGAAGGGCTGGTTTGAATGACAGGCCCTGATCATCTTGTTCTGAGAGTTCCTTCAACTAACATCAATGCTCAGTTCCTGCAGATAAGTGTGCCTGGTGCATCATTCCCCAGCATGCCCAATATCTGCTCTATTCTTAGAGGTGTAGACCACAGAGGGAAGGCAGTGATCTCAACAAAGTAAGCTAGACATCCCAGAACATTAGAGTGCCCGGAGTATCCTGCAAACACTTCCAAGTGTGTATTCAAATTTTTGTCCATGCTTCTACTCTAAGATGCTGCTGGAACTATAGCAACATTTATATATAGGGAAAGAACCAAAAAGCATCAGCACACATATCTGAAACAGCAGCCACATTTAAACAAGGTTCTGTCAGCTCTCAACTACTGCGGACCTTGTCCTGTTCTATAATAATCAGAAGGCTGCCTCTCATACCTGCTTAGAGAAAAGCTGGGGAGAGAGAAATGCAGGAACCTAAACACACCACTGATGGGATACCCCCTCTCAGGGTCACAGGTCTTTGTTTCACATTGAGCTGCACTTACTTCTCACCCTTGGGGACAGCTAAGCATGTCTATGTCCTCTCTTTATGCATGCACGTTTAAGCTGAGGAGAGCAGGTCCATGTACCCATGCTCCCATACTCAATCATAGGATATTCACCAATGGACCACTTGACTTGTCTGTTCATTCTATTGCCGCCCTTACTTGCCACTGACTGCTTGTTTTCTACTTCAATTTGGGGAAATATGTAGAGTAGACAACAACATCATGGGACAACAGGCCTCTATCTGGACAGGGTTCATACCCTGGTGAACCCAGGGCTGACTACTCAGCCCTGTCTAGTGGCTTTCTTCACCTGTGAAGCCACTGCAAGCCCCTAAGAGTACCACCTGTCCACTTATGACTCAAGGTATTCCAGGTCATTCTGCTGCCTTCTGCTTCACTATATTCTCTCCATTTTCCACTTGTTCCTCCCCAGGCTTTTCCTTCCTGTCACTTCTGATTTTCCAATTATTGCTTTGTAGAGATTAGGTTCTGGCAGGAAGAGGCCATGGGAGAAAGGATCCAGATAGAGAATTGAATGACTTCTGTGGAAATTACAATGACCCTTGTGGAATGGGGGAGGGAGGGCCCTCCTCCCTTCTAGCTGCCCTTGATTACCCTCCAGGAGGATCTTGTACCCCTTGTGTCCAGTTTGTCCCTACTTCATGCCCTCTTGTATTCCTGAGTATAACCATGTCCTTGCCCTGTGGAAGATGCAGGTGCAGTTAAGAGGGTCACTCTTTGGTGTACTGGGCAGCTGGAATGTGCTGATGACTTAGCCAGCTCATGGTTCCCACTGTGTCTTTGCAAAGTTCCTACATGCACACTCATGGGACATCTCATGGACAATAGCATTGCAGGTGATGTGTTTTATTGCTAGCCAGGCCCAGACCAGTGTTCAGTGGAAAAAGGCAAGTGTCCATTCTGTCTTGTTGGATATGGAGGGATGCACCATCCTAGCCCATGTGGTACACTCCACCTTGTCTTGAAATTGAGCAGGGCTGAAGGATACAAGAGGCATCCCTCTTGTCTTGCAAAGAAAAATCCGCCCATATGTTACATGTGAATGATAGAGGACCCTGGACACCCTGCCAGCAAAGACCTCAAGGCTTTGCTCTCCTTGCAAATCTTCTAGTGGAAGCTGGAAAGTTGCAAAGTCTGGCCAGGACTCACCACTCCACTTCAGGGGGTGCACTGTGGCCTTTGCCTCCAGTCCAATCCTATGCATATAACAGTAAGGAATTCAGTTTGTACCTGCATGGTGTCTCTGCCATTTTCCACATGAACTGCCATTTTCCTACATTGTGCTAGGCAAGCCCATACAGACACAGACACGCATGGACAAACTTGCTCACATATGGACTTACCCTCCCATAGACTCGACTGTCCCCACTGGCACACGTACCCAAAGTTGCACAGGAGCCCAGAAATCCAGGGCCTGGTTCGCCTAGTCACACATACACATAAACACACACACACACACACACACACACACTCCCATGACCCAGCTGGTATCTGAAAAATGGTCAAGCCACCACTTTGTGCACCAAGTCTTGGCAACAATGTAACTCATGGGACAACTCTGGCCTCCTTTTACTACACCTAGGCTCAAGGAGCTGGAGTGAAAGGGAAATGTACTCAGTAGTCCTGCTTAACCAGCTACCCTCCAACTGCTCCTAATGGCTGTAGAGACAGAGGGAGTTCTCTCTTGAGAGGGCCTCTTCTGCTGGTCCCATAGTGAATTCTAGTGAAAGCCAGGCCAGCCTGTCCAGTCAGACTGGGGTGAATTGCTAGATACTTCTCCCATGGAAGCTCCTGCCTCCCAACCTGTGGCTGTAGGTTGTAATTGGTCTTTCCTGGTTGCATTGGCTGGACCCCCCTAAGACAGAGTGGTCAATACCTCAATTTCCAAGTCTTGGTGAAAAAAAAAATAAAATAAAATAAACCAGGGTTTTGTTAAAAAAATATGAGCCAGAAAAATGCAAAATAGAGCTGGGGATGTGGCTCAGTGGTTGAGTGCCCCTGAGTTTAATCCCCAGTACCCCAACCACCACCACCAGCACCACCAACATCAAAAAAAATAAATAAATAAATAAAGGCAATTGGTGGGATCTCTATGGTGATGTTCTTTATTTTATATCTTGATTTTATTAATGTCAATTCTTTTTTTTTTTTCTTTTTGGTACAGGATACCGTATACAGGGGTGCTTAACCAGTGAGCCACATACCCAGCCCCCCCCCATTGTTTTTTACACTTTATTTGGAGACAGGGTCTCACTAAGTTGCTTGGGGCCTCCTGTCTCAGCCTCCAGAGCCACTGGGATTACAGATGGGCTCCACTACTTTAATGTCAGTAGCTTAACTGTGATATTGAACTGCAATTTTGTGAGATGTTACCACTGGGGAAAACTAAATAAACAAAACTTGGAATCTAAAAAAAAAAAAAAAAAAAATGAGCCAGGCAGCACTGACCTGCACCTGGTACTGCTGGAAGCCAGCAAGCATTTGAATCCTGGAGTGGAGTCACAGTGAACCCCAGAATGTGTCACTTCCCTTTTCCTTCTTGCAAGCACAGGAGTTAAGGCAAATGGAGAGGTCCCAAGAAAGGGGGGAAAACAGAGGGCTGCCTGACTGCTGGCTCAGGATTTCTGTAGCTTCTGCATCTCCTTGGTTCTTGGTCAGTTGCTCTAGTAGGTTTGCAGATCCAAGTTGGGGTATAGTGATTTTTTCTTGTTTTTTCCTTTTCATTCCGAGGTTTTAGACTGCTTTTTTTAAGATGCAAAAGGCGGGGGCAGAGTGGAGTGGAGAGGCAGGTGGCGTCAATTTTGAGAAGTGTAGTGCTCTACCGCCATCAAGTGGAATGAGTTTCTGATGAGTGGAGTCGATTGGGCACCAGAGCCCAGTCCAGCAGAGCTCCGTGCAGGAACAGGGCCGTGATCCACCACCGCCATGGCCACCACGAACCAAGGTGGACGGTTACGCCCTGGCTGGCACTTGCCCCAGCTCATTCCAAGCACAAGGGACACCCTGACTCCTCCACCAGGGAGCACGGAGAAAGAAAAGGCTGACAGTGGGCGGCCCTCCATAGCTGCCACAGACTGCTATCTTCCCGGCGAGGAAAGGGGCCTCCTGGCCACAGCGTGTGGTGACCTCAGGCAGGAGCACCTGCAACTCTTGACCTAAGACCCCAGAACCCAGCTCAGTCAGAGGCCAGCGGCTTCTCCTGGGCCAGTCCTAAAATGGCGCCCCAGGCAGCTCCGCCCCCTGTGCTGGTTGGTGCAGCTCTACTGCCTGGAGGGTCCTAGGGCCCCTGGGTAGGGTCCCAAGGGCAGGCCGGCTTCCCCCTGTGCTTTGGACCCCTGGTGGGGAGATTGTCCTTGACTGGAGTACACTCACTGCATTCTCACATCCCCATTGCACACCATCCTGGACACCTGACTACTGGAGCAAGTGTCCCTCTGCCTGGGGTTTTCAGAAACTGTTTCCGCTAGATGGCACTGTGGTTCCACAAATGACAGTTACTCCTTTCCCTGCCCCCATCTAGGCTTTCTCTCAGGCTGCTTGCCTGTCCTCTCCTTCTTCCTCTCTCTGAATTCACCTTTTAGTAAGGGTACCTATGAACACTTGACCATCTATCCCCGTGTGTATCACCCCTGCCCCAACTCTTCTACTCTCTCCTGCCTGTATGCATCACCTCCCCCACCCACCCCCAGGTTCTGCAGGATGTAGAGGTCAGGGTGAGAGGACATACACATTCCCTAGGAAAGCTGCATGTCCTTCCTGCACAGGAACCTGGTCCTCCCATTTGTGTGCACTTCAGTTGTCCTTGAGTAGTAAACTCCCTTGCAGCCAAGGGGGCTATGGGTCTGGGAAGAAAATTTTCAGGTCCAAGGACTGCTGAAATGGTACACCATGTGGCAAAACCTGGTAGGGCAGAGGTTAGGAGGCCTTCCCTTTACCCACCTTCTAGGTTCTAGGATTACTCAGTGATGTAACTCTGGGGTGGGATGCAAGTTGTAAAAAGGGGAGATAGGAGGCTGGATACAGGGAATAGGGTACCTCAAGTGAAAGTGTGTTAGGCAGGAGGCCTGTGAATTACCCCAACAAATAGTCCTCTCCCCTTTGAACCTGAGATGTGAGGACTGCTGATTATTCAACATGTAAATTAAGTGAGAAGTGAAAGTGGTAAGAGGGTGGGAATAGGGTGAGTTATCTTTGTGCAAGTGTGCCTGTGTACCTCTGTGTACTACTTGTGTGTTTCTGTAGAGAAGTTAGAAGACCAGTTCAACGATTTTCGTGTAGACAGGCCAGCTCAAGCATAGGAACTGAATGAAGGGCTGGTTTGAATGACAGACCCTGGTGACCTTGTTCTCAGAGTTTCTTCAACTAACTTCAATGCTCATCATTCCCCAGAGTGCCAAGGATCTGCTCTCTTCCTGGAAGTGTAAGTCACAGTGGGAAAGTAGTGATCTCTCAACAAAGTAAGCTTGACATCCCAAAACATCAGAGTGCCCGACATATCCTGCAGACACTTCCAAGTGTGTATTCAAAAAAAATTTTTTTTTAAAGAGAGAGAGAGAAAATATTTTAATATTTATTTTCAGTGTTTCGGTGGACACAACATCTTTGTTTGTATGTGGTGCTGGGGATGGAACCCGGGCCACATGCATTCCAGGTGAGCGCGCTACCGCTTGAGCCACATCCCCAGCCCATGTATTCAAATTTTTGTCCATGCTTCTACTGTAGGATGCTGCTGGAACTATAGCAACATTTATATATGGGAAAAGAACCAAAAAGCCCGCAGCAAACACGCCTGAGAACAGCAGCCACATTTATACAAGGTTCTGTCAGCTCTCAACTACTGAGGACCTTGTCCTGTTCTGTAGTAATCAGAAGGCTGCCTCTCACACCTGCTTAGAGAAAAGCTGGGGAGAGAGAAATGCACTAACCTTGATTACCAGTGATGGGATACCTGCTCTCTGGGTCCCAGGTGTTTGTTTCACATTGAGCTGCACTCACTTCTCACCCTTGGGCACAGTCAAGTTTGTGTATGGCCTCAGTTACACACATCCCTGTTTAAGTAGAGAAGTACAGGTCTGTGCACTCACATGTGATCCACAAGCAAGGCTCAGTGGGCCAGACATTCTGTGTACCTGTTGCATCTGTTGTACCCTCCCTCCCTTGCTACTGGCTGCCTTTCCCACTTCAGCCTGGAAAACTTCAAGAAGGAAGCACCATCATCATAGCACAATAGGCCCTTGTATGGACAAAGTTCAACTGGGAAGCCACTGGATGCCCCTAGGAGTACTACCTGTCCACTTATGACTCAAGGTATTCCAGGTCATTCTCCTACCTTCTGCTTCACTACTATTCTCCATTTTTCACCTGTTCCTCCCCAGGCTTTTCCTTTGTGTCACTTCTGATTTTCCAATTCTTGCTTTGTAGAGATTGGGTTCTGGCAGGAAGAGGCCATGGGAGAAAGGATCCGGATATAGAGTTGAATTCCTTCTGTGGAAATTATGATGACCCTTGTGGAATGGGGGAGGGAGGGGCCTCCCCATTCTATCTCCCCTTAATTATCCTCCAGGAGGATCTTATACCCCTTGTGTCCAGTTTGTCCCCACTTCATGCCTTCTTGTGTTCCTGAGTATAGCCATGTTCTTGTCCTGCGGAAGATGCAAGTACAGTTAAGAAGTTCACTCTCTGATCTATTGGGAGCTGGAATCTGCTGATGACAGCCAGCTCATGGTTTACACTCTGTCTTTGCCAATGAAAGGTCCTACACATTCATTTGGCATCCCATGGACATTAGCATTCTTGGTGGTGTATTCTTTCCCTGGGAAGTAAGCTACTTGTGTCACCCTGCCACTCTGTGTGTTAAGTACCAGTCTGTGTAGAGTTCCTGAGCTAGATCTTTGAGTACCTGGTTTGGAATGAGAGTACTTAGTCTCTTCCTCCTCCTCCTCTCATGGTAAAACTTTTCTTTACCCTTCACTTTCTTCTGCTAGCCTGTCCAGGGACAGTGTTCTGTGGAATAAGGAAAGTATCTTTCCTCTGCTTATTGTTAATGGGTAGATGCACCATCCTAGCCCAAGGCCCTGAGGAACACTGGACCCTTTCTAGAAATGGATCAGGGTTAAGGTCAATAGTAGAATTACTCTCATCCTGCAAAAAAAAATATCTATCCACGAGGTTCCTGTGAACAAACAGATCCTGGACATATTGCCAGCAAAGGAGTTCAAATTTTTTGACTCCTTGCAAGTCTTCTCCATATGAAAGCTGGAAAGTTGGAAATTCTGGGCAGAAGGCAACACTTCAGTGTGTTCCCTGTGGTCTTTCCTCCAACTACAACAGCATGGAATTCAGTGCACCCGTGCATTTCTGTCCTTTTTCACATGAACACTTCAATGCACACAGGTAGACATCCAGAGACACAGACACCAACAGGTACATCTGCACATACTCCTCCTCCTTCTCCCACAGATTTCATCATCCCCACTGGTGTACACACCCAAAGACACACTGGAGCACAGAAGCCCAGGGCCTAGGTCATCCATACACCTTTAAACATCTCAATCCCCCACTCTCACCCTTCATACACACACTAAAGTAGACTTACACATCCATTTCCCATCTGGCGTCTTAGAAGAGTTCAGGCTTTAACAACCAGGTCACTCATGGGGAAATTCTGTTCTCTCATAAATGAAAAGGAATTTCTCTCCTACTTTCAAGTGTATTGTGTGGTCCTTGAGTAAAGACCCACCACCCCACCACAATTCCTCCAACGTGCAGTAAGGGGCTGTGAGCCCCTGATGTTTTTAGTGGCCAAATGCAGGTCCCCTGGTGAAAGCCAGGCCAGCCTGCCCAGAATCAAATTGGAGTAATTTCCTAGATACCTCCTCCCAGGGAAGCTCCTACCTCCCAACCAGTGGCTGCAGGTTGCACTTGGCTTTTCCTTGTTGCAGGCTGGGCCAGCCCAAGATAGTGTGGTCTATATCTCAATTTCCAAGCCTTAGTGAAAAAACCCAGGATTGCTGTAAAAACATGAGCCAAGCAGCACTGTTACCAGCACTTGGCACTGTGGAAGCTGCCTAGCACAGTCCCTTTTCCTTCTTGCAAGCACAGGAGTTGAGGCAAACTGAGAGGTCCCCCCCCAAAAAAAAACGGGGAAAGGAAAGGCAGGCTGCTGTCAGACTGCTGGAATAGGATTCCTGCAGGGTCTTCAGCTCCTTGGTTCCTGGCAAATTTGGAGACTGGGGGGAGAGGTTGGTGGCCAGTTTCTTGCTTTCTCTCTCTTCCCCAGGTTTCAGAAATTTTTTTTTTTTAAGATGGAAAGGGCGGGAGAGCATCATATTTGAAATTTGTGGAGCCATACCGCCACCAAGCGGAATATTTCTTTCTGGTGAGTGGAACCACTTAAACTAGAGTGAGGTTTATAATCAGCACTGCACAGGAGAGGGAATGTATTTCTGGAGAGTGCAGTCCATCAGGAGCACTAAAGCTGGATGGACACCAGCAACACGCAGGAGACCAGGAGCTGACCTATCGTCACCTAGAGTGAACGGGATGGTTATGTCCTGGCTGGCACTTGCCCTGGGCTCATCCAAGGCGCCCTGACTCCTCCGCCTGGGAACACAACTGGAAGAAAAGGCTAGCAGTGGAAGGCCCGCCATTGCTGCTACAGGAAGTGGCCAGGGAAAGCTTAGAGTATACCGTGCCATCTCCAGAACCTCCAGGTTACTGTGCTCCCCGTGACGAAAGGGGTCTCTCAGCCTTGGCCTCAGCATTTTGGCTACCCCAGGCAAAAGCACCCGCAACTCCTCATGCAGGTCACCAGAACCCAATGGCAGAACTGAGATTAGTCAACTTCCAGCACTGGGCCCGCCCCAAAATGTCGCCAAGGGTAGCTCCGCCCCCTGGATTGGTTGGTACAGGGTTGCTGCCTGCAAGGTTCTGAGTGCTGGCAGGCTTCCCCCTGTGTTTTGGAATTCTGGGGATGGGGATGGGGGGGGCGGGGGACCCTGGCTTGACCAGTGTGCTCTAGGCTCAGTCTGTCCTTACTGTTACATCCCCGTCCCACACTGTGGAGTACCAGGCTGATGGCTTCTGGCCTGTCTATGCTTCTTGCGCTTTTCAGAACTGATTTCCTCTAGATGGCACTGTCTTTCCACAAATGACAGACATTCCTCTCCCTTTGTTATCTGAAAAACACTCAGGTTCTTTTAGGCCAGACTACTGACTTACCTTAGGAAACCAGTTTGGAGGGAAACCGGGTTCTCTTGTTCTTCCTTCCCTTTTAAGTTACATCTTGTTAGGGGTCCCTGTGGACTGGGACTGTCCTTTTTCTTGTACATTGCCAAACCATACTCCTGGTGCTTGGGTGGGGTGGTAGGGTGAACAAGGGTATTGCCCAAGGAAGGTACATGTCCTGTCTGGACAGCGACCAGGGCCCAGCCATTTGTGTGCAACTTCACTTCTCTTTGGGTAGCAGACTTGCTTGTGGACAAAGGACCAAAGAATTGGGGACAAAGGTGTCAGTTCTAAGAAGGGATGCTGACATGGTTACACCATGCTATAGAACCTAGCAGACAGGGAGGTCAGGAGGGGCTCCCAGGACTGGGGCCTTCTGGGAAACTGAGACAGTCTGAAGACACCCCTCCTTCAAACCTCAATTCTTGCAATCAAATCAGAAAGATATCAGACATGTTGCTCAGAGTAACAGGCATCTGTTTATTAGAAGGGATGGGAAAAGGAATGTTCTCAAGGGAGAGAATGAGTATGTCTCTCCTGCACTCCAATTTTATTGGGGAAATACCAGAAAAGTTTCCAGAGTCTCACCCAGTTCTATACATCTCTTGATTTTCGACTGGTAGGATATCACACTGTCAAGTCCCCACTGCCATGACAATTCTGTATGTCACTTTGGCTCATGCTGACTGGTTCTAATTGGATTCTTAACCACAAATTCTTACAGATTTTATGGTTAGGAGGAATTATCCTTATCTCCCTGAGTTTTGGGGTCTGGTCTGTGAAAAGGGTCACAAAAGTCTCCCCCTTTGAGGTAATTTAGATTCCACTTATGAACATTATTTTGGGCCTGCATTTCTCTGGCAGATAGCAGGTAGTTTGCCAAGGAATATCACTTATCCTGTCCACTTAAGCCAGGTAGGACTTCAGTTAAATTGTTTCTTGGCAAAGGAAGCATGTGGGGATCAGCATAATGGGCCCATTTTATTGAATTATTCCCTAAACCTTATGCTCTCACCATTCACATTCATCTGTCCCCTATCACCGCCACCTCAGGCCTTCTCCTTCACATGACCCCAAGAACTCCTCTGTACCCTTGGTGGTTAGAACCCTGAAAGCAAATGAAAGAATACAAAAAGAAAAAGAAAAGGAGACAGACCTCAGTGGCTCAACAATGCTTTATTAAGCAATGGAGGGACATATTTTCAAGGGGAATATGGCAACTGGCTAAAAATATGATCTTTTTTTAGTATTTATTTTTTGTAGTTGTAGTTGGACATAACAACTTTCTTTCTTTCTTTCTTTCTTTTTATGTGGTGCTGAGGATCAAACCCAGGGCTTTGCACGGGCGAGGCGAGTGCTGTGCCGCTGAGCCATAACCCCAGCCCCTGGTCTGAGTTTTATAGGGTTTAGCAGGGCCAGGTCATGGGAGGAGTTGGTTAGTTATTCTTGGTGGGCTTACTTTCCATGGGCAGGGAGATTTGGGCAGTTAAAGGAGATTGCTACAGGTCAGATTCCTGAGCTCCCTTTTCCCCTGAGGGTTTTGTAAATCTCTATTTCCTTTATTCCAGACTCTCAAATGGGTATAATGAGTTGGGTACATCACCATATCTGCTACTTCCTGCTGAGAAGGGGCATCACTGGGACATGTTTTGGAGTCTGAAGGAAGAACAGAGCTTTCACATGTTCTTGGGTGGTGGCCTTGGAGATGACAGAGACACATTCTGTTAGAAACCTCTGAAAAGATTAGTGAAACATGGGCTGGGGATGTGGCTCAAGCAGTAGTGTGCTCACCTGGCATGTGCGGGGTGCTGAGTTCGATCCTTAGCACCACATAAAAAACTAAAATAAAGATGTTGTGTCCACCGAAAACTAAATATTAAAAAATTTTTTTTCTCTCTCTCTCTCAAAAAAAAAAAAAAAGATTAGTGAAACATGGAAGAGGAGAGAGAAATAAGATAATCAGGGGGATGGGGGTCAAAAGGGCCAAATCCAGGTAGGGAGTCCTCCCCACTACCCAGGGGTAGAGGAAATGGTTGCTAGGTTAGTGGCTTATTCCTTTAGCTTGCTCATCTTATCCCTTACTATTCCTGACTTATTAACAGAGTAGCAATATTCTTCCCTGAGGAAGAGACAGAGGCCACCTCATTCTGCAGTAAGGATATCTAGACCCTGATGATTTTGCAGAATGACAGATACCAGGGAATCCAAATGATTTTGTAAAGTCAGTACTGAATCAGTGACCTATTGGATATTTTCAGTAACCTGTACTGAGAATTTTTTTTTTTTTTTTTTGGTACCGGGGATTGAACTCAGGGGCGCTTGACCACTGAACCACATCCCTAGCCCTACTTGGTATTTTATTTAGAGACAGGGTATCATTGAGTTGCTTAGCACCTTGCTTTTGCTGAGGCTGACTTTGAACTCAAGACCCTCCTGTCTCAGCCTCCCAAGCCACTGGGATTATAGGAATACACCACCGTGCCCAACTCTGACAATTATTTTTATAGTAGTGAATAGAGATTTCTAATATCACTGTTCTTGTGCCCATCCTGGCGGATATCTCTAGCACTGTGAAGGGCTCCCTTGCATCTCGTACACACCATTATTGGGATAGGCAAACTTTGGTTGTTGGGTAAAACATCAGTTTGAGGAGTACAGAAGACCAAGGTAGAGTGGCCAGTCCAATTTTTTTGGTAGACAGGGGTAAATATGAGCCTTGCAAAGGAAAATGCCTCAGAATTTTAGGGGGCACCAGGACTATGTGAATGATACAAGTGTACGTCTTAAGTTCCATCAAAAGAACTATTCTCTTTTCTTTTAAATGCTCAAGTATGGTTGTACTTTAGTTATAACTTTTTTGCTAGGTGTTTAAAACCGAGCTGGTCAAATTGACCTTGTTCCTATTTATTGCTAAAAGTCAGCTGAGTTTCTTCAGGGGACCACTTTTGGGAACTTGAGAGAAGCCTCTTAGCTCCTTTAGTGCCATCTGTCAGAATGGATTAGGGTCTTCTTGACCATGTGGCTTCCTTTGGAAGCATCAGGGATGTCTCCTTCTCCAATGACCCTCCTCTTTGAAGCATGTGCACTGGTTGGCTTTTTGTTCTTCAGGGTCTCATTGATTTCCCTGATTGGGAGGTCATGTGGTCCAGAGTTGCAAAGCCCTTAGAGAAGTTTCCTTGTTCCCTGGGTTCAAGCTGAGTTAGAGGGCAAAAGCCCAAATATTGGCTATTTTCTCTTTTTTGGCCCTTTTATTTCCTTAACTTTAGTTTCTAAGTGTCTGCCATGGCCCATGCAGCGAATGAACAGTTCACTGAATGCAGGCTGTGAATCGGATTGAGAAAATTATAAATTATAGAAAGACAAAGTGAAAACAAGACTCAGTGGGTGAACCAACTCTGATGGGATAGCTCTAACAATGAATGAGAGTCTGTGTGTTTATTTATATAGGTATGAACATCAAAGGGACCCACTGTGAACAGGCTTCACCATGAAAATGGCTTCTTCTTGAGGTAAACAGGATGAAGTTGAACAAAGCATCTTGTTTGGGGCTTATCAGTTTATGACTATCTTTTTTACTGTCAAGCAGCTGGGATTTGAGTTCAAGGCTTTTGAACTGGATAAGCATGGAATTCTCCCTATCAACAGGAGTCACCTTGCAAATGGGTGTTCCCCTAGGCACTCTTGCATGGAAAATTTCCCAGAAGCAGTATCTCAATGTCCAGGCTTATATAGTTCAAAGAAATGATTTATTTACTGCTCACAATATCCAAGCTTTGGTCCTAAACATCCAGTAAGCCAGTTTCACCAGTCTTAAAGTAAGAGTACTGGTTTTTAACTTTAATGTTTATAGCTTTATAGATATTTACCCCTTCTATTTAATTGGGGTCAGTATTAGTACTGGAAGTTAGCCTTACATAATCCTGTAGGTTATGGCCTATTATCTAAAATTAATTTAGGTTGTTAGATTAGAAGTTATACTTCTGTAAGGCACTAACAGATAACAGTTAAGATTTACAAGGAAAATACAAAATTAAATTAACAAGAATAAAAACATACTTGGTTTGTATAATAGCTAAGAACCAAGAAACATAATTTTTATAATCCGAAACCTTTTACTTTAAACTTTAGTTTGAAGAACATCAGCTTGATAAAATGTTCTTCTAAACTTTATACTTTAAAGACTTATATACTTGGAGGATATGACAAAGAAGCCAGTGACAGTCCCATGATTACACTGATGAAGTTCAGAATTTTTAATGAAGTGTAATTACTATAAAATAACAGTTGTTGTTTAACCAGAATTATACAAAACCTAATTCCTTTAAAACTAGTCTCTAAGGAATAAAACTTGACAGAAGAAATTATCTTGATAGATAAGAACAGATTATTGTTTTAAGAAATACTTGTTATTCAATCCATAGAGTATTAAACTTTGGTTTCTATCAGTACATTAATATTTGACCTTAGGGAAAAACCTTGAATAATTTTAACTGATTGTGCTAATTATACATAACCAATTTAGTTACACACAAACTTATCGAAATTTACCTTCCACAAACTTTCTGTAGCTTACTTAGACATTCTACAACTTTTTCTTTTTCTTTCTATTTTCATACTAAAACATATTTCCATACCTAGAACATCTCTTTTCTAGCCGTTGTTCACTTTTAAAATTCACATTCTGCAACAATTCTATGAAATTTCTGAATTTTTCCAATTACTCCTCTTAATAAGATGAACTATTTTATGCTATTTATAGTACTTTAATTGAAACACAGCTGAAACTTTTGGATTCTTTGCATATAGAATTACACCTGTTAGAACTTTAACTCTTAGTAGTCTTGCTTTAGTGAAGACCCAGAAACAAAGCAATCTTTGACTTTTTTTAAATTTATCAATCTACAAACACACATTAATGTTTAAATATATCACCTTATGGAATTTAAGAATCAGTCGATGTTTAGCATTTTAACTTTGTAAATTAATCACGTCTCCTCTAACAAACACATTTATGATTAATCCCATTGATGTTTATGTTAAATCTAATTTACTCATTTTTAACTGTAAAAACCAAGATACTAGCACAGTAAACAGTACTAGCTATCTCTTCCCTGTTGAAGAAAAATCCTAGAAACAATGGATACTTCTAGACATTTTATGGAAACTAATACTCTGTTAATTGTCTGACCACCTAGAAAAACTTGTTAGTAATTTAAAGATATCTTTACTCTCATCTGTTTACCTAATTTAAATTGAACTTTTTAAGTCATGTGAACAAAAAGGTATTTGGATGTATTTCTCATTTAAATTTTATTTCATGAGTGCTCATTTATATCTGTCAATTTTCATATCATGTACATGATATATGGACACAAGCACATATGTAGACATAACAATACAGTACACAAGGATACACAAATACACAAAACAGACAAGAAAGAAAGATCTTGTAGCTTTTTATAGGATTTTTGTAAGAGGAAATTTTCTCAACATGTTTGAAAGCTAACCCTTGAAAATTGGCCTCTGAACAAAAACAGAGTGTAAAAACCTCTATAGTTAGAGAAAATAAGACTGATCAGAAAAGATATTAATTTAGGCACACAGGATCAAATGTGAAATCACCATAAAAACATGAGCTCAAAAATATAGCATTAAAAAAACCAGGAATCTAATAAATAAATAAATAAATAAATCAACATGGCTGTAATTAGTAAAGGAGCATGCAGAACATCTTTATCAGATCAGAATGCACTTTTGGGTCAGATTATAGTCAGTTTAGAATTGAAAGAATGAGAAAGCCCTGAAATTCTTAGGTAAATATTCTCAAAGTAGGGCTGCGGTTGTGGCTCAGTTGCAGAGCATTTGCCTAGCATTTGTGAGGCATTGGGTTCGATTCTCAGCACGATGTATCAGTAAATATAATAAAGGTCCATTGACAACTAAAAAAATATTAAAAAAAAAAGATTCTCAAAGCAGACTTGATCATTCCATTTTCCCTCCCTGCTCTAGTGTTTAGGGAGTAACTTGTTAAGAAAGCAGGTGATAGAATACAAGAGTAGATAAGATAGCCAGCCATTTAGGCTTGCATTTAAAAGTGACACTTTATTTTCTTTTGGTGTCAAACTGGTTTTGGGCAATCTGCAAGCTTTGTAAGCCTTGGGGAGATAGAGATCTGGCAGAAGCTAAGAAGTAAGAGAACTAGAGAGGTAAAACTTCATACATAGGGCATTTTAACCATTTTTTCTTTTGTAAAATTAGTCTCTTAGGGTGTGGTCCTATAATTTATGTTTCTTCCAGAGATCCTTTTTAATATCCTCAGTTGCTAATCAGACCAGTTTGGATGCAGAAAATTTTTAGGCATCTCCTTTATCTCAACTGTGATTAGGTCAACCCCTGCTATTACTTTTGAGGACAAATAAAATAAAATAGAACATGGGTGCCTGTGCCTAGAATACTGTCTCTTTGGGTAGGGGACATCTCCCCGATCCTTGAGCCTCTAGGGGTCAGCAATTTCTGTTTTTTCTTCCATGACTTTTGGCTGGAGCCTCACTCAGAATGGAGAATACTAACTTCTTGATAACTATTTTAATTTAAAGGAGCATATTTGCCAGCTAGTTGTACCCTTAAAATTTCTTACATGCTCCCTTTGTCCTTTTGGGCCCTCATACTTACAGGACTATGATTTCATATTATGCTCCTCAATTTGAAGTGGGAGGCAAGCCTGTTAGTAATCTTGGTGATGTCTCCACTAGAGAAAATAAATAATTTGGACTCCTGAACTAGGACACGTGAGGGGTAGTTTAACTTTTAACTAATGGTGACAAATTTTCTGGTCCTTTTCTTGACAGATAAGGGGAGTTCAGAACAAAATGTGTCTTATGAGAGTCTAGAGAAAGTAGTCTGATTTTAAAGCTACAGGAGCTCTATCTTGAAAATCTCTGTTTAAGAGGCAGACAGTATGGACAGAATTGTGTAGAAGCAGTTCCTTTTTTTAATATTTATTTTTTAGTTGTAATTGGAAACAATACCTTTATTTTATTTATTTATTTTTATGTGGTGCTGAGGATCAAACCCAGGTCCTCGTACATGCTAGGCAAGTGCTCTACCACTGAGCCACAACCCTAGCCCAGGTAGAAGCATTTCTGAAGAGGAAGAGATTGCTTGGCTCATATTCTGGAGATAAATGGGTTACCTCTTTCCCAAAGACCTCAAATCAGACCAAGATTTTATCTAAGGATCCAAAATTTATTGAGCGAGGTGCCCTCCACCACTGGGTCAAGTCAGTCAGAAACAGAGAGACAGAGGTTGATATTTGGTACCCCTAAGGGCTGTCAGATTAGATTCAGGACATGAGACCTTCATGCAGTACCAGAGAGTGGCCCCAGCCAACTGCCTTCAATTGTCTCAAGCCTTCCTCCATCCCATGCATTCTCATACAGAAAAGGAACTGAAGCAAGTCAGGACTGACATTCCCAATACCTGGATGAAGGGGGATCTAACATACCTCTTGACTTTTGACTGACAGCAGGGTGACATATGATTTTCAAGTCCCCACTGTCATGGCAACTCTAAGTCACCTTTGCCTATGCTGGCCAGTTCTAATTGGATTTCTAACCATACATTCTTACAGGCTTTATCTCCCAGAGTTTTAGGATCTGGTCACAAAGCTCTCCTCCTTCAGGGAAACTTGGGTTTTCTTTGGGCCTGCATTTCTTCTGCAGTGAACAAGTAGTTTGCTAAGGAATGTGACATATATATACAGAGGCCAGGCAGGACTGCAGGTAAATTGCTTCTTGGAAAAGCTTCTTGAAAAGGCTGTGGGAGTCAGCACAGTGGGCCCATTTGACAGAATGATTATACACAACATTTAGCTTTTATAATGTCACAAATATCCTCAAGAGCTGTAGTTACGATGTCTAATGCCATTTGATTTTTGTAAAATACTTTTCCTTTGACATTACCTCTCTGTTAAGTAGAGATCCCTTTATCTGTGTCAGTTAGGGCTTTCTTAGTTAAGTTAGTTAGGACTTTCCTAAGTTTGTTAGGACTTTTATGTGCCACATTACATCTTTTAGACCAATATGAGGAATAAATATTGGGGCTAGATAATTGTACTAGCAAACACAGAGACATAGATAAAACCTGACTATTTAGGAGGTTAGGTCTCAAACTGACTCAGAAAAAAGCTTGTGACTCTGACAGTCTCCTTTGATAATTATCAGGCATTCCCTTCTATGAAACTTTCCTTTATAACCTCCAGGTTTACTTACTTTTAGTGGGGGTTCATCTGCTATTTCAGGGGCAGTAAATAAAGAAGAGGACTGAGGGTCAGGACCTGATTCAGGGTGTTTATAGTCAGCGAGAATAAATTGTATAGCAGAGCAAGGTTGGCATGAGGGCTTTGAGTGAAGGTAAAAGAAAACTTGGAGGTAAGGAACCTAAGGGCATTTGACATTTCATTGGAGGAAACTGTCTAAGTCTTGGAGAGTTTGGGTGTCAAAGGTCCTAAATTCCAAATTCAGGCAATTGACTTAGGTTGTATAATTTAGATTGCAGCAAGATCTGGGTACTTAGCCCAATAAGGTATTTGATTTGAGGTCAGGTTGGAGGTGGAGGATTTTGAAATTTTTAATGAGATAACATAAGGGCATTCCTGTGGGACAAACTGGTTAGTCCCATATTGGGGAGGTTTGACCAGGGTGATGGTCAAGATCAAAAAGCATTCCGTGATGTCTCCCATCATTGGACAGAATTCAACTGGAGAATGAGAGGGTGTCCCCTTCTTCAATCTCAACAATGGAGGACCCTGGGGGTCTGAATACACTAAAAGATGAGGGTCTCAGGAAGGGTGCTTCTGCGAGGGACTGGAAGGGATCTTACCTTTCTGAAGAATGAGAATGCCCATGTTCCATGAGGGAACAAAATGGCAGAAAGTAGCTTCTGATCCAGAGGTCTGAATACATAAGTGAAGGAAGGAATCAAAGATGATAGTTAGAAGGAGGACGCCTCCAATATCAATAAAGGACCTGATACAGAGCCTTGCTCCATCTGTATGATGATAAGGCAGCAAAAATCTAGCCCAGGACTGAGATCAATTTTGGGTTGCCTACTGGTCACCATTGCACAATAGTGAACTTGGAGAGCATGCAGGGCCTCCTTCTATCAAGAGGAAAGATGGAAAGAAATGGAAGGGAGATGAGAAGAGAAAAGATAGTAGAAGTTTGTTAGGGCAGGGAGGGGTAGAGACCTCCAAACCCCGACCTGGGCTTCAGCACCAAATGAAAAGCATATGAAAGAGAATACAAAAAGAAAGAGAGAAGGAGACAGACCTCAATGGATCAGTGGTGCTTTATTAAGCAATGGAGGGGCACATTTTCAAGGGGAAAATGGCAACATGCTATAAGAAGGGTCTGAGTTTTATAGGGCCAAGTCATGGGAGGAGTAGGTCAGTTAGTTTTGGTGGGCTTACTTTCAGTGGGCAGGGGGATTTTGACAGATAAGGGAGATTGCAACAGGTCAGATTTCTGAGCTCCCTTTTTCCCTGAGGATTTTGTAAGTCACCATTTCCTTCCACCTCCAGAGATGAGTTTTCTTTGTGACTTTCCTTGGAAGTTCACTAGTGTGATCAGTAGAATGCATTGTCTCAATGTTTAGGATCTACATGGCCCTGGTCATAGGAATGGGAAGCCCCAATAGCAGGTTCCAGTTTCACACTTGAGAAGGTGCCTATATCATGCTGTATCATGCTCAGTGTTTCTAGGTCCCCTGTGTTTTATCCTTTAGATGGGTTAGAGGTTGTGGGGGAGTAGAGGTGGGAGGATGGCTGCAGGGACTCAGTTATCTTCAGTGAACATGGGTGGGGGGTCAGAAGGCCTATGAGTTATCCCTCATAACCACTTGATTTGCCTTTTCCCTCCATTGCCCCCCGTCACTTGCCACTGCCTACTGTTTGTCCACTTCAACCTGGGGGACTGCAAGGAGGAGACAGCAGCATAATGGCACAATAGGTCTCTGCCCATACATGGACCTTCTCTCTGAACTAGATCTCTGAGCTTACAGATTATTCTGCCTTGAAATTGAGCAGGGTAGGAATGAGCAGCAGGGGTGTGTTTTGGTGCAAGTGTATCTCTGTTCCTGTGTGTGTGTGAAGTTAGACCACCAGTAGAAGGTTTCCGTGCAAACAGGACAGCTCCAGTAGTGTAGCCTTTATGCATGGTCTGTTTGAAGTTAAGCTCTGGCTACCTTGTTGTGAGGGTTCCTTAGGCTCCTCTCAATGTTCTGTGCTTGAAGAGTAGCCTGGTGTATCATTATCCGTTATGCCAAATATTTCCTCTTTCTGGAAGTATAGCTAATAGTGGGAACTCACAGATTCATGAGTAAAGTCACTTTGACTTCACAGAACATCGCAGCACCCAAGAACACCCTGAAAACACTACCAATTGTGAATTCAAACTTCTGTCCATGCATACTACTACTACTTTACTGGACCTAAAGCAACATTTAAATGTGGGAAAAGAAACAAAAAGCCAGCAGCATACACACTTGTGAACAGGAGCCACCTCCATCCTTTGTCCTACTGTGGATCTGTCCTGCTCTGTAGTAATCACAAGGTCAAGGTCACCTATAGCACCTGTTTATAGAGAAAAGCTATGGAGAAAGAAATGCAGGGAGGTGGACATGCAGGTGGTAGAATTCTCCCTCTCTATGTCACAGGTCATCTTTTTTTTTTTTTTCCACACTGAGCTGCATTCACTTCTCACACTTGGAGATAGCTGAACTTGTCCATGTCCTCAGTTACACATGTCCTCATTTAAGCTGAGGTGAGCAGGTCTGTGCACCCATACGCCCTCATTCACATACAGGCATTCCACAAGCCAGGGCTCAGTGGGCTGGACCACTCAACTTGACTGCTTCCTCACTTGCCACCGTCTGCCTGTTTTCCCAGTTCAGCCTTGGGGACTGCAAGGAGGAGGCAGCAGCATAATGGCACAACTGGCCTTTAACTGGACAAGGTTCACACCTTGGCCCCTTCTGCTTGTTGCTTATGGAAGATGCACCATCATAGCATGACTTTGACACTGGAGCCTTTCTTGAAATGGAGCAGGGTTAAGAGTCACCAGTAGAGATCCTCCTACCCTGCCAAAAACATTTCTTCCATGGCACTTTTATTAAACAAAGCAGTTCCCTGCACATAGGGCCAGCAAAAGACCTCAGGGCTTTATTTTTCTTTCAAGTCTCCTCCCCAGGAAAGCTGGAAAATTGCAAAGCCCAGCTAGGAGGCACCACTTCAAAGTGTGCCCCGTGGCCTTTTCTTCCTTCCAATCCTGCATATACAACAACATGGAATTCAGTTTGCATCTGCACACTGTTTCTGCTATTTTCACATGAACATTCCCACTCAGACAGGCAGGCACCCACAAATACAGACACCCATAGATACACCTGTACTCATACTGGCTTCCCCTCCCACAAACTCCACAATCTCCACAGGTGAACAGACCCAAAGACACACTGTAGCACAGAAGCCCAGAGCCTCCCTGCACACACACCTCTCTTTCTCTTTCTCTCTCAACATACAAAGTGGTATGGCCTCCACCTGAATCCTCCTCAGGCCTTGGTGGAAAAACAAAACAGGGTCGCTCTAAAAACATGAGCCAGGCAGCACTGTGACCAGCACTTGGCACTGTGGGAGCCGGCTTGGCATTTGAATCCTGGAGTGGAGTCACAGTGAGCCCCAGGATGTGTCACTTTTCCTTCCTTTCTTGCAAGCATAGGAGTTAAGGCAAATGAAGAGGTCCCAAGGAAGGGGGAAAGGCAGGGTTGCATCAGACAGGGGTGTGTATGTGTAGAGGGTAGGGGAGACTGCTGGAACAGGATTCTCTCAGGATTTCCAGCCCCCTGGTTCCAGTTTGGAGATAGGGGTGGAGCTCATTGGCCAGTTTCCTGCTTTCTCTTTCTCCTTCACAGGCTTTAGATTTCTTTTTTTAAGACCCAAAGGGCGGGGGGAGCATTTTATTTCAGATTTGTGGAGCCATACCACCATCAAGCGGAGTGTTTCTAGAGCTTGGAGTCCACCAGGGCAGCAGAGCTGGGTCCACACACCCAACATGCAGGAGACTAGGAGCTGAATATGGACAGTTATTCTCTGGCCGGCACTTGCCCTGGACCCATCCAAGGCGCCCTGACTCGTCTGCCAGGGAACACACAGGAAGAAAAGGCTGGCAGTGGAAGACCCACCATGGCTCCTACAGGCAGTAGACAGGTTTACAGTTTAGCGTAACCACACGGTCCGGTCCCCAAAACCTTTAGGTTGCTATGTTCTCAGTAAGGAAAGTGGCTACCCGAGGCAGGGGCACCTGAGCTCCTCAGATGTCAGACCCCAAGGCCAGAACCGAGCTCAGTCAGCAGCCAGCAGGTTCTCCTGGGCTGGCCCTAAAATGGCGCCTTAAAATGGCGCTCTAAAATGGCAGCTCCACCGCCTGGGCTGGCTGGTGCAGCTCTGCTGCCTGTAGCTTCTCAGGCCATCCCCCACACCCCCCATCAGGTGCTTTGCACCCCTGGTAGGGAGACCCTTGTTTCCCCTGAGTATGTTTACTCTAATCCTTATTTTCACATCCCCATTGCACACCACCCTGGGCACCTGACTACTGGAGCAAGTGTCCCTCTGCCTGGGGTTTTCAGAAACTGTTACCGCTAGATGGCACTGTGGTACCACAAATGACAGTTACTCCTTTCCCTGCCCCCATCTAGGCTTCCTCTCACTCCTTTTGTAAGGTCATTTTCATTCAGGCTGCCTGTTGAAGCCACTTTGTGGGCAAAGGAGGCTCTCCCCTTCTTCCTCTCTCTGAATTCACCTTTTAGTAAGGGTACCTATGAATACTTGACCATCTATCCCCGTGTGTATCACCCCTGCCCCAACTCTTCTGCTCTCTTCTGCCTGTATGCATCAACTCCCCCACCCACCCCCAGGTTCTGCAGGATGTAGAGGTCAGGGTGAGAGGACATACACATTCCCCAGGAAAGCTGCATGTCCTTCCTGCACAGGAACCTGGTCCTCCCATTTGTGTGCACTTCAGTTGTCCTTGAGTAGTAAACTCCCTTGCAGCCAAGGGGGCTATGGGTCTGGGAAGAAAACTTTCAGGTCCAAGGACTGCTGAAATGGTCACACCATGTGGCAAAACCTGGTAGGGCAGAGGTTAGGAGGCCTTCCCTTTACCCACCTTCTAGGTTCTAGGATTACTCAGTGATGTAACTCTGGGGTAGGATGCAAGTTGTAAAAAGGGGAGATAGGAGGCTGGATACAGGGAACAGGGTACCTTAAGTGAAAAGTGTGTTAGGCAGGAGGCCTGTGAATTACCCCAACAAACAGTCCTCTCCCATTTGAACCTGAGATGTGAGGACTGCTGATTATTCAACATGTAAATTAAGTGAGAAGTGAAAGTGGTAAGAGGGTGGGAATAGGGTGAGTTATCTTTGTGCAAGTGTGCCTGTGTACCTCTGTGTACTACTTGTGTGTTTGAGTAGAGAAGTGAGACAGGCCAGCTCAAGCATAGGACCTGAATGAAGGGCTGGTTTGCATAACAGACCATGGTCACCTTGTCCTGAGTTTCTTCCACTAACTTCAGTGCTCATCATTCCCCAGTGTGCCAAGGATCTGCTCTCTTCCTGGAAGTGTAAGTCACAGTAGGAAAGTAGTGATCTCTCAACAAAGTAAGCTTGACATCCCAAAACATCCGAGTGCCCGGCATATCCTGCAGACACTTCCAAGTGTGTATTCAAACTTTTCTCCATGCTTCTACTGTAGGATGCTGCTGGAACTATAGCAACATTTATATATGGGAAAAGAACCAAAAAGCCCGCAGCAAACAAGCCTGAGAACAGCAGCCACATTTATACAAGGTTCTGTCAGCTCTCAACTACTGAGGACCTTGTCCTGTTCTGTAGTAATCAGAAGGCTGCCTCTCACACCTGCTTAGAGAAAAGCTGGGGAGAGAGAAATGCACTAACCTTGATTACCAGTGATGGGATACCTGCTCTCTGGGTCCCAGGTGTTTGTTTCACATTGAGCTGCACTCACTTCTCACCCTTGGGCACAGTCAAGTTTGTGTATGGCCTCAGTTACACACATCCCTGTTTAAGTAGAGATGTGCAGGTCTGTGCACTCACATGTGATCCACAAGCAAGGCTCAGTGGGCCAGACATTCTGTGTACCTGTTGCATCTGTTGTACCCTCCCTCCCTTGCTACTGGCTGCCTTTCCCACTTCAGCCTGGAAAACTTCAAGAAGGAAGCACCATCATCATAGCACAATAGGCCCTTGTATGGACAAAGTTCAACTGGGAAGCCACTGGATGCCCCTAGGAGTACCACCTGTCCACTTATGACTCGAGGTATTCCAGGTCATTCTCCTGCCTTCTGCTTCACTACTATTCCCCATTTTCCACTTGTTCCTCCCCAGGCTTTTCCTTTGTGTCACTTCTGATTTTCCAATTCTTGCTTTATAGAGATTGGGTTCTGGTAGGAAGAGGCCATGGGAGAAAGGATCCAGATAGAGAATTGAATGACTTCTGTGGAAATTACGATGACTCTTGTGGAATGGGGGAGGGAGGGCCCTCCTCCCTTCTAGCTGCCCTTGATTACCCTCCAGGAGGATCTTGTACCCCTTGTGTCCAGTTTGTCCCTACTTCATGCCCTCTTGTATTCCTGAGTATAACCATGTCCTTACCCTGTGGAAGATGCAGGTGCAGTTAAGAGGGTCACTCTTTGGTGTACTGGGCAGCTGGAATGTGCTGATGACTTAGCCAGCTCATGGTTCCCACTGTGTCTTTGCAAAGTTCCTACATGCACACTCATGGGACATCTCATGGACAACAGCATTGCAGGTGATGTGTTTTATTGCTAGCCAGGCCCAGACCAGTGTTCAGTGGAAAAAGGCAAGTGTCCATTCTGTGCTTGTTGGATATGGAGGGATGCACCATCCTAGCCCGTGTGGTACACTCCACCTTGTCTTGAAATTGAGCAGGGTTGAAGGATACAAGAGGCATCCCTCTTGTCTTGCAAAGAAAAATCCGCCCATATGTTACATGTGAATGATAGAGGACCCTGGACACCCTGCCAGCAAAGACCTCAAGGCTTTGCTCTCCTTGCAAGTCTTCTAGTGGAAGCTGGAAAGTTGCAAAGTCTGGCCAGGACTCACCACTCCACTTCAGGGGGTGCACTGTGGCCTTTGCCTCCAGTCCAATCCTATGCATATAACAGTAAGGAATTCAGTTTGTACCTGCATGGTGTCTCTGCCATTTTCCACATGAACTGCCATTTTCCTACATTGTGCTAGGCAGGCCCATACAGACACAGACACGCATGGACAAACTTGCTCACATATGGACTTACCCTCCCATAGACTCGACTGTCCCCACTGGCACACGTACCCAAAGTTGCACAGGAGCCCAGAAATCCAGGGCCTGGTTCGCCTAGTCACACATACACATAAACACACACACACACACACACACACACACACACACACTCCCATGACCCAGCTGGTATCTGAAAAATGGTCAAGCCACCACTTTGTGCACCAAGTCTTGGCAACAATGTAACTCATGGGACAACTCTGGCCTCCTCTTACTACACCTAGGCTCAAGGAGCTGGAGTGAAAGGGAAGTGTACTCAGTAGTCTTGCTTAACCAGCTACCCTCCAACTGCTCCTAATGGCTGTAGAGACAGAGGGAGTTCTTTCTCTCTTCAGAGGGCCTCTTCTGCTGGTCCCATAGTGAATTCTAGTGAAAGCCAGGCCAGCCTGTCCAGTCAGACTGGGGTGAATTGCTAGATACTTCTCCCATGGAAGCTCCTGCCTCCCAACCTGTGGCTGTAGGTTGTAATTGGTCTTTCCTGGTTGCATTGGCTGGACCCCCCTAAGACAGAGTGGTCAATACCTCAATTTCCAAGTCTTGGTGAAAAAAAAAATAAAATAAAATAAACCAGGGTTTTGTTAAAAAAATATGAGCCAGAAAAATGCAAAATAGAGCTGGGGATGTGGCTCAGTGGTTGAGTGCCCCTGAGTTTAATCCCCAGTACCCCAACCACCACCACCAGCACCACCAACATCAAAAAAATAAATAAATAAATAAAGGCAATTGGTGGGATCTCTATGGTGATGTTCTTTATTTTATATCTTGATTTTATTAATGTCAATTCTTTTTTTTTTTTCTTTTTGGTACAGGATACCGTATACAGGGGTGCTTAACCAGTGAGCCACATACCCAGCCCCCCCCCATTGTTTTTTACACTTTATTTGGAGACAGGGTCTCACTAAGTTGCTTGGGGCCTCCTGTCTCAGCCTCCAGAGCCACTGGGATTACAGATGGGCTCCACTACTTTAATGTCAGTAGCTTAACTGTGATATTGAACTGCAATTTTGTGAGATGTTACCACTGGGGAAAACTAAATAAACAAAACTTGGAATCTAAAAAAAAAAAAAATGAGCCAGGCAGCACTGACCTGCACCTGGTACTGCTGGAAGCCAGCAAGCATTTGAATCCTGGAGTGGAGTCACAGTGAACCCCAGAATGTGTCACTTCCCTTTTCCTTCTTGCAAGCACAGGAGTTAAGGCAAATGGAGAGGTCCCAAGAAAGGGGGGAAAACAGAGGGCTGCCTGACTGCTGGCTCAGGATTTCTGTAGCTTCTGCATCTCCTTGGTTCTTGGTCAGTTGCTCTAGTAGGTTTGCAGATCCAAGTTGGGGTATAGTGATTTTTTCTTGTTTTTTCCTTTTCATTCCGAGGTTTTAGACTGCTTTTTTTAAGATGCAAAAGGCGGGGGCAGAGTGGAGTGGAGAGGCAGGTGGCGTCAATTTTGAGAAGTGTAGTGCTCTACCGCCATCAAGTGGAATGAGTTTCTGATGAGTGGAGTCGATTGGGCACCAGAGCCCAGTCCAGCAGAGCTCCGTGCAGGAACAGGGCCGTGATCCACCACCGCCATGGCCACCACGAACCAAGGTGGACGGTTACGCCCTGGCTGGCACTTGCCCCAGCTCATTCCAAGCACAAGGGACACCCTGACTCCTCCACCAGGGAGCACGGAGAAAGAAAAGGCTGACAGTGGGCGGCCCTCCATAGCTGCCACAGACTGCTATCTTCCCGGCGAGGAAAGGGGCCTCCTGGCCACAGCGTGTGGTGACCTCAGGCAGGAGCACCTGCAACTCTTGACCTAAGACCCCAGAACCCAGCTCAGTCAGAGGCCAGCGGCTTCTCCTGGGCCAGTCCTAAAATGGCGCCCCAGGCAGCTCCGCCCCCTGTGCTGGTTGGTGCAGCTCTACTGCCTGGAGGGTCCTAGGGCCCCTGGGTAGGGTCCCAAGGGCAGGCCGGCTTCCCCCTGTGCTTTGGACCCCTGGTGGGGAGATCCTTGCTTGGCCAGAGTACGCTTACTCCAGTCCTTGGTCTCACATCCCCATTGCACACGACCCTGGACACCTGACTACTGGAGCAAGTGTCCCTCTGCCTGGGATTTTCAGAAACTAGTTCCGCTAGATGGCACTGTGGTTCCACAAATGACAGTCACCCCTTTCCCTGCCCCCCTCACATTCATTTCTCTATCTTTGTGGAGTGATAAACACCAAACATAGGGCATGAAAGTCTACTTGGCCAGTTTTGGAGGCAAATCAGGCTGTCCTTTCTTTTGGATTCACCCATTGGGTCCCTATGGAAATAGACTTCCTGTCTTAGTTTGTTACCCAATACCCCTTTTGCTGTGCTGGCCTGACCTGAGCCTTCTTCAAATGCCCCTCCTTAGGTTCTCTGGGGCTATGGGAGGCAGACAGAATGGATACACACATTCCTCTGGGAAGGTGTATGTCCTCTGAAGAGTAACCTGACCCTTCTGTTTGTATAAATTTCATTTTGTCTCTAGTCTAACTCTCTTGTGGCCAAGGGGTGACCCACTGGATTCAAAGCTATCAGATACAAGAAAGGCTGTTGAAATAGTTACACCTTATCACAGAACTTGGCAGACAGGGAGATGAGGTGGGACTCCCTCTGCCTCTGGTTACCTCTGTCACAGGACCCCACTGTACTCCTCTGTGCTCCAGATGGTTGGGCCCCCTGAAATGGGTTTCACAGGTGGTTCTACATGTAAGGCCATTGGTGTGCTCAGGACAATGCATTGGCTTATTGTTAGAATTATGGTATCTCTGGATACAGACATTAGTAGCCAGGCTAGAAGGATTCAGGCACCAGAAGCAGGTACCTATATCACACTCAGTGGTTCTAGGACCCCTCTGTGTTTTATTCTTTCAGGCAGGGTGTAGGATGTGGAGGAGGGGAGGTGAGAGGTTGGATACAGGAAGCCATGTGCAATTTAGAGATGCTGTGGGGACAGAAGGTCTATGAGTTATTCCCATTACATAGACATCTCCCCTCAGAAACCCAGCTTTGGGGCCTACTGATTATTCTTCCTAGAAATTAAGTGAGAAGTGGAGGTATTTTCCCACTTCAGCCTGGGGGACTGCAAGGAGGAGGCAGCAGCATAATTGCACAAGAGGCCTGTGTCTGAACAAGGTTTACACTGTAGCCCCCATGAGGGCTAACAATGCTGTCCTGGCTGGTGGTGCTCTTCCCCTATGAGGACAGGGGATGTGACTCCATGGGACACTTGTCCACTTGAGACTAAAGGTATTCAGGTTTACTCTCCTACCTTCTGCTTCACTACAATTGTCCCTTTATTTTCCACCTATTTCTCCCCTTGGCTTTCCCTTCTTATCACTTCTGGTTTTCCAATTGTTGCTTTGTGGAGATTGGGTTCTGATAGGAACCTTGGGATAGGGACTTGGGAGAAGGTGGTGTTACAGAGCCGGGACTTCTGCGAAACTGAGGCAATGTGAAGACCCCCTCTTCAAATCCCAATTCTTGTGACTAAGTCGGAAGATTTTAGACATGATGCTCAGAGTAACAAGGATAAGTTTATTGAAGGGGTAGGGAAAGGAAAAATATATATATATATATTTTAGTTGTGGATGTACCTTTATTTTTTATTATATGTGGTGCTGAGGATCGAACCCAGTGCCTCACACATGGTAGGCAAGTGCTTTATCACTGAGCCACAACCCCAGCCCCCCAAAAGTGATACTCTTAAAGGAGAGGGTCCGTGGGTTCTCTCAGAGAGAAGAGGGACAATGTGCCTCTCCTGCATTTCAGTTTTATTGGGGATCCCAGAAATTCCCACCTAGGTCTACCTATTGACTTGACTGACAGCAGGATGGCAGACTTTCAAGTTCTCATTGCCATGCCAACTCTGTGTTACCTTGGCCCATGCTGACTGGTTCTAGTTGGATTCTTAATCATTTTTACAGGTTTTATAGTTAGGAAGAATTATTCTTATCTTCTGGCATCTGGTCTGTGGAAAAGGGCACAAATGTCTCTCCAAAGTAACTCCACCTCTGCCATGTCCAGGAACACTCCCATTCACACAGGCAGGCACCTAGACACACACATCCCCGGATATACCCCCACACAATCATGCTCCTATAGACTTGAGCATCTGCAGTGGTGCACATACCCAAACACACACTGGAGTACTGAAGCCTAAGATGTAGATCATCTCCTGCTCTTGTATACCTATCTCCCACCCCCAGGAATAGACATACACATCCATCTCATTAGTTTTCTGAGAAAAAGTCAGGTTACCATTCTCTGCTCCAACCTTAACAACTTGTGTGAGAAATAGAAAGTCAGGTGGTTAATTTTCAAAATCTACTATTCAGCCATAATTGGATTCAATTACAACACTTCCCTTTTGCCCATCTTAATTCTAATATTAGTTAATCACATAGATTATACCCCTGTGTACCCCTCTTTAGGGATAAATGTTGGAGGACTGCCCACCCAGGTATACTTGCTCACAGGATTCCCTTTGGGAGCACATCCTTCTGCAGAAGTAAAGGTTTGCTTTTCCCACCTATTTTGGAGCATGTGTTGGATTTCTTGCTTCACCTCATTGTATCTAACAATTTTGGTGCCCATTGTGGGGCTCCATGTCACTTAGGGATCACAGGGACCCTCCCCCTCAGAGGAGACATGTCCCATTAACTTGTTTTAGTGGCCTTGCAGGCAAGGCCACTAAATGCAGGCAAAGGGCCCAGGCAAATACCAAGGCAACCTGGGAAACACTATGCACAGTCCCAGGTAGGAAAATCTATTCTCTGGCTTGAGGAAGAAATACTACTTTGGCTGGTTGGGCCATCCCAAGTGATACCACTGGTTATCAGTGATGAGTTCTGCTTCCTCAAATGTTGAAGTTTGAACATTGGAGAAGTACACCAAGGCAAGTGTAGAAAGCAGGTTTTATTTTAAAAATAGCAATACAGACTTCTCTCAGGAGGGAGAAGGGGGCCATAGCTGGTGTCCTAGTATCCTAAGAAGTGGGAACATCCTGCCCCTTTTATACATTTTAGGTCTTATTTGTTCTTCTGCTCTCTTCCCCCTTATCTCTCTCCTAATGTACCTGACTAGGCCCAGGGGATGCCAGTGGGATGGCCAAAAGGTAAGAAGCAGGTGGGCAGGGGGAAGGGCCAAATGGAGTGATTGATGCAGGCAGCAGCCCAGGAGGCATTAATTAACAATTTTTACAACAACTCCCTGGCAAGGAGGGACAATTCCTGGGACAGGTTACCTTAGCAACGGGTTCAGCCTCCATCTGACCCAATTACCTATCTACACTAACTGCCTGTCTTTAATTCTTGCTTCACTAGGCCTAGGAAAACTGGATGGGGTATGTAAGAAATCCTGATTAATGGGATTGAGCATACAGGGACCTAAGATATGCAATAAATCCCCCAAAGGGGGGTAGGACATATGGTAAAGCCCCAGTGTGTGCAAGAAATCCTCCAAAACAGGGATTGAATACAGGGTGTGTGTGTGTGGGGGGGGGGAATTAAATACACAAGGGAAAATTCAATTATAGGGAACTACTAAAAATGGGGAATAAAAATTCTAGGGCTAGGGATGGTTAAGAACAATGGAATTGTTACTGAAAGCTCAGTCCTTGTGTTAAACCAAGACAGAAAGAAAAGACCACCAACTCCAATTTTAAATCAAATTAAAGCAAGCTTGTAATTGTGCCCAGCACTGTCACTCCCAAAAACCCTGGGCTAGAGAACAGTACCCCAGCTCTCTAGGAGCATAGTTTTATAGCACAAAAAGTTGCAAAGGAACTGGAGAACTTACAGATAACATAATTTTGAAAAGCATAATACAAAGGCAGATAGTAGGTTAATGATCTACATGGCTTAACATTTCAAGGTAGGGAATTTAGATCCCAACATCAGAATTTATGAGGTGCCACTGAAGTTTCAGAGAGGGTCAGGGGGAGCCAGGATTTATGAGGCACCACTAAGTTATTAGAGAGGGTTGTTATCTGGGCAGGGAAAGCCAGGCATGGGTGAGTCCAAGGCACGGGCAGGAATTCCAAACAAATTTAGAAATTTCAGTAATTTATAGTAAAACAGAAATTAACTTTTCATGACTTTGTGATGAGATCGCTCCCAATCTTAAGGTGGAATTAGGCTGGGCTCATCACCTTGTCCCTGCTGATGTCAATTCATGTCAATTTTAATAATAAAGACATGGTTTTGAAAAAAACAAGTTTATTGCTTTGCAAGCGAAGGAGAAACACAGGGGACTCCAGTCTCAGAAGCTATCCAAAGGCTACATTCCAGATGGGGGGTGGAGTGAGGGGTGTGATATGGGGGGGCAGTGAGAAGTTGGGGGTTGGGGGTGTTCCAGATGTCCAGATGGTGTGTTGAAATTTACTTGTTAATCTGACATCTCCTTCCTGTAGAGGACAGATAATTCAAGGTAATCTTGTTCCCTGCAGCAGCCCAGGAGGCATTAATTAACAATTTTTAAAACAACTCCCTGGCAAGGAGGGACAGTTCCTGGGACAGGTTACTTTAGCAATTGGTTCGGCCTCCAGGTTAGGGAGGGGGGAAGGGAGAAGAGAAAAAGAAAAATCGTAGGGGTAGAGAGAGAAAAGGGGAGGGGAGGGGAGGGGAGGGGGGATAGTAGAGAATAGGACTGACAGCAGAATACATCAGACACTAGAAAAAGCAATATGTCAATCAATGGAAGGGTAACTGATGTGATACAGCAATCTGTATACGGGGTAAAGTTGGGAGTTCATAACCCGCTTGAATCAAACTGTGAAAGATGATGTATTAAGAACTGTGTAATGTTTTGAACGACCAACAATAAAAAAAAAAAAGAAAAAAAAGAAAAATCGTGTCCCTTTTAAAATAAGCAGGAAGTGCTATGTTCAAAAGGTGAAGTGGACCACTCTTACAGAAAGAGCCCATATGTACAAATCTTTTCCTTTAATATGAAATTTGACCAAGGAAATAAACAGTGGTGATGAGATGGCAAAGCTAGACCCAGTTGTAAAATGAAATTACAAGAGTGTTATCCCCAGGGAAAGGGTTAGTTACCCTCCCTGTCTGTCTCCTTTCTTCAGCAAACCTGCCTTTTGGATTGTAAATAACCATCTCTGGGAGTCTGACTACATACTTGAAATATAAACACTCCTCTGGAAGGTTAGAGATTTAACAGAAGCCTGTAAAAAGAGACTTTTCTTCTTATCTGTTTCTGTAAGAATGCTTTATGTTAGAGATCCCACACAAGGTCTTCAGTCACTTAGATTAGGAATTTAAACAAACAAACAAATAAACAACAACAACAACAACAAAAATGATAGGACAGGTCTAAGATGACACCAAATAAACTATAAATGTTGTGAGAAACTGTGGACCAGGGCTCAGAATTTGGAGTTTGTTCTCTGGGCCTACCAGTATAAAATAAAGTTTGGAGTTCTTTGAGTGAATGCTGCTTGCTGCATCTAAACTGGTCTGTTTCCCATAACAATGATAATGGGAGTAAATCTGCCCTATGAAGGAAGAATAGCCACCTGAACCTTTGATTTCTGTGTCCACCATGGCTGGCAGATTCTACTTCTAATGTTACCAACTTCATAGTCCTTTTTCATGTCTGGGTCATACTGTGAAAATCTGTGATAGTATTATTGAAAGCTTGTCACTTTTGTCCCTGATGCCAATCCAAGAATGAGAACATAGTTTTGAGAAACAAGAAAAGGAAGTTTTATTGCTTTGCTAGCAAAGGAGAAACACAGAGGACTCCTATCCAGAGGCTGTGATTCTGCCCATCGGCAGGAAAAGGGGGATTTTTTTTTTTTTTTTTTTTTTTTTTGTGGTACTGGGGATTGAGCTCAGGGGCACTCACCACTGACCCACATCTCCAGCCCTTTTGAATTTGATTTAGAGACAGGGTCTTACTGAGTTGCTTAGCACCTCACTTTTGCTGAGGCTAGCTTTAAACTTATGATACTCCTGCCTCAGCCTTCCATGCCCAGTGGGACCCCGAGCTTTTAAAGAGATGATTCAAAGGCTACATTCTATGTGTTCTCTGTGTTCTCTGTTGGAGTTGTAATTCACTTATTAATTTGGGAATTAGTCATTTCTGAGATCTTCTCTTACCATCCCCAAAGTGTGGATTACTTTGTTCTAAAGGTGGGTCTGTTCTCAAGGACTGATAAATCTGCCTAAAATGGGGAAGAAAGGTAATCCTGTTTCCCTTGAGATTAGAGAGGGGGAGAGATTAGGGAGGAGCAGGGAGAGAGAAAGAGAAAGAGAAAGAAAAATGTCTGTTTTGAAAATAAGTTGCAGTGACAGAGCTGCAAGGGACAAAGCATAAAGTGGACCACTGTTACACTGGTGTTCTCCAAACTAAAACTGTCTCTATCAGTTAGTCTCTTTCAGCCATATATAGAAATAACAAATTTAATTGAGGACTTATTTATGTTATTTAATATGTTGTAATTGGATAAAAATGACCTGTCATCAATAAGTGATATATAAAATTTTGTGTTTCTCTTTACACTGGGATGAAAATTTAAATGTATTTTTGGAGGGCAAAAAGGAGAGCCTAATTAATTTAAAGGTTAACAATATGGAACATGAAAACATTTTGCCACTTTTAAAATTTTTTCACAAAAAGAAAGATAAAAGCTCTAGTTTTTGTTTGATCCATGTTTCAGATATAATCTTTATTGTGTCAAGAGCCCCATAAGTTCGCCTCTCACACTACTCAATGTTAGGATGGCTCTAAAGTAGGCCAAATTTAAGCTTATTTAAAGTTGGGTTCAAAAGATGGATTTTTATTGTAACATTACTATGATCTCAAAATAACCTGGAGATATAATGCAAAGCTACATAAAGGTTTTTGTAAATTATGAAAGACTATAACATTATAAGAGATTTTTTTTTTGTTTATTTGTCTTTGTGGTGCTGGGGATCAGAACCCAGGGCCTTGTGCAGGCAAGGCAAGCACTCTTGTCAACTGAGCTATATCTCCAGACCTGTAAGAGATTTTTTAAAAGTAAAATTTGTAAGGGGTCTAAGTAATTTTTAAAATTTGTTCTAATTAGTTATACACTACAGCAGAATGCATTTCATCTCGTGTAATTGAGTTGAGAAATTTATGGATATTTGTGGAGGCAAAATAGATACCAAAGATCTATATTAGTGTTACTATAAAATTGTGTTTCTTGGGCTGGGGTTGTAGCTCAGTGGAAGAGCGCTTGCCTCACATGTGTGAGGCACCAGGTTTAAGTCTCAGTACCACATACAAAGAAATAAAATAAAGGTCCATCAATAACAAAAAAAATATTTTAAAAAATAAATAAATAAAATTATGTTTCTTTGTTCAAAGCTATTATATAAACTGAATGTTTTTGTTAATTTCATTTTGTATTTTCCTTGTAGAACTTTATAACTTTTTCCTGTGTTTTTAAAAAGTATATTTTAAAAGTATATATTTAAAGTATATTTTGAAATAAGTCATCACAAATAGGACTCCAACTTTAAGACTGAAACAAAAACTAGGGCCAAGGAAAAAGCAGCCAACATTTTGGGCCTTGCCCTCTAAGGTCAGTCAGGACCCAGAGAATGATGGGCCCTCTTTGGGCCCTGCAACTCTGGTGAGTCACCCAATCTGTGGATCAGAGAGATGGAGAGGACCCTAGAGAACAGGAAACCAACCAGTGCACATTCTGCAAAAAGGAGGGTAATTGGATAGGGAAATGTCTCTAATCCTTCCAGGGGAAGTCACACATGGTCAGTAGAACTCTGATCCATCCTAGGAGATGGCACAGCTGGTAGAGGAAGACAAAAGAAATCAAGAGGCTTTGCACACATTCCCGAGATTGATCTTTAAGAAATCTTAGCTGACTCTTTAACAGTAGATAGGAACAAGGTCTGTTTTGACCAATTTGATTTTAAATATGTGGTAGGACAATATAACCAAAATTACAGTCCTACATGGACATTTAAAAGAAAGGGCATGGGGCTGGGTTTGTGGTTCAGTGGTAGAGTGCTCACCTAGCATGGACGACGCACTGGGTTCCATCCTCAGCACTACATAAATGTGAAATAAAGATATTGTGTCCACCTAAAACTTAAAAACAAATATTTAATAAAGGGCAATAATTCTTTTAATGTAACTGGAGATGTACATTTATGTCAGACCTCCCAAGAGTAAGTAAACCTGGAAGATATAAAGAAAGTTTCTTTTTTTTTTTTTTATACAGGAATGCCTGATGGATGTGTTTATTCTGACTCAGTTTAAGAAAGTCTTCCGAACCTCCTCTGATTATTATAAACTGCTTCTCAGACTTCCTTTCTCAAATTTGCATTTCCTCACTTCCATCCTGGCGACTTAATATTTATTTTTTTATTTGTTCTTTTTAGATATACATGACTGTAGAGTGTATTTTGACATATCATACATATATGGAGTTGACAACTTGATTTTAATCAAGACCTGGAGAAGAGATAGTCTGCAATCAAGCTGGAAAGGACCTTACCAAGTGCTCCTGATCACTGGGATGGCTATCTGAACTGCTAAAAAGGGGAAAACTTATTACCAGGTGTGATTTCCAACTCTAAAAGTTTATGTCCAGGATAGATGACAATACTTTTGGTGCAATGAAAATGAAACCAAAAGGTATAAAAAGAAAAATGGGATTTGTGAGAAATAGTCTGGTGGTTCATTTTCCAAATGTACTATTTAGCCTAAATTGGATTCACTTGTTGACTTCCCTTTTGTCTGCCCTAATTCTATTATTAGCTAATCAAGTAGATTGTACCTTTGAGTTCTTCCTATCAGGATTGAAAGGCAGTACCTGATTGGGGATAAATGTTAGTGGACTGCCCACCCAGGTGTGCTTGCATTCTGCAGAAATCACTTTGCCTGATCTACCCACTTTTGATCATGTGTTTGTTTTCTTATGGTACCTCATTATTTCTAACATATGTCATTTATGGAGCTACTCTGTTTTCCTAGTACAAATGAAGTTATCACCCAGGCCTGAGGAGAAGGTGTGAAAGCGGGGCTTACTCTGTAGTCCTGGGTAAACAGCCCACCCCCAACCTCTCCCACATGTAGTAAGGACAGAAAGAATCCTCTTCATTAGCCTCTGTTCCCTAGTTCCCTAGCCTAGTTCCCTAGCCTAATGCACCTCCCCTGGTGGAAGTCAGGCCAACTTTACAGGAGTCAGACTGGAGTAAGTTGCTAGCTGCCTGCTCCCAGGGTAACTCCTATCTCTCACCCTGTACCTAGAGGTTTGCAGTGGTCTTTTATGGATGCTTTGGCTGGGCTAGCCCAAGGTGGTGTGGACACCCCTTAAGCCCCAGGTCTTGGTGAAAAAAATCCAGAATTGCAGAGCTGCAGCAAAACCATAAGCCAGGTAGCACTGTTGTCCAGTAGTGTTGCCCCCCACCCCCCCTTGATGATTAAAAACCTGAGAAATGTGGAGGTAAGCATAGAAACAAGTTTTATTTAAGAGAGAGAACAGAAGACTTCTCTGAAAAGAAGCCAGGACCCAGAGCTGGTGACCTCAGGAGTGGGGGAGTCTTGTCTTCTTATAGACCCCCACCCTCTCTTTTCAGCACACTGCCCTAAAAGAGCTACTCAGGGGGTAATTGCTCCTGTTGGGAAATATGATCCTTCCTATCCCCTGGAGGTGTTAGCAACTGGTTGATGGGAAGCACAATCTACCCATTTCCTTTTCTTTGATAATCAGCTATCTGCCCTTTGCCCAGGACACCAAGACAAACATCTGGCAATGTGGGAGCCAGCCTACCATTTGATCCTGGAGTGGAGTCACAGTGAGTCCCAGGATGTGTCCCTGCCCTTTTCCTTCTTGCAACAGCAGGAGTTAAACCAAATACTCTCCTCCCAAGAAAGGGGGAAATGCAAGTGGCTGCCAAGCTGCTGGAAAATAATTCCTGCAGGGTCTCCACCTCTCTGGTTCATGGTCAGTAGTTAGTCTGAAATTGGAGGTTCAGGATGGGGCTTGTTGGCCCATTTCTTGATGAGTATTTCTGTTCCTAGGTTTTAGGCTTTTTTTTTTTTAAGACACAAAGGGCGGGGTAGTGTGGGAGGGAAGGATAGAGTTATATTTGAGATTCATGGAGTCATACCGCCATCAAGCGGAATATGTTTCTGGTGATTAGAGTCCAGCAGTGGGCAAACGTTAAGGTACTGATATAGCCACCGCCATCACTCATTAGTCATCCAGAGTGAAGGTGGACGTTACGCCCTGGCTGGCACTTGTCTAGAGCTCCTTCCCAGGTCGAAGGGAACCCTGGCTCCTCCACCAGGGTACACAGTCCGGCAGTAGGCGGCCCGCCATGGCTGCCAAAGGCTGCTGTCTTCCTGACGAGGAAAGGGGCCTCAGCGTCACGGCTACCCCAGGCGGGGGCACCTGCAACTCCTCAAATAGACCCCAGACCCCAAGGCCAGACCTGAGCTCAGTCAGCAGCCAGCAGCTTCTCCTGGGCCCTCCCTAAAATGGCTCTGCGGGAAGCTCCGCCCCCTGGGCTGGTTGGTGTAGCGCTGCTGCCTGCAGGGTCCCAGGGCTCCTGGACCTTTTGCTTTCCCTGGGTAGGGTCCCGAGGGCATGCAGTCTTCTCCCTATATTTTGGACCCCTGGTCAAATAGACTTTGCTAGGCCTAAGTCTAGCCTTCCCAGACCATCCTTGCTCTCACATTCCCATCTCACACCAACTTGGTGCCAGGCTGCTGGCACAGGTAAGTGTCCCTTGTGCATGGGCTTTTCAGAAACCATTTCTGCTAGATGGAACCGTGGTTCTACAAATGACAGTCACTACTTACCTTACTTCCCATCGTGGCTCCTCTCCTCCATTCGTGGCTTGAAAAGCACCAAACACAGCACCCCCCCTTTGCCCCCCCCCTTCATCAGGGTTGCTGATGTCCTGCAGTTTGGCCCATTTGGGGCTTAACAAGGCTGCCCTCTTCTTCCTTCCCTCTGGATTCACCCCTTGGTAGGGGTCCCTTTTTTCCATGTATTTTCCAAATGTCCTCCACTGGCTCCTGGAGGTGCCAGGGTGGTTGGGGGATGTGAGTGTGTGTGTGTGTGTGTGTGTGTGTGTGTGTGTGTGTGTGTTGGGGGTGTGAGCATTTACATTCCCTTAGGAAGCTACATGTCCCACCTGTACAGGAACCTGGGCCTCCTTTTCTTTTGTACGCACTTCACTTCTCCCTGGGTAGAAACTCCCTGTAACCAAAGGAACAGGGATCTAGGGCCAAAGCTGTTAAGTCCAGGAAGGGATGTGGAAGTGATTACAACAAGCCACAAAACCTCTCAGGTCAGGGTGGTTAGAAGAGATTCCCTCTGCCCTCAGGGTACCTCCCTGATAGGACCCCAGGCACTCCTCTGTGCCTCAGGTGGTTGTGTCCCCTGTGGTGGGTTTCATGATTTTGTTTGTTAATATAACACATTCTTACATGTTCCCTAGGTGCCCCAAGGCTTAGGCATGGATAGCCAGGATGGCATGCTTCAGTCCTATCAGGAGCAGGTGTCTGTATCATGCTCTGTGATTCTAGGTCCCCTCTGTGCTTTATCCTTTAGGGTGGGGTGGAGGTTGTGTGGGGGGGGTAGAAGTGGGAAGTTAGAGCAAGAAGCACAGTGCCTTCTATGAAAGTGGGGAGACTAGGGCCTATGAGTTATCCCGGTGCATAGATCTCTCCCTCTCTACCTGAGCACTAGGGACTCCTAATTATTCACCCTGGAAATTAAGTAAGAAGTGGAGGTGATAGATAGCAGAGTGGGAATGGGTAGGAGGGAGTGTGCTAGTGCAAGTATGCCTGTGTGTGTGTGTGTGTGCATGTGTATGTGTGTGCACAGAGAAAGATAGACCCAGTTGAAGGGTTAAGTCAATTCTTGGTCACTATGTGAGAGTTTCTTAAGCTCCACTCAACACTCAGTGCCTGGAAAGCAGTAGGCCTGGTGCATCATTCTCCAATATGCTGTAAGTCTCTTTTCTTCCTGGAAGTATAGGCTACAGTAAGAACACACTAAACTCTAGGCAAAATAATATAACTTCTCAGGGCATCCCAGCATCCTGTAGTATTGATTCAAACTTTGGTTCATGCTTCTACTCTAAGATGTTGCTTAAAGTAGGGCAACATTAAATATGGGGAGAAGAAACAAAAATCCAGCAGCAGCCAGGTACGGTGGTGCACACTTGTAAACCCAGTGGCTCGGGAGGCTGAGGCAGGTGGATTGTCAGTTCAAAGCAGCCTCAGCAACAGCGAGGCACTAAGCAACTTGGTGAGATCCTGTCTCTAAATAAAATACAAAATAGGGCTGGGGATGTGGCTCAATGGTTGAGTAATCCCCAGAACCCCCCATCCACTCCCCAAAAAGCCAGCAGCAAATGCACCTGAGAATAGGAGCCACCTCCATCTACTGTCCTGTCACCTCTCACCTACTGTGGATCTTGTCCTTCTCTGTAGTAATCATAAGGTCTCCTACTGCACTTGCTTAGAGAAAAGCTGAGGAGAAAGACATGCAGGGAGGTGGACATAGGTGGTGAGATGTCCCCTCTCAGTGTCACAGGTCATCTTTTTTGCTCATTGAGTTGCATGCACTCACTTTTCACCCTTGAGGACAGCTGAGCTTACCTATGTCCTCAGTTACATGCATGCCCATTTAATCTGAGGGGAGCAGGTCTGTGCATGCATGCACCCCATTCACACTCAGGCGACCCACAGTGAGGCTCGGTGGGCTGGAGCCCTCGACTGACTTGTCAGTTCCCTGTGTTTCCCCTCCTCCCTTGTTCCTTTCTGCCTTCCCACTTCAGCCAGGGGGACTGTGTGGAGGAAGCAGCAGCATCAGTGGCGCAACAGGTCTCTATCTGCACAAGGTTCACACCCTGGTCCTGTTTTGCTGAGAAGACAGCCTTGGCTGGTGGCTCTCTTCCCTGGGAGGACAGGGGATACCACTCAGTGGGACACCTATGCATTGGAGATTCAAGGTATTTTGGTTCACTCTCTTGCCTTCTGCTTCAATATAATTCTCTCATTTTCCATCTGTTCTCTTCCTGTCACTTCTGGTTTTCCAGTTGTTGCTTTGTGGAGATTGGGTTCTGGTAGGAAGGAGGCCTTGAGAGGAAGCAGGAGGATCAGGAAGACAACAGAATGACTTCTATGGAAATCATGATGACTCTTATGCACTGGAGAGGGAGGGCTCTTCACTTTTCTTGACTTGAGCACCATCAGCGAGGATCTCCATTTTCCTTGTGCCAAGTTTGTCCCCATTTCTTGCACACTTGTGTTCCTGGGGTAGACTCTTGCTTTGGTCCTGGGGAACAGGTGGTGGGAGGATGGGGGTGAGGAGTTGGTAGGGTCACTCTCTGGCCCTCTGGCTGGTTAGAATGGACTGATGATATAACTAACTTATAGGTCACAATCTGCCTTTGCCCTGGAAAAGTCCTACATGCACACTCATGGGGCAGCATTCTGGGTGGTGAGTTCTTTTCCTAGCATTGTGAGCACTTGTCACTCTGTATGTTGGTTACCGTCTTGTGAAGGGTTCCTGGACTAGATCCATGAAAATACCCTGGGTGGCACCCAACAGGGCTATGTGGTACATGAGGGCAGTGTCTGGGGCCACTTGCCTGCTCACACTGTAATGCATATGTGTCTTACTCTTCATCAGGCCAGGTCACACTGCGTTTGAAAGTCCACTAGAAGCAGCCTAACTCATCAATTATGAAATGGGATGATCAGGGGTTTTTTAATATTTATTTTTTAGTTGTAGGTGGACACAATATCTTTATTTTATTTTTATGTGGTGCCGAGGATCAAAACCAGTGCCTCATGCATGCTAGGCAAGCACTCTACCACTTGAACCACAACCCCAGTCCCAAGGGGATGATCAGGTTTTAATTCATAAATGCAACTTTTTTTAAAAGTTAGGAGTCAGTAATTTGTTTCACTAGAATGGAGATAAGATGTAAACAATTTTATCTTTTAGGCTTTTTATTTTTAAAAATATTTATTTTTTAGTTTTAGGTGAACACAATATCTTTATTTTTATGTGGTACTGAGGATTGAACCCAGTGCCTCACATATGCTAGGCAAGTGCTCTACCTCTGAGCCACAACCCAGCCCATATCCTTTAGGATTTTTATTCAATTATGTGAAAACCACAAGTCGGGTACTGTATTTTAGTTAAATATTACTTTAATTGCAACAAAACAGCTTTTGTGGCTGTCAAATGAAATCTATAAATAGGAAGTGGAGGTTGAGCCATCCTGACTGAGCAGTTTTTAACTGCAGGCTCTAAAACTATGTCAAGAAGTGAAGAGAGGGGCTGGGGTTGTGGCTCAGGGATAGAGTGCTCGCCTAGCACGTGCGAGGCCCTGGGTTCAATCCTCAGCACCATATAAAAATAAATAAATAAAACAAAGATATTGTGTCCAACTACAACTAAAAAAAAAAGAAAAGAGGTGAAGAGAATATAATGGACGCTGTTTATGATACAAAGTGTTTGAAAACAACTGTACTTTGGTGAGTCATGGAATATCCAGTTGTGGTTACATGGTCACGGGAACATTCCTATTTCAGGTCTTTTCCTTCAGAGTTACTCGGACAAGTCACAGGTTACTTTGATCTTTATTCAAAGATCCCTGACTATTTATCCTGAGTTTCTTGAGATTGGAGCCAAGTGTGTATCCACACTGAGGATTTAGCCAGGGAAGAACATGACAAGTATGCAACAGAGGGCCTGTTGATCAGGTTTCCATACCTTTGATTGAGGATTCCTACACAGTGGAGCTCTTGCTATTGTCCACTGACCCACCCCAAGGTGCTGAAATCACAGCCAAGGAGGCAGCTGATTAACACAGTACTTGGGGGTGTCATGTGGCACTTTATAGGGGTGAAGCTAGCCTTAGGCTTTTAGATTTTTTTTTTTTTTTTTTTTACAATAGGGAAGATTCAGTCATCTCTGTGGTATTTTAGAATCCCAAGGACATTAGATTGAAATATCAGTTGTCAGATTCTTTTAACAATATGTCTTCAAAGTTTTTGCTTTAACATCTAAAAAAGGATTTCTTTTTTTCTCATTTCAAATCTATTTTGGGTGAGATAAATCACTCATTTGCCTATGACCTTTTAGAAAAGTCATTTTATGGAAATACTGTATGTATACTTAATTTAAATTTGAGTGGACTATCCTTTAGTGTATTTATAAATGATCAACTCAGTTTATGAAATTAAACTTTTTATTTGCAATTTTTTAAAATGAAAAAAAGAAAATACCTGGGTGGAATAAGTATGCTCATTCTCCTCCTCCTCATAGTTTTCCTTTTATGCCATCCCTCTTCTTCCTTGTTTTTCACTTTCTATTGATAGTCAGTCCAGGGCCAGTGTTCTGTGAAAGAAGGCAAGTGTCCATCTACTGCTTGTTGGTTATAGGGGCATTCACCATCCTAGCATGAGGTCATGGGGGGACATTCTACCTTCTTGAAATAAAGTATGGCTGAAGATCCCCAGAAGAGTCTCTTCTGTCCTGCAAACAATCAAACAGATAAACAAAAACATGCACATGTTACTTGTGAACAAATAGAACCCTCTCTGGGCACACTTCCAGCAAAAGATTTCAAGGCTTTTTTCTCCTTGCAAGTCTTCTCCCCACAGAATCCGAAAAGTTGCAAAGTTAGTTCAGAATGCATCACTTCAAGGTGTGCTCTGTTGCCTTTCCTCCCCTCCAATCCTATGTACACAACAGGATGGAATTCGGTGTGTACCTGCACTGTGTCTCCACCATCTTCACATGAATGCTCCCACTTAGACAGGCAGAGGCACCCACACAGACACCCACATATACACTTGCATGCACGTGGGTCCCCCGTAGACTCCATTATCCACACTGGTACACACATCCAAAGATATACTGAAGCACAGAAGCTCAGGGCTCCAGGTCACCCCCTTCACATGCACATACACACACATACACACATGTATACACACACACACACATACTCCAACCTCCCGCTGTTACAGGGCTGGTGCCTTCTGGGAAACTGAGGCCATCCAAAAGCCCTTCCTCAAACCCTGACTCTTGTGATTAAGTCAGAAAAATTTCAGACATGTCACTCAGAGTAACATGGTAAGATTATTAGAAGGGATGGGAAAGGAGAAAAGGAGGCATTCTCAAGGGAGAGAGTGGTTCTCTCAGAGAAGAGAGGGAATGTGTGCCTCTACTGTATTCCTATTTTATTTGGTATCTCAGAGAAATTTCCAGAGTCCTGCCCAGGTCCACCTCTTGACTTTTTTTTCTTTTTTCTTTCTCTCTCTCTCTCTCTCTCTCTCTCTCTTTCTTTCTTTTTTTGTGCTGGGGATTGAACCCAGGGCCTTGTGCATGCAAGACAAGCACTCTACCAACTGAGCTATATCCCCAGCCCCCACCTCTTGACTTTTGATTGATAGTATGATATCAAACTTTAAAGTCCTCTATTGCACATGACAACTCTAGGTCATTTTGTCCATACTGATCAGTTCTAACTGGAACCTGTTCTTAAAAGTTTCTTATCCATATTATTTTAGGCCTGCATTTTTCCTGAAGATAGTAGGTAGTAAGGGCTAGGGATATAGCTCAGCTGGTAGAGTGCTTGCCTGCAAACACTAATCCCCAGTACCACCACCAAAAAAAAAAAAAAAAAAAGATAGTAGGTAGTTTGCTGAGGAATGTGACATGTCTGTCTACTTAAGCCAGGCAGAACTGCAGTTAAATTTCTTCTTGGCAAAGAAAGCATGCGGGGATCAGCACAGTGGGCCCATTTTATTGAATTATTCCCTTATACTCATGTCTGTCTGTTCCCTATCACTATCTATTATCTGAGAAAAAGACTACCAGTTTTTCTGCTCTAAGCCTTAACAACCAGGTAATCCATGGAGAAATTCTGGCCTCTTCTTATGAATGAAAGAAGGGAGCTATCACCTAGGCCCAAGGAACAGGTATGAAAGTGGGGTATACTTTGTAGTCCTGGGTAAACAGCCCTCCCACACTAACCTCTCCCACTGGCAGTAAGGATAGGAGAATACTCAGGCCATGAGCCTCTCAGGAGATGTGTTTTTTGGCCTTTTGCAGGTCCCCTAGTGAATGCCAGGTCAGCCTGCCAGGAGTAAGACTGGAGTGAGTTGGCAAGTGCATTCTGGGGAAGCTGCTCCTCCCAACCTGTGGCTGGAGTTTGCAGTGGCCTTTCCTGGCTGCTGTGGCTGGGCTAGCCCAAGGTGGTGTTGCTACCACTGGTTATTGGTGAGGAGTTCTGCTTCCTCACATGTTGAAGTATAACATTAGAGAAGCAGGCTGAGGCAAGCATGTAAAGCAGGGTTTATTTAGAAAGGAGTAACACAGACTTCTCCCTGGAGGGAGAAGGGAGGGAATAGCTGGTATCCTAGTATCCCAAGAAGTGAGGGCATCCTGCCCCCTTTATACATCTAGACTTTCTTTGTTCTTCTGCCTTCTTCCCCATTCTCTCTCTCCTTCCTGTGTACCTGACTAGGCCCAGGTGATGCCAGTGGGGTAGCCAAAAGGTGAGAAGCAGATGGGCAGGGCTAAGGGCCAAATGGAGTGACTCAGGCAGGCAGCAGCCCAGGAGACATTAACTAATAACTTTTATAACTTCCTGTAGGGAGGGACAATTTATGGGACAGATTACCTTAGCAACAGGTTGGAGGAGGGGCAGGTTATCTCTTAAAGGTGGAGGGAGGGCTCTGAAGGCATTAACATTTCAATTCCTCTGGGGTGGTCTCCTACTTCCCAGACCCAAGTTGGCCTCAGATTTCATACTGACTGCCTATCTTTAATTCTGGCTTTAGTGCGGCCTCTATCTGAATCCCCAAGCCTTGGTCAAGAAACCCAGGGCTGCAGGAAAACCATGAGCCAGGTAGCACTCTGATCAGGACCTGGTCTTCCGTGGAGCCAGCCTGGGATTTGAATCCTGGAATGGAGATACAGTGAGCCCCAGGATGTGTCCCTTCCCTAGTTAAGTCAACTGGAGAGGATGTTGTGTGAGGAATTATAGGTGCCCCTGCTGGGGGAAGAAGGAAGAAAGGCTGCCAGGAAAGTAGATTCCTACAGGTTGTCCAGCCCTCGGTTCTTGAGCAGTTGGTCCTGTGAGTTTGTGGATCAGAGTGGAAATAAGGTGGCTATTTTCTTGTTTTCTGTTTGGATCCTTCAGTTTTCAGATTTTTTTTCAAGACCCAAAGGGCGGGGGAACTTGCTCTCTCTATAGCACCAAGTAGCATTATAGTTGAGATTTATGGAGCTATACTGCCATCAAGCGGAATATGTTTCTGGTGAGCTGAGCCACAAGGCAGCAAAGCCGGGTGGAAATCAGCAACACGCAGGAGACCAGGAACTGATCCACCGCCACTGTAAGCGAAAATGGATGATTATGCCCTGGCTGGCACTTACCTTGTGATCATTCCGAGGAGTAATGGCACCTGGCTCCTCCACCAAGGAACACACAGGAAGAAAAGGTTGGCAGTGGAAGGCCCACCATAGTTGCTACAGGCAGTGGCCAGGACAGCCTAGCGTAAACCATGTGGTCCCCCAAACCTCCAGGTTGCTGTTTACCCAGCAAGAAAAGGGGTCTCCCGGCCTCAGCATCGTGGTGGCCTCCAGCAGGGGCACCAGTAATTCCTCACACAGACCCCAGATCCCAAGGCCACCGAGCTCAGTCAGCAGACAGCGGCTTCTCCTGGGCCCGCCCCAAAATGGCGCCCTGGGCTGTTTGGTGCAGTGCTTCTGCCTGCAGGGTTTCAGGGCCCCTGGACCAGCTGCTTTCCCTGGATAGGGTCCCGAGGGCAGGCAGGCTTCCCCCTGTGCTTTTGACTCCTGACGGGGAGACCCTAGGCAAGAGACTAGCGTCCGCTTTTCTCAGCCTGTCCTTGCTCTCACACCCCCATCCCACACCACCCTGGTGCCTGGCTCAATGTAAATTCCCCTTGTGCCTGGGCTTTTCAGAAACCATTTCTGCTGGTTGGACCTGTGGTTCCACAAATGACAGTCACTACTTACCCCACGCCAGCTTGCACTGTCCCCCTCCCTTTGTGTTCTGAAAAGCACCAGACATAGGACACCCATATCACCTTCAGATAGGCTGTGGACCTGCTCTACTTGGCCACTCTGGGGGCAAACCAGGCTCTCCTTTTTTTTTTTTTTTTTTACCTCTGAATTCACCTATTGGTATGGGTTCTTGTGGACACAGACTGCCTGACCCAGTGTGTATCACCTAACTCTCTCCAATGGCCTTCCTTCATACACCCAACCACCATTCTCAGGGCAGAGGAGGACATAAACATTCCCCATGGAGCTGCATGTCCCTCCAGGAACTTGGGTCTCTTGTTTGTGTGCAACTCGCTTTTCCTTGGGTAGGAAACTTCCTTGTGGCCACAGGGCCACAGGTTGGGGGGCCAGAACTGTCAGATCCAAGGACAGCTGAAGTGGTTATAACATGCCAGAGAGCCTGGCAGGACAAGGAGGTCATGGCACCTCCCTCAGAATCCAAGGCACTCCTTTGTGCCAGGGGGAAGGTGATCTCTCTGAGATGGGTTTCATGGGGGCCTCTCCATGGAAGGCCTCCACTGTGCTCAGCTTACTGCATTGGCTCACTGGTTGGGATTTAGGTGTTCCTTGACAGAGGCATGGGTAGACAGGCTGGCAGACTTCTATTCCACACCAGGAGTTCCATGCTCAGTAGTTCTAGATACCCTGAATATTTTATCTTCAGGTGGGGTTTAGATTCTGACAGAGGGGTGGTGGGAAGCTGAATGCAGGAAGTCCTGTGCCTTCAGAGATGCTGAGGGGGTGGGGTAGAAGGCCTGTGAATTATGCCTATACACAGACCTGTGCACTTTGAACCAGAGCTCTGGTGCCTTCTGATTATTCACCCTGGATATTAAGTGAGAAGTGGAGGTGGTAGGTAGCAGGGCGGGAATGGGCAAGGGGGGCAGGTATGTTTGTTCAAGTATGTTTCTTGTGATTCTTTGTATGTGGGTGTGCATGTAGAGAAGTTAGACCGCCATTTGAAAGTTTCCATGCAGATAGGCCACCTCAAGTAGCAGGATCTATACGAAGGGCTGGTTTGAAAGATAAGTCCTGGTTACCTTATTGTGAAGGTTCCTTAGCCTAACTTCAATGCTCGTTGCCTGGAGAGTAGTGGGCCTGGTGCATCATTCTCCCATGTGCCAAATGTCTGCTCTCTTTCCAGAGGTGTAGACCACAGTGGGAATGCAGCCATCTCTTGCCAAAGTAAGCTTGAAATCCCAGGTCAACACAGTGCAATGGGGACACTACCAAGTGTGGATTCAACCACTTGTCCATCCTTCCACTCTAATATTATGCTGGAAATAGAGCAACGTTTAAATATGGGGAGAAGAAACCAAAAGCAAAGAATGCATCTGTGAACAGGAACCACCTCTATCCACTCTCCTGTTACCTTTCAACTACTTTGAAGTTGTGTAGCAATCATAAGGTCATCTACTGTACCTGCTTAAAGCTGGGGAGAAAGAAATGCAGGGAGGTGGACTTTCAGGTGGTAGAATGCTCCCTCTTTGTCACAGGTCATCTTTTTTTTTTTTTTTTTCCCACATTGAGCTGCACTCACTTCTCACTCTTGGAGATAGCTGAGCTTGTCTAAATCTTCAGTTGTATGCATCCATATTTAAGCTGAGGTGAGCAGGTCTGTGCACCCACACACCCACACTCATACACAGGCGATCCACAAGCCAGGCTCAGTGGGCTGGACCACTCGATTTGACTGTTCCCTCTGTTGCCCCCCTCACTTGACACTGTCTGCCTGTTTTCCCAGTTTAGCCTGGGGGACAAGGAGGAGGCAGTGCCATCATTGCACAAGAGACCTCTGGCTGGACAAGGCTTATACCATGGTCTCCAGGGGGTAAAAATGCAATCCTGGCTGGTGGTACTCTTTTCCTGTGAGAATAGTGGATGCCACTCCATGAACCACAACTCCACTTGCTATTCAAGTTATTCTGGTTCACTCGTTCTGCTTCACTACAATTCTCTGTTCATTTTCCACTTGTTCCTCCCATGGCTTTCCATTACTGAGAGTCACTACCTGTTCTTCATTCTTACTTTGTGGAAATCAGGTTCTGGCAGGGTGTGTTGGGAGGAAGCAGGAGGACAAGGATAAAGAATAGCATGATTTCATTGCAAATCATAATGACTCTTGTTGATTGAGGGAGGGAGGGGCCATCCCCACTTCTACCTAGCCTTGGGTACTATCCATGAAGATCTCATCTCCCTTGTATCTGGTTCATCCCCATTTCATGCCCACTTGTGTTCCAAGTACACTACAGTCTTGGGGAAGAGGATGGGGGAAGATGCAGGTTGGTGGGAAGAGTCATTTTCTGGACCTCTGGCCAGTTGAAATGTGCTGATGACATAGCCAAGTCATGGTTCATATTCTGCCTTTGCCATTGCAAATTCCTACAGGCCCATTCATGGTGCATTCCACTGACAAAAGCATTCTGCTGGGGGTGGTGTTCTTTCCTTAGGAAGTAGGCCATTGTGTCACCTTGCTACTCCATGTGTTGGTTACCACCCTATGAAGATTTCAGGCTCAAGATCCTTCAAAACACCCTAGGAGGAATGAGGGTGCTCATTTTCTCCATCCTCTTCCCCTTCTCATGACATCCATCTTGTTTGCATTGCCTTTCACTTTCTACTGCTAACCAGGCGAGGTATAGTGTTCTCTGGAAAAAGGCAAGTGTCCTTCCTTCCTTTGCTTGTTGGTTAGGGGTAGATGCACTATCCTAGCATGGGTCCTTGGGAGACACTACATCTTTTATTGAAATTGATCAGGGTTGAGGGTCACCAGTAGTGTTCCTTTAGTCCTGCAAAAACAAACAAACAAACGAACAAACAAAAAAACAACAACAACAACAAAAAACCATCTGCATGTTACTTGTGAACAAATAGGTCCCCAGATGTATGATCAGCAAAAGACCTCAAGACTTTTGTCTACTTGCAAGTCTTCTCCCCATGGAAGCTGGAAAGTTTCAAAGTTGGGCTAGGAGACACCACTTCAAGATGTCCCCTGTGACCTTATCTTCCCCTCCAATTCCACAACAGCATGGTATTCAATGTGTGCCTGTAAACTGTCCCTGCCATTTCAACATGAACAGTCCCATTCACACAGGCAAGTACCCAGAGATATGGACACCTACCAATATACCAGGACACACTTATACTCCCCTTCCCGCAGACTTGACTATCACTACTTATGTATATACCCAAAGACACAGAAGCCCAAGGCTTAGGTCATCCTTTGCCTGTGTCCACTTTTCCCTTTCCCTCTCTAACCACCCTCCAACAGAGTAGACACACACTCCACATCACTCACTAATCTGGTATCAGAAAAGGTCAGAACTTCTCTTCTTCAAGCCTTGTTAGGCTTCTCTTCTCCAAGCCTTATCAACCAAGTAAATCATGGGGGCAACTCTGGCTTCCTCTTACAAATTAAAGGAAGGAAGCTATCACCTAGGCCCAAAGAGCAGGTGTGAAAGTGGAGCATACTCTGTATTCTTGGGTCAACTGTTCCCCTCCCAACCTCTTCTACTGACATTAAGGACCAAGGGAGTCCTCTGTTGAGAGGCCAGGAGCTTCTGATGTGTTCTTTGGCCTTCTGCAGGTCCCCTGTGAAGCCAGACCAGCTTACCAGGAGTCAGACTGGATTGAGTTGCTAGGTGCCTCTTCCCCAGCAAGCTTCTGCCTCCCAACCTGTGGTTGGAAGTTGCCTGGCTTTTCCTGTCTGCTTTGCTTGGGCCATTTGAAGATGTTTGTGGCCTCTCCCTAGGCCTTGGTCAAGAAGCCTGGGGTTTCAGGGAAACAACAATAACAACAACAACAAAAAAACACAACAAAACCATGAATCTGCCTCTGATTTGTGACTAGCACCTGGTGTGAGGAGCCAGCCTAGGATACAGATCCTGGAGTGGAGTCTCTCGGTGATCCTCAGGACAAGTCCTTTCCCTGTTCCTTCTTGCCAGAGCAGGAAGTGGGGAAGGCAAAAGAATGCCTGATCACTGGAACAGGATTTCTGCGGCCTCTGCACCTCCCTGGTTCTTCTTCAGTCCATTCTATGAGTTTGCAGGTCCAGTTGGGGCATGGTAGCCCCTTTTTTGCTTTCCATTCCTCATTCCCACATTTTAGACTGCTGCATTCCTTTTTTTTAAGACGCAAAGGGCGGGGGGAGAGTGGAGTGGAGAGGCAGGTGGTGTCCTGTTTGAGAAGTGTAGTGCTCTACCGCCATCAAGTGGAATGAGTTTCTGATGAGTGGAGTCGATTGGGCACCAGAGCCCAGTCCAGCCGAGCTCCGTGCAGGAACAGGGCCGCGATCCACCACCGCCATGGCCACCGCGAACTTAGGTGGACGGTTACACCCTGGCTGGCACTTGCCCCAGCTCATTCCAAGCACAAGGGACACCCTGACTCCACCAGGGAGCACGCAGGAAGAAAAGGCTGACAGTGGGCGGCCCTCCATAGCTGCCACAGACTGCTATCTTCCCGGCGAGGAAAGGGGCCTCCTGGCCTCAGCGTGTGGTGACCTCAGGCAGGGAGACAGAGGGAGCACCTGCAACTCTTGACCTAAGACCCCAGACCCCAAGGCCAGAACCCAGCTCAGTCAGCGGCCCGCGACTTCTCCTGGGCCAGTCCTAAAATGGCGCCACATGCAGCTCCGCCCCCTGTGCTGGTTGGTGCAGCTCTACTGCCTGGAGGGTCCCAGGGCCCCTGGACGGGCTGCTTTCCCTGGGTAGGGTCCTGAGGGCAGGCAGGCTTCCCCCTGTGTTTTGGACCCCTGGCCGGGGGAGACCCTTACTTGACCAGAGTACGCTTTTCCCAGCCCGTCTTTGCTCTTACATCCCCATACCACACCACCCTGGTGCCAGGCTGCTGGCACAAAGCAAGTGTCCCTTCTGCTTGGGTTTTTCAGAAACTATTCCCGCTAGATGTCACTGTGGTTCCACAAATAACAGTCACTCTTTTCCCCACCCCCACCCAGGCTTCCATTTCCTCCTTTTGTTATCTGAAAACACCAGAGAGGATGCCTGTGGCACCTTAAGTCAGGCTGTAGACCTTCCTTTCTTGGTCCCTTTCCTGGCATATCTGGCTCTCTGCTTCTTCCTTTTTTCTGGATTCACCTCTTGGTTTTTGTCCCTGTGGACACAGACCTACTTTTTCTCCTGTGCATTGCCCAATCTGCCTTCTATTGACTTGGAAAGGGGGTGGGGATGCACATTCCACATTTCCCTAGACAGCTGCTTGTCTCACCAGAGCAGGAACCAGGGCATTTACTTCTCCCTTGGTAGCCAAGTCCCTTGTGACCAAGGAGCCAAGGATCCACTGCAAAGTATCAGGTCAAAGACACCTGCTAAAGAACCTGGTAGGACTGGGAGATAGGAAGGGTACCTCATCTCCTCAGGCCACCTTCCTCACAGGACCCCTCTGTACTCTCTGTGCCACAGTTTTTGTGCCCAACCTGAGATGTTTCATGAGTGCCTTTCTATGGAACGCTATTGGTGTTTCATACAATGCATTGGCCCACTGGTTGGGATCTAGATGTCCCTGGCGCAGGCATAGGTAAGTCAGGCTGGCAGGCTTCAGTACTACACTAAGAGCAGTGCTTGTATCAAGTTAAGGGGTTCTAGATCCAGTTGGTATTTAATCCCTTAGGGTGGGGATGAGGTTGTGGAAGAGGGAAGGTTGGAGGATGGATGTTGGAAGTAGCTTGCCCTAAGTGAAAGTGTGGGAGTGAGAAGGCCTATGAATAATCCCTATACATAGATATTTCCCCTCTGAATCTGAGCTCTTGGGCCTCCTGATAAGTCAGACATGGAGGTAGAAGGTAGCAGGGTGGAATGGGGAGGAGGGCGATCTTTTAGTGCAAGTGTGCATGTGTGCCTCTGTGTGTGTGTTTGTGTGTGTGTGTTAGACCATCAGTTGAAAGGTTTCCATGGAGACAGGCCAGCTAAAGTAGCAGGGCCTTTATGCAAGGCTGGTGTGGATGCCAAACAGTGATCACTTTGCTGCGAGAGTTCTTTAAGGCTCCCTTTGACACTGCATGGAGAGAAGTGTGCCTGGTACAAATATTGAGTATGCCAAATGTCTCCTGTATTTCTGGAGGCGTAGGCCATAGTGGGAATGCACCAATATCTAGGGCAATGAATTGACCTCCCAGAATATCATAGTGCCTTGGAATATCATCCTGTGGACCTGTTTAAGTATGGATTTAAGCTTTTGTCTATGCTTCTACTCTAAGATGTAGCTGAAAGTAGAACAACATTTAAATATGTGGAGAAGAAACCAAAAGCCAGCAGCAAATGCACCTGAGAACAGGAGCCACCTCCATCTACTGTCCTGTCACCTCTCACCTACTGTGGATCTTGTCCTTCTCTGTAGTAATCATAAGGTCTCCTACTGCACTTGCTTAGAGAAAAGCTGAGGAGAAAGAAATGCAAGGAGGTGGACATAGGTGGTGAGATGCCCCCTCTCAGTGTCACAGGTCATCTTTTTTGCTCATTGAGTTGCATGCACTCACTTTTCACCCTTGAGGACAGCTGAGCTTACCTATGTCCTCAGTTACATGCATCCCCATTTAATCTGAGGGGAGCAGGTCTGTGCATGCATGCACCCACATTCACACTCAGGCGACCCACAGTGAGGCTCGGTGGGCTGGAGCCCTTGACTGACTTGTCAGTTCCCTGTGTTTCCCCATCCCCCTCCTCCCTTGTTCCTTTCTGCCTTCCCACTTCAGCCAGGGGGACTGTGTGGAGGAAGCAGCAGCATCAGTGGCGCAACAGGTCTCTATCTGCACAAGGTTCACACCCTGGTCCTGTTTTGCTGAGAAGACAGCCTTGGCTGGTGGCTCTCTTCCCTGGGAGGACAGGGGATACCACTCAGTGGGACACCTGTGCATTTGTTACTTAAGGTATTCTAGTTGACTTCTGCCTTACTATAATTCTGTTTTTGTTTTTCACCTGTTCCTCCCCTGGCTTTCCATTTTTGCTCGTCTTTTCTTGTTTTTCAATTGTTTCTTTGTTGTTCTGACAGGAAGGGGACCTTGAAAGGAAGCAGGAGGATCAGACAGAGAATGAAATGACTTCATTGGAAATCATAATGACCTTTGTGGACTGGGGGAGTGAAGAGCTATCCCCTCTTCTTTCTTGCCTTGAGTACCATGCACACAGATCAAGTTGCCCTAGCCTCATCTGATTTTATCCATTTTGTGTCCACTGTGTTCCTGGTTTCTGCACCTATCTTGGTCCTTGGGAAGATGTGTGTGTGTGTGTGTGTGTGTGTGTGTGTGTGTGTGTGGTGTGGGGGGGATGCAGATGGGGGTTGGGGAGGGTCACTCTCTCCTTGCCCCAGAAAAGTTCTACAGGTACACTCACTGGACATCCATCAACAAAAGCATTTCCAGTGGTATTTTCTTTCCCTGGGAAGGAGGCTGCTTGTGTCGCCTTGCCTCCATGTATTGGTTACCACCTTCTGTAGAGTTCCTGACCTAGATCCTTGAAAACACCCCAGATGGACTGAGGGTTCTCATTCTCCTCCTAGTCCTCCTCCTCTCATGTCACTGCTTCTGCTTTGTGTTGCCTTTCACTTCCTCCTGCTAGGCAGTCCAGGGCCAGTGTTTTGTGGAAGAAGGAAAGTGTCCTTCCTCTCCTTGTTAGTTATAGAGTAATGTACCTCCCCAGGTGTAGACAATGTGGGATACTCCCTGTCTTGAAATTCAGCAGGGTTGAGGGTCACCAGAAGCATCCCTCTAGTCTTGAAAATTCATGCACATGTTACTTGTGAATGAGATAGGATCTGGATGCACAGCCAGGAAATAGACATCAAGGATTTTCTTTCTTTGTGAGTCTTCTCCCAATGGAAACTTGAAAGTTTCAGTCAGTCCAGAAGGTACCACTTCAAAGTATGCTCCTTGGCTTTTTCCTCCCCTCCAATCTTGTGTACACATCAGTATGGAAGTCAGTGAGTACTTATACACAGATTCTGCAATTTCCACATCCATGCTCCCATTCAGACTAGCAGGCACACACACATACACAGATACATCTACAATACATGGGATGCCCCTTCCACAGACTGGCCCACACATCTAAGGAACATTGGAGCACAGAAGCCCAGGTACGGTGTGATCCCCTTCTGGTACACACACATCTCTCTCTCTCACACACAACAGGGTAGAAACACACTCCCAACTCCTATATGGTGTCTAGAAAAGGTCAGTCAAGGGCTAGGGTTGTGGTTCGGTGGTAGAGTACTTACCTAGCACGTGTGAGGCACTGGGTTCAATCCTCAACACCATATAAAAATAAATAAAATTAAGGTATTTTGTCCATCTACAACTAAACAACAAAAAAAGTCAACCATTCTCTGCTCCAAGACTTAACAACTGTGGGGCAATTCTGGCCTCTTCTGACAAATGGAAGAAAGAAGTTATCACCCAGGTCCAAGGAGCAGGTGTTAAAATAAAGTATAGTCTGTAGTCCTGCTTAAACAGCAACCCTCCAAGCTCTCCTGTTGTTGGTAAGGACAAACTGAGTCCTCTGCTGAGAGGTGAGCCTCTGATGTGTTTTGTAGCCTTCTGCATGTCCCCTGTTAAAAAGCCAGGCTAGCTTCCCCAGAGTCAGATTGGAGTGAGTTGCTAGGTACCTCCTGCCAGGGAATTCCTGCTTCTCATTCTGTGACTGCAGGCTGCCCTGGCCTTTCCTGGCTGCGTTGTTTGAGCCATCTGAAGGTGGTATGGCCTCTCCTTAGACCTTGGTCAAGAAACCCAGGGCTTCAGAAAAAATGATGAGTCTGGCAGCTCTGTGACAAGGACTTGGTATGTGGAGCCAGCTTACCATTTGAATTCTGGAGTAGAGTAACAGTGATCCTCAGGACAAGTCCTTTTTCTTCTCCTTCTTAATTTTTTGGTACCAGGGATTGAACCCAAAGGTGCTTAATCACTGAGACACATCCCCAGCCCTTTTTAATATTTTATTTAGACACAGGGTCTCACTGAATTTTTTAGGGCCTTGCTAAAATTTTTTAGGGCCTTGCTGAGGCTGACTTTGATCCTGCCTCAGCCTTTAGGTTTTGCTGGGATTACAGGCATGTACCACTTTGCCCAGCTCCCTTTTCCTTCTTCGAAGAACTAATCAATTCACATTAGACCAAAGACCTAGGAATTAGACCAGGAAACTTGTATATGCTAGAAGAAAATGTAGGCCCAACACTCCAATATCAGCTCAGAAGCTGACTTCCTTAACAAGACCCCAAAATGTAAGAAGTAAAATAAAAATCTTGCCACCCGTACATCAGATAGGGTGGTTAATATCCAAGATATAAAAAAACCCCTCAAAAACCTAAGACCAAAAAAAAAAAAAAAAAAAAGTGCACGATAATCCAATCCATAAATGGGCAAAGAAACTAAGTAGACACTTCTCAAAAGAAGAAACATGAGTGGTCAAAACATGTTCAATACCTCTAGCAATTAGAGAAGTACAAATTAAAACTGCACTGAGATTTCATCTCACTCTAGTCAGAATGGCATGTTATCAAGAATACAAGTAATAATAAATGTTGGCAAGGATGTAGGGAAAAAAGTGTACACTCATATATTGCTCATGGGACTGCAAATTGGTGCAACCACTCCGGAAAGCAGTATGGAGATTCCTCAAAAAACTAGGAATGGAACTACTATTTGACCCAGCTATCCCACTCCTTGTTATATATCCAAAGGATTTAAAATCAGCATACTACAGTGACACAGCCACCTCAATATTTATAGCAGCACAGTTCTCAATCAATAGCTAAGCTAGGTGCCCTTCAGCAGATGAATGAATAAAGGAAATGTGGTACATATACACAATGGAATATTACTCAGCCATAAAGAAAAATGACTTTTTGACTTGTGACAGTAAATGTGTGGATCTGGAAACTATCATGCTAAGTGAAATAAGCTAATCCCCCCAAAGCAAAGGTTGAATATTTTTGCTGATATGTGGAAGTTAACCCACAATAAAAGGGGGGGATTTGTTCAGTGGGGTAGACAAAGGGAAATGAAGGGAAGGGAGGGGAATGGGAAAAGGAAAGACAGTAGAATGAATCTGACATAACTTTCCAACACACACAAAGGAGTACACAGTGAATCTTGCAATCGTATACATCCACAAAAAAAAAATTAATTTAGAAAACATGAACTGGAGGCTGGGGATATAGCTCAGTTGGTAGAGTGCTTGCCCCACAAGCACAAGGCCCTGGGTTCAATCCCCAGCAACAAAACAAAACAAAATACCCAATGATTGAACTAAAGTGGCTGGGGTTGTGGCTCAGTGGTAGCCTGGGATGTGTGAGGCACTGGGTTCGATTCTCAGCACCACATAAAAATAAATTAAATAAAGGTTTAACGACAACTTGAAACAACAAAACAACAACAACAAAACCCAACAATAAACCAAAAACATGAACTGGGTAAATGGGAGAAAGATTAATAGAAGGAAGGGAGAAATAAGGGAGAAGGGGGTAGGGAGAGGGAAGGAAAAGGAGAGGTACTGGAGTTTGCATTAGAACAAAATATAGTCCATGCTTGCATAATTATGTCAAAAAGGATTCTCCTCTCATGTATAACTAAAAGAACCAATTAAAAAAAAAAAAAGTGGAGTTACACCAAACCAAAAGGTCCCAAGAAAGAGAAAGTCACAGAAATACCTGGATGCTGGAACAAGATTCCTATAATTCCTATGGATCTCAACCTACTGCTTCATGGTCAGTTGATCCTGGGAGTTTGCAGTAGGTCTAGTTGGGGCATGGTGGCTCTTTTTTGCTTTTTTTTTGGGGGGGGGGGGTCAGATCTTCTGGAAGAATCAGATAGGAGCCTTTTTTGCTTTCCATTCCTCCTTCCCACATTTTAGACTGCTGCATTCTTTTTTTTAAGATGCAAAGGGCGGGGGCAGAGTGGAGTGGAGAGGCAGGTGGCGTCAACTTTTGAGTAGCGCTGTGCTCTACCGCCATCAAGTGGAATGAGTTTCTGATGAGTGGAGCCAATTGGTCACCAGAGCCCAGTCCAGCCCAGCTCCGTGCAGGAACAGGGCCGAGATCCACCACCGCCATGGCCACCGCGAACCAAGGTGGACGGTTACGCCCTGGCTGGCACTCGCCCCAGCTCATTCCAAGCACAAGGGACACCCTGACTCCTCCACCAGGGAGCAGGGAGGAAGAAAAGGCTGACAGTGGGCGGCCCTCCATAGCTGCCACAGACTGCTATCTTCCCGGCGAGGAAAGGGGCCTCCTGGCCACAGCGTGTGGTGACCTCAGGCAGGAGCACCTGCAACTCTTGACCTAAGACCCCAGAACCCAGCTCAGTCAGAGGCCAGCGGCTTCTCCTGGGCCAGTCCTAAAATGGCGCCACAGGCAGCTCCGCCCCCTGTGCTGGTTGGTGCAGTTCTATTGCTTGGAGGGTCCTAGGGTCCCTGGGTAGGGTCCCGAGGGCAGGCAGGCTTCCCCTCGTGCTTTGGACCCCTGGTGGGGAGATTGTCCTTGGCTGGAGTACGCTCACTGCATTCTCACATCCCCATTGCACACGACCCTGGACACCTGACTACTGGAACAAGTGTCCCTCTGCCTGGGGTTTTCAGAAACTGTTTCCACTAGATGGCACTGTGGTTCCACAAATGACAGTCACCCCTTTTCCTACTCCCCCCCCCCCCGCCCCGCCCCGCCCCGCAGCGTAATTTTCCTCTCCTTTCCTTTGTAATCTGAAAAACACCAGTCACTGGACGCCCTTGGGACCTTCAGACAGGGTGTGGACCTGCTGTGCTTGGGCACCTTGGAGGCAAAACAGGCTGTTTGTGGGCAAACCCAATTCATTTTTCATTTACTCTGGATTCCCCTCTTGGTATGGGTCCCTTTGGACACAGACCTAGGTTTCTAGCATTCATCCCCCAACCCTTCCTTCACAGGTTCTCGCTCTCTCTCTTTTCCCTTATACATTCTCTTTTTTTTCCATATTGTACTTCAATCACTATTTTTTTCCTTTTTCTTTTTTTGTGATATAGCTGCTCTTTTTTCCAAGACTTTTTTTTTTAATATTGGGGTTCATTTTGACATATTCATACAAGCATAGAATATAATTTACTCCAATTCAGTCCCTAGTACTTCCCCCTTTCATCCCTCCTCCCTCTCCAGTTCCCTTTTCTCTACTGGATTTTCCTTCTATTTATTTGTAGTTATTTTCTTTAAATTAGTACTTTATAGATAAACATAAAGGTTAAATTCACTTTGATATATTCATATATGTACATAGGATAGTTTGGTCAGTTTTCATCCCACCATTTCTCTTTTCCTATCCCTCCTCTCTCCTGCAGTCTTTCCATTCTTGTACTCAGAGCTCTGATTCATTACCTTTTTTAGGGGGAGAGGGTACTGGGAATTTAACGCAGGGGCATTCCAAGATGGAGCCACATCCCCAGCCCTATTTTGTATTTTACTTAGAGACAGGGTCTCACTGAGTTGCTTAGTGCCTCACTTTTGCTGAGGCTGGCTTTGAACTCAGGATCCTCCTGCCTCAGCCTCCCTAGCCAGTAGGATTATAGGCATATACCTGGCCTGATCCATTACCTTTTTTTAAAAAAAATTTTAATTTATTTTTTAGTTGTTGATAGACCTTTTTTTTAAAAAAAAATTTTATTTATATCCAGTGCCTCACACATGCTAGGCAAGTGCACTATCACTGAGCCACAGCCCCTGCCCCTGATCCATTAACTTTTAAGAAGCAAATTCCTTGGAGCTGAAAGTGAGGGAAGAAGTGTTTTAGTTAACTTTTTCACTGCTATGACTAAAAGACCTGATGAGAACAATTTTAAGGAGGAAAACTTTATTTTGGGGCTCATGGTTTCAGATGTCTCAGTCCATAGACAGCTAGCTCCATTCCTCTGGGTTCCAGGTGAGGCTCAACATCATGGTGGAAGAGTGTGGTGAGAGAGACAGAGAGACAGACAGACAGACACAAACTGACTAAAATCGCCAGATACAAACTATATATACCCCAAAGGCACAGCCCCAATGAACTACCTCCTTCAGCCACACTCTACCTGACTTCAGATATCATTCAATCCCTATCAGAGGATGAATTCACTGACTGGGTTAAGGCTCTCGTAACCTAATAATTTCATCTCTAAACCTTCTTCCACTGTCTCACACATGAGATTTTCGGGAGCACCTCACTTGCAAACCATGAAAAGAGTCCAGCCAAAGGCTTCTTGTATAGTACAGAACAGTGGAGCACAGGTGGGGAGAGTTTGTCCATCATTAGATACCAAGAGGAGAAAGGGGTCTCATTCTGTGAGCTCAGAGACAATGTAAGATACTTATACAAAGTGAATAAAAAGTACAGCCAGCATGAAAGTTGAATATCAAGGTAAATAATTACATAAGTTTTTAAAATTTAAACAACAGCCTTGAATAATAAGAGATTTGGGAAGATCTTGTGGCTAGGAATAGATTTGCTATGACCACGAGGAACCATGAACCTCATGGTATGAATAAAAAGTAAGAACATCTAAGTATCATTGAACACATAAAATATGCTAAGCATTTTATTTTATTTTTTATTTGTGCAGGTTTTTCTTTTTATTTGTTCTTTTTACTTATATAAATTAAGATTAATTTTGACATTAATATATTTTTGTTCTTTGTCCCATTTCCCTCAATCACAGTGTAGCACAACTTACATTTTTTATTATATCCTGCACTTTATTTGGGGAAGATAGTTAATCTTTTTACTGTGTTGAGAATTATTTTACTTGGCTGATTTATCAATATTTACTGTATGTCTTTGCCTTCTTATGATAGAAATGAGTGTTTTACCAATAAATTGAAACATATTTCTTTTTCTCATAGACTGTTGTTTTTGTCTTTTTTAGTTATTTTTTGTGTGGTGTGTCTTTGGGGATTATTGGTTTATACCTATATAGGCTTTTTTGAAGACTGAATAAACTCAATATTTTTATATTTAAAATTATTTTCATGTGTTCAATTATTATTTCCTTTTTTGGAGTCATTTTAAAAACACATTAAAAAAGTTCTTTTGCAGTACTATGTGGTCCAATGCTATTTATTATTTATGTGACATTATAGCTTTGTTATCAAATCTAGTAGCATAAAAATTATAAAAGATTATAGAACATACACTTCATAGAGTACAAAATATACATGGCCTGTAATGATCAATTTTGTTTACTTCACTCCTTTCTCATCATATTTGCAACAGTCAAATGTCTCCAGAATATCTATTATTTATAAATATAGTGTGAATTATGTGCTCTCCATGAAAGTGTAAAATTTTAATGTGTTTTAACAGCATTCTAAATGTAATGTTCGTGTATTTTGACTTATATTACACTTGTGGAGCTTATGTAAATGCTACCACTTATTAATAACTTCATTGTTTTTAATAAATTTGCAATCATGGTAAATGACTTCAACACAAGATTAATCCTATAAATTATGCTGATGTACAATGTAATATTATGAGGTAGTTGAAGTATTTTAGTAAATCAATATTGATAAAGAAAAGTCATTAAGACCTTCTCATGTGGGTAAAGTAAAATTGTAGAGAAGAAGGTTTTGATGATATAATTTCTATTACATATTCTAAGTCATATTCTAAGTCTAAAACTTTATGTTATTGTAAGTACTGTATATGTCTACATTCAAATACATTGAAAATTATCTAGAAAGAACTGGTACTTACGTTTTAAAAATAATTTTTAGTTGTAAACGGATCTTTATTTTATTTATTTATATGCAGTGCTGAGAATCAAATCCAGGGCCTCACACATACTAGGCAATCACTGGATCACTGAGCCAGAACCCCAGCCCCTGATACCTATGTTTTAATCTTGGACATAGAGGAGGACCAAGGAATGTTAAAAGTTTGGTGGCAATAGGACTTTTTTTTTCTTCTCCACAGCAATAGGACATTTATATATATTATTTAGGTTATACATAGCTTGACTGCACTCATTTTTTATTTGTTTAAATAAGTATAATTTTTTTAAAGAACATAAGAATGTGTAAAATGGTCATGGGCAAATATTGGGGCTGATTGATCAATGATGTAAAGCAAGAACCACAAAAGTGAAACATTGCACTATTTTCTGCTAAAAATATGCTTAGGGTGGTAGCAACCAATGATCCACCTAAAAGATAAATTTTCATTTTGCAGTCAAATATAATATCAGATATCAAGAAAGATTCAGGTTATTAGCATTCTGTGATTTTCATTGAATCAAAATCTTTATCAAGCTCTTTTTCAAGAGCTCTTCTAAAACTTTGCTTCTCATATAACTTGTTTAAAAGGGAAAGTGGGATGTTGCTTGCTTAATGATATATCTGTCCTGCATGATAATTGCACTTGTTATTACAAATTAATAAATTGTACTTTTGCATTGTTTAAAAATATTTCAGTCGTAGGATGTAATAAGTATGATTTCACTTCCTGAATTTGGATGAATTCTAGGACATATGTAAGATCAGGTTGTAGACTTTTCAGATTGAAGCCTGGGCCATGTGAACTCATCAAAGCAGATAACACCTATGATATTGTCTTGCAGTAACCAACCTGTGCTTTCTTTTGTTGACACCCAGTCCTTACTGTATACTTTAAAATTTCACAAGGTCCTTATAAATTTTGTCTCTCATTGCTGTTAGAGATATGTGACTATTATCTAGTAAGTTGTGAATTTTAAGTAAATATTTCATAAGTCCAAATATAATACCAAAATTATTGGAAAAATTTGGCCTTTTTCCTACAAATGACTACTTTTCTTCACTGTACTGTGAATATATCAATGAAGGGAGACATGCCTAAAATCTTAAAAAGAATGAAGTTCCCAGTACATTTTCTTCAATTTACTGCCAATTTTTCTAGGGTGCTTGTATCATGTTATATAAATCCTTGGTTAAGATGGTTCATTTGCTTTTCTAATATTCTACTTTCCTTCTAAAATGCTCAGTATTACATAGGTTATCCTAATTAAAACATTTATAAAAAATTATGGTGAAAAAATACAAGGATATTGAGAAAAATTTAGTGAAGATCTTTTCTTGGGGGGATGGGGTAGGGGTACCAGGGATTGAACTCAGTGGCACTAGACCACTGAGCCACATCCCCAGTCCTATTTTGTATTTTATTTAGAGATAGGGTCTCACTGAGTTGCTTAGTGCCTCAATTTTGCTGAGGCTGGCTTTGAACTCACAATCCTTCTGCTTCAGCCTCCTGAGCCACTGGGATTATAGGCATGTGCAACCAAGCCCGGTTAGTGAAGATCTTAATAAGGGCTGGGTTGTGGCTCAATGGTAGAGTGTTTGCCTAACACGTGAGAGGCACTGGATTCAATCCTCAGAACCACATAAAAATAAAAAAATAAAATGAAGGTATTGTGTCAATCTACATTTAAAAAATAAAAACTTTAAGAAGATCTTAATAAATTTCATGAATTGCTAGAGAATTTCCTTAGAGATTTATAGGTATATTTTGTATTATATTCTAGTGTAATGATTCTTACAGGGATGTAGAAGAGATAACATTATCATCTGAATTACAATAAAAATAAATGCATTTTTCTAAGTATCTAGTAAATCTGAAAATTCCATATTATTATGGCTCATATATTAAAATATAAAATAATTCTATAATTTGTTCAATAAGTGGTTAAAGCAGATGTTGTGAAATAAATATTGACAGGTCAGTCCCAGTGGCTCTTTGATTCAGACCTGCGCTTGCAATCCTAGGCTCCAGACCAGACAATATGAACACAATGGCCACAGCATCAGACTGACCCCAAGTTCTAGGTCAGTCTTAGTTGAACTTGACTCCAGGGAGCACAGGGTCCAAACCTCCTGCAGGAGACCAGAATCCAGGCCTATCCCCGTAGATTCCAGTGCTAGACTCCAGTTGTTTTGTTCCAGAAACAACTTTGCAGACCCAAGCTCCATGCCAGCCACTGTGGATCCAAGATATAGACCTGCCCCTGTAACTTTAAGTTATAAGTCAACCCACCCACCAGGCTAGCTCCTGTATACTCAGGCTCCAACCCCATTCAGTTAACTCTGGTGTCAGAGTGCCTGGTCTGCCCCTGTAGACTCAAGCTCAATGCTTGCCTTAGCAGCTGGTCAGCCTATCTAGACCCAGTCTTGATGCTGCCTCCTGTGGATACAAGCTCCAAATCTACACTCATTATACTCGAGTTCCAGCTCATCCTTGAAAATCTCACCCTTGTTGAAGTCCATTCCAGTGAAGGGAGGCTTCATGCTCAATTCACGCTCACCACTGTATTGTGACAGATGGCCTGCCCAATCAAAGGAAGTCCGAAAGGACTAGAGTAAGTCCTTAATTCAAATGTGCAAGTCATCAGTGATAGGCAATAAGAAACATGAAAAAACCAAGGATATATAACACTACCAAAAGCACAATAATTACTCAGAAGCCAGACCCAAGGAAATGGAGATATATAAGCTGCCTAATGAAGAATTCAAAGTAGTTGCTTTAAAGAAGTATCATGGATTCTAGGCAAGATGGCAGAGGAACCCAACACTAGCTTGCTCCTTTATGGGATAAAACTAAATAAATAAATGTTTAACTACACATGGAGGTAAGTAGCTATGGGTGAGCACTGGAAATTGACAGCAGAGAAAACAAAATATGGTAAAATCCAGAGATGAGGCAGAATAACAAGTGAAGCAGAGTACCTCAGCACCTGGCACCCAGCACATTGGGCAGGGGCAGAGGATTCTCCCCTCTGAGGGAGTAAATGTAAAAGAGAAAGACTCACAGCATGGCATACAAGGCTGCACTCCAAAAAATAACTTAAACTTGCACAACAAACTAGTTTTAGAGAAGAAATTCACTGAATCTTTCACCAAACTCTTAGAGTGCAGTAGTCAGAAAACATCCTGAGAAAGATCTTATTTTCTGAGACTATGATGGTCTAGGGATCAGAAAACCTGGCACAATCACATAACAGGGTCTCTGTGGACACCCTTGACACATTCACTGGGCAGACAATGGGAGAATGTCTTTGAAATAAAACCACAGAGAGTTCTATGCTGTAGGGTAGAACCACAGGTAGTTCTATGCTGAAGTTCTATGCAGGCTGTAATGGGGAGTGGAATGAAGGGCACTGCCCTCTGGAAGATCTGCCCTCTCTGACTTGAAGCAACACAATTCAGGTGTGGTTTCCTGTAAGGGCTGAAGGTGTAAGGATCAAGGATAGTAGATTATTCAGTTTCCATAACCTATCCTCCAGCACAGATAGGTGTTCTGCCCACCTCAGAAACATCCAGGGGTCTGCTGCAGCTTTGATACCTGACATACCCCTGAGCACACATAATAAGAACCTCCAAAGTGAATATGTGCTCATCTGGTACAGTCCACATCCTGTCAAAACTCAGTCTGAGAAGGGCTTACTTTGGCCCCCAAATTGGCCACACCCCTAGATGTGCAGACTAAAAAAGCCTCAAGAACTAACATAGACCCAGCATAGTCTACATTCTGCCAAAGGTGGTCAGCAAGAAGGGCTGTTTGGGGCTCCAACATTTGCCATGCCCCCAGGTACACAGACTTAAAGCCTCTAGAAAGAATATGTAATCCCAATGCATGCATTCCACCTTAATTTGTTGGGTGAGAAATGTCTTGCACAGCCTATATTCCACCTTAACTCATTTGGTGAAAGCTGATAAGAATTTTAACAGGGTGTAACCCATCTCATTATACCCTATACTTGGTAGATTCCAACCTTATAAGAACAGGAGAGATTATATTAGCGTAGTCTACAATTAATCCACTTTCACTTATATCACTTTCACTCAAATCTGAGCATTTTGGCTTAGAGGAAATTTTAACTCATTTTCTCCATCTTATATCTTTTTTCTTTTTGGTGCGGGGTATGGAACCCAGGGCCTTGTGCATGTGAGGTGATTCATCTATTATATTACATTATATTATATTATTTATTTTTTATTTTTTAGTTTTTATTTGTATTTTTTAGACATACATGACAGTAGAGTATATTATGAGATAATAATATATATATTATACATACATACATGGAGTATAACGTATTCTCATTAGGATCCCATTTTTGTGGTTGTACATTATGTGGAGTTTCAGGGGTGGTGTATTCATATATGAACATAAGAAAGTAATGTGCAATTCACTCTTCTGTCCTTTCTATTCCCTTCCCCCATTCCCTTCTCTTCTGTCCCCTTTTTCTAATCCAATGAACTTCTATTCTTCCCTGCCCCATTGTGTGTTAGCATCCATATATCAGAAAGAACATTCAACTTTTGGTTTGTGGGGACTGGCTTATTTCACTTAACATGATTGTCTCCAGTTATGTCCATTTATGGGCCAATGCCATTATTTAATTCTTCTTTATGGCTGAGTAATATTCCATTGTTGTTTCCTTTGCTTTTTAGTTTGAATCCATCCTATTTATTGATGCTTTTTTTTAAAGGCTAATTGAGTTTATGTCTTTAATGAGTCTATTTTATCATGACTACAGCTTTTTTAAAAAAAACTTTTTTTTTTTTTGTTGCACATGCCAGAGGTTCACCTTTGTGCCTAAGTTTTATGGTGTTAAAACAGGTTGTAGCTGTACTTATTGGTCATGCAAGTAGAGGAAATGAACAATATGTTTTTCTTAAGTGCATAAAGAACTTGTCCTCATCTGAAATTTTGTTGCTTTAAAAGAAGTATCTCTCCACAAATATTATGACCTTCTATTTTCTTCATAATTTATTTATTTATTTATTTGTTCTAGTTAGTTATACATGACAGTAGAATGCATTTTGACATATTGTATATCAGTGGAGTACAACTTCTCATTTCTCTGGCTCTAAATGATGCAGTCACTTCAGTAGTGTAATCATACATGTATATAAGGTAATAATGTCTATCTCTTTCTACCGTCTCCACAACTACAACCCTCCCCTCACTCCCCTCTACACCAACCAAATTTCCTTCTTTCTTCCCTATCCCCCCATAATACTATGGATCAGTATCCGCTTATCAGAGAAAATATTTGGCTTTTGGTTTTTGAAGATTGGCTTATTTCACTTAGCATGGTATTCTCTAGTTCCATCCATTTACATGCAAATGCTATAATTTCATTCTTCCTTAAGGCTGAGTAATATTTTATCGTATATATACCACATTTTCTTTATCCATTCATCTTTTGAAGGACACCTAGGTTGGTTCCATAGTTTAGCTATTGTGAATTGAGCTGTTATAAACATTGATGAGGCTGTGGCATTGTAGTATGCTGATTTTAAGTCTTTTGGGTATAGACTGAGGAGTGGGATAGCTGTGTCAAATGGTGGATTTATTCCAAGATTTCTAAGGTATCTACATAATGCTTTCCAGAGTGGTTGCATCAATTTGCGGTTCCACCAGCTGCAAATGAGTGTACTTCTCCCCCACATCCTCGCCAACACTTTTTATTGCTTGTATTCTTTTTTTAAAAAAATATTTATTTATTTTTTAGTTATTGGTGAACACAACATCTTTGTTTGTATGTGGTGCTGGAGGATCGAACCCAGGCCGCATGCATGCCAGGCGAGCACACTACCGCTTGAGCCACATCCCCAGCCCCTATTGCTTGTATTCTTGAAAATTGCCATTCTGGTTGGAGTGAGATGAAATCTTAGTTTTGATTTGCATTTCTCTAATTGCTAGAGATGGTGAACATTTTTTTTTATATGTTTGTTGATTGATTGTATTTCTTCTTCTATGAAGTGTCTGTTCATTTCCTTTGCTCATTTATTGATTGGGTTACTTGGTTTTCAGTGTTAAATTTTCTGAGTTCTTTATATATATCCTGGAGATTAGTGCTTTATCTGAGGTGCATGTGGTAAAGATTTTTTCCCCCATTCTGTAGGCTCTCTCATCATGTGATTGATTGTTTTCTTTGCTGAGAAGAAACTTTTTAGCTTGAATCCATCCCATTTATTGATTCTTGATTTTACTTTTTGTGCTTTAGGAGTCTTGTTAAAGAAGTCAGGTCCTGGGCTGGGGATGTGGCTCAAGTGGTAACGTGCTTGCCTGACATGCGCGGGGCACTGGGTTCGATCCTCAGCACCATATAAAATAAAATAAAGATGTGCGTCCACCAAAAACTGAAAAATAAATATTAAAAATTTTTCTTTCTCTCTCTCTCTTAAAAAAAAAAAGAAGTCAGGTCCTAAGCCAACATGATCTGGGCCAACTTTTCCTTCTATTAGGTGCAGGGTTTCTGTTTAGTGCCTAAGTATTTGATCCACTTTTAGCTGAGTTACATTTACATGCAGGGTGAGAGATAAAAGTTTGATTTCATTTGCTACATATGGATTTCCAGTTTTCCCAACACCATTTGTTGAAGAGGATATATTTTCTCCAATGTACATTTTTTGGTACTTTTGTCTAGTATGAGATAGCTGTATTTATGTAGGTCTTTCTATGTGTCTTCTGTATCATTTGTCTGCATGTCTGCTTTAGTGCCAATACCATGCTGTTTTTATTACAATGGCTTTGTAGTATAAGTTAAGGTATGGTATTGCAATGCCTTCACTCTTCTTGGTAAGGATTGATTTGGCTATTCAGGGTCTCTTATTTTTTCACAAATGAAATTTATGATTGCTTTATATAATTCTATAAAGAATGTAATTGGGATTTTCAACAGAATTGAATTAAATGTGTATAATACTTTTGATAGTATGGCCATTTTGACAATGTTAATTCTTTCTATATAAGAGCATGGGAGAGAGTTACATCTTCTAAGGTCTTCTTCAGTTTTTTTTTTTTTTTTTGGTGTGTGTTCATAGTTTTCATTGTAGAGACCATTCACCTTTTTTTGATAGACTGATTCCCAATACTTTATTTTTTTGAGGCTATTGTGAGTGGGGTATTTTTCTTAATTTCTCTTTCAATGGATTCATCATTGATGTATAGGAACATGTTTGATATATGTTTGTTGATTTTATATCCTGCTACTTTGCTGAATTCATTTATTAGTTCTAGAAGTTTTCTGGTGGGATTTTTTTTTGATCTTCTAGATACAGTCATGTCATTGGCAAATAGTGGTAGTTTGAGTTCTTATTTTCCTATTCATATCCCTTTATTGTCTTTCTTATGTCTAATTGCTCTGGCTAGAGTTTCAAGGATGATATTGAATAGAAGTGTTGAAAGAGGGCATTATCTTGTTTTTAGAAGGAACGTTTTCAATTTTTCTCCATTTATAATGATGTTGGCCTTGGGTTTAGTGTTTATAGCTTTTACAATATTGAAGTATGTTCCTATTATCCCTAGTTTTTCTAGTGTTTTGAACATGATGAGATGCTATATTTTGTCAAATGCTTTTTTTCATCTATAGAGATGATCATATGATTCTTGTCTTTAAGTCTATTGATGTGATCAATTACAATTATTGATTTCCCTATGTTGAACCAACAACCTTACATCCCTGTGATGAACTGCACTTGATCATGGTGTACCACGTTTAATATGTTTTTGATTGCAATTTTCCAGAATTTTATTGAGAATTTTTGCATCTGTTTATCAGGGTTACTAGTTTGAAGTTTTCTTTCCTTGATATGTCTTTGTCTGATTTTGGTATCAGGGTGCTATTAGCCTCATAGAATGAGTTTGGAAGGGTTCCCTCTTTTTCTATTTCATGGAATAATTTGAAGAGTATTGGTGTTAATTCTTCTTTGATGGTCTTATAGAACTTGGATAAGAATCCATATGATTCTGGGCTTATTTTGATTGGTAGGATTTTTTTGGCATCCTCTATTTCATTGTTTAAAATTGATCTGTTTAAAATTATGTATGTCCTTTTTATTCAGTTTGGGTAGGTCACACATCTTTAGAAGTTTGTTGATGTCTTCAAGATTTTCTATTTTATTGGAGTATAAGTTTTCAAAAATAGTTTCTGATTATCTTCTGTATTTCAATAATATCCATTATAATATTTCTTTTTGTTACTGTTTTTCATAATTTTAGTTTTTTCTCTCTTTTTGTCACCATGGCTAAGTTTTTAATCAATTTTATTTATTCTTTTCACATAACAAACTTTTTTGAATTTTTTTAAATTTCAGCTCTGATTTTAATTAATTCTTGTCATCTGCTGCTTTTGGTATTGATTTTTCTTTTCTAGGGATTAGAAATGTAATGTCCGGTCATTTATTCATTGACTTTCTATTCTTTTAATGAATGAGCTCAGTGCAGTAAACTTTCCTCTTAGCATTGTGTTTATAGTGTCCCAGAGATTTTGGTATGTTGCATCAGTGTTCTCATTTACCTCTAAGTATTTTTTAAATTTTCTCCCTGATTTCTTCTGCTATTCACTCATCATTCAATATCATATTATTTAGTTTACAGGTGTTAAAGTATCTTCTATTTGTTGTTTTATCATTGACTTCTAATTTTATTCCATTATAATATGATAGAATGCAGGGTAGTATCTCTCTCTCTCTCTCTCTCTCTCTCTCTCTCTCTCTCTCTTTCTCTCTCTTTCTCTCTGTATTTGCTAAGAGTTGCTTTGTGGCATATGATATGGCCTATTCTAGGGAAGGATTTGTTTGCTGCTGAGAAGAAGGTGTGTTGAATTATTGATGAATGAAATATTCTATATATGTCCATTAAGTCTAAATTATTAATTGTATTATTTAGTTCTATAGTTTCTTTTTTTAGTTTGCTTGGAGGATCTACCCAGTAGTGAGAGTAGTGTGTTAAAAATCAGCCAATATTATTGTGTTGTGGTCTATTTAGTTCTTGAAATTGGAAGGGTTTTTTTGATGTGCATAGATGCTCCATTGTTTGGGGCATGAGTGTTTATGATTGTTATGTCTTGTTGATGTATTTTTCCTGTAAGCAGTATATGTTATTCTTTTTCCTTTCTTTTTAACTTTGGCTTAAAGTCCATTTTATCTGATATGAGGAAACCCCTGCTTGTTTACTTGATCCATGTGAGTAATATGTTTTTTTTTCCCCATCCTTTCATCTTCAGTCAGTGAATTTCTTTGTCTATGAGGTAAGTCTCTTGGAAACAGCATATTGTTGGGTCTTGTTTTTTGATCCAATCTGCCAGAGTATGTCTTTTGATTAATGAGTTTAGGCCATTAACATTCAGGGTTATTACTGAGATTAATTTGTAGTCCCATGCATTTTGGTTTCCTATTTTTAATTTGACTTAGTTTCTCCTTTGATTGACTTTTCTTTTAGTGTATTTTCTCTCTTTGCTGGTTTTCACTTTTTTCCCCATCTCATCCTCATAGAATATTTTACTGAGAATGTTCTGTATAGGCTTTCTACTTGTGGATTATTTTAACTCTTGTTTATCATGGAAGGTTTTTATTTCATCTTCTGATCTGAAGCTTAATTTTTCTGGATATAGAATTCTTGGTTGGCATTCATTTTCTTTCAGAGCTTGATATATATGATTTCAGGACCTCCTAGCTTTGAGTGTCTGGGTTGAGAAATCAGCTGAGATCCAAGTTGGTTTCCTCTATATGTAATCTGATACTTTTCACTTGTGGCCTTTAAAATTCTATCCTTATTCTGTATGCTAGATATTTTTGTTATAATGTGCCTTGGTGCAGATCAGTTGTTATTTTTCCTATACTTCTATATTGAGATCTGCCCATCTTCTGGAATGACCTTTATTCTTCTGTTGTCTGGAGTACTCTTTTATAGGCTGCTTTTACTGCATTATGTGTCCTGAACAAGGGGTATAACTGTGTGAAAGAAATCACTTAATATATTTACTATGTTTTGAAAACCTCTTACATCATTTTGAGGAGAGTTGATTACCATCTATAAATGTAAATATTTGAGAAAAACTACATTCTAAAAACTCTGAAAAAATATATCAGAATATTTTCTTCCACTCACAGTTTAGAAATGGGCTGGGGCTGGGGATGTGGCTCAAGCGGTAGTGCGCTAACCTGGCATGCGTGCAGCCCAGGTTTGATCCTCAGCACCACATACAAAAAAAACAAAAAACAAAAAACAAAACAAAGATGTTGTGTCTGCCGAAAACTAAATATATATATATATATATATATATATATATTATATATATATATATATATATAAAGAATTTAAAGTTACTCCTTGCTGATATATCTGAGATGAAGGGAATTCTTAGTGAACATTCTTACTTTGAATTATGCCAGATATTGGGAGGAATAGTAGATACTAAAGCCTTGATTGCATAATCTCTGAGAGATTCTGGACATGAGGGTAGCAAAAAAACACACTAGCCTTCTCAGCAGTATACTTAGCTCTTGACCTGTATAGATCTGTCTTCTTCATATTCTTCTTTAACTCTCAGGTTCTTGTACCTATCCATGCCAACCTCACCTGCCCACCTCTGGCACCATCTTGTGTGGTTTCCATGTTTTAATGACATTCCTGGATGCCTAAAAAATTTTAGGATGGTTTGGTGGAATTACCTAAATTTCTTCAGCCCTGTTGCCTATGTTTTCCCTGACTGGGAGAGAAACATTGTGCTCTGTGTAAAATGCTGTGTCCTTGAGGTTAACTGCAAATATATTAACCTGTCCTTCTCTGGGGCATTTGGGATGGGCATTGTAAAATGCTGTGTCCTTGAGGTTAACTGCAAATATATTAACCTGTCCTTCTCTGGGGCATTTGGGATGGGCCCAATCTTTGGAATCCCCACAACTTCAGCTGGTACTCAACTTTTTTTCTGGGGGTGTGGGGATCAGGAGGCCCTGAAAGACCCATGTAATTAATCACATTGAGTGAAGTGGGTTTGTGTGTAGCCATGCCTCCAGGATTAATAGTAATTAATAGTAATTATCTTTCCCTTTCTCCAGGACAGCAACAGTAGCACTGATTGCCCCATCTGCTGATTCTCTGGGGCCTCAGTGGATGCTCTGAACTTTTTGGGTACAGTTGGGAAGGGTATAAAAGGCCCCTATACTAACTATGCAGTGGAGAAGCAAGTGTCCTGGCCTTCTCTGCATTGGCAGTTGATTCTGAAAGTCCCACACTACAACTTGCCTTGAGTGCAGAGGGTGTATATGCATCTGTAAACTTGGGATTAATAGTAGCTATCTCTCTGACCCTTATCCTTTAAATTGTACTAGACTGTAGTTGGCATGCAAGGGCCTGCATAGCTCTAAACCACCAGTTTCAAGGGGCCTGCTATTAGTCTTGCATTCTAGAGTACTCAGTGGGTTCATGCCATAGCTCAGTCCTGAATCTGGGATGTTTTGGTCTGAACACAAGCCAAGCAAATGAAAAAAGATGAAAAGGAGGTCATTGGGTCTTGGGGGAGGTTAAAAAGAGGATAAAATAAAAAAGAGAGAAGACAGAAAACTGCAAAGATTTTTCTTTTCTTCTTCTTCTTTTTAACAATACAGGATTTATTGGTGTGTGGGTGATTAAGAAGGGAACAGCACAATGGAAGCCTTCATGAATGCAGGGCTTGCCACTTGTCCAGAGGACCACAACTGAGGATATATTTGACCCCACAGCCATCAAGAATGAGCCACTTCTCAGCCACCATGTCTTCAAATTTGCCAGCATTAAATTTGGTAAAGTAAAGCCCCACTTCTTTGAGATGTGGATCTTCTGGCAGCCAGGGAACTTGAACTTGGCCCTGCATAGGGCCTCAATCATATGTTCCTTGTTCTGCAGCTTGGTGCGAATGGACATGATGACTTGGCCAACTTGAACCCTGAAACCCCTGTTCTCTGGGGTTTCCCAAAGGCACCCCTCATACCTATTTGAAGTCTAGATGGGGGACATCATGAGATCAGAAATATGAACATATACTCAAAGTGCTGTCTCCAAGGTCCTTAGGGCAACCCATATGAGCAACAGGCTGCATACACTACCAAGGAGATTGCTGTTTGCAGCCATTGCACACTGGGCCACCACAAGTAAAGGAACCCAGTCAGCTTAATTAGATGCAGATGCAAAGAGTTTTGATCCTCCATTCAGAAAGCCTGGATAATGGTTTTAAGATGGTTCTCCTTCCTAGCAATCACCAGCTCTGGCGGGAAGTGCAGGTCCTATTTTGAGTCATGCTGTTCATTATGTTGTATTTAAACCTCTGCTCAAACTTCCTATCTACTCAATGTTGGAGTCTGTAATTCCTTTTTTTTTTTTAAAAAAATATCTTTTTAGTTGTAGTTGGACACAATATCTTTATTTTATTTATTTATTTTTATGAGGTGCTGGTGACTGAACCCAGGGCCCTGAACATGTGAGGCAAGCTCTTTACCACCGAGCCACAACTCCAGCCCGGAGTCTGTAATTCTTAAAATCTTTATAATTTTTTCTTTTCTGCATTCTGAAACCAAAAACAGAAATCAAAAGTGAGCAGAAATAGCTGTAACTTATCAAGTAAACTATACCTAAAGAGAAATGTAAAAAGACAAAGAACTCTACTATGTATTGATTGACAAGAAGTTATAATGAATATAAATATATAAACACTGATTATGATGTGGAACTGTCCCCAGAATGCCCATTTCTTTTAAATATTTTAGTTGTCAATGGACCTTTGTTTATTTATTTATATGTGGTGCTGAGAGTCAGACCCAGTGCCTCACACATGCTAGGCAAGTGCTCTACCACTGAGCCACAACCCAGCCCCAGAGAATGCCCATTTATTAAAGGTCTGGTTAACAATTTGTGGCAAAATGGGGGAGGTGGTGGAATCTTTAGGATATGTAGTTTAGTGAAAAGAAGTTTGATCACTGGGTTCATATTCCTTAAAAGGGAATATTTGGCTCAAGCCCCCCCCTCCTCTCTCTCTTTCACTTTTTGATTGCCTTGAAGTGAGAAATTGCCTCATCACAAGCTCCTGCCATGATATTCTGCTTTGTCAAAAACTCCAAAGCAACAAGACAACCAAACATTGATTGAAACCTGCAAAACTGTGAGCAACAAAAATTTTTCTCCTTTAAGTTGATTATCTCAGGTATTTGTCACAGTGTCAGAAAGAAAGTGACTAACACAACACATAAAGCTTAAACACACAATTTTTTAAAACAAACATTATTACATCTGTAACAGAGATAAATTCTAAAACAATAGTGGGAAGCCTCAGTTTCCCACTTTCATCAATGGGAAGATGATTCAGAGAAAATATTAACAAAGAGATATAAGAGTTAAACTATATTACAGACCAAATGAACCTAAAAATACTACAGAAGATTTCATCAAATAGCTACATATTATATATTCTTCTCATCAGGAAATGAAACATTCTCTAAAGTAGATCATATATTGGGTCACAAAACAAATTTCAAAGAAATAAATCTCACATAATTTTCTTATGTACACATATGAAAATACCTAAATGAATCTCACTATCATGCCCACCCAGAAGAATGCAGTCCTAATTAGAATGATATACCCATGCTTGTATAATCATATCAAAATGGATTCTACTATCATGTATAACTAATAAAAGAGTAACCAATAAAATAAAAAACAGTAAAAATTTATTATATTTTTTAAAACCACAAATGGAGTAAAACTAATAATCAACAACAGATAAAACTTTAGGAATTATATAAAGAATAAACAATAAGTTATTGAACAGTCACTAAAGCAACTAAAAGGAAAATTAGGAAATTCATTAAAAATTAAGATGAAAATATAACATATTCAAATTTACAGTATGTAGTAAAAGTAGCTATAAGATGAAAATTTGTGGCAATAAAGATCTACATAAAATAATAGAAATATATCAAACAAAAAATTTAAGCATCTCAAGAACCTTGAAAAAGAAGAAAAAATCAACCAAAATTACTAGGAGAAAAGAAATAAAGAACACAGAGGGAAAAGACACAAAAATAGAGACAAAAAACCCACAAACATCAATGATGTGAGTTGTTTTATTTCTGAAAGATAGACAAAATTGACCAACATTTAAATGAGTCAAGAAAGAAGTAAGCTGGGTGTGGTGGAACACGCCTGTAATCCCAGGAACTCATGAGGCTGAGGAAGGAGGATTGTGTGTTCAAAGCCAGACTCAGCAACAGCAAGGCACTAAGCAACTCAGTGGGACCCTGTCACCAAAATACAAAATAAGGCTGGAGATGTGGCTCAGTGGCCAAGTGCCCGTGGGTTCAATCCCTGGCACCCCCCCCCAAAAAAAAGAAAGATGTGAGAAGACAAAAATAAATAAAAGATGAAAAAGAATATATTATTACAGATACCAGAGAGAAACAAAGGAACAACCATATACTAACAAACTGGAAAACCTAGATGATATGGATGTGTTTGTGGACACATATATCCTATCAAGTTAAACCGGAAAGCTATATAAACCTGAGAAAATCATTAAAAAAATGACATGATGAAATAATAGTAGAATATCTTTGTGGAAAGAAAAGCTTAGAATCGAATGTTTTCACTCAAGAATTCTATCAAACACTTAAGAAAGAACTGACATCAGTGGATTAGACAAAGGGGAATGAAGGAAGGGAGAAGAGATAGGAATAAGAAAGACAGTAGAATGAAGCAGACATAACTTTCCTATGTTCATATGTTAATAAATGACCAGTGTTACTTCACATCATGTCAATCACAAGAATGAGATCCTAATTAGAATAAGGTATGTGTGTATATATATATACATCCCGTTGTCATGGTATCTAGAAAGAACAAATAAAGCAAATTAAAAAAGAAATAAATGGCAGAAAATATTAAAGAAAATACATAAATATATGAAGATTGAAAGATATTCTTTTGAATGGGGAATGGATCATGGAGGAAATGAGAGAAGAAATAAAGAGAATTCCTAGGGGCTGGGATTGTGGCTCAGTGGTAGAGCACTTGCCTAGTGTGTGTGAGGCACCAGGTTTGATCCTCAGTACCACATAAAAATAAAAAAATAAAATAAAGGTATTTTGTCTATCTACAACTAATATATGTATATTAGTTGTATATATATATATATATATATATATATATATATTTCCTAGAATCAAACGAGAATAGTGATATAATATACCAAAATCTCTGAGACACTATAAATGCTCTCCTAAGAAGAAAATTTATAATCTTAAATGCCCACACTAAGAAAGTAGGAATAAGTGAAGTTAGCCAATCCCCCCAAAACAAATGCTTAATGTTTTCTCTGATATACGGAGGCTGATTCATAATGGAATTGGAATGGGGAGCATGGGAAGATTAGAGAAACTCTAGATAGGGCACAAAGAAGGGGAGGGAAGGGAGTAAAAAAAGATGGTGGAATGAGATGGACATCACTACTCTAAGTACATGTATGAAGAAGATACGAATGATGTAAATATACTTTGTATACAAGCAGAGATATGAAACATTGTGCTCTATATATGTAATATGAATTATAATGCATTTTGCTGTCATATATAACAAATTAGAATAAAAATTTTTAAAAAGAAAGTAGAAAGATCATAAATAAACAATCTACTATTACATCTCACAGTCCTAGTAAAGCAGGGACAAACTAATGTCCAAATTACAAGAAGATGGTGAATAATTAAGATCAGAGCCAAAATTAATGAAACAGAGAATAAAAAATACAGAAAATCAATAAAATGATGAGGAGTAGTTTGATTTCTAAGACTGATAAACTCTTAGAAAAACCAACCAAGAAGAGAGAGAAATGGGCAGGCGCAGTGGTACACACCTGCAATCCCAGCAATCCCAGCAATGCAGGAGGCAGGAGAATCACAAGTTTGAGAAACCTAGTGAGGCCCTAAACAATTTAGCAAGACATTGTCTCAAAATAAAAAATAAAAAAGGGCAATGACCCAAATCTCTGTGAAATGCATTCTATCATGCTATCTCATCCGGGTACCAAAACCATTTATTACATCAAGATAAGAAAACTGTAGAACAATATTCTCAATGAACCTAAATGCAAAACTTCTGAATAAAATATCAGGAATCTACATTTAAAAACACTCTAAGAAGATTGTACATCATGATCAAGTTGGTTTCATTCAAGGAATGCAAGGTGGGTTCAACATATGCAAATCAAAAGGTGTTAATTCATCATATAAATAGAATTAAGGACAAGAATCACATGAGTATTTTAATTGATGGAGAAAAAACATTCAATAAAATTTAGCACCCTTGGACTGGGGCTGTGGCTCAGTGGTAGAGCACTTGCCTAGCACATTTGAGGCACTGGATTTAATCCTCAGCACAACATAAAAAACTAAACAAATAAAATAAAGGTATTGTGTCCATTTATAACTAAAAATATTTTAAAAAATTAGCACCAATTTATGTTAAAACACTGGAGAAAACTAGGGATTAATGGAAGTTTTCTCAACATCATAAATGTATATATATATATGTGTATATATATATATATGTATATATATATATAAAACACAAACTAACATTACACTGAAAGGAGAAAATCCCAAATCATGTCCTCTAAAATCAAGAACAAACAAAGGATATCTACTGTTACCATTCCTGTGCAATATAGTACTTGGAACTCTAGCCATAAGAGTCAGGCATGAAAAGAAAATTAAAGGGATAAAAATAAAAAAAAATAAGTCAAACTGTGTCTGTTTGCATATAACATGATTCTACACCCAGAAAGTCCAAAACACTCCATCAAAAGACTTCTAGAGCTGATAAACCAAATTCAGCAAAGTAAGAGGATACAAAGTCTACATTCATATAAATCAATAGCTTTCTTATACATCAGTAATGAATCTGCGAGAAAGCAATTAGAAAAACAATTTGTATTAATAATATACTAAAAAATACTTTGCACCAAACATTACCAAAGAGGTAAAAGACCCCTAAAATGAAAATTAAAGCTACTGAATAAATAATTTGAAGGAGACACTAGACAATAGAAAGATCTCTCATGTTCTTTGATAGACAAAATTAATTATACTAAAATGACCATATTATCAAAACCAATCTACAGATTTAATGCAATCCCCATCAAAATATCAATGACATTTTTTTACAGAATTATAAAAGAATGTCCTAAAATTCATTTGGAAGAATATAAGACCAAGAGTATCCAAAACAATCCTGAGCAATATAAGTAATGCTGGAGGCATCCCAAAACCTCATCTTAATTTTTCTACAGAGCTATATTAACAAAAACAGCAAGGATTGGCATAAAATAGACTTGAAGGCCAATGGAATAGGAAACAGAGACATATCCAAATAGATACAATCATCTGATCTTTGATAAAGATGCCAAAAACTACAATGAAGAAAATTTGAACAAATATTGTTAGAAAAATTGAATATTTACATATAGAATAAGGAAACGACATCTCTCACCCCACACAAAATAAGTTCAAACTTAATCAAAGGTCTAGGAATCACACAAAAAACCACTTCTACATATTGGCACATGAACTAACTTTCTTAATAAGACTCCTAAAACTCAAGAAATAAAACCAAGAATCAATAAGTAGGATGACCAAAAGTTAAAATGCTTCTATGCAGCAAAGGAAACAATTAACTGTGTGACAGGAGAGTCGACAGAATGGGAGAAAATCTTGGTGATCTATGCTTCTGACAGAGGATTCATATCCAGAGTATATACAGAACTAAAGAAATTTAACATCAAAAAGGAAATAATCCAATCAAGAAATGGAGAAAAGATCTAAATAGACATTTCTCAAAAGAAGAAATGTACAAATGGTCAACAAATATATTAAAAATTGTTCAACAACCTCACTCAAGGCAGAATGGCAACCATCAAGAATACTAATAGTAATAAGAGGATATGAGAAAAAGTACATTCATATGTTGTTATTGGGACTGTTAATTAGTAAAAGCACTTGGGAGAACAGTATGGAGATTGTTCAAAGATTAGAAATGAAACCACCATATGACCCAGATATCTGACCCCTCAGTATGTATCCCAAAGGACTAAAATTCAGCATACTACAGTGATAAATGCATGCCAGTATTTATAGCAGTGCAATTCACCACAAGCAAGTTATGGAACCAGCCTACATACTCATCAAAGAATGAATGGATAAAGAAAATATGGTATATCAGATATACAGAAGAATAAAATTATGTCATTTTCTGCTAAATGGATGCAACTAGAGAACATCATAATATGTGAAATAACCAGACCCAGAAAATGAAAGGTCTAATGTTTTCTTTCATATGTAGAATCTAGAAAGTAAAAAAGAAAAGGAATAATCAAAAGGTCTCATGAAAATATGAGGGAGACCAATAGAGTAGAGGAAGAGGATAGAGAGAAAAAGAGAGAAGGAATGGAGTGGGGAAATACTGGGGGAATAAAATCTACCAAATCATGCTTTGTTTATATATTAATATACCACTATGAATCTCAATTATATACGTAATTATAATGTACTAATTAAAACAATGATAATGACAATAACAGCAACAACAATAGAAGAGAGTATATTGGAGTAGAGCAAGTGGATCAGGGGAGAGAGGAGGAAGGAAAAGGGAAGGTAGTGAGGAATGAGGTTGGTCAAATTATGTTATGTGCAAGTATGAATATGGCATAATGAATCCCACTATTGTGTTTAATTATATTGTATTAATGAAATAATAAAATTAAAAAGTAAATGTTATGGTTTAGATATTAGGTGTTGACCAAAAATGCATGGGTGACACAATGCAAGAATATTTAGAGGTGAAAGGGTTGGATTATGATAGTTTTAATCAATGCACTAATTTCCTGGTAGGGATTAACTGAATGGTAACTTTAGGCAGGTAGGCTGTGTCTGGAGGAGGTGGGTCATTGAAGGGGATGTGCCTTTGGGGCATGTATTTTTGTCTCTGGTGAGAGAGCTTAAATTCTCTCTCTGCTTCCTGATTGCTATATCTTGATTGCCATGGCTTTCCTCTTCCATGCCCTTCTGCCATGATGTTCTGCCTCATCTCAGACACAGAACAATGGAGTCAGCCATCTGTGGACTGAGACCTCTGGAACTGTGAGCTAAAATAAACTTTTCCTCTTCTAAAATTGTCTTTGTCATGTCTTTAGTGGCAAAAAAGCTGGCTAAAACAACACTGATGGAAGAAACCCAAGAAGATACAAAACAGGCAATGGCTTTCCATATAGATAGGGACCATTTACAGATGTAATGCGATTATATGAAAAATTGTGGTATATATGTGTATTAAGAATTGTAATGCAAAAAAACCCCAACAAAGTACATGTATAATGGCATAAATTGGTGTGAACATACTTTATATACAGAGATACAAAAAATTGTGCTCTATATGTGTAATAAGAATTGTAATGCATTCCACTGTTGTCGTGTATTTAAAAAATAATAAAATCAACAAAAAAATAAATAGCAGTGACATTCTTCACAAACCTAGGAAAACAATTCTAAAATTCATATGCAATCATAAATTATCACCAATACCCAAGGAAACCTTATAGAAAAACACCAAAGCTGAAAGCATTACAATACCTGATTCAAGGCATTCCATTCAGCTCTAATAACTCAAACCTCACAGTACTGGTATGAAAACAGACCCAGACACATGGACCAATGAAACCAAATTGTGAGTCTCATAATATAATCCATACATCTACTGTAACTTACTTTTCAACAAATATCAAAATATACATTGAAGAAAGTTCAGCCTATTCAATAAATAGTTATGTGAAAACAATTGTCCGTATGCAGAAAATTAAAACTTGACCCCATCTTTCACCCCATAAAAATTCAACTCAAAATGTATCAAAGACTTCAATGTAAGACCTGACAACATAAAAATATTAGAGGAACACTTAGAGGAAACACTTCAAGACATCAGGGTAGCAATGGTTTTCCTATTCAGAAAACCCCAAACACATAGGCAACAAAAGCCCAAATAGAAAGTACTATTATATCTAAATTTAAAAGAATGAATGAATAAAAGTAGCAACATCATCTTCCAACTACTTTATTCAATTAGCAATAATAGTTAAGATTTATGCTGTGAATTGGGGTTATAAAAATGATAATTCTGATCTCATAGGTTAACAATATGGGAACTCAGAAGTCACAAAACAATAAATTTAATAGTAATTAGTATTTATTGGGCATTTAACATGTGCTCAGTACAGTTTTAAGAGCTTATATCATTTAATATAAGTTTTCAAACATTGGCTTGAATATCACTGTTTATTTGTATTGGTCTAACTATACAAGTCTTGCCTCTTGTTTCAAACACCCAGAACACAAAGGCAGAATGAACATCCTAAACTATATATCACCATGAAAAATATCACAGAGATGTCTATTAACAACATTTCATGTAAAAGATAATGGCAAGATGAAAACTTAGGGAAGATTTTTGTTATGTTAGAAACAGGGAATTTAACAAATAACTAGTTAAAAATAGATTTATTATGAAAATTAAAATCAGTGTGTCAATGTCAAAAAAGAAAATATTATTGTATCAAACTAGAAAGCTATTGTACAACAACAACAAAAAATCAAGAAAGTGAAATGACAACATGCAGAATAAAAATATTCAAAAATAATTCATTTAACAGAAGATTAGTGTCCAGAACATATAAGGAAGTAAAAAACAAACAAAGAAAACAAAGCAAAACAACAACAAAAAATCCACCCAAAACCAAAATTCTCAATAACAGAAAAATAACCCAATTTCAAAATGGGCTGATAATCTGAATAGACATTTTTCAAAAGAAATACAAACATATGAAAATGCTCAATATCATTAACCACGTGAGAAATACAAAACAACTTAAAATAGATATTTCACCACATTTATTTTATTTTTATTATCATAATTATCAACACAAAATAATTTTCCAATTAATGGGTTATCACCATACTTCCATGTGTCATGCTTTGATCTTGTCTAACCTCGCTTCCACTCTCTCTTGCTCTCATATCTTCAACCCTGGTCCACCAGTTCTCTCCTCCTTCTCCAATAGGCTCTTCCACTTTAATTCATCTTTTTTCCTTTTCAGTTTTAATATATGAGAGAAAATATGGCAATACTTGTCTTTCTGTGTCTGGCTTATTTTGCTTAAAAATAAGCTTTCTAGTTCCATCCATTTTCCTGAAATGACATAATTTTATTTTTATTTATGAATGAATAATGCTCTCTTGTATATACATAGCATATTTTATTTAGCCATGCATCTGTTGATGGGCACTTGGTGTGATTCCATATCATATCTTGGCTATTGTAAATAGTGACACAATAAACATGGATATGCAGGGTTTTTATTTTTTGTAAACTAACTTCATTTTCTTCAGAGAAATATTCAGGTGTGGTAATAGCTGGATCATAAAGTAGTTGTATTTTTAATATTTTGAGAAAACTCTATACTGTTATCTATAGTGGTTGTACTGATTTCCATTACCCTAATAGTATGTAAGGGTTTCTGCAAAACCTGAAGTACTGCCCCTTTTTGCTTAGGATTACTTTAGAAACTCAAGGTCTTCTGTTCTTACATGTGAATTTTAGAATGTTTCCAGTTCTGTTGGAATGTCATTGGCATTTTTGTGGGGATTGCATTGAATCTGTAAATTACTTTTAGTAGCATGTTCATCTTAACAATATCTTAACATCTTAATATCTTAACAACTATATCCGAATCCATGACCAAGGGAATTCTCCCATCTTCTAGTGTTTTTTTTTCCACATTTTTCTTTTTTTAAAAGAGAGAGAGAGAGAGAGAGAGAGAGAGAGAGAGAGAGAGAGGGAGAGAGAGAGAGAGAGAATTTTAATATTTATTTTTTAGTTTTCGGCGGACATAACATCTTTGTTTGTATGTGGTGCTGAAGATCGAACCCAGGCCTCACGCATGCCAGGTGAGTGCGCTACTGCTTCAGCCACATCCCCAGCCCCACATTCTTTCTTTATTATTTTGCAATTTGCATTATAGAGGTCTTTCACCATCTTGGTTGTGTTTGCCACCAATTATGTGTGTGTGTGTGTGTGTGTGTGTGTGTGTGTGTGTATTTGTGGGATTGAATGGCATCCCTAATTACTTTCTCATCAAATTTATTATTGGTGTATGTGAAAGATACCAATGTTGATTTTGTACCCTGCTTCTTTGCTTATAAGTTCTAAGTTTTTTTAATTGATTCTTGAATATTTTCTATGTAAAAAACATGTATGAAATATTGTATACATAAGATTTTCTCTACATAAAATATTAGTCAAAATGGTCATATCACCAAAAGTGATATACAGATTTAATGTAATTTCCATTAAAATATCAATAAAATTCTTCCTAGAACTATAAAAAACAGTTCTAGTGTCCTAAAATTCATATGAAATAGTAAAATATCCAGAAGAACCAAAGCAATTTTGAACAATAAGAGCAATGCTGGAGGCATCGAAATTCCTAATTCAAATTATGCTACATAAATATAATGACAAAACAGCATGATAATGTCATAGAAACACTCAGGTAGACCAATGCAATAGTATAGAACACACAGAGACTAAACAACACAAATACAGGCATCTAATCCTTGATAAAGGTGACAATAAAAGCTATTGGGGAAAATTCAGCTTTTCAAACAAATTGTACTGGGAAAACTAGATATTCATATGTAGATTAATAAAATTACATCTCCATCTCTTAACCTGTGCAGAGGTCAATTCATAGTGAATTAAAGAACTAGAAATTAGACCAGAAAATTTGCAAATGCTAGAAGAAAGCAGAGTCAAAACCTCCTCATATAAGTGTACGCATTGACTTCCTCTATATGCCCACTAAGTCTCAGGAGGTAAAACAAAACCAACAATTAATAAATGGGATGGCATCAAATTCAAAAGCTTCTGCACAACAAAAGAAATAACTAATGGCATGAAGAGAGAGCCTATAAATGAGAAAAAAATCTTCGCCAACTACTCTTCTGACAGAGGACTAATTTGCAGAATATATAAATAATTAAAAAATTAACAAAAGTAAACATAACTCAGTCAATAAATGGACCAATGTACTAAACAGACATTTCTCAAAAAAGAAATAAAAATGGCTAATACATATTTTAAAAGCTCAAAATCTTTAGCAATCAGAGAAGTAAATCAAAAGTGCATTCAGATTTCATTTTTCTCCAGTTAGAATGGCAATCATGAAGAATAACAAATATTAATTTGAGGAGGAAAATTGGCAAAGTAGATGAAGGCGGCAATTCCCAGCTGCTGTGCTGTTTAGAATTGAAACAATCAGGAATACTGCTTTTTTTTTTCATTTTCAGGTATAGATGGACACAATACCTTTATTATTATTATTATTATTATTACTTTTATTTGGTGCTGAGGATTGAATCCAGTGCCTCACATGTGTCAGGCAAGTGCTGTACCACTAAGCTACAACGCCAACCCAGGAATACTTCTTTTTAAGGAGGCTTGTGTCTGAGGAAATTCAGTATAAATGAATACTAAACAGTTCAAGACTCACAGAGACTCAGTAAATCTGGTGTTGGAAACAGGGGAAAGGAATCTATTGGAGCCAATGTAGTGCTGGCAATGAGGTCACTTAGGCAGCCATGCTGTGTCACTTCAAAGTTATTGTCAGCATTAAGGAAAAAAGAGAGAAACAGAAGACAAACCCCTGTAAAAGGCAGAAGACAGTTTAAACTTAGCTGGTATAGAAGTTTCACAGTGAACTTGTGTTTGAAAAGTGCCGTTATTCATATGTAACAAAATGAAATTAGACCCTTATCTCTAACCCTGTGTAAAACACAACTCAAAGTGGATCAAGTACGTAAGCATTAGACCAGGGACCCTGCATCTACTAGAAGAAAAAGGAAGCCCAACTCTCCATCATGTTGGCTTAGGAATCAAATTACTCAATAAGACTCCCAAAGCACAAGAAGTAAAATCAACAATCAATAAATGAAATGGTATCAAACTGAAAATCTTCACAGCAAATGAAACAATCAAGAATGTGAAGAGAAAGCCTACAGAATGGGAGAAAACCTTTACCACCTGTACCTCAGATAGAGCATTAATCTCCAGAATACATAAAAAACTCACAAAACTTAACACCTAAAAAATAAACAACCCAATCAATAAATGTGATAAGAAACCAAACAGACAATTTACAGAAGAAATATGAATGGTCACAAAATATATGAAAAAAAGTTCATCATCTCTAGCAATTAGAAAAATGCAAATTAAAACTACACTGAGATTTCATTACACTCTGAATAGCAATTATCAAGAATACCAGTTGGGCTGGGGATGTGGCTCAAGCGGTTACGTGCTCACCTGGCATGCACAGGGTGCTGTGTTCGATCCTCAGCACCACATAAAAAAAAAAAAAAATAAAGATGCTGTGTCCACCGAAAACTGAAAAATAAATATTAAAAAATTCTCTCTCTCTCTCTCTCTCTCTCTCTCTCTCTCTCTCTCTCTCTCTCTCTCCCTCTCTTCTCTCTCTCTTTAAAAAAAAGAATACCAGTTTCTGGGTGTGGCGGCACATGCCTGTAATCCCAGAGGCTTGGGAGGTTGAGGCAGGAGGATCAAAAGTTCAAAGTCAGCCTCAGCAAAAACAAGGTGCTAAGCAACTCAGTGAGACTCTGTCTCTAAATAAAATACAAAGTAGGACTGGGGATGTGGCTCAGTTGTCGAGTACCCCTGAATTTAATCCCTTGTACCCCATTCCCCCAAGAATACAAGTAAAATAAATGTTGGTGAGGATGTGAAGAAAAAGGTACACTCATGAATTATTGGTGGGGCTGAAAATTGGTGCAACCACTCTGGAAAGCAATATGGAGATTCCTCAGAAAACTTGGAATAGAACTGCCATTTGACCCAGTTATCCCACTGCTCAGCATATATCCCAAAGACTAAAAATCAGCATACTACAACGATGCAGCCACATCAAGAAATCAACACCAATAAAAAATATAGAAGCTATAAAACACATGGAGATTGAAAACTTTTGAATGATGAATGTGTGATAGAAGAAATCAGGTGAGATGATAAAAAAAATTCTTAGAATAATTTAAGAATAGAGATACAACATATCAGAATCTCTAGGGCAGTATAAGGGTCATTCTAAGAGGACAATTTATAGCTGTTAGTGCCTACATAAGCAAATCAAAAGTATTCAAGTACACAACCTAATGATGCATCTTTTAAAAAATACATATATGTAAAGCAGTGTTTATTTAAAAAGGGGTAATATACACTTCTCCCGGGAGGGAGAAGTGGACCATAGCTGGTATCCCAATAAGTGAGGTCTTCTGCCCTTTTTATATCCTAGGCTTCCTTTGTTCTCCTGCCCCCCCCCATCTTTCTCCTTTCTGCATATGTGATTAGGCCCAGGAATGCTTGGTGGGATGGCCCAAAGGTGGGAAACAGGTGGGCTGAAGGGGGAAGGGCAGGATGGAGTAGCCAAGGACACATTAACAACCTTATAGCTCCCTGTAGGGAGGGACAATTCCTGGGACAGGTTACCTTGGCAACAGGTTGAAGCAGGGACAGTTCTTGATAAGAGTGGAGGAGGGGCTCAGAAGGAATTAACATTTCAGATATGTCAAGAGCTATGTAATGTTTTGAACAACTAATAAAAAAAAAGGAATTAACATTTCAATCTCTTAGGGGACAGTCTCCAATTTCTGGGACTCACTCAAAATTGGCCTCCTTCATCCAACCTGACTTGATTTACCTATCTATATTGACTGCCTGTCTAATTCTGGCTTCTAATGATGCATCTTAAGGCCCCTGTACAAGAAAGAACAAACTAATTCCAAAATCAGTAGAAGAAAAAAATAATTATGAATACAGCCAAAATTAATGAAACCGATTTAAAAAATTATGCAAAGGATCATTGAAATGAAGTGTTGGTTCTTTGAAGTGATGAACAAGACTGATAGACCTTTAGCCAGACTAACAAAAAGATATAGAAAACCCAAGTCAACAAAATTAGGGATGATAATGGAGATTTACAATAGACAATTCTGAAATCCAGAGGATCATTTGGGACTATTTTGAAAACTTATATAGTGACACAGTAATAAAAAACCTTCCAACAAAGAAAAGCCATGGAACAGATGGATTCTTAGCAGAATTCTACTAGAACTTTAAAGAAGAACTAGCACCAATGCTCCTCAAATTATTCTGCAAAATAGAAAGAGGTAGAACATTTCCAAATTTGTTCTATGAAGATAGTATCATACTCATCTCAAAAGCAGATAAGGACACATTAAGAAAACAAAACTACAGACCAATATCCCTGATGAACTTACATGCATAAACTCTTAATAAAATATTAATAAATCATATTCAACAACATATTAAGAAAATTGTTCATCATGGCCAAATCAGTTTCATTCCAGGGATGCAAGGGTGATTTAACATATGCAAACCAATAAATGTAATTCACCATAAACAGAACTAAGAAAAAAAGCCTTTGGAAAAATTCAGCAACAATTCATGATAAAACACGGAACAAACTAGATATACAAGGAATTTTCCTCACATCATAAAGACTACGTATAACAAATGCAAAGCCAACATTACAGTGAATGCTTAAAATTTGAAAGCATTTTCTCTAAAATCTGAACAAGATAAGAATGTTGATTCTCCACTATTCATTTATAGTATAGCATTAGAAATTGTTGCCAGAGCAATTAGGCAAGAGAAGGAATTGAAATGAACACAAACAGAAAAGAAAGAAGTCAAATTATCATTGTTTGCAAATGATATGGTCCTATAGTTAGAAGACCCCAAAAGCTCCACCAGAAGCTAGCATTCATAAACAAATTCACCAAAGTAGCAGGATATGAAATCAACATACAAAAATCAATTATTTTCCCATGTCAATAATGTGTCTGCTGAGAAAGAAACCAGAAAAACAATCGTATTCACACTAATCTCAAAAAATACATATACCTAGGAACAAATCTAAACAAGAAAGTGAAAAACCTCTACAATGAAAATGATAGAACACTGAAAGAAAAAATTGAAGTTGTATGATATTCTTGTTTTTCAACTATTTTTTTCTAGTTGTATTATATTCTTCATATAACTAGAAAAAATAGTCCTAATGTTCACAAGAGATTAAATAAAACCCAGAATAATCAAAACAATTTTAAGCTAAAAAAGCAATGCTGGATACATCACAATAATACTCCTCAAACTACATTTCATAGTTATAGAAACAAAACTGCATGGTACTAGCATAAGAACAGACACATAGATGGATAGAATAGAAGACACAGAGATGAAGCCATGTAGATTCTTGACAAATGTTGTTAACAAATACTATCTGATTCTTGACAAATATATGTTGGATGAAAAATAACCCTTTTAATTAATGATGCGAATAAAACTGGTTATCCATATATAAAAAATGAGACTATATTCACATCTCTAACCCCGAACAGGAGTCAAAGAAAATCAAAGACCTAGGAATTAAAGTAGAATCTTTGGAACTTTTTATAGAAAATGTAGGATAAATGCTCTAACATAAAATCCCAAGGTTCTATGGCCATACCGCCCTGAACATGCCCGATCTCGTCTGATCTCAGAAATTAAAATCTCAGACAAAATGTTCCTCCATAGAACTCCTAAAATTCAGGAAATACTACCAAGAATTAGTAAATGGAATAGCTTCAAATTTAAAAAAAATTTTGCACAAGGAAATGATTAAGATGTAAAAAGAGAATCTATTCAATAGGAGAAAATCTTTGCTAGCTACTTTTCTGGCAGAGAATTAATATCTAGAATATATAAAAAACAACATCAACAAAAATTTAAAAACCCAATTGTAGGGGAGATTCAAGATGGCTGGCTAGAGGGAAACTGCATTTCTTGTAGGCACATGACCAGGAATTCAAGCAGTGGGAATATTGTTTATCTGTGAGCAATTAAAGGGCCCCTGACTGTCGTGCCTACATGCACTCTCATCTACCAACATTGGGCTCCCCCATAGCTTCCATTTTGGGACATTGCAACTGCTGCCATAGTCCTCTCCATGTGGTAGCCTTCACCTAGGGACACCAGACAATTCTGAAGACAGCCACCCACCACAGCACCACAAGCCACAGAGCTGAATCTCCATACATGCCACCCAATGCCAGTGCCAGGCCCGATCTTCTGGTGCCCCATCTTCGAATGTGGTAAACTCCATCTTGGGACACCTTCATAGACAACTTGGATTATGCTTACTACTGCCATGGCCATCTTTAGTTGAGGCACTCCCATCTTGTGATACTGGCTGGGGCCTAGAAGCAATATCAAGTTACCTATCCCCTAACCCCCCTCCCCGGCCCCCACATTTTCACTACCCAGGAACAGTGCTTGCAGCTATGGTCAGTCCATGGTTCTCAAAGCCTGGTCCTGATCTGCCTGATACAAAAGAGCCCTCTGCGAAAATTGCACAGCCCCTAGAGCTCAGCACACAGGACCTCCAGAGAGAGAGAAAGAGGTTCCTGACTGGGAAGTAGAAAGGGAAGGGGTGAGGGAGCTACAGTTTAGAGACTAAATTAGACCAGGAATACCAACCCTCTCACCTTAGTAACCTTCACCATCCTGAGGGTGGAAATACCAGCAAACACCAGACAAACCCCCTTATCAGATGAGAGGGAAAACAGGAAAGATACTGAACCACAACAGAAAAAATCCTTCAATTTTCCTTTGAGAATTATTTTCATCTTTCTCTTTCTTTTCCCTCACTGACATCCCCAACATTTGTGAAACCAAGTACTTTTCATGCTTATTAAGCTACCGAAGAATGGGATGTCTGAATAGTATATTACAGTTTTGTTGTATATTGTTTTATCCTTTAGTTTTACATTTTTTTCTTTTTCTTAATATTTTTTTGTCTGTTTTTTTGTATTCCTTCTCTATTTTCTTCCCACTTACCTGTTTTGCCAGTCACTTTCTTTCTTCTCCTGCTACCAGCCAACTTCTTTTAATTCCTCTTTCACACTTTCTAGGATCTAATAAATCTATATCCTTACCTCCTACCACATTAACATCTCATCCTACACTCCCCCTCCATTCTCTCTTTGTCCACCATTAGAAACTGTAGACACATTTGCAAACCTACCGTTTATATTGTAGATAATAATCAAACACACAATTTCTATTACCACAAAACTGTATCTGTCTTAATAGAAGCTATTTGGTTTAAAGCTGGATATGGTTTGCATTGGGATCTGTTGATATTGAACTCCCCCTTAAAAGAGAGGTATTGAAACCCTGCAGGGACACTATAAGTCCATAGGGTAAAAATTGTAATACCTCAGATCCACAATGCTAGAGGGGAAGACACATGAATAAAATGAAAAAACAAGAAAAGAAAGTGCCCCAAGCAAACCAAGATACTACATTATTAGAACCCATGACCAGCACAGCAGAAGAAATATCAGAGAAGGAGTTCAGAAGGTTCTTAATTAAAATGTTCTGTGAAGTAAAGCAAACACAGGCAACAAAGATCACTTTGATACAGAACTACAGAAGCAAATATAGGAAGCTAAAGTTTACTAAATAAAAAAAAATGGAGATTCTGAAAACAAACAAACAAACAGAAAACTTACTTTTTTTTTTTTTTTGATGCTGGGGATTTAACCCAGGGTCTTGTGCATGTGAGGCAAGCGCTCTACAAACTGAGCTATATCCCCAGCCCAGAAAACTTGAAATTAAGGAAACAATAAACCAAATTAAAAACTCAATAGAGAGCATTACCAACAGACTAGATCAGTTGGAAGACAGAACATCAGACAATGAGGACAAAATATACAATCTTGAAAATAAACTTGACCACACAGTGAAGATGGTAAAAAACCATGAACAGAACATCCAAGAACTATGGGATAACATGGAAAAACCAAATTTAAAAATTATTGGGATAGAGAAAGGTGTAGAGCTACAAACCAAAGGAATGAACAATCTAGTCAATGAAATAATATCAGAAAAATTTCCAAACCTGAAGAATGAATTGGAACATCAAATGCAAGAGGCTTACAGGACTCCAAATGTACAAAATCACAACAGATCCACACCAAGGAATATTATAATGAAAATACCTAGCATACAGAATAAGGAGAGAATTTTAAAATCCACAAGAGAAAGAAATCAGATTACATATAGGAGGCAACCAATTAGGATCTCTGTAGATAATCTCAACCCAGGCCCGCAAAGCTAGGCGGTCCTGGAAAAACAGACCAAGCTCTGAAAGAAAATGGATGCCAACCAAGAATCTTATATCCAGAAATATTAAGCTTTAGATTTGATCATGAAATAAAAGCCTTCCATGATGAACAAAAGTTAAAAGAATTTAGAAGTAGAAGGCCTGCATTAGAGAACATGTTTAGCAAAATATTCCATGAGGTGGAAATGAAAAACAACAATGAAAGTCAACAAAGGGGGGAATTACATTAAAGGAAAAGCCAATAAAAGGAGAAACCAAGATCAGTTCAAAACCAAAAGTTAACCAAAATGACCAGGAATACAAACCATGTCTCAAAAACAACCTTCTGTATATGGGGTAAAAATGGGAGTTCATAACCCACTTGAATCAAAGTGTGAAATATGATATATCAAGAACTATGTAATGTTTTGAACAACCAATAAAAAAAAGAAAAAAAAACAACCTTCAATATTAATGGCCTAAACTCATCAATCAAAAGACATAGACTGGCAGATTGGATTCAGAAAAAGACAATAATATGCTTCCTTCAAGAGACTCATAGGAATATACATACACAGACTGTAGGTGAATTGTTGGGAAAAAACATAATTCACATGGACTGCATAAATAAGCAGGGGTTTTTATCCTTATATCATAAAAAGTAGACTTCAGGCCAAAGTAAGTCAGAAGGGATAAAGAAGGATATTTCATACTGTTTAAGGGTTAACAAGACATAACAATTATAAGTACATATGCCCCAAACAATGGAGCCTCTATGTTTGTCAAACAAACCCTGCTCAATTTCAAGAATCAAATAGACAAAAAACATAATAATAGTGAGTGACTTTAAGACACCTCTTTCAACACTGGATAGATCTTACAAAGAAGAGCTAAACAAAGAAACTATAGAACTCAATAATATAATCAATAATCTAGACTTAACAGACATATATAGAATATTTCATCTATCAATGAGTGAATACACTTTCTTCTCAGCAGCACATGGATCTTTCTCTAAAATAGATCATATATTATTCCACAAAGAAAATACAAAAAAGTAAAGATACTACCTTATATTCTATCAGATCATAATGGAATGAAATTATAAATCAATGATTAAAATAAAAAAATAGAAGCTACTTCAATACCTGCAGACGAAATAATATACTATTGAATGATCAATGCAGTAGAAGACATTAGAGAGGAGATTAAATAATTCTTAGAGGTAAATGAGAACACTGATACAACATATCAAAATCTCTGGAACACTATGAAGGCAGTACTAAGAGGAAAGTTCATTGTACAGAATTCATTTTGTAAAAGAAGAAAAACTCAACAAATAAATGACCTAACGTTACAACCCCAAACCTTAGAAAAAGAAGAACAAAATAATACCCAAAGTAGAGACAAGATATAATTAAAATCAGAGTTAAAAATAATGATATTGAAACAAAAGAAACAATTAAAAAAATTAACAAAAAGTTGGTTCTTTGAAAAAAATTATAATTGATAAAGTCTTAGCCATGATAATGAAGAGAAGGAGAGAGAAAACTAAAATTACTAAAATCCATGATGAAAAAGGAAATATCATGACAGACACTACAGAAATACAGAAAATAATTAGAAACTATTTTGAAAATTTGTACTCTAATAATATAGAAAATATTGAAGACTTCAACAAATTTCTAGAATAATATGTTTTACCCCAACTGAATCAACTACAACTAATAAATAAATATTAAAAAAAGAGAGAGAGAGAGCCTACAGAATGGGGGCAAATTTTTTACCACATGCCCATCAGCTAGAGCGCTAATCTCCAGGATATATAAATAACTCAAAAAACTTAATACCAAAAACCAAATAGCCTAATCAATACATGGGCTAAGGAACTGAACAGACACTTCTCTGAAGAAGATATACAATCAATCAATAAACATATGAAAAATGCTGTACATCTGTAGTCATTAGAGAAATGCCAATCAAAACTACTCTAAGGGGACTGGAGTTGTGGCTCAAGTGGTAGAGTGCTCGCTTAGCACCTGTGAGGCACTGGGTTTGATCCTCAGCACCACATAAAAATAAAATAAAGATATGTATTCACCTAAAACTAAAAAATAAATATAAAAAAAAACTACTCTAAGATTTCATCTCCCTCCAGTAGATTGGCAATTATCAAGAATACAAGCAATAGTAAGTGTTGAAGAGTATTTGGGGGAGAAAGTACACTCTTACACTTCTGGTAGAATTGCAAATTCATGCAGCCAATCTGGAAATCTTTATGGAGATTTCTTAGAAAACTTGGAATGGATCCACCATTGGACCCAGATTTCCTACTCCTAGTTCTATCCCCAAAGGGCTTAAAAATAGCATACTACAGTAATGCAGACACATCAATGTTTATAGCAGGACAATTCACAATAGCTAAACTGTGGAACTAATTTAGATGCCCTTCAATAGAGAATGCATAAACTGTGGTATATATACACACAATAGAATATTACTCTGCATTATAACAGAATAAAATAATAGCATTTGCAGGTAAATGAATGGGATTGGATGGAGAATATCATACTAAGCAAAGTAAGCCAATCCCCAAAAACCAATCCCAAAAAACCACCATCCTCATTATGGGTCAGTGGATACTGACCCATAATGGGGATGGTGGGGAGCATGGGATGAATGGAGGAATTTTGGATTGGACAAAGGGGAGGGAGGGGCATGCATGTAGGAAAGTTGTTGGAATGAGATGGGAATATTTACCCTATGTACAGGTAAGATTGTGTGAATGGTGTACTTTGTGTACAACCAGAGAAATGAAAAATTGTGCTCCATTTGTGTACTATGTATAGAAGTGCATTCTGTTATCATGTATAACTAATTAGAACAATAATTGAAAATAAATGAAAAAAAAACCATCCAACTGGAGCTGGGCATGATGGTACCTGCCTGCAGTCCCAGTGACTTGGGAGGCTAAGGCAGGAGGATCATGAGTTCAAAGCCAGCCTCAGCAACTTAGTGAGGCCCTAAGGAACTCAGTGAGACCTATCTCTATTAAAACATAAAAAAGGCCTGTGGATGTGGGTCATTGGTTAAATCATCCTGGGTTCAATCCCTGGTACCCCAGAAAACCCCAAAAGACAAAAAAAAAACCCAGTGAATAAATGGGCAAATAAAGTAAACAGATACTTCTCAAAGGAAGAAATACAAATATACAACAAATATATGCAAAAATGTTCAATATCTTTAGCCATCAGAGAGATGCAAATTGAAACTGCACTCAGATTTCATCTCATTACAGGTAGAATGGCAGCCATGAATTATCCAAACAGCAGTAAATTCTGTATACAGTGTGAGGAAAAGAAAAACTTTTATAATGTTGGTGGGATTGTAAAACTAGTAAAAGACTAGGAATGGAACCACCATATGACCACTTCTTGATATTTATCCTAAAGCAACACAAATACTCATGTTTACAGTAGAACAGTTCACAATAGCCAAATTGTGGAATCAACCTAGATGTCCATCAACAGATAAAGTGAGGGCTGGGGCTGTAGGTCAGTGGTAGAGCACTTGCTTTGCATGTGTGAGACACTGGGTTTGATCCTCAGTACCACATAAAAATAAATAAACAAAATAAAGGTATTGTGCTAACCTGCAACTAAAAATTATATATATTAAAAAAGCACCAATTTAAAAAACAGATGAAGTGATAATGAAAATGTGCTATGTATACACAATGGAGTTTTATTCAGTCATAAATAAGAATATGTCAGGAAAATGGATGAAAATGGATGAAATATGAGTTTTATTTTAAGCAAAATAAGCCAAACTCAGAAAGTCAAGGGTCATATGTTTCTCTCATATGTGGAACCTAGAGAAAAAAAAGCTCATGAAAATGGCTCTCATGAAAATGGAAGGGACACTAGTAGAGAAAAGGAACCAGGGGAGGAAAAAGGGGATGGAAATGGAAAATGCTGGGTGTTAAGGTTTAGATATGAGGTGTTCCCCCAAAAGCTCATGTGTAAGAAAATGCAAGAAAGTTTAGATGTGAGATGATTGGGTTATAAGAGCCTTAACTGATGTGGATTATCTGGGCAGTAAGTATAGGTAGGTAGGGAATGGCTGTAGGAAATAGGTCATTGGCAGGTGTGACTTTATATATATTTTGTCCCTGGTGAGGAGAGCCTTGTCTACTTCCTGGTTGCCATGTCTGAGCTGCTTTCATCATCCTCACCCTTCTTCAATGATGTTATTCTTCACCTCAGGCTCAAGGCAATGGAGTCGACTGTCTATGGACTGAGACTGCTGAACCCGTGAGTGTATAATATACTTTTCTTCCTCTAAATTTTTTTTGTCAGGTCTTTTGGTCACAGTGGTGAAAAAGTTGACTAAAACACTGTGGAAAACATTGACCAAATTGTTGTATATGTGCTTATATGTGGGGACAAGTGCATGGAGTACTGCGTACATGGCATACATTAAGGGCATCTGAATGGCAGGCCACTCCCCTCATGCTAGGCGTGTGTGTGGCAGACCCCTTACCCCATAGGCACAGCCCTGGGCATGAGGTCATGTGTTGCAGTCCCGGTGCTTGTTCCACGGCCCACTCCTCGATTGGTTGCTGCAAGGACAGTTAGCAAGAAATTGTATTGGTGGCTGCCTGTAATCTGCCTAGCTACTGCCTGAGTATATATACATGGTAACTGTGCAATAAAATCAGACCTACTTCCTGCTTGGTCTCCAGAGGTCTTGATTAGTGACTCCACAGCCACACTCTCCTCTACCCTGTACTGTGGAACTCTTCATTGGACAAGAGAGAGCCCATGCACTTTTATAATAACCAATCCCACTATTATGTATAAATACAATGCATCAATAAACATATGGAAAACAAAAGAAAGGTAAGGTTGAAGTTTATCTAATAGTCAATAATAGTAATATCTAATGTATATTTTCTATGAACATGTAGAAAAGACTAAATAGCCAATTCAAAACATGGGTTTTGAATAATTATGGGAGTTAAACAACTGTAATTGAGAATGCTTAATCTATTTGTAATGTTATAATAAATTAAAAGTGTAATGGATGTCAGCATTTGATCTATAATTAAAAGAAAATTTTATATAGAATGTGTGAAAGTTGCCACAGTTTGGGCTATCAGTATATAAATGTAAAAATGGGTGAAAGAAAGAGAAACATCTCAAAAGAAAAGCATAAAAAAGTTGCACAATTGGAAAAGTGAAAGCCAAACAAAACAGAATAATAAGTTCAAATTCAGTAATAATTAGAAAATGTAAGTTAAAATAATGAATACTCATTCTATACCCATTATTTTGGCACAAACAAAAAAATGTAAAAAATTGAAGATTGACTAGGACATGGGGAACATGAAATACATATAATCTGATTATATTATACCATGATTTGGTATACTCAACACAACAACTTAGTATTTAGAAAACTTGAAGAAGTTACACTAACAACTCAGCATTTGTCATTCTGGGGTGTACTCTACATAAACTCAGGTAAGAGTACACAACAATATTAATTTCAGCATTGTTTATAAGAACAAACCAAAATGATCAACAACAGAATAGAAGTTTGAATTTATTTTTCTATGATTTAAAAATGTGTACTCTCCAACAGTCTTTGAATGTAACAAGGAATGTTAGAGACAAGCAGAGGAAATTAAAAAAAAACAACAACAACAAAATATTGAATGACAAAAGCAAGCTGCAGAAAATAATTCAATATGATAACATATGCATTTTAAATTTAGACAAGTTGGATTATGATCCATTTCAGAGTTCTATTTTAGGCTTGCTGGCAAAGTGATCACCAAGAAATAAACATTTTCTTGAATATCCTTAAAAATTGATTTAACTAGTTAGAGAAAGATATTTTAGATATGACAAGTACAGGATTGCTTAGTTTCACAAAGCACAGTGTTGTCACACTCTCATCAGTTGTGTAGTGTATACTTGGGTAATAAAAACCTAGAACCATCTCAGAAATCTCAGGTGTGGGTCATTAAATAGATTTTATATATAATATATATATATTATATATATATATATAATATATATCTTTCATAAGATGCATTTAAAAATTATTGAGTGATAAAACACACAGCATGTATGTGTGTGTGTGTATGTGTCTAAAATTAACTTACTATGCATCCTAAGAATCTTAGCATTGAAAGGGGGGGAATGTTGTAGGGACAAAGGAGGCAAGGCACCGAAGATAGCAGGAAACAGTTTTATTTGGCTGCAGCCTGGTTCAGAGGGCACAGATTTTGCTGTAATCAATCAATCCCCTGAACCCTGAGTTCAGGGAGTTTCAGAGTTTTATACCCTGCATGTAAGAGGAGGGGCTCAGAAGTTCACATAAAAGCAGTTTTTTCTTCCACTGTTCTGGGCAAGTTAACCCTTCAAGGACAACACCTGAGAAGGGGAGAGCTTCTTCTTCCCTTTCTTTCCTCCCCCTGTCAGCTGTTACCATGGAGCCCAGTTGGTAACTTCTCTTATCTTAGAAATGTAGACATCTCTGTGAAGCCCAGCTCAAGGCCAGAGGCTTTGTTTGCACATTTCTACAAACTTCTATACTGGATATGTTTGTGAAAAACTAGTAAGGGGGTGTCCAGCACCTGGAGTACTAGTATCTTTTCGGCCAGTGGCCAAGTAAAACAGGGCAACACGAAAATAGGAAGTTTATCTACATTGAACTCTTTTGCAGAGATTCTTTTGCTGACAGTCCTAAAATCAGCCATGGAGAAGAATTCTGGAGAAGCCCAGTTATGTCTTTTCTGTGGAGAAAGGGGGTGCCACTTCAGGAAAAGAACAGGATCTGTGCTGGAGTATAAAACAGACAGATATTTTTGGTAATATACTATTTCCATTTTAAGAGTTCAAATAAAAATAAATGTTAATTCTCAATGGAGAATATTTAGTACTTCTAATATTGCTATATATACTCTACTTATTTTCAAATTACCCACTAAAATTATTTTACAAAGAATTTTTTTAAAAAACTTAATTTGCATGAATGGTGCAAGCTTTCTAAGAGCATAGGAATAAAAGGAAAGAAAAAAAGAGTGCTATTTTGCTGAGAGCTCTGGGGAATGGGAAGCAAAGGAAGTTGATTTTTTTTCAAGTCAATTTTTTGAATTTTGCACATTTCTCACATTGTGCATGCAATTCTGCAATCAGGGAAAAAGGAAAAAGTATCCGTATGAAATCAAGCCCAGGAATGAGCAGTCAGTTAAATTTACAGATTAGGTCAAAATGGCAGACAGCATTGAACACCAATTTCTCTCATATTCCTAATCCCCTCAAATGATAGGAAAGGCAGGTTTTGGTATTTAAGTAACTCTGTAAGGGCATGGAAGCAGCAAATTCCTGGAAGAAGAAAAGCAGATGGGGTAGAGGCCCTGAGTGGGTGGAGTTGGAAGTGGGGGTGGGGAGCCTGGGAGTCCCTAACTGGAGGAGGAGACACCAGACAGTGGGGGCGGGGTGGTTCTAGGCCCTGAGTTTACTGATTTGGAGAAGGGGCGGGGCCTAGCGCCCAGCTGCACGACCTCCCCTCCCAACTCCCTCCCGCAGGCCAGTGGCTGGGGGTGGGGGTCGGGGAGGGGATTGTCGGGCTGTGTTTGGCAGGAAGGGGAGGCCTCTCTTCTGGCAGGAAGCTGCGCTAAGAAAAGAGGGAGGAGACTGCAGCGGCAGCAGCCCCTGGTGGAAAACCTATGTGTGGCAGAAGTGCTGCAGCTGCTGACACCGAGGTTGAGGGCGAGCGATCCCAGCGCTGTGGACTCCACCGCCGTCCTCCTACACAAGCTTCTTGCCTCAGAATCTTCGCCCCTTACCTCTTGCAAACACTCATTCGGCTGGTCGCCTGCTGCGCCTCCTGCATCACAGGCTTACAGCCAAGGCAGCAGTGAGGTGTCCGATTGGGACACGTGAAGACTTGGATCCCAGACGGTGGGGAGGTGGGCGCTGAACTGAGGGGTTGGTAGGAAAATTGGCAGGAACATTGGAAAGAATGATGGGTTTGAGATGAGGGAAACTGGGAAGGGTAATTTGGGAGCAGATGGTGATGGTGAGGAATACTAGGATGATGTACAGAGGTGGCCAGAAAGGGAAATTTTGGTGCGAGCACCAGTGGTAAAATGTGGATAGCCAGGAATAGATATGAAGGAGAAATGAGCACCAGGTAGCCTGCATGGGTATGGACAGGAATAATGAATGAACAGTAGGTGGCTAAGGAGAGGAGACATGGGGACTGCTTGTACTAAAATGGAGAGATGAAGTTAGGGCTAGAAATGGTGAATGTGTTTGGGGGGCTAGAATGGGGACAGAGGATCAGGAGATATTCAAAAGATCCCGTCTGGGGTCTCAGCAACCAGGACCACCACAGCAACCTGCTTAGTTTTCTTGTGCAGCCAAATAAGCCTGGAATGAGGGCAGGCATCCTAGGGTGTAGTGATACCTAATATTGCTACAGGACACATATGAATAGCTTGTGCAGCAATATACCTTGTGTGTAAGGACTTGGCAATACAGAGAAAAACCCCTCACTTTATATTACATAGAATGTCTCTCTCTAGCTTCTTTCCTCCCATTGCAGGAATGAAAATGCACCACAAAAAGACAGCTGCAAGACAGCAAACCAGGGAGGCTCCAGGTCATCACACCAATTCTACAACCTTCAGGAAGAGAAAGGCCTCACAAAAGAAGCAGAGGAGGAGATCTTCACAGTCCCAGAGGAACATCGTGGGCTGCAGAATTTCTCATGGATGGAAGGAAAGTGATGAGCCCATCACCCAGTGGAAAGGAACTGTTTTGGATCAGGTGCCTATAAATCCCTCTCTTTATCTGGTGAAATATGATGGAATTGACTGTGTCTATGGACTGGAACTTCACAGAGATGAAAGGATTTTAAAGCTTAAAATCCTTCCTGATAAGGTGCCACTTTTTCAAGTCAGAGATGTGCACTTTGAAAATACTATAATTGGGAAAGCAGTGGAACACATGTTTGAGGGTGAGCATGGTTCTAAGGATGAATGGAGGGGGATGGTCCTAGCCCAAGCACCTATCATGAAAACCTGGTTTTATATTACCTATGAGAAAGATCCTGTCCTGTACATGTACCAGCTTCTAGATGATTATAAAGAAGGTGACCTCCGTATCATGCCAGAGTCCAGTGAGTCTTCTCCAACAGAGAGGGAGCCAGAAGGAGTTATAGATGGCCTGATAGGTAAACATGTGGAATATACCAAAGAAGATGGCTCCAAAAGGTCAGGCAAAGTCATTCTTCAAGTTAAAGCCAAACCTTCTGTGTATTTCATCAAGTTTGATGATGATTTCCACATCTATGTCTATGATTTGGTCAAAAAGTCCTACTAGGGTAAAATCTGCCAAGTGTGGGGAGGCAAATGTATAATTTATATATATGCAAAAAGTGTAAACTTTTCAAGATATTGGAAGCCTAAGGGTCCTTGATAACCTACATCTTTGCCAGCATAATTATTGTTTTATTCTTAAAAATACAAATTTATGTGGACAGGACATGCTGTATGTAAGCATTTTGTCTTGTAAAGATTGGGTGTGTTTGGTGGACGAAGCATGTAAGGAAAAGCTGTAAACTCAGACTGTAAATAAAGTTCACCTAGTATCATAATCAGTTGTCTGAAACTGGAATGGCACTTAGCTGGTCTGGGTCTAAGGAGGGAAAGGAAAAAATAGGAGATAGGCTGTTGGGGAAGGGCAAGGAGGAGGTGACTGCTTGGTAAGTGATAAAGAAAGTCCCCAAAGTGGGAGGCTTTATGGAGAAGGGAAACATTAAGTTGAGAAGGTAGTGAAGAATAAGAGTAAGATCTTGGGGATTAGAGAAAAATAGTATGAATAGAAGATGGGCACAAGCTTAGAAAATGTCCAGTCAGGAGGAAAAGGATCAAGCTGGTAGATGGAGATGAGGGGGATGCTAAAGAACATACAAAGGGATGGTTTGTGTATGTATAGGTGGCCAGAAAGGGAGAGGTACAGCAGAAAGAGGAATTCCAGAAAGAAAGACTGACTAAAGGAGTGAAAACACAGGAGAAAAAGAACTTATGGGGAGTGGGGCTCATAAGGGACAGGAAGATCCAGGAAAAAGTTGGACTCCTAGCAGTATCCACATTGCCTTCTTTGACTCTTTATACAAAGGAAATAGCAACTTTCAAGGCAAATATATTAGAGGCTCCCCAGAAGGGCATTTGATCAAGATGACTCAGACTAGTTAATCTGGAGCCAAGTCTTTACCTACAAGACTTTTCTTCTTTCAGTGAGTTTGTGCAACACCTGCCAAGCAGAACCTTGGTCATCAGACTAAATATACTAACATAACTCTTGGCTATGGGATGCCTCTTTGTGTATTTCCCAGAGGATCTAGATATGGTAAATCTAGGACCTGAAGGTCATGATTCATTTCCCTTACACTGGATAACCAATAATTGTGGAAAAGAATGGTGTTCTCAGAACTTTAGAGATGCCATCTTGAGTTTGGAATATATTTTATCTGGAAGAATGGAATATTGCTGAATCCTTGTGTAGCAGTCCCATCACTGTTCTTCCTTCATTTGAAATGTTCCTTGTCTTCCTAGAGAGGACAGGATTCAGAGTATTAAGCCTAATATTTCTTCATGGCATGGAACTGTCCGTGATTCTTTCAGCAGCTTCCTACTGCCACAAATGGCTCTACTCAGTGCTTCAAGTAAAGGAGAACCTCTACCTTCTGGAGTCTTATTCTGACTAGATCCACACAAACACAAAACCAGTGACTACTGATCCCGTCACTGATATTTCTTTACCAATCTTGATCCTTTTAAGCTTGCATGGAGCCGTGGTAGAATATTGTGTAGCTTTTTGTTTCTAAGTGATATAGGTGTCATGGACATTCAATATGGGCGTTGTGACTTAGTATAACTAATTCCTTTGGTTTTATAATGCCACACGGAGTGGTTATGGTTGGTGAAAAAGTAAAGTCCCTCAGAATTATGGTGTCTACTGTACTGACTTGTGTCCTTCTCTTCCTCTTTGTCTTGTCTTTTCCCATTTTCCTGAAGTTTCTCTCAAAATCCTTTCTCTGCTTTTCACATCTACACCCTTCACTAAATTATACTATCAGCCAGCTGTCATGTTTTGTCTGCTATGTGTTTTTATTATTTTCTATTTTAAATTATGTACTTTAGACATTTGGGAGAGTTCCCAAAATGTAAATCATTTCTGGATTCTGAAAGCCAAATGAAAGAAACAAATGATGGGGGTCCACATTTTAACAAGAATGCTGGGTCTGTGGCAGACCTCAGCTCATTTTAGTCTCAGAATAGCCTCTTCAGCTTACCACGTCCCCAACTGGCCTACCTCATTCTAATAAGACGCACACTTGTACAGTGGAAGTGTATTTGTAACTTTAGGGCTGGACCTAGGAAAATCTGCCCCTGTTTTTCTTGCTTTGACCCCATTAATTTCTTAATTCATTTGTTTTATTTTTATCCCAGAAATGCTTATTTCAGGGTGAGCTCTCTGCTAGGCATTCTTCTAGGCATACGTATGTACAATACAGTAATAAACAAAGGAAACATAAAAAGATCTTACTTTCCTGGAACTTTCATTTTAGCATGGGAAACAAGCAGTAGCCAAGATAAATAAGCAAATACAAAGGGATTTCATAGTGACATTTCTATGAAGAAAAGAAAGTCAAGGAATGGGGAAATGAATTTTTAGTGAGAAGACTGTAATTAGAGAGAGAGGGTGGCCAGGGAAGAGCCTCACTTAGAACTTGAGTTTTGAGTAAAGTCCTGAAGGTAATTTGAAAACTGGTCCTGTAGCTGTCCCTCCAGGTAGAGGAAGAGCAAATGCTGAGAACTCAAAGCAGGAGAACCCTGGAGTAGTTGAGGAGGAGCAGATAGGATAGCATCATGGATGGAACTGAGTGAGCAACATAGAGATTAGCAGGAGGTGATCTCAGAAAGGTCATTGGGATAGGGAGTCAGATAGCTTAGAGTCATTTAGTTTGGAATATGTTGAACAGAATTTGTTTTTTGCATTGAATGAACATTTAGATATTTATAACAGAGGTGTGACATAGTTTTCTTCATATTTTACCAAGATCAAACTGGCAACTCCAGAGGATAGTCTAAGGATTGTGAATTAATTCAGGAAAATCAAATATGTTAATGGAACATAGAAGTGATCTCAAAAACACACTTCCACGTAGGAAACTTGAATTATAATAGAGGTGGCATTTCAAATTATTGATGAAAAAATATTTTGCTCAATAGTGGTGCTAGATTAATTTGTCATACATGTGTCAAGAAAGAAAATTAATACCTTTATACTTTATGCACACAATGAGTTTCAAATGGATAATGTTATTACCCAAATAATAAAAGCAATATGTATAAAACATTTAGAAGAAAATGTAAGAGAATATTTAATTTTGGAGTCAGGCAGTGGGGAAGACTTAAAAGCACAAAATGTATATATCATGAAGGAAATTTTTTGATAAATATGATTATAATAAAAGGGAGAACTTCTTAATTACAAAAGTCACCAGAAACAAAGCAGGGAAAAACAATATTTGGCTACAAACTATGATAGACACACTGAATGAAACAATAAGACCAACTGTTCAGAAAACTGGACAAAAATTGTGAATAGTCATTTTAGAAAATAGCAGCCATATGGTCAATTAATATAGACTGCTTTAATCTGCCTCCTGTCACATTATTCTATCTTTTCCACAGCATACATCATCTTCTAATGAATTATATAATTCATTTAATTAATATGCTTACTATTTCTCCTACTAGAATATAAGGCACTGAAAATGCATGGTTTTTCTCGCTTTATATTTACCAATGTATCCCAACTACTTAAGAAGAGTTCCTGAAGTACAGTAGGTGCTCAATTAATATTTTTTGAATATGAATCTTATCAAGAATCAGGAAAATGAAAGATACAGTTACGTAATTTCCTAGACAGTGGATCAGCAACATGCATAATATTTGAAAATATATATCGATCAGTTAAACAAATAGAAGAGATCCTGTGTACTCTTAGAAGTTGAAGCTGGAGAGGAATTTGCCATTATCTAGTATATTTGAAGATGATCTATTATCAGCAACCTTTTTCACATATTGTTGGAAAGACATTCTACACTCAAGAAAACAGTAAAAAAGATTAAAAATAAGAGAAAATAAAATAAAGGGAAGACATGTTTATTGCAAATTTAAGACTGAGGCTACTAAAACTCAGGTTTCCTTTCCTGCAATATATGTGAATGTGTATGTTGTTGTCGTGTGACCATTATGCATCACACTATGTGAAGCAGGGTCTAGGAATCTTAGGTAAAAATGCTAATATTCAGTCTGTTGCTATTGCTATAATTAATAAGATGTTCTTTGTATATGAACAAAGATTTTTTTACTTCAGCTAGTACCTGAAAAAACTGATAGTTTTACTTTATTAGCTTGTGAATAGGATAAAATACTTTTTAATTTTTCTTTTTAGTTATATGTGACAGTAGAGTTTATTCAGATATATTTATACACACATGGAGTATATCTGATTCTAATTAGAATTCCAGTCTTGTGTGTGTACATGCTATTGAGATTCACTAAGGTGTATTCATATATGAACATACAAAAGTTTCACCAGATTCATTCCAGTGTCTTTTCTGTTCCTATTCCCTTTCCCTTCCCTTTATTTTCTTTTGTCTAATCTATGAACTTCTATTCTCCACCTTTCTTGTTGTGTGTTAGCATCTACAAATCAGAGAACATTTGACCTTTGGTTTTTTGGGGATTGGCTTATTTCACTTGGCATGACAATCTCCAGATTCATCCATTTCCTGGAATATGTCACAAAGGCATTCTTTTTTGTGGCTGAGTAATATTCCATTGTGTATATAAACTATATTTTCCTTATCTATTTATCTGTTGATGGGCACCTAGGTTAGTTCCATAGCTTAACTTTTGTTAATTCTGCTGTTAGATGTGGCTGTGTCACTGTAGTATGCTGATTTTAAGTCCTTTGGGTATAAACCCAGGAGTGGGATAGCTGGGTGAAATGGTTGTTCCATTCCAAGTTTTCTGAGTAATCTCCATACTGCTTTCCATAGGTGGTCGCAGCAATTTGCAGTCCTACTAACAATGAGAGTACCTTTTTGCCCCACATCCTCACCAACATTTCTTGTTACTTTTATTCTTGGATAATTTCTATTCTAACTGGAGTGAGATTAAATCCCAGTGTAGTTTTAATTCATACTTCTCTAAATTGCTAGATATCATGAATATTTTTTATATTTGTTGACCATTCATATTTCTTCTTTTGAGAAGTATCTGTTTAGTTCCTTTGCCCATTTATTGATTTGGTCATTTGCTTTTTGGTTAAGTATTTTGAGTTCTTTGTGTATCCTGGAAATTAACACTCTCTCTGATGTGCAGGTGGTAAAGATTTTCTCCCATTCTGTAGGCTCTGTCTTCACATTCTTGTTTCCTTTGCTGTGAAGAAGATTTTTAGATTGGTGTGACCCCATTTATTGATTATTGATTTTACTTTTTGTTCTTTAGGGGTCTTGTTGAGATAGTTGGTTCCTAAGCTAGCATGGTGGAGTATTTGGCCTACATTTTCTTCTAGAAGGTTCAGGCTTTCTGGTCTAATACCGAGGTCTTTGATCAACTTTGAGTTGAGTTTTGTGCAGGGTAAGAGATCGGGCATAACTTTCATTCTACTACATATGGATATCCACTTTTCCCAGTTTTTGTTGCAAAGGCTATGTTTTCTCCAAGGTATGTTTTTGTGCCTTTGTCTACTGTGAGATAACTGTATTTATGTGGGTTTGTTTCTGTGTATTCTATTCTATACCATTGGTCATCTTGCCTGTTTTGGTGCCAACACCATGCTATTTTTGTTACTATATACCTCTCTAGTATAATTTAACATCTGGTATTGTGATGCCTTTTGCTTCACTTTTCTCACTAATAATATTTTTTTTGGCTATTCTGGCCCTCTTATTTTTCCAAATGAATTTCATGACTACTTTTTATATTTCTATGAAGAATATCTTTGGAATCACATTAAATCTGTTCAGTGTTTTTGTTAGTATAGCCATTTTGACAATTTTATTTTATCCTATCCAAGACAGGGTAGATCTTCCCATCCCTGTAAGATCTTTTTCAACTTTTTAGTGTTCTGTAGTTTTCATTGTAGAATTTTTTTTTACCTCCTTTGTTATACAATCCTATAATCTTCATGGTTCATGATATTTGAGTAATGAAGATGGAATTCTTAACAGACATGTTTTCTGTAAGAAGAATAATAAGGACTTCATTAGCCAATTAGTAGAATTTAAGGATAATTTATTGGATTTTTTTTGTAAATGCACAGATCATGGCATATGTTCCACTATGCAATAAATGATCCTTCCCCTGTTGATGGGGAAGAATTAGAGATGTGGTTGCTGGATGAGTTCTGAGGGCTCCCTGACACAGTGAAGATCAAAGACTGTATGAAACTGTGTGAGTAGAATGAGTGATGTTGGTGGAAGAGAAAAATAAATTATGGCCCTTTTCTATTCAGATATCCAAATCACTCTTCTCCTTGGTTCTATGAAAAGAAATGGAGGGAGAGACAGATGGCAAGTTAGAGAGAAGTGGCTTTTCTAACAGCTCCCTGTCTTGGGACTCAAACAGCAAGAAAACTACTTCTTTGGGATATTAGTAAAAAAAAATCAATCACTTCAATAGTATTCAATTTTGGACAAAGAGTCTCAAAGACTGGGACATTTGGGGTACATCTGACAAGGCTAAGGAACAGAACTGGAGCTAAGCTCTTGGCAGGAGCAGGGAAAAAAAAAAAAAAACCAGATCAAAAAAGATCCGTAACTGCTGAGAAAATCATGGCTTGTGGAAACACAGGACTGGATGGGTAGTCCACCCTGGGTCGACTCAGAGGCTATTTGGCACAATAAACTGGTACATGAAAGTCATGATTTGCCAGCTGTGTATGGGGCCCAAGCTGGAAACACTTTAATACCTCCATGACCCTGCAGTCATACCAGGAACTTAGATCCATGTGTCTAGGGATGAAACCAATACATGAATCTGGTAGACACCAATCATGAGACATAAACTGAACCTAGGAAAGCAGGAGAATCTCTGGCATAGAGAACTTCTGCCAAAGAGACCAATTTGTCTGGAGGTAATAGAGATCACAGAGACCAGAGAAACTCTGATGCCCCATCCTCACCTTGTTCTCTTGAACCTGGCATCCGGTGTGGGTTCAGCAGCAGGAAGAATCTGAATGGGGTGGAGTGACTGAGCTCAGTGCTCAGAAACAGTCCTTGAAAAGCCCAAAAATGGCATTATCCCTGAACTATAGAACCTGTGAAGGACCAACTCCAGCTTCCTGTGGGTGGTGCTCTGGTAAGAGTAATTGGGTGGGTAGTGAGAAGTGTGTCGATTCATTAACTCCTGAAAGCTCTCCACATAATAAAACACCTGGGGCAATATCCCAGCCCCTGGGAGCTTCACTTGCAGAAATTTATCTCACAGAACCCAAAGGCAACAATACCCAGGAAGTCAAGTTGCAAGCATCTTCCACAGCTCTTCACACCATCCTGAGGAGAGAGGAAGCTGAGAAATGGAAAGGCAGTTTGACACAGAGAGTGGGCAAAAACTCTCCTTGAATATTCTGTTATTCTTTGTTTGTTATTGTACTTTTGTTTTGAATGTGTACTGATTGATACATGGTGGACACTTATACATTTGTACACATACATATTGTTTTTGCTTTTTTAGTTTTAGCATTTCTTGAAAGTAGCTATTTTTTTGCTCTGTTTTTTTGAGGGTTGGGTTTTTGATTAGTATATTTTGGATTGATTTTCTATTGTCTCTTTCACAACTCTGTGTTCCTTTGTTTCTATTTCCCTCTTTTCTTCCTAATAGCCAAACTTTATTACTATCTCTCTCACTCTTTCTTTAATTCTTCTACTTCAGTTTTTTTGTTCTCCCCCCTTACAAACATGTCCTACATCACCTCTGCATTTTCCCTACTCAATTCTTGAATATACAATCCCTTTTCTACTATACAATCTCTTCTTATTTTCCTCTTAAACAATACTATTTTAATTGAATATTTATACATATTCATATATCATTATTTTCTCTTATTTTTACCATTTTATTTGAAAGCAGTTATTTTTTATAGATCAATATTTTGAGGACTAAGATGTTTAATCAGTATATATTGATTTTGTTCTTATAATATTTTATTTACTTTTTATTTCTTTAAATTTTCTATTTTTTATTTTATTTTTTAAATTTGTATTTCACACATTTTTCCTCTCATTTTTATTAGTTTCCCTCAACTCTCTTTCTCTTCCAATAGCCAATCTCTATTGTTCTCTCTTTTACACTTTCTATAATTTTTTACTTCTATTTCTGCTCCTCCTCCTTCAAAATCATCACATCCTCCATCACTTCTGTTCTATTCCTGGTCACCACATAAAATAGTAAACCCTTATGTAAACTTACTATTTTTACTGTGGGTAATAACTGATCATATAATTTCTGATTATTGTAACAATCAACATTGTACATTTCATTGCAAGAGCTATTAGGTTTAATGCTGTAAATTGTTTGCATTGGTTGTTATTATTATCTGTCTCCCCCTAAATGTGAGTTGTTGGAAACCTTCAGGGACACTATAATTCCACAAGGTAGAAATTTTACTGCCCCTAAACCAATGGTTAGATGGGTAGACACAAAAAACACAAAAAAGCCAGGGAGCAAATTGCTTAAATCAAAGCAAAATATATTAAGAAACAGAATCTATTGACCCCACTATGGAAGAAATTTCAGAGAAAGGGTTTAGAGTGTTCATAGTTAAATTGATCTGCAAGGTAAAAGATATGCAAAGAAGAAAATACAGGAAGTGAAAGATTACTTCAATAAAGAGAGATTCTGGGAAAAAACCCCAGGAGTTTCTATTCTCATATCTGATAAAATTAATTTTCAAGTCAAAATTAATTTGAAGAGACACAGAGAGTCATTTCATACTGCTTAAGGAAACTATAGATCAAAAAGACATAATAATCTTAAATATTTATGACTCAAATAATGGAGCATCTATATACATCAAACAAATTATTCACAATCTCAAGAATCAAATAGATCATAACACAATAATACTGGGAGAATTCAATGTGCCTCTCTCACCACTTGATAGATCTTCAAAACAAAAATTAAATAAAGAAGCCATAGAACTAGCTAGGTGTGATGGTGCATGCCTGTAACCCCAGCAGCTCATGAGGCTAAGGAAGGAGGATTGCATAGGGCAAAGCCAGCCTCAGCAACTTAACAAGGTCCTAAGTAACTCAGTGAGACCCTCCTCTAAATAAAATATAAAATGTGCTGGGGATGTGACTCAGTCTTTAAGCACTCCTGGGTTCAATTCCCAGTACAAAAACAAACAAACAAACAAAAAAACATGTCATAGAGCTTAAAAATTCAATTAATAACATAGACTCAACAGACATATATAGAATATTTAATCCATCAATGACTGGATTATACACTTTTAGTCATTGAACATGGAACATTCTCTAAAATAGATGACATCTTAGTTCACAAAACCACTCTTAGAAAACACACAAAAAATAGAGATAATACCTTGCATTCTATCAGATCATAATGTAGCAAAATTAGAAATTAATAATAAAATAAAAACTATAAGTTATTCTAACACCTGAAGACTAAATAATAAACTATGGAATGACTAATGGATAACTGAAGAAATCAGAGATGGAATTAAAAAAATATTTAGTGGTAATTGAGAACACTGATACACCACATGAAAATTTCTGGGAAACTATAAAGACAAGACAGTTCTAAGTTCATTGCATTAAGTTCATTTATTAAAAGAATAGAAAATCACCAAATAAATAACTTCATGTTACATCTTAAAGCCCTAGAAAAAGAACAAACCAACACCAAAAGTAATTGAGGAGAGGAAATAATTAAAATCAGAGATAAAATTAAAGAAATTGAAACAAAAAATCAATATAACAAAAGTTGATTCTTTGGGGGGCAGAGGTTGTGGCTCAGTGATAGAGCACTTGCTTAGCATTTGTGAGGCACTGGATTCGATCCCCAGCACCACATAAAAATGCACAAATAAAGATATTATGTCCATCTACAACTAAAAAATATTTTTTAAAAAGTTGATTTTTTGAAAAAATAGATGAATTGATTGAGGCTGAGGTTGTGGCTCAGAGGTGGAGTGTTTGCCTAGCATGTGTGAGACACTGGGTTTGATTCTCAGCACCACATATAAATTAATTAATAAATAAAGGTCCATCAACAACTAAAAAAAATTTTGTTAAAAATAAATGAATTGATAAATCAAGCCAAGCTAATAAATAAAAAGAGAGTGAAACTCAAATTAATAAAATTTATGATGAAAAAGGATATATCACCATGGACACCACTGAAATGTAGACGATAATCAGAAACCACTTTGAAAATCTATACTCGAATAAAATAGAAAATCTTGAAGACACGCATAAATTTGTAGAGACATATGACCTACCCAAATTGAATCAAGAGGACATAGAAATTTTAAACAGATCAATTTTAAGGAATGATATTGAAGATGCCATCAGAAGCCTACCTACAAAGAAAAGCCCAGAACCAGATGGATTCTCAGCTGAATTCTATGAGTCTTTCAAAAAAGAACTAACCCCAACACTCCTGAAATGATTACATGAAATAGTAAAGGAGGAAACCCTTCCAAACTCACTCTATGAAGTTAGTATAACCTTGATACCAAAACCAAACAGAGACACATTAGGAAAAGAAAACTTCAGACCAACATTCCTGATGAATGTAAATGCAAAATTTCTCAATAGAATACTGGCAAAATGCATACAAAAGTATATTAATAAGGTAATCCACAATAATCGAGTGGGGTTTATTCCAGGGAAACAATGCTGGTTCAACATATGGCAATCAATAAACATAATTCACCACATCATTTGACTTAAAGACAAGAATTACATGAGTATCTCAATAGATGTGGAAAAAATATTTGACAAAAGTCAGCATATATTAATTCTCAAAACACTAGAAAGGGCTGCAGTTGCAGCTCAGTGGTGTAGCACTTGCCTCGCACGTGAGAAGTACTGGGTTTGATCCTCAGCACCACATAAAAATAAGTATACATTAAAAACACTAAAAACTAGGTATAATAGGAACATACCCCAACATTTAAAATCTATATACATTGGTGGAAGCGATAGCTGAGTGGCGGCTGCTGCTGATTGTGTTGTAAGGGGTCAGGGGACGGAGTGGGGGAAGACGTTTGCTCTCCTGGAACAACCTATCTCATTCCTTTCCTTCAATTACCTGTGGCACGGAGAGTCAGGGTGGTGGCTGCAGCAGCTGCAGTGACAAGTCCTGCATGAATCCTGAATATGATTATTTATTCAAGTTACTTCTGATTGGCGATTCTGGGGTTGGAAAGACTTGCCTTCTTCTTAGGTTTGCAAATGACACATATACAGAAAGCTACATCAGCACAATTGGTGTGGATTTCAAAATAAGAACTATAGAGTCAGATGGGAAAACAATTAAGCTTCGAATATAGGACACAGCAGGCCAAGAAAGATTTCAAAAAATCACCTCCAGTTACTACAGAGGAACCCATGGCATTATAGTTGTGTATGATGTGACAGATCAGGAGTCCTTCAATAATGTTAAATAGTGGCTGCATGAAATAGATCGTTATGCCAGTGAAAATGTCAACAAGTTGTTGGTAGGAAACAAATGTGATCTGACCACAAAGAAAGTAGTGGACTACAACAGCAAAGGAATTTGCTGATTCCCTTGGAATCTCATTTTTGGAAACTAAGAACGCAACGAATGTAGAATAGTCTTTCATGATGATGGCAGCTGAGATTAAAAAGCCAATGGGCCCTGGAGCAAAAGCTGGTGGCACAGAGAAGTCCAACGTTAAAATTCAGAGCACTCCAGTCAAGCAGTCAGGTGGAGGTTGCTGCTAAAATTTGCCTCTGTCCTTTTCTCACAGCAATGCATTGCAATCTGAACCCAAGTGAAAAAACAAAATTGCCTGAATTGTACTGTATGTAGCTGCACACAACAGATTCTTACCATCTCCACAAAGGTCAGAGATTGTAAATGGTCAATACTGACCTTTTTTAAAATTCCCTTGACTCAAGACAGCTAACTTCATTTTCAGAACTGTTTTAAACCTTTGTGTGCTGGTTTATAAAATAATGTGTGTAATCCCTGTTGTTTTCCTGATACCAGACTGTTTCCCGTGGTTGGTTAGAATATGTTTTGTTTTCATGTTTTTATTGGCATGTTTAGATGTCAGGTTTAGTCTTCTGAAGATGAAGTTCAGCCATTTTGTATCAAAGAGCACAACCAATGTCTGTCACTTTCAGTGCATAAAGTTTAGTAAGATGTTCTGTGTAAGATCTGATTTGCTACTTCTTCCTTGTAGAGTTATAAATGGAAAGATTACACTATATGATTAATAGTTTCTTCATATTCTGCATATAATTTTTGGCTGCAGAATATTGTAATTTGTTGCACACTATGTAACAAAACAATTGAAGATATGTTTAATAAATATTGTACTTATTGGAAATAATATCAAACTGTATGGTGATAAGTACTGTTTTAATTCTTATGGTTAAAGGCAAATAGAGCCTTGCATTATACTGAAAATAGCCATTTTTGTGTGCAACTACAGGACCTACCTGTAGTATAGCATCCAGTTATTTGCTTTCTAGATAATAGATCTGATAAATGACCTAGGGCAGCTTCTGTGCTGTGTAGGGATTTAATCAATTTTAGTGGTTCAAGAAGCTCAAATTGTATGGAAAGCAAGTTTAGAATGCATGCTGTCTAGCCCATCATCTCTGACCCTTCTCTCAAACCATTTGAAATGGCTCCACTGATCAAGAGTTTGTTAATTCATCTGTGGTAGCAGTGAAGAGTGGCACACCCTTCCTAACTGGCAAATGATCAGATAATGTGTGCTGAAGTTTCTTTCATGCTCTGAGTCAGATGTCAACTATTTTGTCCTTCACAATTGTATAACTCATGTTGGAGAGTTTAAGTATTAAAGGAGAAAGAAGGCAACTTGAATGCCCTAATTTTAGAAATCATATCCCTAAAAATTACTGAAAATATGAATGCTGGGTGGGAATTGTAAATGAGAAAAATATATTTATTTCAGTGAAATTTCGCGTGTATGAAAATTTTGTTAAATAGAACCTTCAAGATTCTAGGGTTTGTTTTTATTTTATTGTGGAAAACAAGTCTTTTGCTGATATTACCATTTTAAGGTGACAGAAATCAAGGATTTTTTTTAGGTTGAAGCAGCAGCCAAAACATTCTTCACACAGGGGCTTGGGATGTGGCTGTTGGCAACACATTTTATTGTGGGGTTTTTAATGAGAAAACTTAAGTTAAAAACAAGCCAAAAATTATAGGTTTTTTATTTTTCACTAAACAGGCAATTGAAATACATGGTACAAAAATATGTGGTAAGATTATTGTAAAAATAAAATGGACAGAATAAATATTCAATTTAATTTTCTATCTATGAGAATTTCACAATAAAATCATAGTTTACTTTGTATTATATATAAAAAATCTATATACACTAAACCCTAGGCAATATCATTCTAAATGAAGAAAAAATAAAAGCATTCACACTACAAACTGGGACAAGACAGAAGTCTTTAATCCAAGTCAGAGCAATCAGAAAAAGAAAGAAATTAAAGGGTTTGGAATAGGAAAAGAAGAGCTCAAATTATCCTTATTTGATGACTACATGATTGTATAATTAGAACACCCCCAAAAACTTTACCATAAATATTTAATACTCATGAATGAATCCACAAAGTAGCAGGGTATGAACTCAACACTCATAAATCAATTGCATTTCTATACACCAATGACATATCAGCTGAAAGCGAAATCAAAAAACTATTGCATCCACAACAGCCTAAAAGACAAAAACAAAAACAAAAACAAAACAAAACACTTGTGAAACAATCTAACAAAGGAGGTAAAAGACCTCTATAATGAAAACTACAGAACACTAAATAAAGAAATTGAAGGCCTCAGAAAATGGAAAGATTTCCCATGTTCTTGGATAGGAAGAAGTATTATTATCAAAATGGCCATACCAAAAGTGCTACACAGATTTCATATAATTCTTATTAAAATTCCAATGATGTTCCTCATAGAAATAGAAAAGTAAGTAATGAAATTCATTTGGAAAATTAAGAGGCCTAGAATAGCTAAAGCAAACATTAGTGAGAATAGTGATGCAGGAGGCATATCAATACCAGAAGACCTTAAATTATACTATAGAGCTATAGTAACAAAAGTGGCATGGTAATGGCACCAAAACAGACATAAAGACCAAAATGGTACAGAAGACACAGAATTTACCCACATAAATACAGTTATCTCATAATAGACAAAGGCACCATAAACCTACATTGGAGAAAAGATAATTTTTTTTAGCAAATGATGCTGGGAAAACTATAAATTCATATGTAATAGAATGAAATTGAACTTTTATCTCTTACTCTGCACAAAACTCAACCAAAAGTGGATCAAGATCCTAGGCATTAGACCAGATACCCTCTAATTACTAGAAGAAAATATAGGTCCAACTCTCAATCATGTGGGGTTAGGAATTGACTTCCTCACTATGACTCCTAAAGTGAATAAAGTAAAATAAAAAAATCAACAAATGGTATGGTATGAAATTAAAATGCTTCACAGCAAAGGAAATAATCAATAGCATGAACAGAGAGCCTACAGAATGGGAGAAAATCTTTACCACCTGCACCTCAGGTAGTGGATTAATCTCCAGGATATACAAAGAACTCAAAAAACTTAATACCAAAGAAACAAATAACTCAATCCATAAGTGGGCAAAGGAATTAAAGAAGAACTTCACAGAAGAAGAAATAAGAATGGTTAAAAATGTTCAATATGTCTAGCAAGTAGAGATATGAAAATTAAAACTATACTAAGGTTCCATCTCACTCCAGTCAGAATGGCAATTATCAAGAATACAAGTAACAATAAATGTTGGTGAGGATGTGGGGAAAAAGGTACACTCATACATTGCTGGTAGGACTGAAAACTGGTACGACCACTCTGGAATGCAGTATGGAGATTGCTTAGAAAACTTGGAATGGAACCACTATTTGATTCAGTTATCCCACTTCTTAGTATACACAAAAAGGACTTAAAATCAGCATAATACAGAGACATAGTTATATCAATATTTATAGCAGCTCAATACACAACAACTAAGGTATGGAACCAGCCTAAGTGCCCTTCAACAAATGAATGGATAAAGAAAATGTGGTACATATACACAATAGAATATTACTAAGCCATAATGAATAATGGAATCATGGCATTTGCTGGTAAATTGATGGAACTGGAGAATATCATGTTAATGAAATAAACTGATCTGAAAAAACCAAAGGCCAAATAATATCTCTGATATGTGGATGCTAACCCATCAAAAGAGCAGGTGGCAATGGGAAGAAAAGATTTCCATTGAATTAGAAAAAGGGAAATGAAAAGAACAATGGGTAGGGAAATAGGAAGAAAAGTAGAATTAATCAGACGTAGCTTTCCTATCCTTGTATTTGTATACATGGCCAGGGTAACTCTGTACCATGTACATACACAAGAATAGGATATTAATTAGAATGAGTTATTCTTCCTGAATGTGTACTATACCAAAAAACATTTTACTAGACAAAGGCACCAAAAGCATACATTGGAGAAAAGATAGCCTATTCAATGAATGGTGCTGGCAAAACTGGAAATCCATATGTAGCAAAATAAAATTAAACTTCTTTTATCTCTCACCCTGCACAAAAATCAACTCAAAGTGGATCAAAGACTTAGGCACTAGAACAGAGACCCTGCACCTAATAGAAGTTCTTCTCTGCTGCTATTGGGGGCATCTCCACAGAGCAGTGAAGACTCAGACCCTCTCCCGATATGCTCAACTAGGGATAAGACAACAGCTGGGATCATTCACCACCTCTTTCAGTTATAGTGCCTTCCAAGAGATGAGCAGAAATGGGTTAAAGCCAGAGCTAGGCATAACAACACCTACAACACTTCGTACTACTAGCCACCTCCACTCCACACATTGTCTGATCACTCACTCTTGACAAAAAATAGGCCCAAATCTTCACTATGTTGGCCTAGGGTCTGACTTCCTTAACAAGTCTCCAAAAAGCACAAGAAGTAAAATCTAGAATCAATAAATCAAATGGGTTTAAATTAAAAAGCTCCTTCTCAGCAAAGAAAACATCAAATAATGTGAGGAGAGAGCCTACAGATTGGAAGAAAATCTTTGTTTTAAAAATTTTTTTAGTTGAACATGGACACAATATCTTTATTTTTATATATTCATTTTTATGTGGTGCTGAGGATCGAACCCAGTGCCTCACATGTACGAAGCAAGCACTCTGCCACTGAGCCACAACCCCAGCCTGGGAGAAAATCTTTACCACATGCACCTCTGATAAAGCATTAATCTCTAGGATATATAAAGAACTCAAAAAACATAACACCAAAAAACCAAATAACCCAATCAATAAATGGGCTAAGGAACTGAAGAGATGCTTCACAGAAGAAAAAATACAATCAATCAACAAATATATGAAAAAATGTTCAACATTTCTAGCAATTAGAGAACTGCAAATCAAAATTACACTAATATTTTGTCTCACTTCAGTCAGAATGGCAATTATCAAGAATACAGGCAACAAAAAATGTTGGCGAGAATGTGGAGAAAAGGTATACTCATACATTGCTGGTGGGACTGCAAATTGGTGCAACCACTATGGAAAGCAGCATGGAGATTCCTAAGAAAACTTGGAATGGAACCATCATTTGACCCAGCTATCCCACTCCTTGGTTTATACCCAAAGGAATTAAAATCAGCATACTACAGGGAGGTAGCCACATCAATGTTTATAGCAGCTCAATTCACAATAGCTAAACTATGGAACCAACCTAGATGTCCTTCAATACATGAATGGATAAAGAAAATGTGGTATATATACTCAATGGAATATTATTCAGCTTTAAAGAAGAATAAAATTATGGCATTTGCCAGGAAATGGATGGAGTTGGAGAATATCATGCTAAGCGAAATAAGCCAATCCCAAAAAATCAAAGGCAGAATGTTTTCTCTAATATGCAGATGCTAATTCACAATAAGGTGGGGGGGGCACTAGAGAAGAACAGCGTTACCTTAGATTAGAGGGAAGTGAAGAAAGGGGAGAGGAGGGGTTGTGGGGATAGGAAGGATGGTAGAATGAAACAGACATAATTACTTTATGTATATATGTGACTGCATGACCAATATGATTCTACAACATGTACACTCAGAAAAATGAGAAATTATATCCCATCTATGTATGATATATTAAAGTGTATAAATGATTCTACTGTCATATATAACTAATTAAGACAAATAAATAAATGTAAAAAAAAGACTGGGTATAAACACAACAGAGTGGGTGCTGTGGTTCCTGCTACCACTCCTACCTGGGCTCATATCACTGTCTGGTTGGAAGAAAAAAAAAGGTTCAATCCCCTCATCACTGCTGCTATAGACAAAGTCAGAAACTAACAAGTCGAGCTTTGTAATGTTTTGAACAACTAATAAAAAAAGAAACTAATAAGTAATGGGCAATATCAACAATGCTTGAGGAAACTTCCATCATCTGATAGGAGACATCACTCCTGTTATAGGAGTAGCCACAGCTGTGTTCCCCAGAACACATGGCAGCTGAAACTGCTAGTATGACCTTAGAGATTGTGGGCCTCTCACACTTTTACATACTATGCACTGTGCCTAAACTAAATAATCACAGCCAAGAATAATAAAGGGAGACTACATTATGGTGCCCAGCTATAAATAAAACCAAAATTTCATAACAAGCCAATACACTTAAGAGATATCATCTGATAAAGTCACTAAGACAGCCATCCTGTATAAATGTTAGTGATATCCAATGAACTATATGCATAAACTTAAAACTGGGAACACAAAAAAATATGAGTAAGACCAAGATAGTATAGCACATCTAAAAGATCATTAACTCTTATTCCAAGGAAATTAAAAAAATGAAATGCCTGAGAAAGAATTCAAAAGAGTAATTAAAAAATTCAAAGTGATAATTTTTTTAAGAGAATACATATAAACATTAAATAAAATTAGGGTGATAATATGGGCGTGAATGAGAAGTTTAGCAAAGAGATATAAATTTTAAAAAATCACCAAACAATATTCTTGGAAATAAAGAGTGCAATAAGTCAAATAAAAAATTAAAAGCCTCAAAGCAGACTAGATCAGCAGAAAAAAGAATATTGAAGATTAAAGACAGGCTTTTTGAAATTTCCCATTCAGAGAGAAGGAAAATAAAAGAGAAAGAAAAATGAAATGAAATGAAAAATGAAAGGAAAATAAAAGAGAAAGAAAAGATGATTAAGTATCTGCATCATTGAAATATCTGAAAGCAAGGAGATAAAGTTTCAGGGTATACAAATATATTGAATGATATAATTGCAGAATTACTGTCTTAATCTTGGAAGTGACATGGATATCCATGAACAGGAAGCTTATAAAACCCCAAATAAATAAGACCAGAAAAGACTGTCATCGCTACATATCATAGTCAAATTGTCAAATGTACAGGACTAAGAATTTAAAAATCTGCAAAAGAAAAATGATGGATAGGAAGGGCAGGAGAATAGAATAGACATTATGATTGCTGTATGTATATAGGTGACTCTATGACCAGTGTGATTCTGCAATCTGTACAATTAGAAAAATGAGAAATTATACCCCAATTATTCAAATGTATGAATTGCCAAGATCATTGTAATGTCATGTGTAGCTAATAAAAAAATAAAATTAAATTAAAAAAAAGAAAAATGATGTCCCATTTGAGGGCAACCCTGGCCAGGAGTACATTGAATGACATTCTAAATCCTAGAAGAAAATAATTGCTAACCAAGATTACTATACCTAGCAAGAATATTCATCAGAAAAGAATCAGAAACACTTTCCAAGACCAGCAAAAAACTGTGGGAATTCATGACCACCAGACTAGCCATACAAAAGATGTTTAAGGAGTTTCTACAACCAGAAGTGAAAAATAACTACTATTGTGATAGCATGTGAAAGCATAATTCTCACTGGCAGAGCAGATACATCAAAGAGAGAAAAAATTAAACATTACAAATAAGATAAACAATCAAACCATAAAGATAAAGATGAATAAGAGAGGAAGAAAAGAACAAGAATTTCAGAACAATGAGGAAAAAAACCCAGAAAAAAGTCCATACATTTCAGTAATAATCTTAAATAGAAATGGACTAGATTCTACAATTAAATGATTCATACTGGCTGAAGAGATTAAAAATAACACAGAACAAACAAAGAAACAACAACAATGACAACAAACCAAAACCCAACAATATGGTTCTTAGGAGATATTACCCTAACCAATAGGCACACACACAGTCTGAAAGGGAAGGATGGGAAGTGATATTCTATGCAAATAGAATTCTAAAGTTATCAGGGATAGCTGTACTTAAATATGCAAAATTAAATGTCAAGAGAAAACCTGTAAGAGACAAACAGTCACCATATGATGATGATGAAAAGATCAATTCATCAATAAGATACAATAATCATAAATTTATGTGCATCTAATAGCATAGCATTTTTTAATCAAGATTTCAAAGATTTAATACCAAAATATGTAAAATATGCCATTAATAATTTGTGTGAATTATATGTTAAAATGCCAATATTTTTTTAAATGATATTTCAACTTTAATTTTTGTTTTCTGGTGAACAAGGCACGTAGCCTGTGATTTTTAAAAACAATTTTTTATTAGTTGCTCAAAACATTACAATGATCTTGACATATTATACATTTGATTCAAATGGGGTCTGAATTCTTATTTTTCCACGTGTACAGATTGCATATAATGGAAATAATGTAGGAAATAATGATTATGAGGGAGGAGGAGCAAAGATAGAGGTAAAAAGTTAAAGAAAGTGTGGAAGAGAGGGACTGGGGTTGTGGCTCAAGCGGTAGGGCACTCGCCTGGCATGCGTGGGGCACTGAGTTAGATCCTCAGCACCACATAAAAAAATAAAATAAAGATGTTGTGTCCACTGAAAACTGAAAAATAAATATTAAAAAATTCTCTCTCTCTCTCTCTCTCTCTCTCTCTCTCTCTCTCTCTCTCTCTCTCTCTCTCTCTCTCTCATTAAAAAAAAAGAAAGTGTGGAAGAGGAAGAGAATACAATATAGTTTGGCTGTTCATGGAGGAAAAGAGAGAAATGGAGTCAAGGGAAACTGATAAGTGAGAGAAAAAAATAATAAAAATAAAAACAAAATAGAAAAATAGAAAATTTTTTAAAAATTAAAGAAAGATAAAAGAAAAAACATACAGAAAAGAAATAAAAGTTTACAATAACAAAATTGATATGTACTAATCAAACATCTTAGTCTTTGAAATATTGATCCATGAAAAATAACTGCCTTCAAATAAAATGCTATAAATGAAAAAAAATAAGGATATATGTGTGTTCATAAGTATCCAGTTAAAGATAGATTGCTTTAAGAGGACCAGAAGAAGAGATGGGGCAGTAGAAAAGAGTTTGTTCATTCAAGTGATGAGTAGGGTATACGTAGAGGTTACATAGGATGCGTTTTTAAGAGAGTAAAACAGGAAACACCCCCAAAAAATTAATTAAAAAAATAGAATTAAAAGAATTAAAGGAAGGGTGAGAAAGAGACCAGTAGAGTTTGAGTGTTGGCAAGAAAAAAGAGAGGAGTACCAAACGGAAACAGAACTGTCAAATAGTTAATAGAAAGTCAATCCAAAATATACTAATCAAAGACCTACCCTTGAAATACACAGCATGAAAGAAATGCTAAAAGCTAAAAAAAAACAACAGAAACAAACATGTATATGTACAAGTGCATAAATGTCTATTATTGGTCAATCGCTACACATTCAAAAACAAATCAAAACATAACAAAAAGAAAATAGCAAAATAGTCAATGAAAGTTTTCTTTGCCTGCTATCTGTGCCAAACTGCCTTTCCATTTCTCTGATTCCCTTCTCATGGTATGGTGTGGGAAGCCATGGAAGATGATGGCAGCTTGCCTTCCTGAATATTGTTGTCTTTGGGATCTGTGCTATGAGTTGATGCTCAAGAAGATTCCAAGCTCCGGGGGCCAGGGATTTGGTCTTTATTTCCCCAGGTGTGTGTGTGTGTGTGTGTGTGTGTGTGTGTGAGAGAGAGAGAGAGAGAGAGAGAGAGAGAGAGAGAGAGAGAGAGAGGGAGGGAGGGAGGGAGGGAGGGAGGGGAGAGAGAGAGAGAGAATTTTTTAGTATTATTTTTCAGTTTTTGGTGGACACAACATCTTTATTTTAATGTGGTGCTAAGGATGGAACCCAGAGCCCTGCGCATGCCTGGCAAGCGCATTATCGCTTGAGCCATATCCCCAGCCCATCCTCAGGTGTTTGAGATTATGTTTCACGCATTAATTAATCAATATGCTTCTAGGACTTTGTGCCACTACTCTCTGCAGGGTACCACTAATGGAAAGAGGTAGTCAGTCCTTCACTAGTTTTCTTTTTCAGGGATACTGTGAGGTTTTTTTTGTTTTTGGCTTCTCAAGGGTGGGTTTTGAGCACTGAGCTCAGTCATTCTGCCCCATTCAGTGTCTCCCTGCTGCTGGTTCTGTAAGCTGTTGGCTGTGAGTTCATTGGAGGCGGGACGAGGTAGTGGGCTTTCTTTGGCCTCTCTGATCTGTACTGTCCCTAAGCAAAATGGTCTCCATGCCAAAAAATCTCCATGTTAGAGATTCTCCTGATTTACTGTGTTCATTTTAGATCTCACACTTGGTGTCTGCTAAATTCACGTATTGGTTTCAGCCTGGAATTCACGCATCTAAGCTCCTGGTCTGAGTTTGCTACACATTCTTATGGAAGTATTTAAGCTTAGGTTCCCTATACATAGATGGCAGACTGTGACTTTTGTGTACCAATTGATTTGGCTGAATAACCTTAGGATTCACCTAGGGCGATGTGCCCCTCCAATCCTAGGGTTTCCCATGCAGAGGTAGTCCAGCACTTATAGATCTTTTCAGACATTATTTTTTTCTCATCCCCAGCTCAACTCCAATTCTGTTCCTTAGCCTTATTTAATGTACCCTAGCTTTTCCAGTGTTCAAGGCTCTCTGTCTCATATTGAGTATAAATGGTTTTTTTTTTCTTTCACTCAACTCCTGGAGAAGAACTTTCCTTGCTTTTTGAGTCTCAATTCATGGAGCTGTTAGAAATGCCACTTCCCACTGATCCATCATCCTGCTCTCCCCATTGAATTTTCAATTTGATTTTTTGAATCTTTAATTTCCAAGATTTCTGTTTTATTCTTTTACAGAATCTCTATCTCTTTATTAAAATAATCCTGTTTTTTCTCTCAAAATTTATTTCTTATATCTTCTTTTAGCTCATTGAACATTTTAACTGTAAATTTTCTAAATTCTTTCTCTGACATTTCATGCACTCTGGTGCCAATGTTATTGGTTGTTGAAGTGTTCTGGCATGATTGGGGTGATTTTTTCCCTTGATTTTTCTATAGCTGATATCTCTCTCCACCTATTAGGTTGATTATTGCTTCTACTTTTATGCAAGGGATGATTTTTGAGCTTCTTTTTCTTAATATCTCCAGGATAGGTGAATATCAAGTTATCGACACTTTCACACAATGTATGTCCTCTGTTTTTTCTAGTATCAACACCACTTTGTGAAAAAAGATTGAACCTTATGTACTATGAGCACTTCAGACCAAAATTTCATGCTAATTAGCCTTTGGGAAAAACAGAAGCTTGATGATAATATTCTCTACAGTTCCTCTAATGCAGGTATAAAATTGTAGTTATTTTCTAGACTAAATTGGGGAATTAGTTATTAAAGATAGTTAAATTTCTACTACATTTTCTAGAGGTAGCATAGAAAAGATAGTTTAATTATTATACATTTTCTAGTGGACAAAAGGGGGAAGATTAGACAAAGGAATAGGGAAAAAAGAAAGGTAAAAAAGAATAAATGAAACAAAGTTAAGTGTAAGAATAAGATGGATGGGGCTTTGTGCCAGTAGCAGGTGATATGGAAAAGGGGCTAAGAGGATCAAGTGTCAACCTGAGCCAGGAAAACAAAGAGAAAATAATTTGAATTAATGCTTAAAAATATTAGAAGAATACAATCAGATGGGTTGAGGGTACAATTGAATACTACAGGAACAACTATTGAATCAAAATAAATGGTCATATATATGCATGATCTAAAATGCCAAGTTGGAGAAAATTCTTATCAAATCTTCCTGGTTTTGATTTCATCAATATTTGAGACTTTAGAAGATGTCTATCACTCTTCATCTGTGAAGCCTCCTATTGGTTCTTCTTCTCTGGTTACTATGATTTCTTACCAGCCAATTCTTGTTCATCAATTCACTTGAGTGAAGCTGTGTGCTCCAAGGTTGCTGTTTTGCATCTGATGTATATTTCTGCTGGATGTTTCTATTGGGTGCAGGAGTGCAGGATGTAGGTTTTATGACTTTGACTCTGACAATTGTGGGACACTGACACTTGCTCACCTTCACAGAGTCTTCTTTATATTTTGTAGAGTTTCATGGCTATTTGTGTCTGAGCTCTCAGTGTCCACAGCTGAGAATTGCAGGGGTTGTTCTCATCTTCTGACTGGAATAGAAATGGTTGGTCCACCTGCATCTGAGCTCTCACTGCCCATGGTTGTGAATTGAAGGCCTCCACTCCCATCTTTGCCTGACCTCCCATGGAGACTGTTGAGCTCTAGGTTAAGGCTAGACTTCCTGGTTGTCTTTGGCTCTCAGGTCTGCTCCACCCTACTCCCCTTGTCCAAAGTGCACTGGAGGGGTTTCAGTAACTTTCAGTTAGTAGCAAACCAGTTCCTACTAGATGAATAACTGAGATTCATTTAAGAGATATTTCCTCTGATTTTGTTTGTTGATATCTAAAGTTGGGGGAGAAGCCATGTGAATTTATTTTCTTCTAAGGAGTCTGATTAGTTGTGGACTCTCCAAAATGGTTGCCATACCCAGCATGGCTTTCATTTCACAATTTAGGTTAAACTGCTTAATCTCCTTTAGTGACTTTGCAGTTCCTCTGTGTTTTAACTTAGATTGCCCACCCCCACAACTGTTGTTAAGGAAGTAAGCTTATATACCTTCCTCGCTCTCTTTCTCTTTGTTACCCCTCCTTGTGACCCCACATTTGTCCATGTTCAGGGTTAAAATTTTTGTGCTTATTTTCTAATCTAGTAACCAGACTTCAACTATCCTGTATTGAGTTTTAAGATATTTATTCTGACACCTACTTTTATGGTCAGCTGATCTTTCATTGCTTCCTTTCTGGGATATGGATTGGTCAGGAGATGCTTCCTAGATCCACTCTGCCATTTTCTCTCCTTCCATAGTTACCTAATTCTATAAGATGAATACTAATAAAAGTCAGGGGAGAGATGAGATCCAATACAATAATAGTTGCAGATTTAAATATTTCATTTTTATTAACATATCATCCAGATAAAAAGTCAACATAAAATATCAGAGTTAAATTATACTTTAGATCAAATAGGTGTAATAGCATCTATAGAACATTATATCCTTCATAATACACAATCTTTTTTTCAGAGCATGAAATTTTTTCCAGAATGTAACACATATTAGCACACAAAACAAATCTTAACAAATTTTAAAAATAAAATTATACAACAAATTTATAATAACAAAACAGCATGATATTAACATTAAAATACATATGATGACCAATGTAACAGAAAAGAAGACACAAAGACAAGCCCACAGATATAGTCAGCTGATACTTGACAAATATGCTAAAAATAAATGGTATTGGGACAAGTTGTGTCCCCTAAAAGCTCACATGTGAGACAATGTGAGAATGTTCAGAGGAGAAATGATTGGGTAGTGAGTTTTAAATCAATCTGCAAATTAATCCCATAGCTGAGTGGTAACTGAAGTGGTAGGGTGTGACTGGAGGATGTGTGAATTAGGGCTTGGTTTTTGGGGTATATATTTGTATCTGGAAAGTGGGGACCTCTCTCTCTCTCTCTGTGCTTTCTGATCACCATGTGAGCTGGTTCCCTCTGCCACACTCTTCCACCAAGATTTTCTGCCTCACCTTTAGGAATGGAGCTAGCCTTCTGTGGACTAAGACCTCAGAAACCGTAAGCCCTCAAATAAACTTTTCCTCCTCTACAATTGCTCTGGTCAGATCTTTTAATCACAGCAGTGAAAAAGCTGACAGGATTGATATTTAGAATACACAAAGATTTCAACAAACTTAACACCAGAAAGAAAAGACATTGAATCAATAAATGGACAAAAGAACTTAGCTTTCTTCTCAAAAGAAGAATAACAAATGGCCAACTAACATGTGAAAAAATGTTCAACATCCATAGCAGTCAAGGATTAGAGGATAAATGTATTTCCCAGCAGTTCCTGACTTATAAAGAGGAAAGACTGCTTCTCAGAAAGGTGAGTAACTGGGCTGGGGTTGTGGCTCAGAGGTAGCATGCTTGTGTAGTATGTGTGAGGCACTGGATTAGATTCTCAGCACCACGTAAAAGTAAAATGAGGTATTGTGTCCACCTACACCTAAAAAATAAATATTAAAAATAAAAGGTGAGTAAAGGAACTCACTGAAACTTAATACTGAAATGTAAAACAACAACAACAACAAAAATCCATAGAAAGTCAGAAACTTGAATGTAAGAAATGAGTTATTAGAGACTGGCCAGCTTTGCCACCGCTAGTGATAGTGAAGGAGAGAGAGAGAGTACAAAGAATATCCCATTCTTGCTGGTGTATCTGGTGGGTAAATAAACTAAAAAATAAAGGGAAATTACTTGGGAAACCTATGGATTATAAACGAAGACTGATTTTATTTTATTTTATTTATTTTTAAAATTTTTTATTTGTTTTATTTTTTAAATACATGACAGCAGAATGTATCACAATTCTTATTACACATACAGAACAATTTTTCATACCTCTGTATATAAAGTATGTTGACACCAATTCATGTCTTCATACATGTACTTTGTATAATGATGT